>NC_081298.1:127125000-127750000 GCF_030435805.1 Mustela lutreola
CAATAGGTCTGGCTACCTGGCAGGACAAGTTATCCCAACTTGTTCTTTTTCAGGTGTGTCTTAACAAGTAGTTGTCCTTTTCTCTTCCATATAAAATGCAGAATCACCTTGTCCAGTTCCTTTTGGGATTATACCTGTAATGGCATTGATTCTATAGGTCAATTTAAGAAGAACTGACATCTTAATACTTTTTTTTACATTTTTATACTTTTAATTTTTTTCATTCTCAGGAGATTTCATTTTAGTTCTCAGGAGATCTCTACAAATAATTTTCCCACTCGAAGTCAAAGATAACCCAGCATGAAGGGATCTAAGCCAGCATGAGAGGAGGAGGGCCGAAGGAAGAGACATTGGAAATAGACCATGAAGGACGTCACACTAGAGCTTCGAGGTACAGATTACAACATAACAGCGCTTACTGGATTTAAATACTAATAAATAATAAATAATGAATAAATACATACAAGAATGGCTCATGAACATCTGCAGGGATAAGGAAGCTATAGAAGTTTGCAGAAATTGTTCACTGCTGAATGGCCAGGGCCTGGACCATTGCCTGGCACACAAAAAATACAGAGCAAATAGTTGAGGAAATGACCGGATAGCTATACCCGCAGCCTCCTGCCTGGGCTCTTGTCACATATTCAAATGCCTGGTGGTCATCTTTATTAGGATGTTCTTTTCTTTGTTTGCCTCAATTCATGCTCAACATAGCAGAAATCTGCAACATGTTCAACACAGACCTCGCCACCATGTACACTGCTTACATTCTTTTCTGTCCGTGTTCTCAGCATTAACCTTAGTCGGGCTCTAAAACTTGGGGTCACCTTTTCCTGCTCTCTCTTTCCCCCATGCCTAGCAATTACTGAGTCTTCTATTGTTCTTCCTCTCTCTGTCCCTTGCTGTACAATGACCCACTGTCATTGGAGTGCTGCTGCCCCTCGGAACAATTTGTTACTTAAACTGTAACCCTTGGAGGATTTTACTAGTTGCCAAGCACATTTAGATATGGCCTTAAAAAATTCTGATACTGACAACAGGTCTTTGGGGAGAAGGACGATGTACGACCGTGAAGCCGGGCAGCTGGGGATGCCTGGCTCGCTCAATGGTTTCCCTTTTTGCATCTGGGACAGAGACCAGGTGTTTTATTTCTTACATTTTGTAGAGGGAATTGTCCTCTTTGCCTACATTGAGCTTTAGGATGTCCTGCTTGCTCACAGTTGAAACACTGTCCTTTAAATTTTCCTGTGGTCAGAGCAGCCATTGCTTGAGCTAACAAATCAGCTCTATAGGTCTCTGTTCCTATTCCTTGACATAGCTTAATATAATCTGTCAATGTTCCCTTGCCTTTAAAGGGTGCTAGCAACTTCTTACAATCAGAATTAGCATTCTCATAAGCCAACAGTTGCATAATGGTATCCACAGTCTCAATATTATTTATCTGTCTTCCGACAGCCTCTTGTAATCTTGCAATAAAATCAGTACAGGGCTCTCTTGGACCCTGTACCACCTTTTGAAAAGAAGAGCACTTATCTCCCTGAGATTCTATTCTCTCCCATGCTCTCAAACAGCAACGCCGGAGCTGCTCAACAGCTTGATCATTCATTAACATCTGATCTTGAACCTGGGCCCATGGTCCAAGACCCATGAGCTGTTCCATGGAATGTTATGAGCTCTA
The DNA here is from genome assembly GCF_030435805.1 of Mustela lutreola. Taxonomy (NCBI): domain Eukaryota; kingdom Metazoa; phylum Chordata; class Mammalia; order Carnivora; family Mustelidae; genus Mustela; species Mustela lutreola. The sequence continues at coordinate 127,126,679 of NC_081298.1, forward strand.
TTATGGGCAGCTGCTATTTCTGCATGATCTTGCCACCATGTTTTGAACTGCAAGAACTCACTTGGAGATAGAACTGTTCTTGCTAGCAATGACCAATCCGTCGGAATAAGTTGATTGCCTTCTGCGATGCCTTGAATAATTCCCGTTGTAAATGGAGAATTAGCTCCATGGTTTTGTACTGCCTGTTTTAGTTCCTTCAACAATTTGAAGGGAAATTTCTCATGCTTGGCCTCATAGACACCATTAGGGTTGTTAGGATCATGTCCTGGAGCGACATGTTCTGTAATAATAACCGGGAAATTAAAATGCAACGCATCTAGGTCTCCCGCTCGCTGTGCTTCAAGGAGGCCTTTCTGAACAGCCGATAGCATGTACTTTCCGTCTTTTTCATTAACGGGTGCCCTCTTATAGAACGGCGGAGCCGACGGCAACAGTGACATGGGCACCTTTTGCTCTGTTACCGGAGGAGGAGGAGGAGGAGTTTCCTCCTTTCTATATTCCTTTCTGGTGGCCTTAATAGTTTCTTTCTCCTCCTGGATGGCATGTTCAGGTTCTTCTTTTTTAGTTTCTCCTGAACATTCATTATCGCTCTCCGAATCAGGGGTTTGTAAAGGCTCCAAAACGGAGCGAATGAGGGTCCAAGTAGGCCATATAGTGACTGGAATTTGCTTCCCTTTCATATAAGAAAGTTTTAACTCGTGACCTACTTTTTCCCATGTTTGTAAATCTAAAGTCCCTAATATAGGGACCCAGGAGCAATGTTCTTTAATTACCTTTAAAAGCTCCGTAAGTTGGCCCTCGCTGACTCTTGCTCCTCCCGCCTTCAGGAGCTTCTCAATAAACACACGTAAGGGCGATAATCATTTGTGCTCTCTAGATTACCCATACCCTGCGATAATTGCCCACAACTCACCAGCGGGAAAAAGGCACGGCCGCGCAAAACTCACGTTGGGGCTTCTTCTCCTGTTTTATTTCTGATCAGATCGGGTCTGGTCTGGCCCCGGTCCCTGTTCGGGCGCCACTTGCCGCTTCCAGTCGGCGACGAGAGAAGAATTAGGCACAAACAAGTCAGCTGCAAAAGACTGGGAGCAGGGGACAACACTCGAACAGGACGGCTGCCACGAGCAACTGCACAGTCTCACTTTTATTAGATAGAAAACAACAGCCAGCAGAAGGACTGATGAAGGTCAAACGTTAATCCCGTCTTGCAGATGAGCAAGAAGGAGGACAAAGTTTCTAGTTGACCAAGCACATTCAAGGACTCATCTAACTAACAAGCACTTCTGGGAAGAGAAAGGAGCGCGCTAACGGATAAGGGGAGCAGGCGGTTTTCCTTCCACCCTGAGCTGACCGGGGGTTCCCGGGTGCTCCGCTTCCCTGAAGCAGGCGGCTTTCCGCCCTGAGCGAGCCGGGCATCCCCAGCTGCCCGGCTTCACGGTTGTACATCGTCCTTCTCCCCAAAGACCTGTTGTCAGTATCAGTATTTTTTAAGGCCATATCTAAATGTGCTCGGCAACTAGTAAAATCCTCCAGGGGTTAGAGTTTAAGTAACAAATTGTTCCAAAGGGCAGCAGCATTGGAGTGTAGGGTTTTTCTTTTTTTTTCTTTTTTTTTAAAGATTTTTAAAAATTTATTTGAGAGAGAGAGCAAGTGAGAGCACGAGCAGGGTCTCGATCCCAGGATCCCGGGATCATGCCCTGAACCGAAGGCAGACACTTCATCCACTGAGCCACCCAGGCACCTCCGGAGTGTAGGTTTTTTATTACTACACACCTGGGTAACTACTGGGCTTATTGCCAACCATCCCTACTTCTGTCTACACTTTCTACAACCCCTAAATGAATCTTTCTAAAATGGCATTCTGTGGATGTTAATCCCCTCTCCAAGATGTCTATCAGTTGCACAGAACAAAAGCCAAGCACCTTGGCCAATACAGAAGTCACACAAGCACAGCTTCCTCAGCATATCTATCTCTTAGTCATTTCTTCAACAAATACCAATTGAGATTCTGTTCTGTACCGAGCTTCGTTCCCCATACTGGGAAGTGAGTGAGTGACAGAAATCCAGTTCTTGCCCTCAGGAAACTTGCTGTCTACAGGGGAAGATAGCCACTTGAGATAACAACCCCAGTTCACAGCTGGTGCAGGAGCCCATGACAGAGAACTTGGGGAGGGTAGGTTTAAAAAAAGAAAAAAGAAAAGAAAAGAAAAAAGTGTTGGAGAAGGTTTCTCAGAGTAAATAACTTTTTAAGGAGGTTCCACATCCAGTGTGGAGCCCAGCATGGGGCTTGAACGCACAACCCTGAGCTCAAGACCTGAGCTGAGATCAAGGGTCCCACCCTTAACCGATGGAGCCCAGAGAACTTTTGATCTCATTTCTTGATATGTCCCCATTGCAACTTTCTGTTGCCTTAGTCATCATTCCTTCTGTGTCTTATCTTTCCTTCAAGATCCATGTTAAATCCCCCTCTCCCCCCATCTCACACCCATGGGTGCCATCTCCTTCTTAGCTCTAATAGTAATACTAAGGTGGTACAGAGGCTATGTTGAACTTATGTATGTATGTAATATGTATACAGATGTACAGGCATACACACATCAGGATGAGTCACACAAAAATCACTGAATATTTAACCAATTTTACCCCACAACAATGGCAGTTCCTTATGGTCCAACCATATGACTTGAAAGCTTTTCCTGGAGCTCTCCCTGCATGAATCCATCATACAAACTTACAGTTTAGCTCCAAGACACAACTTATAAAGCAGCCCCACAAATGCTCTCTCATGTACAGCCTACATATTTCCATAAGTGTAAATTCTCATTTACATATTTTACATCTGATCACACGTACGTATATAAAAACACAAAATGACAAACTCATTCACAAATGTCCTCATACACCACATACCCGATATACACACACGAAACTGACAGATGTACACGATGGAAACCTACACATGCTCTCTCACACACATTCATCAGAACCAACACATTGGTGTACACATAGACTTCCACAGATTTACTTACCCATCTCCAGATATATCCAGAATCATTCTCAAACTCAACAAAGCCAGACACACGTGCACTGTTTCAGGGAAAATTTCACCACCAGCCCCCACTTTTAATTGGTCTTTTTATAGACCTAGAATACTGGATATCAAAGGGATATAACTATGCTTAAAATAAGAATTAGTAAGCTCTGAGCAAAGACCTGAAGAATTCTGCTGTAGGTGAAGTGCACAGCCATGAACACACAGACTCTAACATTCATGGTCACTGCTCGAAGATGCTGTCAGGCTACTGCCTACAGGAAGGTTCCACTCTGGAACCCAAGTCAGTCCATAAGTGAGCTCTAGGTAGTGAGATGTTAGCGTGCCTCATCCAGAGAAGGCTCTATTTCAAGCTCCTGCCAGGTCAGCGCTCCTGCTGAGGTAAGGAAAATGGAAACCAGTCATGGAGAAGATGAGCTGGAGCTGGTTATGGGGTGGATTCCCAGTAAGCTACAACAAGCAGTCTTCTTCACAGTTGGCCTAGGCACACAGTTGTGTTAGCAGGGAACTAGTGGTAGCTTGAGTGGGGTCTGAGAGTATGCTGGGATGGGTGGGGAGATGCCAAGAATGTCTGTTCCTTTGTCGCACGTGCCTCTCCCCCAGGCTCCAACCCCTACTTGCTTGCTTTCCCACCAACTCTCTGTCTGGTTTCCATGGACACCAAGATCTATCACAGCAACAGCACGAGATACTCCAAGCAGAGAAAAACCATCAAGCCAAGCCCGCTTTTTTAGCTCTTAGGCCCTTTTGAAAATTAGGTAAGAATTGTCCTTGTAAACGCCTTTGTGTTGAAGTGTAACATACCACAGGAACGTGCACAAATCCTTAGTGTGTAGCCTGGTGGATTTTCACAACATCAACACACCTGCGTGACCACAACCCAGATCAAGAAATAAACAAGGTCAGCATCTGGAAACCCTCTTTACAGCCCTTTCCATTCACCGTGCCCAAAGATAACCTGAATCCTGACTCCTAATACCGCTGATTAATCTTATCTATTTTTGAACTTTATATAACTGGATTAATACTCTTTCTGTTTAACCTCTTAAAATCAATATTGTATTTGTGAGATTCACACGAATAGTACAGTATTGTACAGCAACAGCATAATAGTCCATTGTAAGAATATCCTGTAACTTACGTCTCCGTTCCTCCACGGCTGGACAAATGAATTGCTCCCAGTTTTCGACTACAATTTATAGGACTGCTCTTCTGCCAGCTGTATCTATCTCACAAAAGATACATATCTAGAGTATATAAAGAATTTCAAATCACTGAGAAAAAATAAGCAACTCAATAAACCGTTGGACAAGGTGATTGAACAGACACTTCACGTAAGAGGAAATGACCTATAGACCAATGAAACAGCACCCAACCTCATTAGTCATCATGGGTAGACAAGTAGAGACTACAATTAGATACAATTACAAACCTATAAGGGAGGCTAAACTGAACAAACTGACAAAACCGAAGGCCAGTGAGAATTAGGAGGGACTAGAACTCTCTATTTACTGTTGGTGAGTATAAATTGATAAAACCTACTTTGAAAAACTATTGGTACCAGCTACCAAGGCTGAATACATATCTACCCTATGACAAAGCAGTCCAGCCCCATAGACATGTGGACACCAGAAATTTTGGTGGATTTTGCAAAATGTTAAAATTGCATCAAGCTACGAATATGCATGACTAATCTATAGCAGACTGGTCTTTTTTAAATCTTTCCAACATAATCATCAGAGTTCCTATTTTTTTATGATAATTGACAACTCTTGTCAACTTTTCTGCTCTGCCTTGACCTGAGCTGCTGAAGAGAGCTGGGTAGGAAATAGAGTCCTATGGCATAGCCTAGAGACTTCATTTCTTCTTCATTTCTTGTTTTTTGTTTTTTGTTTTATTTGGTGGTGGGGGTGGGGGGGCAGAGGGAGAAAGAATTGCAAGCAGGCTCCATCGCAGACCCTGAGGTGGGGCTCAATCACAGCACCTGGAGATCTGAAGAAGAGTGTTTTAGGCAGAAGGAAACTAAGTACAAAGGCCTAGAAGTTCAAATGAACTTGGCATCCCAAGAATGTAAGGAAGATGTTATTTGAGCTCTTTCTGTAATTCACCTGTTACCCCAGGATGTCTCCCCTAAAATTGGCACCTTGGTCTGAGCTCAAATTCCTTCATAAGGTTAATGGCAATTTTCTACCTGTCTACATTACTGAGCATCATCTGCTATATATTTCGTAACTGCTACATTCCGCTTCTTGTTGGCATCCTTGTTTCATTGCCTTGGCACATTCAAGATGGCTCAATCCCACTGCTGGCAAGTTGGTGCTACTTGGCATATGGGAACTCAGCTGTGATTGTGGGTGGGTGTGGAGGACCTCTGCTCCTTTCTATGTGGGCCTCTGCATGAACTGCTAGGGCTTCTTTACAGTTGATATCTAGATTCCAAATGTGAGCATTCCAAGAAAACTAGAATTTGCATTGCCTTTTATTAGTTTTCAAAGTGTTGTGATGTCAGTTACACCACAATCACAAGACTACCCAGGTTCAAAGGTGAGGGAACATGGACACCCCACTCCCATCAAGGGGAGAAGTGTCAGTCCCATTGTAAGACTAACATAAGGGAACCTTAAAGTCATTATGCTAAGTGATATACGCCAGGCACTAAAGAACAAATACTATATGATTCCACTTATATAAGACATAGAGACAGAAGTGGAATGGTGGTTGCTATGGGCAAGGGGAGGAAAAACAGGGATTCAAGTGGGTACAGGGTCTTAGTTTGAGAAGACGAAAAATTCTGGAGATGGCTGGTACTGTACCAGTGGTTGTACAATAATATGGACATACTTAATGCCACAAACTGTACACTTAAAAATGGTCAAAATAGCAAATTTTCTCTATATTTTAATTTTACCAAAATAAATCATGTGGGATGGGAGATAGTGTTTCATCCCTATTTGGAAAATGCAGACTGCCACGCAGTCCTTGGGATGGTAGTAGAATGAGTGTGTAGATGTCTGTATAGTATCCTAATGTCCCTGTCCTTTGATACCATGTTGTATATGCTCAGACTTAAAATCCTGTATGCTCATAGGTAAGACAGAAAGGGCTAAGCAGAGTTGGTGTGTACTCAAGTCTTTGTATTGATCAGGAGAAACTCATCCCATGCCAGTCATTTCTCCAAGGCTTTTACTCCCCTCCATCATCTGTCTAATTTTTATTACTCTTCACAATCTGCAGATAGCGGTTTTGCATTTTCCCCCCAGAGTTTGTAGCTGTCAGTGGGACCACTGGTCTGCAGGGACTTGCACTGCCACATCGAAGACAGACCTTCTCAAGAAATGGAATCTGTAGATAAAAATTTTTCATTTTCCATCATTCGTTTTCTATTACCACATAGCAAATTACAACAAACTTAACAGCCTTAAACAATAGACATTTAATATCTCCCAGTTCTGTTCGTCAGGAGCTCAGGAATGGAGTAGCTAAGTTTTCTAAGCCAGAAATCTCACGAGGCTGCCATCAAGGTATCAGACAGAGAGCTATGTTCTCACCTGGAGCCCAGGAGCTCTTTCCAGTCTCATGTAGGTTTGTGGCAGAATTTGGTTACCTAAGATTATAGGATTGAGGTGCCCATTTTCTTGATAGCTGTTGGCTAGGGGTCGCTCTCAGCTCTGAAAGGCCACTCTTACATCTTTGGTATGTAGTACCTTCCATGTTCAAAACCAGCAATGGAGAACCTCCCTCATTTCTAATCCCCCTCATTCTTTGAATATCTCTTGCCAGAAGAAGCCAGTCCTATTTAAGGACTCACCTGATTAAATCTGGCCCACAGAGGATAATCTTTCTATCTTGAAAACAACTCTTATATTGTTGATAGAGCTGAAGCTGGGAAATGAGTATATGGAGCCTTGGTTACATTATTCTCTCTTCACATAAATTGTTCCAGCATGGAAAATGAGACAAAATTTCCAAATGTTTTTTATGAAGCAAGTAGAACATGAATATTTAAGTGAGCTAAAGTTTCACACAATTACTTAATCTGTTATTTAAGAATATTGTTTAATTCCAATATTAAGATTAATTTCTCAAATCTTACCTTACAGAATTTGGTAATATATAACAAAACTGGAGGTACACTTATCTTCAAGCCAGTAATGTTGCTTTTTAAGAAATTGCCCCTAAAGACATACCTACAACAATATGGAAAATACGTAAATGCCCAGAGATATATTGAAAAAAACCATAGTAACTGCACAACGGATTCTTGTTTCACATGGCTGCAAAAGAGAATGAGTATGATCTCTGTGAACTAACATGAGGTGCTTTCTAGGATATATTGTTAAGTGAAAAAAGCAAAGTTCAAAAGAACACACACACACTTTTATGTAATAAAGGAGAAATGAGAAAACATACACGTAACAGCTCACTTTTTATAAAAAGAAACGTAAGAAAGAATAAACCAGATCCTAGTGTAATTGATGGCCTCCAGAAGGTCAGTGCGAAGACAGGAAGAGGATGGCAATGGGGGTGACAGTGACACTTTGCCGAGTGTAGCAGTTTTTAACGTTTTGACTTTTGAAACTACATTCATGTTTTATTTGTTCCAAAAATTGGTAAAGTCAATGGTAATGAAGGGGGAAAAAACCAGAGTAAAATACTAACAGAAACAAAGGAACTTAACTGCGTTTCAAATGAAAACTATAAGTACATGGAAGAGGGAAAAAAGGATTAATCCAATTAACTTTTGAACATAATATTTATACTATATGAAACTATATGAAAAACTATATTTGTCAGTTTGAGACAAAAATAGCTATGGGGTACCTGAGTGGCTCAGTCAGTTCAGCGTCTGCCTTTGGCTCAGGTCATGATCCCTGAGTCCTAGGATCGAAGCCCACATCAGGCTCCCTGTTCAGCGGGGAGCCTGCTTCTCCCTCTCCTCCATGCCTGTGCTCTCTGTTTCTCTCTCTCCCTCTCAAATAATTAAAATCTTTGTTTAAAAAAAGCTATAACAACAAAAAAAGCTATAACAATAGCTGTAAATAAACACTGAATTCTAGTTTAAAATGTTCCCATTTTTTGAAATGGTATGGTTTTAGCTCTCTGAAAGTACTTCCTATGAACTGTGGGTTGGGCAAATGAGTAAATATATTGAAGATAATGAGAGCCAGGTTTCTTACTGTTGAAGCAGAGAATTATAAATTTGGACAGGGGGAAGACTAGAATGAATTCTGGTGTGCTAAAATGGGGATATCAGTGTGAAATATGTTTTAATATATAAATATATATATATATATGTATTTTTTTTGACTCAGTTAATTGAAAGGGCCCAAAGCAAAGGCACCCAGATCAATGAACACACCTAGCACTCAAATTATGGTTTCTAAATATCTTTCTCCACTAAAAGGACGTGGGGATCCAGGGCTCATTGTGCCAGAAAGCACAGAAGTACTCAAAAACAGGTTCAAACAAAAAAATGGTGGAGACATATCAAAAAGACATGAGCCAGTTTTAGCATCAAAACAAATAATAGTAATAACAGAACATTCATGGAGTAAAATAAGCATATATGAGGGCATCCTGATATAAATGACTGAATGAGAAAGGAAAGCCCTCCCTTGTGATAGACTACTAAATAATAAATGTAAGAGAAATGATGGAGTTCAAAAAATCACCATTTCTCATCCATCATAGCAATAATCTCTTCCGTCATGAATCCTCATTGGATTATGAAAATTTGTGGATAAAAGTTCAATGGAGAAAGGATATCTATATAATTTCTAAGTATCCCCTTATAGATTACTTATTACAAAGGGAAAAATTCACTTTATTGTGAATTAACCTAGTAAACACTGGACCATAACTAAAGTTAACATACTATTAAGTGGAACAAATTGACATCACCCATTTTCTAATATGATACCCTTAAAAAGACATAATGCCTTTCCTGTGCTATTTTAGCCAAACATTATTGAATCTAATTATAAGAATATATCAGACAAACACAAACAGAGATATTTCAAAAATAACTGTCATTCTGGAAGATAAAGAAAAACTAAGGAATCATACTAGATAGAAGAATAAAGATGCCTCACAACTAAATGATGCTGGATGAGATTCCAGACTGAGGGAGAGGGGAACATAGCTATAATGGATATTATTGGCACTAATGAAGAACTGTGGGTTAGAACAAGGTTTCCCAAATGTCCTTCATTCCAGGCACCCTCAGTATCTCCATTTTTTTTTCAGAGTGTTCCTTGGTCAAAGAAAATATTCAGGTTCAAACAACTTATGAAATATTTATGCCCTAACAATTTAGCTGCCATTTTAAAAAATAATGCACATAAATTGAAAGAAAGTTTTTTATTTCATCTTAACCACAATAGGATTTGTGCACCTGTTGGGCATTGCACAACTTCTCAAACCTTGGAATCAGATTAGACAAGAGCACCCTCATTTCCTGATTCTCATTGATTTTGGTGCTATATTTGCTTATTTATTGCAACCCGTGAAAAATCCAGCTTCCCATATACATGATATATCCAAGGAATATGGTGCCACCTATTGTTGAAATTGTAAACAACCTTGAGCTAGTAGTTTTCACTTTGTTTGCTTTGAAAACTTAGAATGTAAAATATCCCACAGATAACCCCTTGGATTACCCTGAGAGGATGTGGGGCACCCCACTGCACAGTTCCAGAACCATAAGATTAGATAATAGTGTTGTTGTTACAATGTTACATTTCCTGATTTCCATAAATATTCTATTGCTATGCAAGAGAAAGTCCTTAGGAAATACAAATTGAAGTATTTATGGATAAAGAAACATGTGTAAACTACAAATTATTCAGAAAAAAAAGGTGTGTGGGGGGACGCCTGGGTGGCTCAGTGGTTTAAAGCCTCTGCCTTCGGCTCAGGTCATGATCCCAGCTGGGATCAAGCCCCACATCGGGCTCTCTCCTCGGTAGGGAGCCTGCTTCCCCCTCTCTCTGCCTGCCTCTCTGCCTACTTGTGATCTCTGTGAAATAAATAAATAAGATCTTTTAAAAAAAGTGTGTGTGTGTATATATATATATGAATATATAGATAATGAGTACACTGATATAGTAAAAGAGGTATGTCAAAAATTGATGAATCTGGATGAAGTGTATATACAACTTTTTTCTGCTGTTCTTAAAATTTTTCTGAGTGAAATTATTTCATAATAAAGATTTTTTAAAATGCAACACAACACTACATTCTTAAGGTGGTATATACATCGGTAGTAAAACAATTTTTAAATGCCTGGAAATTAAAAGCACCAATTCAGATAATTGTAACCTTTTAGAAAGAGGGAGGTTGGACATATTGGGAAAGCACACACAGTATCAGTGATATTTCATTTGTTAAGCTATGCAGTGGATGCAGAGGTATTCATTATATTATTCTGTATACCTTTAACCAGGTCCAAAAGATTTCATAATTTACTTTAAAAACACAGATTTAAAATATATAGTCTTTAATACATAAAAATAAAAAAGCACGAGTATAGGAAAGCATATGGCTAGTTACTGGGGAACTATCATGTACTTCATGTGCATTATCTTTTGTAATCCTTACCCTCACATGCCCATCTTATGCCAACGAAAAGTATAACAGGGCTGACTCCAGAGTATATGTTCCTAACTCCCACTTTCTAGGTTTGTACTATAAATAGCTAATGCACACTTTCTTCCTCTTTTTAAAAAACTTTTATTATTTTTTTAAAAGATTTTTTTTTTTTTATTTGAGAGAGAATGAGGGTTGGGGAGGGGCGGAGGGGGAGAGAGAGAGAGAGAGAGAGAGAGAGAGAAGCAGACTTGCTGAAAATCATGATCCGAGCTGAAGGCAGCCGCTTAACCAACTGAGCCATTCAGGCACCCGCACTATTCTTCTTTCTGTATTAAAGACTGGAAAATAAAAGGGCTGGGGAGAACCTGAAGAAGAAGAAGAAAAAAAAAAGACTGAAAAATAAAGCTCTTTTGCTTTTTCCATTCCAAATTAAATTGCACACCCAATAGAGAATATGGCTGTACTTTTTCAAATCTCAGAAACATCAGTATGAAAAAATGGTAAATTTTAAACTTTGGCCTGTTTTACTGCCCATATGCTCAATAGTGTCATACCTAATCAGCTTTTTAATAACTGAAGATTTGACATTTTGCTATTATTCTTCCACAACAGTTGTATCACAGGGCCAAAAGTGAACTAGCAAAGAAAGTGTTTATTGCTTTGATTTATTAAATTATACTGATTGGTCAGCATCTAGATTTGTGAAGAATCGGTATAAATTCAATTCTTTTGAACTTTAAAATATCAAAATTCTGACCAGGACTTAGATTTCATGGTTGTAAAAAACCTTAGAAGCTTCAATAAAATGTTTTATTACTTGGTGATTATAAATACAACCCAGAGTAAGCTTCTTTCTTAAAAATGTTTTAAAAATAAAATGTTTGAAAATAAGAAATTTTAAGGCTTTATTCACTATCTTCCTGCAATATATTTCCTTTAAGATGTTTAAAGCTATGTGAGAACAGAAATAATGCTACTTTTGCCCTTGTAATTTACTCGGAAGTTGGCAGCCACTCTTTTTCAAGGTACTAATCATTTGTCAAGTTCTATTTAACTTCTGTAATTCAAGAGGATGACTCAAAAATCTACTGTTCCTCCCAGACTGGTTTTTCTCTAAGCAGATCCTTTTCTCATCCCCTTGAATGAGAATAGAAAAGTGGTTATTTTAGGATTCGCTATTATTCTACGGTCATATTAACAGTACAAAGATGGTGAGCACAGATGATGGGGTTAACTTTGAATGTGAGTGGGAGGCAGAGGAAAATGAAGGAGCAAACAGCTACAAGGACACACACACACACACCCCTTCATAGAACTGGAAGAGTCTAAGAAATGTCTAATCTGAGCTTTCTTCCTACAGGTAAGGACAATGTAATAAGAGCAATGACTCAACTAAAATCAGTCTTGACTCCAAATAGACAAGCTTTTTTTTTTTTTTTTTTTTTTTTAATAATAGTTAACGGGATTCAGATCTTGCCTAACGCCCCTGTTCCAGAACCAGGGCCCCGACTTCTCTAACTCCCCGCAAGAGAAACATAATATGGGTAAGCGGGGTTTATTAGTGCAGACCCGCCCATAGGGACGGAAGAATTCAGAAAAACACCCCCAAACATACTACGGTCTACTTCCGAATTTTTAGCGCGACTGGGCCTGGACCCACAATTCCAAATACTCCCAGCCCGAGGATCTGCCCCAAACCCCCAAAACATTTCTACCACTCGGAGGTGAAACGTTAACAAATGCCGCTTGCCCTGGCGCCCCCGCACCCCCGCCGCGCGCCCCAAGGGCGACTTCCTGCGGAGAGACTCAGCCCCGCACGTCGGCGCGACTCCAGGGAACAGGTAATCAAAACCTCGTCCCCAGAGCCCGGTGATGACGTCACACCGCCCCTTTCTAGCATCGCGAGACTGTCTGCTCCCACCCCCAGTTCCCAGCGCTCCCAACCGCCCGCGCCCGCTGCTAGGCAGCGGCGGGGATGGCGAGCCGCGGAGCCGGGGCGGTGACGATAGCAGCGAGTCCGCCATTGGACGAGCAGCCCTGAGGGACGGGCCAGCCTGGTGAACAAGGAGATAGCGAGGCAGGTGGCCCCGAGAGAGCGAGGGCAATGGAGGCCAACATGCCGAAGCGGAAGGAGCCTGGCAAGTCCCTGCGCATCAAAGTCATCTCCATGGGCAACGCTGAAGTGGGAAAAGTGAGTACTGCGCTGGGAGGGGCGGGACCTCAGCGCGGCGGGGCGACGTGCCCATTGGCTGGGAGGGCGGCCACTCAACTGCCCGGGGCCCGGCCTCCTCCCCGCCCCTGAGCAGGCCCGGGTCTCCTCCTAGGGGATGCGCCTCCGTGAGGAAAACTCTCGTGACCTTTTTGACCTTTGGTTGCCCCCCCCCTCCTCCTCCACTGACGTCACTCTCCATAAGAAGGTGTCTCCTGTGACCGCTCACCCTTGAATGTATCCCTAAAAGAGTAAGGAGGCCTCGGTCCTTATGTCAGATCGTCTTCCTACTACCCTGTCTGCCTTCTAGATGACCTGTCCAGGACTTAGAGGTGCAGAATAAAAGTTGAGTTACCCCAGCCGTTCTTGGGAGCCTAAGGGAGCTGACCGGGGTGCATGTGAGGATTGGCGTTTGTGAATGTTGCTCCGCGGACTTGGAGCCCAGAACCTATTTTAAGAGCGCAATTGAGGGTGACATTTTTCGCAAGGGAAGTGCAGTGGATGTCACGGAGCCTGCATTTTGTTTTGTGTGTTGCTTTTGTGTTTTTGTTTTTGTTTTCCGGTGGTGTCATCATACTCATTCTCTCAAAGCCTTCGTCCTGCCACCTTTCTCTTGGCTGGCTCTCCTGGGTCCCAGCTGTAAGCTCCCCCATAGTTGAGGGGGTTGTCGGGGGGCAAGAGGGACCAAAGCTCTTCCCCCAAGAGGAAGAGCTTTGGTTCTCTAAACTGTCTCCTCTTCACCCAAATTGTCTCCCTTTCTGGGTAAGTGGAAGCTATTGGTTAAGAACCTTCCAAGGTCATCAAATCAACGACAGAGACAGGATTAGAACCTGAGTCTTCACAGCCTATTGCAGTTCTCGCTCCATCATTGTATGCTGTGAAAATCAAAAGAGCCCTTAATGGAGGTGTTTAGGCCGGTGCTCTGCACATTGTTGATGCTCAGTAAATGTTTAGTAGTGCCTTTTCTTTCCATTTAGTAATATCCTGTACTATTTATGTATCTTTGTATATATATATGTATTAACAGAAGTTCACTGGAACTCTACATTTATTGAACACCAGCTATGTGCCAGGCATTAAAAAGAAAAGAATAAAGCCTTTAAAAGGTTTATTAGTGAGCTGGCTAAGTTAGCATGCATCACTTTTACCATTTTCCTGTGCCTAATGGTGCAACATTAAAAATAGCCCAGGGACGCCTGGGTGGCTCAGTTGGTTGGACGACTGCCTTCAGCTCAGGCCATGATCCCGGAGTCCGGGGATCGAGTCCTGCATCGGGCTCCCAGCTCCATGGGGAGTCTGCTTCTCCCTCTGACCTTCTCCTCGCTCATGCTCTCTCTCACTGCCTCTCTCTCAAATAAATAAATAAAATCTTTTAAAATAGCCCAAAATGCCCAGTGTCACATTTTTTTAACATTGTTCTATATTTATTAGCCAATGGAATTAGACAAGAGGAGAAAAAATAGGAGATACTGGAAAGGAGAAGGCAAAATTATTACTATTTGCTAATGATATGATTATTTATCTTGAAATTTAAAGAGAATTAACTGAAAAACTTTGAGAAACAATAAGAAAATTCAGTAAAGCAAAATTAATATGCAAAAATTAACAGCTATAGTATATTAAATAGTATTTTTAATATATAATTGAGAAATTATTTTAATTTACAAGAACAGCCAAAATAAAATGCCTAGGCTTAAACTCAAGAAGAAATAGGTAGGACCTATATAAAGAAAAATTCAGAGCTCTACAAAGTGACATAAAATTTCTTAGGCACATGGAAAGATATACTTTCCCCTTAATTAGGATCACTCAACATTTTAGAGATGTCAGTTCTTTAAAATAATCTACAAATGTAATTCAATCCTAGTTAAAATACTAGTTAAAATAAAAATAAGTTTTTTTTTCCTTTCAGAATGTAATAGAAAGTATTAAGGTCCTTATGAAAAATTAAATGTAAGAATAACTAAGAAAACTGAAAAAAATAAAAAAGAAAAGAAAACACTACCAGATAATAAAACATATTTTAAATTACCAAGTTTTTCCTATTGATGCTGAGAAGGACATAGAGAGACATCAGTGGAATAGACTGGAGTCTAGAAGTAAATCCAAACACATAAGGAAATTTATAACAAATATAGTAAAGTGGTAGGAAAGTAGGGACCATTTAATAAATACTGCTGGAACAACTATTTACTGTTTGGGAGTGAGGTGGATTCCTCTTGCATTGCTTTCTCAAAAATGAATTTTAGGTGAATCAAAGATTTAAATGTAACTTAAAAAAAAATTGCCAGGGCACCTGGGTGGCTCAGTTGGTTAAGCATCTGACTCTCGATTTTGGCTCAGGTCATGATCTCAGGATCATGAAATTGAGCCCCATGTCAGGCTCCATGCTGGGTATGGAGCTTTCTTAAGATTCTCTCTGTTCCCCCGCCACCCTTCCTCTCCCCTCACACACTCTCTCTCTCTCAAAAAAAAAAAAAAAGCACCTTACTTATAAAAGTAACACATATTCATTTTAAAGAATTTGGAAAATATAGAAAGATAAACAATTTTAAGTTAAAAATTAAGACATACCCTAGTAAATAATCTTTGGCTTAAAGGGCAAATCAAAACAAATGACAAAATAACTAGAAAGCAGGTAAAGAGAGTCTATACTGAAAACTTTAGGACAAAATTAAACCTGCAGTCAAAGGAAAACACATTATCTTATTCATTTCTAAAGAAGAGAGAGAGAAAAACTAAAGGAACTTAATGGTTTTACATCTTTGTGAGTGTACAAAAAACCACTGAAGTGTATACCTTAAAAGTGTGAATTTTGTAATATGGTATATCTCATTTCAAGAGGAACTTAATACCTAAGACATTAGGAAAAGGCCACAAAATAGACCAAAAGAAAGTTTGGAAAATTAAAATTAATAAAGAAAAGTGCCTTAAAAAATCTATTTAAGAAGAAAATAGAGAATGAAAAATTTCAAGATTAGTACTGAAAGGGAGACATAATCATATACTAGAAGAGATTAAAAGAATGACTAGGAAATATTACATCCAGTTCTGTAGAAGCACATTTGAAAAGGTAGGGGAAATGAAGGACTTCCTAGCAAAATATAAATGACCAAAACTGACTCAAAAAGAAGTAGAAAATCCAATTCCTTAGACACATAATAAGGATTAGAAAAACAATGAAAAGATTTATCCTTCTAAAAGGTATCAGGATCAGATGGCTTCATGAATAAACTTTATTTAAGCTTTAAATAATTTTAAGGCAAAGAAAAAGGTGAACAGCTCTCCAGTTTATTATATGAAGTCATGGTAACTTAACTAGCAAAACTTGATATAGTATCAAAACAGAAAAGTATATGCCAATTTCACAAGTATAGAGAGATGTATAATTTCTTAAATATCAACAAATAGAATTCAGTAGTATATCAAAAATAATCCACTACTAGCAAGGAGAGTTTATCCCTGGAATGCAAACATGGTTCGATATTAAGTTCGTCAACATAATTTGTTACATTAACTGACTACTGGAGAAAATTTTTTCAGTACTAGAAAAACATTTGATATAATCAAGTAGTCAATCCTAATAAAAATTTTAAGCAGAATCAGAATAAAATGAAACTACTTAAATATGAAAGACAATATTTATTATTAGCGAACAGCAAACATCATAGCAAATGGTACAATGCTAGGTCTATTTCCATTAAAATTAGGTACGAAAAGGATACTTGCTATTTTCCTTTATTACTCAGCATTGTTTTAGAGGTTCTAGAAATTCAGTAAGAAAAAGGGGATTTCCAAGGGCTTAATCTTCTCTATGGGAGAATCCTGAAAGTTCTCTGTGGTCTTTGTGTATATCTGATTCAGCTTTCTGCCTTGGCAGTCAACCTACTCCAAAGACCCAGTCCAGTTCTCAGTGTCCTCTAGGGTCAGACTCTTTGTAACATCCAACTTTGAAGCTTGCCCTAATTTTAGATTTCCAGTCAAATTTAATAAATATTTTCCTGTTAAATTAGTTGAATTGAGTTTTCAAATGTTCTACAATATTGTATATACTTCTTGGAGTTTACTTCTCTGTCTTAACAATAGACATGATAATCCCTCCAAGTAATCCGGTACAGCTCTACTCTTTTTCATTTGTATATAGTCCACAATATGCAAGCATTCCTCTGTTGATGAGAATTCATGTCATTTCCAGCTTTTCCCCTATTAACAAACAATGTTGCAATAAATACTCCGTGTGTGTGTGTGTGTGTGTGTGTGTACACACGTAAATACTGGTTTTCTAATTTCTATAGACTAGATTTCCAGGGGTGGAATGCTGAGTTCAAGAGCATATTTTAAAATTTTCATAGCTATTGCCAACTCTGCTTAAAAAAACTGTGTTTCGGGGCATCTGGGTGGCTCAGTGGGTTAAAGCCTCTGCTTTCGGCTCAGGTCATGATCCCGGGGTCCTGGTATCGAGCCCCACATCGGGTTCTCTGCTCAGCAGTGAGCCTGCTTCCTCCTCTCTCTCTGCCTGCTTCTCTGTGATGTCAAATAAATAAATAAAATATTAAAAAAAAAAAAAAACTGTGTTTCTACCAACAATATGGTATGGAGGTACCCTTTTTCCCATATCCCTGCCAACACAGGTGTTGTCATTCTTTTAATGACTCCCAGTCCGGTTAGTGAGAATTATTACTTTAATTTGCATTTCATGGATTACGGATGAAGTTGAGCACCTTTTCATATGCTTATTGGCTATTTGGATTTGCTGTTCTGTATATTTATATTCCCTATTTATTTTTCTATTGGATAATGTGTCTTATCAATTTTTCTGGTTCAGGGACATCAGAGATAATAACTTTTGCCAGTCATATAAGTAATGAATATTTGTCTGGATATGTCCTTGTCTTTTAATATTTTTTACAAATATTTTGCCATACAATTGCTTTTGTTATTATTATTTCTTTTAAAAAAAAATTATTTATTTATTTGATAGAGAAACACAGCGAGAGAGGGAGCACAAGCAGGGGGAGTGGGAGAGGGAGAAGCAGGCTCTCCGCTGAGCAGGGAGCCTGATGTGGACTGTATCCCAAAACCCTGGGATCATGACCTGAGCCAAAGACAGACGCTTAACTCACTGAGCCATCCAGGTACCCCTATTACTATTTTTTTTTATATACTCAGTTGTGCCTGTCTTTGCTTCCTTCCTTTTTTTTTTCCTTTTTTTTTAAAGATTTATTTATTTATTAGGTGGGGGAGGGTCTGAGGAAGAAGCAGACTCTCCGCTGAGCAGGGAGCACGATGAGGGGCTCAGTCCCTGGACTCCGGGATCACAGCTGAAGCCAAAGGTTTAACTGGCTAAGCCACCCCCACACTCCTGTCCTTTCTTTTACGTTTTTTGAGTTTCCTTTCTTGGTTGAAAATGTTTTCCTAAGATTGTACATATGTTGCACATTTCTTTTGCACTTGATCTTAACCAAAGGGCCGAGAAGTGTTGGTGCACATTTTCTTCTGAAATTTTTGTTGTTTTATTTTTAAATTTTGAAATCACAAATTCATCTGAATTATTCTGTATTTAGAGAAAGGCCTAACTTGTGTAAGTAGCATTTTACCAAATAAATCACTCTTTTCCCCTTAACTTTAAAGATTTTATTTATTTATTTGAGAGAGACTGAGAGAGAGAACATGAGAGGGGAGAAGGTGAGAGGGAGAAGCAGACTCCCCGTGGAGCTGGGAGCCTGAGGCAGGACTCAGTCCTGATAGTCCGGGATCATGGCCTGAGCTGAAGGCAGTTGCTTAACCAACTGAGCCACCCAGTTGCCCATTTCCTCTTAACTTTAAATAATCACCTTGGTCACTTTTAAACTCTCTTCTTTTAATAGAATCTATTTCTGGGCTCTCTCTTCTGTTCTACTGACCTATTTGTCTATTCTTACACCAATATGATATTGTCTTGATTGGTTTCAGACTGTATTTTAATATCTATTAAGGTAGCTTCCCTCTTCTTTCTATTATCCTGCCCCATTCCTCTTTTTCATATTTTGATTAGTTCTTCCCAGATAGTTGTTCTTTCATATGAATTTTAGGAAAATTCTATTAAAAACAGAGGCCCAAACCTGTTAAGATTTTAACTGAATCTGTGTAAAAAGAGAAAAGTACCTAAAAATCTATTTAAGAAAAATAGTGAGAGCAAAACATTCTCTCTATATTTATGTTATTTAACTTGTAAGAGCTTATAAGAGTCTAAGGACCAGGAGCCCTATTTATGTAATAGGGAGTGGTTATTAATACAATTACTTAAATATGTGTCTTGTGAAATACTTATAACTAGTGTTTAAATAGTGTACTGTAGTTAAAGGACTGCCAGGCCTCTTAATCTCATGAATAATTTAGAAAAAGGCTATATTCATTTTCCCAAGCTATTGTGAGAGAAAATATTTGTGAAGTGCGTTCCAGCTATAAAATGCTTTTAAAAGTATAGCCTCTTAGCAGTAGTCACTCCAAAGAAATTTTTCCTTTAGTTCACAGTAAGCTTATTAACTGCTTTTTAAATTAACTGTCCTATATAATTTAGGTTAACATTCATCGGGGAAGGATTTGAGCAAAATAAACTCCGTTACTAGCACTCCCAAGTAAATTGTAAGTTTCATGAGTGCTAAGAGTTGTTATTAATATACACGTCTTTTAAAATTAGTTTTCACTGGCACTGAGCAAATTTCAATGGCTTGAGCAAAAAGATAGAAGTAAAATACCAGCGTTTGTTGTCCTCAAATAGTTTACCATCTAGCTGAAGAGGTAATGTGAGTATGTACATGCGAAATGATAACTTACAATACAAAGCCATTTATGACTGCTGGGGTGTGTGTGTAATATATGTGTGTATATTAGTATGTGTATCGAGTATTGGAAGAGTTCAGATGCAGGCAAGATCTCTTAAAACCTGGAGCTCAGAGCTTGAGCTGGGCCTTAAAGGACAAGTCAAGATTTGGAAAGAAGGGAGAAAGCTCATTCCAACTGGAGGGTAAGTCATGACAAAAGCTAGGAAGTCAGGTGTCCAGGAGTTTGCGGAAATGGAGAGTTTGTATTAGAAGGGTTCAGACAGGTAATGCAGATTAGGGCCAGATTATGGAGGACCTTAAATAAAGGACAAAGGAATTTGGGTTTCAAACTTGGCACTGAGAAACCACTGACGATTTTTGAGTTAGGGAAGTGAAAAATGTCAGTGGTGTGCCATATTGACTGAGGTTGGGACAAAAGGAAGGCAGAAAGACCAATAAAGAATTTCCTACTGTTGTCTAGTAGATGATGAGAATCTAAACCCAAAGTAAGTGGGAATTAGAATGAGAAGGAGGCAGGAAACCTTCAGAAGGTTTAGAAAGGCTCAGAATCAAACGTGGCTTTAATATTCTGATCCTCGTGGTTGAGAAAATGGTGGTGTTAACAGAATCAGGATGTCAGCAGGATGAACTGTTTTTATGTATAGGATTAGGCCATTTGGGGACATGTCGAATTTGAGGTAACAGCAGGACACCCAAGTAGAAAGTAGTCTTAGTATTGAAGGTATAGATGTGCTTTTGAGAAGGGAGGTCAACGCTAAACGTTTTGGTGGTATTGTTGAAAGCATAAGAGTAAGTCTTCAAAAGAAAAGAGCACAAGGATGGAGAACTAAACTGAAAGCATGCTTGGTGCTAGGGAAGTAATTAAGTAATTTTAAGTAATCTTTTCTTAAAATTTTCACTTTTATCATTTGTTTTGGTTCTTTGAAAATGCTTTCTCTCTCACTGTGGTAAGTGAAGAAACCATGATGAACTGTTCCTATATTGTATGTTTCCAGAGTGTATTTACTAAAAGCCTGCATTTTTTTTTTAACCTTTTTAGAGCTGTATTATAAAACGATACTGTGAGAAAAGATTTGTGTCTAAATATCTTGCAACCATTGGAATTGACTATGGAGTCACAAAGTAAGTACATTGTTTTTTTGGGGCTTGTAAGTTACATAGACCTTTGAACTCCTATAAAATGATGTGTCTTGAAATAGGTGCTCTGAAAATAAATCAGGAAAGATTGGAATAAAAGACCTTTACAGAAATGTAGTGATCATATAATGTATTCATCACTGACCACATTCTTTTTTGCCAGGCCCTCCCTTAGGTATAGGGTCTGCAGCAATGAGCAAGTTAATGTAAAACTCAACTGACAGATGTGCCTTTAATACACATGTTTGTATTAATAGGTCCTATTAGCAAATGTGTTTGTAGAGCATTTTGAGATATTCTTTCTAAAAAGTATATATATTATGTGGAAAATTTTCCCAGACAACCTCATTTATTGGTTTATGATCTTTATAGCCTATTGGTATCTAGAAAATGATCTGGGAGAAGTAAAACTGGGAAGAAGTGGGGATTTATCTGGACGTGACTCAGGGTGGGTTGAGCTTGGGGAGGTAGGATTACTTTAGCAGTAAATAATACTGCCAGTGCAGAGAATCGAGGTACACAGCACTCTCCCGGAAGGTGGAATTTCAGGGACTTACTATTCTGGCCCTAAGCTGCCTCTTCTTCCCTCTTGTTTCATTCCTTTACACACTTTAGCCTCCCTCCACACTACAGCACTGTCCTCATATTTTTCTGGTCTCAGTGCCATTATTTATTCTGTCTACCTGAAGAGTCCTTTCCCTGCATCTCTCCATCTGTCAGACTTTCCAAGATGTGAAATGGTCTTGTTCCCATGAGGTCTTGGAATAAGCTCCTTTATTAGTGAGGACTCTTTTTGGTTGCAAATGACAGAAATATTAAACTTTTCTATGCTGTTTATGGTACTTAAAATAAATTGCCACATGTCGTTATTTTTATATGTTAAATGTCTCCTGCTAGATTATAAGCTCCACGAAGAAGGGGCTATTAGTATAAGTCATCCCCAAGTGCCTGGTACAGTGCTTGTACAGAGTAGATACTCAAAAACTATGTATTATTAGGTAAGCTAGGACTGAAGAGGAAGTTTGCAAGATTAGAACATGAGGGCAGCTTTCAAGAAGGTAGACTGAAGTGGTGGGTGGGTGTATCTGTACTTCAGGACACAGAGTTTCATCAGTGATAGGGCAGGAGATCCTGTTTCAGGCAGTTCTGTTTTGAATCCATATAAGTAGCTAATTTATTCCCCTAAGAAATGAGTATTACCATATTACACCATAGAACTGTGGTCATTTAGTCAACAGACTCTTCTATTTCGGGCTGAAAGTTTTGGGGGGAAAGATGGTTGTCCCATGGTGAATCAGGAGGCTATAACTGAGAGGAACCCAAGTCAAACCAGCTCAAGCAAAATAATAATAATAATAATAATAATGATAATAAGCATAAATAAAGGATATTAATAAATTCACATAATCCAGTTATAAGGATGCTGGGCTTAGAGATTGCTGGAACCAGGGACAGAATAGAGACAGATCATTTGCTCCATCTCTCTCCACCTTATATCTTCCTCTACATGGCTTCCAGCAGATCTCAGACTCACAGTGTGAATTTTACTTCCAGAGACGGACAAAAGTTAGTATTCCAAGTTTAAAAATCCCAGGGAAGGGGTGCCTGGGTGGCTCAGTCATTGAGTGGCTGCCTTCAGCTCAGGTCATGATCCCGGGGTCCTGGGATTGAGCCCCACATCAGGCTCCCTGCTCTGCGGGAAGCCTGCTTCTCCCTCTCCCACTCCTCCTGCTTGTGTTCCCACTCTCACTGTCTCTCTTTCTGTCAGGTAAATAAATAAAATCTTTAAAAAAAAAAAAAAAAAGAATCCCACAAAATAATAGATACATATTCCATCCTCCCTGTTTCCAACATGGCGAAGCTCAAATTCCAGCATGCTGAAGAATTACCTGTAGAGTTTGTAAAAATGCAGATTCCTAGGACCTGCCCACCACGATTCTGATTTGCCAGGTCTGAGATGGGGCACAGGAATCTGCATTTTTAAAAGTCTCTCATAATAATGATACAGGTGGTCTTCAGGCCATAATCTAGGAAAGCACAACCTTGAGGTAATGAATTACCAATTTTCTTAAAGTAATTGCCTCTGTCTGGCATCTGAATTAAATTAACCTCTTTCAGTTTCAATGTGTGAATGCATTTTTTACTTTATGGCCTTTAGTTACATCCCCTGTCAGCTGCTATCTCTTTAAGGCAAAATTTTCTAGTATAAATTATTATACCAGATCTTCTCCAGATGCTCTCAGGCTCTGTTGTTATTTTGTTTGCTATTCTCACATCCTCTTTTGTAAGATGGATCCTGATTTCACAGATGTTAAAATGAAAGCAAATATGCATTTTGGAATTGATGAAATATGGTAGAAAATTCAGGAATAAAGAAATGATTAGCTTAATTTACGTCTACAAGTAATATAAAACAACTGTAGGAATTATGATTTCAGAATAGAAAGTGGATATTATAGATGTGGACAAGGGGATAATAACAATAAACAAACCAGGAGGTCGTACAGGGACAATGAGACCAAGCACCGATGTCCTTGTATCCTGGAGGAGGGGTTCATGTCAGTGTTGTGCAAACTGAAACATGTCACTTAAAAACATAATGATTCTACCCTGTTAATTTATTGTGAATAATTCCTATTCTTAACTTAGAGGGGTCTTTCAGGAAATATTTCTTGTGATGAGGAAACGTATTTAAAGTTCAATAATTCTAGTTCACTTCAGTTCCCTTTTCTTTTGTTAAATTCAGTAACAAGTACATTTCATACTTTTTATTTTTAAATGGATAATCCCATTTTTATAAAAAAAATACTTCTGCTCATCAGTCATATCTATGCATAGAAGACTGTGGTGATGTTTATCGATATTGACAAAGGTTTTTTTCTGGGTGATAGGATTTGGGATAAATTTTAAACTTTCATCTTTGCATTTTTTTTTAGTGTTTGAAATACTTAAAATACTTCATTAATTTATTTACCAGTAGTGATTTTTCTGGAAAAAAATAAAAAGGACAAGATGCAAATATGCTACCACATTGAATAGTATTTAATTCTAATATGAATGGTTGTTATTTTTCCTTTTTGTTCTTTTCTCTATTTAAAAATTTTTGAAAACAAGTTGATTTGCTTCTGCTCAATGAAGATCACACACTTTAGTTACTGTTCTACGTGGTAACCCAGCATAACCACTAGCAATGAAGATGTCTTCTTAAGTGAAATAAAGTATTTTGTTTTCCTTCCTCTCAGTCCTACTTGTCCCACATCGGTTTTCTTAGTTCCATGGTAGTAGCATAGATATGACTGATGAGCATAAGTATTTTTTTTTTGTTAGTTAAGGGGGACGGACTGAAGTATCTTGAGGCAAGCTGAAGGTAAATGAAGGTGTTTGTTACAGTGGGCTCAGTGTTCTGAAAATAAGGAGGGCAAGATGATCTGCCAAATTACCAGCTTCTGTTGTAATGATTATCTGTTCTCAAGAAGAGGCACTATGAAAGCCTCTTTTAAATTTCATACACATACCTTTTTAAAATTAATAAACGACATAAATGATTTCAATGGGAATGCAGAAGCCATAACCTTCTTTGGAATTGTTTCCATTTGAACATTTCAGGGTACAAGTCAGAGACAGAGAAATCAAAGTTAACATCTTTGATATGGCTGGCCATCCCTTCTTCTATGAGGTAAGAAAGACTTTTTGAGAAAATCTGCGTCCAGTATTGTCAGTGGGTTAGGGAAAGATCCCGAGTTATTAGAAACTACCAGTATGCAAATCATGTATAAAATTAGGTGAATTTAGCTGGTGGGTGTGGCTTCCTTTCTGAGCCTTAACTGAATGGAAACCTGTTGGTCTTTTGTTCCATCCCCTTAGATAGTGGTAGGAAATTCCATTGCTAATGTTTCAAACACTTAGATAAGACATTTTAAATTTCAAAGGACTGTTGCTTTTATGCTTTATACCTTCCTGATCGATGGCTGCCATTCATTCACCGCATACCAGTGTGTCAGTTTGGATGCTGGTAATACACAGTCCCTGTCCTCATGGAACATAAATATGTCAAAGAAGACGGATATTAAACAAATGACAGAATGCTTGGGAGCATTTAATATCTAGCCTAGTATCTGGGAGGACAGGAAGCCTTGTTGAAGGAAGCAACATTTAAAGTAAGCTTTGATGGATAAGTAAGAATTACGTAGATTGGTGGGAATCCAGGGATGATGTGATACACAGGATAGTTTTGAGTGGTACAGACTGTAATAGTTTGGAGAATGAATGTCTCTAATGATGAGGTCATACTGCCTCACCAGTTCATCCTTTTCACTGTTAAAAACTCTAGATTAACAACTCCCTTTTGAAGGCTTCCTTCCTTTGACTTTCACTATTGATCTTGGGCTTGTTTTTAGAACAACATAGACTGAGTCTGTGCTTCTACAATGGAACCTTTCTAAAATTTGTTAATCCGCTCCTTTTCAGGTAAAATATTTTCTAGCCCTGCCCTAGCTAGGCTTCTCAACATCCTTTGTAGATAACCTCTAGTTAGCTAATGGGGAGATGACAACTGAGCACAACATTCCAGATATTGTCTAGTGAAAAGCACTGAGTGTTCTTTACTTTCTGTCATTAGACACTGGACGTCTTATCAATGCAAATTGAAATTACAATAGCTTTCCCCCCCAGCAGCTCAAAAAGATAACAGTATAATTAATAGAAGCTTCTTGAAATCACCACTTCTGAAGTAACTTTTCTCTGAATAGCTTCGATTTTTTCTTTTTTGTCAAATATTTACTTGTCCATAGCTCAAACCCTCCTTTTTGACAAGACCAAAGCCATCTTCTCCCTAAGGCCCAAACTGACCAAAGTATATTTTTGCTTGGCACACAGTGGGTGAAGCGTCTGTAGCCATTGTCATGATCCCTGGCTTCCCCCCATCCTGGCGGCCTGTCTTCCATTAAAGCTACTACTGTCATCTGTCCTCTCAACAGGTTTACCCAAAGGGCCTACTGAGAGAGGCCCGTCTGCTTAGCATGTGAAAGAGCACTCTCAGAGGAAAGTGTCAAAGAGAGGACTGCGAGGGAATGCCAGGCCTGTGTCTTAACAGCAATTTTGCTTCCACTGATGCACACATCATTCTGGGACTTGCTGGTATGAGTTAGACAGTCTGTAGAAAGTTCTTGAGGCCTGAGTGCTATTAAACTAACAGCTTTCTGTGGCCTACAAGCTAGAAAGTTTGCCATCCCTGCTCTAAGAAATAATCCCAATTCCCTTAGCATCCTATTTAATTAAACTTTGGATGCTGCAAGACTTCCAGGACTAACATCAGAGAGCTGTCTTGGGAGCTGAGAGTAAGAAAGCTGTGGGGGACCATTGAGGCTTCTCCTTTTTTATTTTACAGATGGGAAAAACCAAAGCTGGAGGTGGTAAAACCACTTACTTAAGACTACAGAGGTAGCCAGTTGCTGAGCCCAGACTTGAACTTGAGTCCGTTGAAAGAGAAATCCATGAGGCTTGCCTAAACCTCTACTTACACGCAAATCTCCCTCTGGATAGCATAATTTGCACTTTGAAATTCTTTGATTTCTGCTTACATTCCCTACATTCAGCTCTTCTTGATTTAAAATGTCTTGAATACTTACACCTGGTAGGCCCTGTTGGCTGACACAAAGACAGACGTATCAAGACACATGCCTGTCACTTGCGGCCTACTGGAAAAGGCAGCTGTGTATGCTACCAACTATAACACCAGACAGGAAGTAATATGGGCACTACTAGAAGCACAAAGGCTGTGGTATTTCAGGGATACAGGGGTTAGATTCTGTTTGGCAGGGGTTCGGGATTAGATGATAAGGTGTGGGGCAGGAAAAACTCCATGAAAGATGCAGTGTCATAGCTAAACTTGAAAGATTAAAGATAAAGAGGTGTCTGTTTCGAGACGGAGTTAGAGAAACACAGGGGAGGTTTAGGGAATGAGAGATTATCCACTTTGAAGGACAGGAGGTAGGAGGAGGATAAGACTGGGAAGCCGGTGGGGGACTGATCAGAGCTTTCAACACCAGTTAAAAGAATTTGAAATTTAAGGGGTTGGCAGTAGGGAAACACTAAAGAATTTTTGAACCAGGGCTTCGAAAAGATAAATATGTAATGTGTATTATGTTGCTGGGGAGGTTACTTAGAAAATTCTTGCAGTAGTAGTCAAGAGGTAGTGTAATGTTGGCACATGGAAATGGAAAGGATGCGACAGGTGCAGGAAATCTGGCAGAGGATTGTTTGTACCTGCAGAGTGAAAAAGGAGAGGAAAGCAGCAAAGGTGAACACTAGACTTTCAATCCACACGGCTCAGAGAATGGTGCGCTCCTTTCATCACTAGAAGTTCAAGGGAAGGAAAA
This sequence comes from Mustela lutreola, assembly GCF_030435805.1. NCBI lineage: Eukaryota > Metazoa > Chordata > Mammalia > Carnivora > Mustelidae > Mustela > Mustela lutreola. Next base: position 127,153,865 of record NC_081298.1, read on the forward strand.
GATTGGGAGGGAATAAGTTGGAGGGTTTCCTGTTGTACATATTGGATTTGAGATTCCAGCAAGACATTGAGCGGGGAGAGTCTAGAGTTAACTAGAAAAGCAGCTCTGGAAGCACAGATGAAAAGGCTCACCTTGGAGCTTCTCCCAGTTGAAATTATGCAGGTGGTTTTGTTGTCTGAGTTGGAAGGAAGGATTGAAAAAGAAAGGCTGAGGGTTTGGGGTGGGATTAGGGGAATTAGAGCAGCCAGCTGGCGTGGGAGCAATGGAGAGAGGAGGATTTGGTAAGAGACCAGATGAGAAAGAACCTAGAGAGCGTGGCGTATGGGAGCCAAGGCAGCAAGAGTTTCGGGGAAGAAGCCAGAGGCCCATTTTCACTTCTGCAGGTGGGCTGAGGACCTTGAGGACTGAGGGGAGAAGACTCCTGCTGCTCGTCACTTCAATTCTTTCTGATTTAATTGCTTTTAATTTAGGAGATAACTGCTTCTGTTTCTACAAATTAATAGCCATTTGCCGTCTTGGCCCAGGCATCTGTCTATACTCAGAAACCTAAATTTCGTGCCTGATGTGTGTAAGAAGACTTCATTTCTTACAACAGACTGGTATGGGCATGTGCAGACTGGACTCTCTGAGACGAATGAGTAATACATGGCCTCTGTCAAGGTTCTTACTGGAGTTTTGGCCTGAAACGCCTGGTTTGTCAATGTTACTACGCACCCACTCGACTGATCCTTCCTCTGCCACTTTCTTGTGCCCTATACTTCGTGCTGCCTCTTCCTGGAATTATAGATATGCCCCAGAAGTGAGTTGCCATTTCTAGCCAAAATATTGAAGGTGGACCATCAGAGGAGGGTGAGAAAGGAAGGCAGAAGATGCAAATAGACATTGTTTCACAGGCACTGTAGGTGCTCTGCCTTCATCATCTCATATAATCCTCGGAATTACCCCGTGAAGGAAGTAGTACTGTCCCCATTTGATAGATGAGGACACTCGGATGCAGAGAGGTTAAGTGACTTGCCCCAAATCACACAACTAATAAGTAAGAGTGACCCCAGGTTTGACTCTAGAGCCATTACACCACTGGGGCTCTGCTTTTGGAGTTCTGAAGTTAGTGTGGAGACCCTAGAGTCAGGGAAGCTCTACCCAGCATCCCAGGGAGTCTGCTCCAGGCTCTGGTACATAAATGGCCATAACTCTTGCTGACGCTTGTGTCATTTTTGCCTGAAGTTCTTCATTCTTCCTGAGAAGAGCTTTATTTTATAGAATTTGTGTTATTTTAAGATCTACTAACAAGAATTAAAGATGGATTGCCTCTAGGGAGTGGAGCTGGAGGTGAGAAGGGCTGAGGCGGGAATGTTAATGTTACGTTCATTACAAGACCTTGTCCTCGTAGGGTTTTTCTTATCATGTTACTTTGATTTTATAAAAAGTCCTCTAAAGACCAGTAGATACTGAGATACAATAGCAAATACTATGTATGCACAAAAGAATGCCCTTTGTTATGTTAATGATGGTGAGATATATTATAAAATCACAAAACCTCCAATTTGCACATCTGTTCTTTTCTGTGAAGGTTCGTAATGAGTTTTACAAGGATACACAGGGTGTAATACTGGTCTATGATGTTGGGCAGAAAGATTCCTTTGACGCCCTTGATGCGTGGCTGGCAGAGATGAAGCAGGATCTTGGACCTCACGGAAACATGGAAAATATTGTATTTGCAGTGTGTGCCAACAAGGTAACTGCTTTGGACATTGTATGCTCAACTTTCCAGATCTATTATGGGAAGAGTGCAGCTCTGAGTTTTGGGGAACAAATGAAAAAAAAAGAAAGAAAGAAATCCTTATTCTATGCTATAGGAATCAACAGATTTTCAAAACAAACATCCCTGAAACAAAGAATAAAAACACAAATTCCCATATGTTGGGGTATTTATCCATTTTTTTCTGGTGCTGTACATGGGGAAGGGTATTAGTGACAGAGCAGGAGAAGGGGATCCTAATAATTACACTCTGGCCTTGATTAGAGAAGGGACAGTAGTTAGGTGTGCAGCATGGATTATGGAAAGGAATGGAAAACAGACTTGAGTGTGGGAGACCTCATGAAGCCAACTTTCACAGAGGTGAATTTGAGGTGAGCAGTTTTCTTCGAGGATAAAGTGGGAAGTGCAGGAGCAGGCATTTGTTATTTTGCCACAGAAAATCAGTCTGTGTTCAATATGGGCAATTTTTTTGGTCTCCTTTGGTCCTCGTAATTGTATATACTGGTGCTGGAGTTCATGTAAGAGTAGTTTTGGCCTCAGTAAAAGATTGATGAAGACCTCACAGGGCCTGTGCTAGTGGATCAAGGTTGGGGTCTTCTCTCTGTTCCCCAAATTTCTGTTTCAGATTGACTGTACCAAGCACCGCTGTGTAGATGAAAGTGAAGGGCGTTTGTGGGCCGAAAGCAAAGGCTTCCTGTACTTTGAAACTTCAGCACAGACTGGAGAGGGAATCAATGAGATGTTCCAGGTAAGCTGGCATCGTTTTGTTTGTTCCGAGGCTGACCATGCCAAATTTTAGTTTAAATTATGAGAAGCAAAAATGTAATAGGAATTTCGCATTGGAATAAGCTTGTTCTTTTCAGAAGCTGGTGAGAAAAAGATTGAGAGAGAGAGAGAGAGAGTGTGTGTGTGTGTGTGTGTGTGTGTGTGGTATCTATCTGCCTGCTGTGTACTTGAGACCGGACCTGGCTGATCATCAGAATTACTTTGGGAAATTCTTAAAAATACAGATTTCCAGGCTCTAAAACTACTGGAAGCTTAGTGCTTGTGCTGGAGCTCGAGAATCTATATTTTGAAAAAGCTTTCCAGGTGATTTCTGATGATCATCAAGTTTAACAACTGTTATTATATACTTACTTATAATAGAACAAAGATTTTCTTGAGAACTCCCTTTGGTTAATGGTGTTACATTTGCATGAATAGGTAGATGGAAGGATTACTTTGGCGAAATTGCCTTGCTGTAGCTGATATAATCCTATATTGCAAGGGCACAGTTAGAGAATAGGAGCCTGGCATTGCAGAGTCCCGCCAATCACACGTAAAAATAAGGTCTTATCCACCAAGTAGACAATGGAAGGGTGTACTCATATTGCAACCTGAATAGATGGTGATTTTTTAAAAATTACTAATCTTGAATAATTTTAAGGGCCAAGGTTATTTATTTACTTTTTTTTTTTTTTTTTTTTTTTTTTTTTAAGAGAAGGAGAGGGGAGGGCCAGAGGGAGAGAAAGAATCTGAAGCGGACTCTGTGCCTAGCGCAGAGTCCAATGCGGGCTTGACCTCACAACCATGAGACTATGACCTGAGCTAAAATCAAGAATTGGACACTTAACCAACTAAACCACCTGGGTGCCCAGAACAAGACCTTTTTTTAAAAAAGATTTTATTTATTTATTTATTTATTTGAGAGAGAGAGAAAAAGAGAGAGCATGAGCAGGAGGGGCAGAGGGACGGAGAGAGAGAGAAACTCCAGCAGACTCCCGAGCTGAGCAGGGAGCCTGACGTGGAGCTTGATCTCATGACTCTGAGATCACGACCTGAGCTGAAACCAAGATTCAGATGCTTAACCAACCATGCCCCCAGGCACCCCCAGAACAAGGCTTTTTTAAAATAGTAAATTATAAAGTCAACTCTTGATTACAGATACATTTGGAAGTAAGTGGTGACATGAATTATGCATTTTTTCTCTTCTGAATATATCTTAATATTTTGGGAATTTTTAGCATTTCAAATAATGTAGCTATACTTTAAAGAGTTGTTCTTAATTATTGAGTGGGATTTTATTTAATCTTTTATGCTGAATTTCTTTCTCTTAAGGTGTCACTGCCCGTATTAGAAGACAGGTTTCATCCTTGGCTGACAGTTTGAATCGGGCATCATAGCTTCTGTTTCAAGACCAAATAAGGTTGATGTTGGCTTGCCACATCCTGTTCTATTGAGTACATGAACCTGTGTGAGTTTGTACCTATTTATGTGCAGTAACGGTACTTGATCATTTGAGTAGTGTTTTACTATTCTGGAGAAGTTTACGTGTTTCATCTCATTTGAGATTTAGTGTGTAGCAGGTTTTATTCTCATTTCAGATTTTATAACATCTAAGAGTGCTGAAGTGACTTGTCCAAGGGTATAAATAACAGCTGTTGAAGATTAAATTTCTATCAGCCCTTGAAAGATGTAGTCCATTCTCTTCTGGCCTCTCTTGCAACTCATGAGTTGTTAGTACCCATTCGTACTCTTGGTTTTTTGTTCATAATGTGTTGGGGATTTTTTCCCCTCTAGCCACTTTCAAGAGTTTTTCTTTATCTTTGGCTTTTGGCTTTGGACTGTGTGACTAGATGTGATTCTCCTTATATCTATCCTGCTTGGTATTTGTTGAGTTTCTCGGAGAGCTAAGTAGGTGTTTTTTATCATCATTTGTTCAAAATTTTTTTAGTTTATTTTCACTCATTTCCTTCCTGGACTCCAGTTACATGTGTATTAGGCCATTTCTTTTTGTCCCATAGTCCTTGAGACTATGTTATTTTTCTTTCCTTTTTCTCTATATTTTGGATCATATAGTCTCTATTGGTCTGACTTTCAGCTGCTTTTAAATCTGAGTGAATTTTTCAACTCCATACTTTTCAGTCCTAGGATTTGGATTTGATTTTCTTGTGTAGATCCTGGTTCTCTGCTGGGATTCTCTATCTGTTCACTTATTAAGACTATGTTTTCCTTTATCTCTTTGAAATATTTATAATAGCTCCTTTAAAGTCTTTGTCTACTAGGTCCAATATCTGAATCATCTTGGGCCCAGTTTCTGTTGACAGCTTTTTTTTCTTTTTTTTCACCTGACTATGGATCATATTTTCTTGTATCTTTGTATGAATAGTGATTTTTGATTGAATACCAAGACACTGTGAATAATGCATTGTAGAGGCTCTAGATTCTTTATTTTCCTCAGCAGAATATTGGTTCTTAATTTCAGCGGGCAGTTACCAACAGATTACATTGAATTTGCATGGGTTTGGTTTTTTGCTTTCATAGCAAGGATCTGAAGGAAGCCCAAATTGTTGTCTAAGCCCTTCAAATCTGGTAGAACTCAACCTTCAAATTCTGTCTCCTTTTAGACCTTGTCAGCTCTTGGTTTTCGGTTTTGTCAGGATGAGTTTACTACCAAGCCATAGTCTTTCTATGGTATCTCAGCTAGATACTCAGGATACCAATGAAATAGTAAGCAATGTCTGCACTCTAGCAAGGTCAGACTGTACTGTTCCTGGAATGCCTCTTTCCAAAACACCACTAGACTTCTAGTATATTGGTTCTCTTCTCAATCCCATGGTCAACCTCAGGTGATCTCACCCGGTGCATTTATAGCCTGGGCCGCAGCTACAGATCAGTGGGGAACCGTCACATGGACTTCTGGGGCCCAATCCTGCCTTTCTCCTTCCTCTCCAATGCCCTGCTCTGCAGATTCCAGCCCCTTCAGTATCCTTAAACTCTGATCTCTGTCTCTTTCATTCAGTGGGACTGTGGGACTGCTCAGACCAGCTCTCTGTGACATGGCCAGGAAATGGGCTCCAGGTAGAAACTGAGGGGCAGTACTGTGCTTGCTGTTGTCCACTACCTGGAAATAGTTTCTTGCTCTATCTGTCCATTTTCATAGTAGTTTATGGCAGGAGTTCTAGCCCGGTCCCTGTCACTCCATCATGGCTGGAACTCAGACGTGGAATGTAAACAGACCCTTGACTTCAGTTCTCCTGTTTTGTACACCACACCACAGCTGGCGCTTCTAAACCATGTGTGCTACCAGTGAATGCTTGTGTCCTCAGAGATCTGGGAGGGTTTATATTTTAGTTTAACTGATAAACTAGAAGAAAACCTTACTGATACAGAACACAAGCAAACATCAGTGAACTGTGATGACTTTTAGGTTGCTTTTATCCTTTCAGATAAATCTTGGGTAGCACTCAGGGATAAAACAGTCTGTTTAAAAACAGGCTAACAAGGAATGTAAAAAAAAAAAAAAACTATGTAAGCAAACGCTTAGAAACAGTGCTTTCCTGCTGACTCAATTTAATTCATATTTTCTTTGTTTCCTATACACTTCTAGACACTATGTCAGAAAGGAACTTAGTTTTGTCTTTTTCACTTTTGAGCAGAGTAAGACAGACTAATCACATTAACTCTTCTTTTGTCTTGTTATCTTGTGGCTTTTCCTTTGGCACCCTGCTCACAAATCAGCCTTCTTGTTTAGGTTGTCAAGTCTATTAGCTATTACTGGAGATAAGAAGGAGGAGTCTAAGAGAAATGGAAAAATTTTGGACAATGACAGGAATTATAGACATATCTGAAAAAGAAGAGAGATTAAAAAAGAGATGGAGGGAAGAAGAGATGTCTAGTGTATTAAATGAGACTTTTGAGCAAAGTTTTCCAACAATAGTAACTGAACTATGAGCAGGATCAAAAAATAGTTTTCGCTTTGAAAAACATCAAAAAAATGGGCAAAGAATCTGAACAATTTAGAGAAAAAGGAAAGGCACTAAGCATATGAAAAGACACTCAGTTTCACTTACAGAAACTTTAAATCCAAACTGTGTGCTACACATAGGTTTGGCAAAAGTGAAGCTGTGTGAGAATGCCCCATAGTGACAAGGAGACAGAGAAATAGAGTGTTGGACCCTGTGATGGTGTAAACCGACACATTTTGTAGGACAGTTGTCAAAATCAAAAATCAAAATGCCTCTACACTGTTACTTAGTACTTCTCCTTTTAGGAATTTATCTGAAAGCAGCATCTCCACAAGTGTGCAAACACACACACACACACACACAGAGTATTCATTAAAGCACTGTGTGTAATAGCAACACCTAGAAATAATTGACTTGTCAGTTGGGGAAATAGGGAGTTGGTTAAATAAATTAAGATACAGTCACAGTGAAATACTGAACAGTCATTAAAAAGGATGAGGAAAGTGTCTATATGCACTTTCTAGAGAAAGAGTCCAAGGTATATTTTTTTTAAAGATTTTTTTTTTTTAAATGTAATCTCTATTCCCAACAGCACCAAGATCAAGAGTTGCACACTCTACCAACTAAAACAGCCAGGTGCCTCTGTATTTTTATGTGAAAAAGTTTGAGGAGCTAAGCAGTATGTTTAATCTGCTTTCTCTTATGTCAGTGTTTAGTGTAGGGATGGATATACCGGTATCCTTTTCTTTTTTTTTTTTAAAGATTTTATTTATTTATTCAACAAACCAAGATCACAAATAGGCAGAGAGGCAGGTAGAAGCAGGCTCCCTGCTGAGCAGAGAGCCCCATGCGGGGCTCAATCCCAGGCCCCTGGGATCACGATCTGAGCCGAAGGCAGAGGCTTTAACCCACTGAGCCACCCAGGTGCCCTGATATACTGGTATTCTGATAGAAAATTTTTCTGGGAAGATACTCAAAAATATTAACAATGGTTACTTTTAGGAGAGGAACTTGAGGGGCAGGAAGACAGTTTTCATTTTACACTTTCATTTACTATTTGAATTTTTCTAACAGTGTTCACCTACTACCTTTTCACCTCAAGAGTGTTATTTGAGAGGAAGATTATGAGCCATTTAAAGTTTATTCCTTATACTTTTGTGTGTTAAAAAAATACACAAGCGTGTGTATTTTGTGCATATACACATAAACATACATATAAGATAAAAGAAAAAAACCTTCCAAACTATATATTTGCTTTATGGTGAATTTTAAGTTATTGTAATATATTAAAATTCTTTAAGTTATGCTTAAAGGAAATTCCTATTTTCATAAAATCAGTTCTCCTCTGGGATGATTTCTTTTTGCAGACCTTTTATGTATCCATAGTTGACTTATGTGAAAATGGAGGGAAACGTCCTATCACGAATAGCAATGCTAGTTTCACCAAAGAACAAGCAGACACCATTCGCAGAATTCGAAACAGTAAAGACAGTTGGGACATGTTGGGAGTCAAACCTGGGGCCTCAAGGTAAGCGGTGCTCTAGGATCTTCGTTCCAAGTTCTGTCCTGGGGAAAAACTCAGCTGCCAACATCGTAGGTCTGATATATCTTCTTGTCATTGACTGGAAATATGAAGATGTGTGGAAATGCATTAGCTTATGTAATAACTTTTCTTCAGTGAATTAATTGAATGCCAGAGAAACAAGTAGAGGACGCAGTGGCCTGATGAAGGAGCTCTGCAGTGTATTTGCATGAATACTTTCGGTAATGGTGTGTTCTGCTTTTGTCTGTGTTGAATAGGAGCCTTGAAGCAAATGTAACCTTAAAAAAATACCCTACAAAAGAGAAATCTTAAATCATAGAATTTTAGAAGAGGAAAAGGATATTAGCAGCTTCTCCAGACATTTCATTTTATAGGTGAGAAAACTGGAATTCGGCGAGACTAAACACATGTTCAAGGACCCTAGGAGTTAGTGGTAGAATTGGTTCTTGACCTTGAACACTGTGTGTCTGCCTGGCTCTGTCTCTTTCTATGGCCCTCAGAATCCTGCTAGGTCCTCATCTGTGTATGAATTTATGTTAAATGGTTTTATCTTTAGCCAAAAGAAATATTTGGGAGGAAGACAAATACAATCACTATTCTTTGTTGCTTGTGCAGGAATAAATCCTTGTTCGGTATGATTATATAACTTTTAACAATAGGATGCTTCTGTTACTATACATATTATGATTTTTATTGTAATTGTAAGCGTTCTCAGGTCTTTTTATTTTGCACCATAACTTTCCTCCCCAACCTTGTCCCTTTCTACTTTGTCACCTTGATTCACACACACACACGCACACAAAAGTACGTGTTGAAACATCTTGTTGATACCAGTGGCGTTAAGTTTCTCTTTTCCAGTTTGGTCTCCTAGTCTGTCTTCAGGCCCAGAAGGCGAGAGGGCAGGGGAAGAAGAACACAGTTACTGGTCGCCTCGACTTGCCAGGCCTTACAGAGAAGGCTTTAAACACACGAACATTTCAGATGATCTTGTGTAAATAGCACAGTTAATTGGTGTCTTTTAAATGTCCTTTGGGATTTCCATAGTCTCATTCTAACATCTTCTGTTTACCTCCAAGGGAGATTGGCTCTAAAAGAAAGAAACTTATTAACTTAGTACAGTGTTTATTAAGGAAAAAGAAACTTCAGGTTCCTTATTTATTTACTATCTGTATTAATTGGAATCTACCAAAATATACAGGACTTCCACAAGTTCTCTCTCATTGACCAATATAAACATGTGCTCCTCTTACCTCTCTCTGGGTCGATCGAACTAATTTTGTATGTCAGTGAGCTCACTTGAACAGAACCTAGAAACAGTGTTTTGAAGTTATAAAGAGTTTTAATGTTTGTTCAGTATCATGTTTACTGTTCTTGAACTTTAAGAAAATCTTCAGCTTCAGCAGAATTAATGTATTTGTTACTTTGTAAATGTATTTGTTAATACATTGTTATTTTGGTGAAGAATTCTGGCAATTCAGATTTCTTCAGAGAGGGAGAATATGATTCTTGTTAGCTAATATCAGAATTGTCTATGTAAAAAAGCCCCATGCATATTTTAGAACAAGAGAATTCAAGGGGCACCTGGGTGGTTCAGTCATTAGGTGTTTGCCTTCAGTTCAGGTCATGATCCTGGGTCCTGGAATCGAGTCCCGCGTCGGGCTCCCTGCTCAGCGGGAAGCCTGCTTCTCCCTCTCCTGTTCCCCCTGCTTGTGTTCCCTCTGTCGCTTTCTCTTTCTCTGTTAAATAAATAAATAAATCTTTAAAGAAAAAAAAAACATGAAGGAGAATAAGAGAATTCAGGGTTTGTTTAAGAGCAGAAAGCAGAAAAAGCCTTAGAATACATGCCCAAGCCTAGAGAACTATGAACATGGCCTTGTGACCTCAGTCTTTCCAAGTAGACACCCAAGATTTTCCATCACCCGCAAGACAATCACAGACCATCTCTCTAATTCGGAGAGCCGAGTAGAAATCCTTCTGATAAAACATAAAGGAGAAAAACTAGAGCGTTTGGGAAAGTGCCATATCCAGGCTAATAGCATAACTGGAAACCTGAATTACAAAAAGAAGGTGGGAAATAAAACTATCTGGTACACACAGAACTACACCTGACCAGGGGAGGAGCTGGATACTTAGAAGCTTCTGGAGGCCTAACACCAGAGGATGATGAAGAGCAGGGAGAGGTGGTCTCCCGGAGCTCTCCTGGTCTTTGGGATTCACTTTACTGCCCCTTTCCTTTATGGGTAATGTTCCCCTTCTCTTTTCTTTCTTCTTTGGTCTCAGGAGCTCGCTGGAGCTCTCCAGTACCCCCATGTGCAGCGTCCCTTTCTTGGTCAATGGTGTCACCATCTTCCCTGAGGCTTAGCATCCCCTTGACCCTGGAACTCATCTCAACCCCTTTTCTTCCATCTCCTTGACCTGTATGTCCAGCTTGTCACCTGCTTCTGCCGATTCTTCCTGTGTGTCATCCCTTAGCCTCCCTTGATCCAGACTTGTACTTGTGCTTGGCTTCTCGTAACAATCTCCTAACCTCGAAAATCAGCTTTCTCAGCACCTTTTTTTGTCATGAAACACTTACTGATGTCATTGTTTATCAAGTCTACTTTTTTATTGTTGTTTTGATTTCAAGGCCCCTCCCTTATTGGTCAGTGCTTCCTGGCCAACTTTGTTTTTGTTACCCCAGCAGTGCCCTCACAGAACTTCATGCCACGGCCATGCTGTTCGTAGTTCCTCGCTTCTCCCGGCTCTCTCCCGGTGGCCCAGTGTCTCCCCATCTCCTTCAGAACCCCACCCCACAGGCCCTTCCTGATCACCCCGTGCCCTCATCGCTTCAGACAGCAAAGATTTGCTGGATGCCTGCTCTGTGCCAAGGACCTTTCCGTGGATCCTCCTTTTACCAGGCATTTTCTTGGTGTTTCGGTACTCCACATGATATTTCTTTCTCTACTTGTCTGTAACATATTATTTACTTGTTTATTGTTTGTTTCCGAGTCCTTTAGTCCCACTTTTGAGAAAAGGTAGTAATGCAAGAGATATGATGTAAGTCCGGACACCGAACTGCCGTGGGCGGGGGCTGACCCTGTCGCTGACATAGAGCTTGGCTTCTTTCTCCTAGGGATGAAGTCAACAAAGCCTATCGGAAGCTCGCTGTGCTGCTTCACCCCGACAAGTGCGTGGCGCCTGGTAGTGAAGATGCCTTCAAAGCGGTGGTGAATGCCCGGACAGCCCTCCTGAAGAACATCAAGTAGGAAGTCAGAGAAAAAGACAATTGCAGCCCTCAAGTATAAACTGACTGTCCCTAGAAGTGAAATAACCACCATGGGTTTTTTTTCTTTTTTTTCTCCACAAAAATCTTACTGCTTTTTTCTTTTGTGTTGTCATTTGTAAATTAGAAATTCAGGTGCCTGTGACCATTTCAGACATTTTACAGAGCAGTGAAGACAACCAAGCGCCACTTGTACGTACAGTTTCTTTCCTATTTCCAAATAATCCAAATTTTGTTCCTCCTTCATTTGTGAGCTCGGTAATGGTAGCGTCCCTCACGCACTTGACTCAGGACAGTCCAGGAGGTTTCTGGAAGGGGCGCAGGGGGACCTTTCGCTTTTCTTTTTCTTTTTTTGTAAAGTTCATCGGAGAAGGAGACAGCAGATACAGAAGGAAATGGTAACAAAACCCCCAAAAGTGTGGTGGGACCTCACACGCAAGTCACTTCTTTTACGAGTTCCTTAGTAGGATTTGAACCATTGATCCTTCTATAATTAATGAACTCTGGAGGGCCCTTTGGAAGTTTGTGAATCAAGGTAATACCGTTCCAAATTGAGCAGTCCTTTGTGGACCTACACTCTGTCCCCTTCTCCAGCCACCAGGGGGAGAGACAGGCTAGTCCTAGGAGAGAAAAGGCAGTGGCAGCCACGAGTTCTGGAACACTGGCTGTTGCTCGTCTTGCCCCTGGATCTGAGGCCTTTCTCCAGCCACGGAAGCAATGCCGGTAGCAGTAGGGAGCATCGGGCACCCAGGAAGCAGGAGTCAGGTCCCACAACAGACGTGCTTGCAGGTCACATTAGAGCTTGTGTACGCATCCCCGAAGGCAAGGCCAGAGGCAAGGCCCAAGGGCACAGCCAGCCTGGCTTGGACTTGTCTGATGCCCCTCAGAGAGCCTGTGGATGAGGCTTCTGCCTTTTCTTGTTTCTGCATCCTTTGCCACAGGTAGGTAGGAGACGCGGGGGCACGCCTCTACCGCCTGGCCTCTTCACTTACCTACTTGAGTTCCTTCCTTTTCCTTTTCTCTTCCTTATTTATTTATTTTACAAATATACCACATCTGTCATTTTTCTCCTGATTGTCTGGCTTTTGGCCACTGCCTCTTCCATCCTCCCTTCCGAGGCTTCACCTTACAGCCCTCCCGTACAAGCCCTGGTTGACTGGAGTCAAGTGTGGATCCTTTGGGTGTTGGTGGAGGGAGAGATCTTAAGGCCTGTGAGGGAAGAATTTCTAATTTTTGCTTGGGCTCCATATTTCTAAACAATAATATATTTACACTCTAGATTATGAAAGCTAATATAATGTACAGAAATCCATTCTCTTGCCATAGTCTCCTCCATACCCACGGAACGGATGAAGTATGTTAGGACTGGCCCTTCCTCCAGAGCTTTCAGAACTGGTCTTGCTGTTTGACCCATTGTATTGTGAATCTTGGTACGTTACTCATCTTTTAACTGCAACCACCCTGCACTAATTGGGCTTTAAGGTGCATAAAATGTGAGTTTCAAGCAGCTATCCCATATTGATCACCAAATAGCATTCACCTACCCAAAAAGAAAAGCCACTTCAGTTTCATTCCAGCCCTCTGCAGTCTTTTGGATTCTCTTCTCCAAAGCAGCTTCCCTTTGTGTGTCTGCCCTTGGGCTGCATTGAGCTTGTTGTCAGGAAACCAGAGCATTGTTTTCTAGTATGGCTTTTCATCTTGGTAATACTGAAAATGCTTCTTTTTTACGAATTGAGTCTAATACATGATTTCCTGGGGATTTTCCTCTGGACTTGTAATTTTAAATAGCTTCTGGGACTATAAAACTCCAACCCAAAGTGCTTCTGAATTTAAATTTTACTTAAGGCCTTCATCATGCCTAAAGTAATTAAAATGTGGGTCTATTCTTGTAAAGGAACTAGAGTCAAAGAAACGAGGGACTGTGCATGGTAGCGTCAGCCCAAATTGACATGACAGCCCACTGAGTGTGTGGCCCTGTATGGAGCCTGTGCTAGTTTTCATCATGTTGCTAAAGACCAGGTTGGTCATCTCATTCAACTACATTGTGCCGATGAACAGTTACAACAGAATTTGTTAGTGCTTCCGTTCCTATATAACGAGTGACTTGTGGAAATTTAGCCTGATTTTGGTTTGTAGGTCTTAGAACTCAGTTCCTAACACCATTATTAATATTAAGGATGGCCATGAACTACTTCATTTATGTAAAAGAAAGAAAAGAAGAAAGTTAAGCTTCAGGGTCCTGGAATTTGTCCGAGTGCCATAATCCTTGAGTAGAATATTAAGGGATAATAAAGCATGATTTGCAATGCACAGTTTTTTGGTACTAATGTAATACAAAGCTTTGTAGACCTCTGTGCATTACATTTATATTCTCGGTGCAAATATGTACTTTGTAGTTCAACTTGATGAAATTCCTTCAGCCAGTTAGGATCTCAAAATACATTGGTGAGATTAACAACTAGCAGAATCATTCCATTGGCTAAAAATATTTGATGGAGAATCTTGTTTTTCAAGAAAGAATAAGAAGTTTGAACAGTTCGTATCAAAGCCATTACTTCCATGTCCGAGTCATCAAGAACGAGCAGTTTTAAAGCTTGTTGGAAATCCCTTGAGGTATTTCTAACTAATTGCCCGTCCTGCCTAAGCACTTTAAAATACACCGTCCTCTTCTCCCCTGCTCCCCTTTGAGGCTTCTTCCGAACTGATGTTCTCGCCTGTCCGCAGTTCTCCTGCAGCCTCGTCGTCTCGCGTCTCCCCACACATGTGTCCTCGGCTCTGTTAGCCTGTGAACTTCAAAGTCCAGGCCTCAAGCACTGTGCTGCCACCCAGGAAAAGCTGCGGAGATCCTGTCGCTGGCACGCTTTTCTTGAGGCTCACATTTACCTCAGGAAACTCACTCTAGTGTGTTCTCGTGCATCGAATTCCCAACTGGTAAATAATTTCTTTCTACCCATAAACCAGTATCTAATTCACTGCTAGTTACAAGAGCCATAGATAAGGCAGCTAAATTTCTGAAAGAAAGCCAGAGTAAGTAAGGAGCCCCCGTCAGCCCTGTGTCAGGACCACACTTCCTCCTGGACCGGTGACAGAATCTCGAGGGGGAGGGAGGTAGTTGAGGCCCAAGTTAGAAAGGGTGGATCCGCGCACGGATTGCCGCTGACAGTGACAGGGACAGCGCCCTCCTCAGAGGCACTTTCCGTGGGCGCTGGCATGTCACTCCCTTCCCCACCGCACTCCACCTAGCTCACTCAGTCTGCCAACGTTTTTGCAAAACTTTTGGAAAATGAGTTTAGCTGCACAAGAGAGCTACCCACCTTCCACTGCAAGTTTTGCAAAGTGAAAAAAGGTTCACACTTCTCATGTTTGGTATTAGCACAAGTGTAACGTTTGTACATTGGTTTTTCCGTTAAACGTTTCTAGAGAAGACAAAAGCTTAGATTTGTGACATGGGGAAATTAGAGTGTGTCTAACAAGCAGTGCAATATTGAGCCGTGCCAAAAAGGCCCTGGTGTGAAGTGGCTTGTCGGCAGGTTGGACGGTCTGGGTTAGTGTCCGGCATCCTGCAGGGCGATCGTCCCCTCTGACTGTGAATGCAGAGTCTCTAACGATACCCTTTGCTCTTACGAGGTAATTTGCATATTTGTGTTCTGTTGAAGTAACTGAAAATGTTAAATCTAACAGTTGTTTATGTCTTGTATAGAGAGTGTCATATGTATTTAAGTTGTGTATTTTTATAAAATAAAGCCAAAACTCGAACACTGGCCTGTGGGCTGCACTTCTTTGATGAGATGCTGGTCTTTTTAATGTAAAATGTACTAGTCTAGAAGCAGCCCAGGCCCTCACCAACTGAGGCCTGACAGAGGATATCTTGCTTGAGTTTCCAGTTGGGAAATGGAGGAAATTTTATTCCTCAGTCCATCAGGTAATTCTAATCTTCTTCTTTTTTTTTTTTTTTTTTTAAGATTTTATTTATTTATTTGACAGAGAGAGAGAGAGATCACAAGTAGGCAGAGAGGCAGGCAGAGAGAGGGGGAAGCAGGCTCACTGCTGAGCAGAGAGCCAGATGTGGGCCCGATCCCAGGACCCTGAGATCATGACCTGAGTCGAAGGCAGAGGCTTAACCCACTGAGCCACCCAGGCGCCCCAATCCTAACCTTCTTAAGTCATGGTGAAAGTGTTTTGATTTCTTTTTTTTTTTTTTAAAGATTTTATTTATTTGACAGACAGAGATCACAGTAGGTCGGGGGCGGGGGGTGGGGAGAGCAGGCTCCCTACTGAGCAGAAAACCCGATGTGGGGCTCTATCCTAGGGCCCTGGGATCATGACCTGAGCTGAAGGCAGAGGCTTAGCCCACTGAGCCATCCAGGCGCCCCGTGTCTTGATTTCTTAAAGATAACTAATATTGTGTTGCATTTTTAATTCAGATAAAACTGTTACCATCCTATTTTAATAATGCAGCTCTTGGCTGAACAACTTACTCATTCAGCTGGTCCCTGGAAACAAGAATCCTTAAGTAACAGACTGTTGGGAACCCAGAATTTGAAAGGGAAAGCCTTGCAGGGCCAAACCGCAGAAGGCAGTGTCTCTCGGAAGCCTTCACATGAGGGCTGTAATTTTCATTATGAACAAAGTATGTTCTCACCTGAGAAGGCACGACACTCTTTTGGGGAACTGCTCTACTGTCCCCAAACATGCTTTCAAGACAAGCTGCCAAAGTCTCCTTTGCTTCCTAGCCACCCAGAATGGCCCGTGAGCTGGGAGTGTCACCCAAGCTGAACCAACTGGCATCCTTCTCTGGGATCTTTCTCACTGGAGCTGGGAAAGCAAACTTTGTCTCAGGAGAGGAAGTAAGACGGGAGGAGTCCTGCGGATGTTGGCAACCTGATTCCAATGCCATGGAAAACATTCTCAAAGAACGCAGCAGACATTCATAAGGAGACAGAGTCCTGATGGCCAACACTCACCTTCTGGTTCCTGAGATCCCTTGAGCTGGTGGTTCTGCAAGCCCAATGCCACCCCAGAATCCTTCCCACAAACTTCCAACCCCTGTTTTCTGCTTGGTTTAGTTGGAGTTTGCTTTCCATTACTTGAAACTAAAGGGATATTAGACAATAGTAGACCTTAAGATTGTAAGCAAGGATGAGAAAGCTACGGTCTATAGACTGAAATGACATCTGATAGGCATGTTATTACATTTATATATTATAATATATCCAATTACTTGTTTCTCAGTTGGAGTCTTTGGCTACGTCTTAACCCAATAGTCGCAAACTATAAACGGAAAAGCAAAATTAGGTTTATTCTATTTGTTTCAGGGTCCATTTATGCCAAATACTTGCAACTGCTTAAGTTTCTAATTAAATTTTATTGTTAAAGTGATCATTTGCCACACATGTATTGAGCACCTACTATGTGCTAGCCCCGTTCTAGGCATGGAGGATACAACCGAGCTCAGGACCAACAAAAATCCCTGCCCTGTGCCTCTTAACATTCTAGTGTCTCTGTGTGTGTAGTTTTGAAGAAAAATTCTTTTTCTTTCTTTTTTTTTAAGAGTTATTTATTTATCAGAGTGAGCACAAGCGGAGGAGTGGCAGGCAGAGGGAGAAGCAGACTC
Organism: Mustela lutreola; assembly: GCF_030435805.1. Lineage (NCBI taxonomy): Eukaryota > Metazoa > Chordata > Mammalia > Carnivora > Mustelidae > Mustela > Mustela lutreola. Next base: position 127,170,770 of record NC_081298.1, read on the forward strand.
CCCACTGAGCAAGGAGCCGGATGTGGGATTCTGTCCCAGGACACCAGGATCATGACCTGAGCCGAAGGCAGCTTAACCAACTGAGCCCAGGCATTCCAGTTTCTTTTTTTTATTTTTCTATAGGCTTATTTCTTATTTCCTATAGGTTTATTTCCAAAGAGGCAAAGTATTCAAAAAGAATACTTTTTGAGTATTCAAGATACACAATTTGGAATGAATACTCTGATTTCTACTATATACTGTAGATCATGGGGGTTGTTCAAATGCTGTATTATGGGTTTTTTCAGGAAACTTAATCATTATTATTATCCAAAGCTCAATTTTTCATATTGGCCTAGAGAAAATAGTTCCAGACTTAAAGAGTCTCTTTATTTATGTTTTATATTTATAATTAATGTATTTCCCCCAAGCAGTTGATAAGTTTGAATTTATTTGGAGGAAATACCTAGAATTTAGGTTGTTTTAGTTAAAACAACAATCTGTACCTCTGGTACCATCCAGTGAAGATTTTGTTCAGTAGACAGTTGTAAAGGGTGCTGACTTCAAGAAAATTATCCTCTCTGCATCCAGAACAGTCAGTTGTCAGAGGTCATTATAAAGCCAGCAAGTGCCGCCCATGATAGCATTTTATGGACAGGAGAGACAGTAAAAGTTTGCTACGATTGAGGGAAATGAAAACGTGAGGTGTCTACAGGCCTCAGATATCAGAATGAGAGCATTCTGCTAGTTTCAGAGCATGAGAGAGAACAAAAAGTTTAATAAAAGAAATACTAAAGAAAACAAAGACTCTTAGTGGTTCAAAAGGAAAATACAATGAAAGAAACCGTTTCCATTCTGAGTAACAGGGAGCAAGGAGAAAATCCCCAAGTCAGCATTTGTCAAATGTTTCTTTATGGACAGATCCCCATTATTTCTAGTGAACTCCCAACATGGGAACCCTGTATGTAAAAGGGTTAAGAGCGACATTTCAGTAGGATGAATTTGTAAGATGACAGTTTCAACATCATTCCTTATAAAACCAACCTATGGGGCCGTTCTGCCTCCCAAGGCAGATGGCAGAGTTTCTGTCAGAAGTCCTCATGCCGGGGCGCCTGGGTAGCTCAGAGGGTTAAAGCCTCTGCCTTCAGCTCAGGTCATGATGATCCCAGGGTCCTGGGATCGAGCCCCACATCAGGCTCTCTGCTCAGCGGGGAGCCTGCTTCCTCCTCTCTCTCTGCCTGCCTCTCTGCCTACTTGTGATCTCTGTCAAATAAATAAATAAAAATCCAAAATATATATATATATATCCCTATGCCATTCCCTCCTGCCCACAGGCACTGGTGAGGGGAGCACTTCACCCGAGAGAGTGAGGGGCTCAGGGAAGCACTGTCTGTTATGAGCTGCTGACAGGCACTCGGTATTGCGGGCAGGCTGGGCGGGGACTCTGTTTAACGAAGGGCCCTGATGACATTTTAGACATACGCGAAAATACTATGGCTTTGTGTCAGGAGGCAAAGACCTGAGCTCTTCTTAAGAAATGAACAAGATTTCTGAGGGTGGGGGCTGCCAAAAGAAAGGGAAGAAAGACCAGAAGGATAAGTGGAAGGATAGTTGACATTAAAAATTATTAGATGTTAGGAAACAGAAAGATAGCCATAGAGAAGTACCCCGTGGCAGAAACAACCAAAGGACTTTTAAGAAGATGGATACATTTTATAACATCACCATTTTATAGGTGAGAAAACAGAGGCTCAGAGAGGTTAAATGACTTGCTCCAGACCACACAGGAAGCTCTTCAGACCAGAGCTCGCTCAGCTCCAGAACCCAGGCTCGCAATCTACGCTACCAGCCTCAGGATCCAAATCCTAAAATATTCTGCTTTGTATTCCTGAGTAATATTGTACCCTCTTGTCCCATATTGCGTAAAGGAATAAATAGGCTGTATTTTTTTTTGAAGACCGCAAAGGTACAACTTTCCTTACAGTGACACAAGTTTAAATCCTGCCTGTGTGCACAGGAATGAAGGAAACTTCTTTCTGAAGGTGTCCAAGCCAAGAGGGAGTTAGCATGACAATGCAAGTTAACAGTGTGTTAAAATACAGCATATAGGGGCACCTGGATGGCTCAGTCGATTGGGCATCTGTCTTCGGCTCAGGTCATGATCTCAGGGTCCTGGGATTAAGCCCCTCATCAGTCTCTTTGCTTAGCAGGGAGCCTGCTTCTCCCTCTCATTCTGCCCCTTCCCCCTACCTCTGCTTGTGTGTGCTTTCTCTCTTTCTCTCAAAGAAAAAAATTTTTTAAAGATTTTATTTATTTGCCAGAGAGAGAGAGATCACAGCAGCTAGCAGAGAGAGAGGAGGAAGCAGGCTCCCCGCCAAGCAGAGAGCCCGATGCCGGGCTCAATCCCAGGACCCCGAGATGATGACCTGAGCTGAAGGCAGAGGCCTAATCCACAGAGGCACTCCTCTGTCAAAGAAATTTTTTAAAAATATTTAAAATATGAAATATAATACATTTGGATCTATTTATCAACAAGTTTTCTTTTTTTTTCAGTGAGATTTTGAACAAGCCCTTGCCAAACCTGTGATGACTCCTTACAGCTTGGGAATCATGTCTTAGGGGATATCCAGCCAGGTCAGCAACTGGGGGCAATTAAGCCTGAGGACCAGAGAGATAGATGCTTTAGGGCTTATGTTTCTGGGCGGTTTTTAACACCCTTAATTTATTCTTTTGTCATAGCTAGAAGCCATCCAGCCCTAAAAGGGTGGTTTCCCGCCTGCAAAGCCTAGCCCTGGCTTTCTGTGTCTGAATCACCAGCACTGCAGGAGGAAGGGTGGTTTATTTTCGCCAAACTGTCTGGGGAGAGAGTTTTAGGAGTCGAGGTCAAGATTGTTTGACTTTCGACCCTATACTTGTCCATATTATTTGTGTTTTCCCAATGGATGTATACTATTTTAGTCATCTAAAAAGTTAAATGAAACAACAACAAAAACTAAATATGGTACCCATTTAAAAAAAAAAAGAGACTCCAAACTGTGGGAACCTCTAAGGGCAGCTCTGGGCTGTAATTAAATCCTACTTCTTTACTTCAGTAGAAACTTTATCCTAAGAGAGAAAAAGCTTTTAGTCTCTCACAAGTTTGTTTGAAAAGCTAACCTCAGAGGCACCTAGGGGGCCCAGTGGGTTAAGCCTCTGCCTTCGGCTCAGGTCATGATCTTAGGGTCCTGGGATGGAGCCCCGCATTGCATCAGGCTCTCTGCTCAGCAGGGAGCCTGCTTCTTCCTCTCTCTCTGCCTGCCTCTCTGCCTACTTGTGATCTCTCTGTCAAATAATTTTTTTTTTAAATCTTAAAAATAAAAAGATTAATTATACTAAAAAAAAAGATAAAGAAAAGCTAACCTTGCAATCAGGGCTGTCCGACTGGAATTTCAAATTCACTTACCAACATTACGTATCTGCAAGCTCTCTCTAACACAGAAGCAGTAGGACTGAGAGGGGAGGACCCGGGGTGGGCCCTTCTCTCTCCTCATAATTAAGAGAGTAGCCTTGGGCAAAGGGGTCCTCCTTTCAAGGTGCACTTCCCTCCGTTATTAGATGAGGCTCCTGATTAAAGACCAGCCCTTGTTGAAATCTGAGGAAGGTCACGAACATCTCTCTATCATCCTGCTGCCACTCCACAGCTCCAAAAACAGAAAAGGGAAAGGAAAAGAAAAATGATGTTAGAAAAAACGTTAGTGAATTAGGCTTGTGCTAAACTTAGGAATAATAGGCATTGTTGAACCCCTTCCTTTCTTTTAATAAACCTTAAACTCCTGCTACACGCAGTCGTGATTTCAGCAGCTCGCTTTACAAAAGCAAATGGTGCTGGAAATTTTTAGTAACAAGTCCACAAGACTCAGATGTACAAAGACATTCTTTATTCCTATAAAACGGAAATCATCTTGAGCCCTGAGCTCACATTTTCCACCAAAGGTGGGAAAACTTAAAATTCACCTCTTGAGGCAAGTTAGTCACTTCTGGTTTGAAACCTGATCAACTCTAGATTAAAACCCAGTAAATCCAAGACCCCCTCCTCCTGACGCTTCCACCCTCTTCTTTGCCCAGGGGAGACCTAGACTGGGGGCAAAGATGCCTTACCTCTCGTGTTGGTCAAGAGAGTATTTTGGGGCCCTCTTGCTATCCCCCACCCCTAGTGGCCTCCCTGGCCTCTCGCTGGTCCCACCTGCTCCGCCATTGGCCGCTGACATCACGGGCACGCCACGGCCTCCAGACCCCAGGTCCAAGGGCTTGTCCTCCTGGTTGCCCTGATTGTCCAGGCTGGTCCTTGGACCTCTTCGCTCCTCTGCAGCCTGTTCACCTGGAGGGTCAGTAATTCCAGGCCACTTTTCCCCAGGCCCGCCCTGAGCCCCAGCCCCTAGGAGCCCCCTAGGTCTTGGCCAGTCCGGCTCCCGTGCAACTTCACACCAGGAGTCCCTGGAAATTGCAGTCTCCAGGCTATACCCTGGAAGCGACCTTGAGATTTCCTATTCTGGCCCTCGGAGTTACTGGTGTGTTGGCAAACTGGCTCGCAGGGAGAGGGCAAGGAAATCCTGATTTGCAGCTTTCGCCCCGTTGTCATATCCAGACTGTCCTCATGGTTGATTTCAAGCTGGGAGGCACACCAGTAAGTTTTTGTGAGCCGTGATACAGCAAACTCCAACTCTTTGTACCCGGGAAGCAAGGGAGTGGGCAGGGGGGTTTACACAGCTTTCCCCACACACCTCGAGAGATCTTCCCCTTTTGTCTCATCTCCTCTGCTAGACTGTTAGCTCGTTTGGGGCAAGATTACATCTCAAAGCCTCATTTCCCAAAGCATTTCTCCCAGGGGCTTGGCAGGAGGCTCTCAGCGCTTATGTTGACTGATTACATTCTTTAACAATATTTCCACTAAAGACTCTTTAATTACATTTTGGTTTTTTTACTAAAGTATAATTGACAGACAGTGTTACATTAGTTTCAGGTGTACATCATAGTGATTCAGTAATTTTATACGTTATGAAATGATCCCAGTGATGGGTTTAGTTACCATCTGCTGCTAAGGACTTAAAATCTCTTTGTTTTGCTGTTGGAGGCATGAAGGTGGCTCATTCCTTGTGATTTTTCCCTGCAGATCCGATGAAATTAATCCAGTGCCCCATAGCTCCTGAACGCGCACGGAGAACGTGCCAGCCACATTGCTAGGGACTTTTTTTTTTTTTTTTTTTTTTTTGAGATTCCATTGTTTAAGTAATGTCTACACCCAACGTGGGGCTTAAAGTTACAAGCCTGAGATCAAGAGTCTCTCCACCACCTGAGCCGGCCAGGCGCCCCACCCAGGGAATTTTTTAATACAGCAAGGTGTACAGTTTTGTGAAACATATTTAGTGGGATGGATTTGGTAGAAATCAAATTAATTGATATCATGATTTAAATTTCTAGGCAGAAAGACCTGACTGAACTCACTAGCAGCCTCCAGTCAACATTATCAAATCGGTGTTAAGTCTTTGATCAACTTTTTAGCCCCAAGTGTATGAGTCATTGCAACAAAGACTGATTGAACACTTAATATTTGCAAAGAAGGTGCTTTAAGAACTGAGGAAATGTGGGGTGCCTGGGTGGTTCAGTGGGTTAAAGCCTCTGCCTTTGGCTCAGGTCATGGATCCCAGGGTCCTGGGATCGAACCCCACATCAGCTCCACATGGAGCTCTCTGCTTGGCAGGGAGCCTGCTTCCCCCATCTCTCTGCCTGCCTTTCTGCCTACTTATGATCTCTCTCTCTGTCAAATAAATAAATTTTTAAAAATCTTATTAAAAAAAAAAAAAGAACTGAGGAAATGTGTAGGACCATGATTCTTGAAGCGGGGTCTGGGACCAGCAGCCCGGGCCCCCAGGGTTCCTTGACGGGCAGCTGCAACACTGCCCCCTCCCTGATCCCGAAAGACTGACTGAGCTGGGAATGGCTTAGAGCCTCGCCTGGTGCACGTCTGCAGTCAAAAGGAGAGAACAGATTTGGGAAGTGACTCTTCTTTTCCTCCTTCCTTACACACCTACTCTCGCTCCATAAAATCGGCGCTCCTACCATTTATTGAGCACTTACCGTAAACCAAGTACTTCTTCAGTCATTTAAAAGCATTTTATTTCAAACTTACGATGACCCTTCGGAGAAACTTTTTTTTTTTTTTTTTTTTTTTACGTAGGCTCCACACCCAGCATGGAGCCCAGTATAGGGCTCAAACTCATGACTGTGAGATCAAGACCTGAGCTGAAATCAAGATCAATTAGCCGACTGAGCCACCCAGGTGCCCCCAGGACAAACATTTTATCCCCATATTATGGAAAAGGTAATGTGCTCATACAGTATTACATTAGTTTCAGGTACACATCACCTGAAGGTGATATAAATCACCTTAAGTAAATCATCTAATACCATAGTCGTGTTGCCTTATGGTCCCCCAAAGATATGTCCCTCCAGAGCCCGAGAATATGACTTTATTTGGCATAGAGTCTTTTTATATGTATTAAAGTAATTAAGGTAAGGAAATGAGAATATCTGCATTAGGGTGGGTCCTAAAGCCAATGCCAAGTCCTTGCAAGAGAAGGGGAAGAGGGCAGAGACACACAGAGAAAAGGAGACCATGTGAAGACGGAGGCAGACACAGAGTTACAGAGCCACGAGCTAAGGAAGGCCGGTGGTTGCTGGCAGCTACCAGAATTAGGAAAGGGGCAGAAAGGGATTCTCCCTCAGCCTCCAGAGGGAACCTATCCTAATGACATCTTGATTTGGGACTTCCAGCCTTCAGAACTGGGAGAGAACACATGTCTGCCGTTGGGGGCCACCCAGCTTGTAAAACTTGCTATGGCCGCTGCAGGAAACAGATCCTAGGAGCGGAATCCACATGCAGCCGGGGGCCTGACTTCTGAGCCCATACCTTGGCCACCACAAGACAAGGCTTTGGCCTGGGGTAATCTGGCCTCCTTCTACTATCTCTGCACTTACATCTCTTTACCCTCCTGTGTGCTCTAGGCACACTGAACTTGGCCTTCTCTGAATACATCGTACTGTTGATGGCTCTGTGCCTTTGTGACTCCTGCCCCCTCTACCTAACGCAGTGTGATGGACTGAGTGTTTGTCCTCCCCCCTCCCCATGATGGGGAAGCCCTCATTCCCAGTGTGATGGTATCGGAGGTGGGACTATTTGGAGGTCATGAGCGTGGAGCCCCTACAATGGGGCTGGTGTCCTTCTAAGTAGAGGAAGAGACACCAGAGCTTCCTCTATCCACCGCATGAAGACGCAGGAAGAAAGCAGCCATCTGCCAGCGGGGAGGAGCGCTCTCACCGAAGTCTGGGTCCACTGGCACCTTGATCTGGGACTTCCAGCCTGCAGAACTGTGAGAAATGCATACTTGCTGTCTAAGCCCCCCTGTTCTAACGGCCTCGAAGGCACACCCTCTTTCCCTTCTCTTGGCCTGGCAAACTCTTACTGTCCCCCAATATGTTGCTCATTAACTAATCAAATCTTGGTGTAATTTTCTTGATGAAATTTGTCTCAGTGTCTTCCTGGTTTGTGGAAGTTCCTAACAAAAATGACAAGAGAGGGGCCTTTGCTGGGAATCAGGCCTGGCCTATGAAGGGCACCAGCGCTGCTGATGGCCTGTCCAATTGCCGTTCCTCCCTCCTTCCTCGCTGGCAGATTTCTTATGTTACCCAGGAACGTATCCCTCCACAGGCTGGCTCAGGGGTGACTCAGGAGCTATTGGAACTGTCCACAGTGGGACCAATTCTATGGCCAATGATTGGTTTGGAAATGGGTATGTGATCCTGTGCTAGCCAAAAAGACATAATGGGCATTTTTTTCAAGATTTTATTTATTTATTTGAGAGACAGGGAGAGCACAAGCTGGGGGAGGACAAAAGGAGAGGGAAAAGCAGATTCCCAGCTGAGCACAGTGTCTGTCCATTCCAGGACCCCGAGATCATGACTTGAGCCGAAGTCAGAGGCTTAACCAACTGAGCCACCCAGGGACCCCCTTATGGGGAGCTTTTAGGAAGAATTTTGTACTCCTGGAAAAAGAGGCATTGGAGGAAACTGTTCCTCTTCTGTGGTACAATGTCCTATCTGCCTACGATGCTGGATTGTGGCGCCATCTTGTAGCCATGGGGAGTGTTAACTTTCAATGGTGACGCAGATACGCTAAGGGCAGCACGGTGTGAGGTGGAAAGTCACATGGACCTTAAAGACAGTATTTTACCACTGAATAACTAACCTTGGACCAGCGCTGTCCAAAGACTGGGTAGAGGCCCATCCGAAGACACAGCATAGAGGTAATACCTTTCTCTACCATTTAAGACATGTTGTACTGAGTTTGGGATTACTTAAAACAGAAATCATCCCAACAACTATCATACAACCCAATGGCCAAAAATATCTCCAGGCCCACCCTGGGAGAGAAGTCTGAGAACTCCACCATTTTCAAATTATTGAAGAAAAGTTTCACATGTCAGACAGTAAGTGTACCCTGCAGAGGGATCGGTCACCGAGCTCTTCACACTTCAGAATGTGTTTATTGATTCCTAAACAGCCTTTCCCCTACACATTTTTTCTGTGTCTTTTCTATGACAGTCATTCTGCTAGACTCTGGGATGAAGATATAATGAACAGTAAGTTTCAACCTATAGCTAACATGTAAATCTTCCTTTATGTCATTCTCTCTGAAGTTATTTTTTTTTAAGATTTTATTTATTTATTTGACAGAGATCACAAGTGGGCAGAGAGGCAGGCAGAGAGAGAGGAAGGGAAGCAGGCTCCCCACTAAGCAGAGAGCCCGATGTGGGGCTCGATCCCAGGACCCTGGGATCATGACCTGAGCCAAAGGCAGAGGCTTTAACCCACTGAGCCACCCAGGCGCCCCTCTCTGAAGTTATTTTAATGTGCAGCTGAACTTGAATGGCAGGGAGCAGTTAAGGACACCAACCTCCAAGCTTTTGAAGATCTGAGTATAACTTCTGACTCCCCCCCAAATTAGCTACTGATAGTCTACCTTTGACCAGAAGCCTTAGTGATAACATAAAGATTTGAACATATATTTTGTGTTGATATGTATTACTACTGTATTCTTATGAAAAAGTAAACCAGAGAAAAGAAAATGTCTTCAAGAAAATCATTAGGAAACAAACATACATTTATAGTTCTATACTGTATTTTTTTAAAAATCCACATATAAGTGGATCCATGCAGTTCAAAACTGTGTTATTCAAGGATCAACTGTAAATTAATTTTTTTAAAGATTTTTATTTATTTATTTATTTGACAGACAGAGATCACAAGTAGGCGGAGAGGCAGGCAGAGAGAAAGAAGGGGAAGCAGGCTCTCTGCTGAGCAGAAAAGCCCGATGTGGGGCTTGATCCCAGGACCCAGAGATCATGACCTGAGCTGAAGGCAGAGGCTTAACCCACTGAGCCACCCAAGCGCCCCTAAATTATTTTTGTTTAAAAGCATATTTGAACTTAGACTCCATTCAAATAAAACCCAAAACAAAACCCTAACTCCCACTTAGAGCTACATGAATGCAAAATTATGAACAAGATGAAAAGTCTCGAAGCACCTGGGTGGCTCAGTGGGTTAAAGCCTCTGCCTTCAGCTCAGGTCATGATCTCAGGGTCCTGGGATCAAACCCCACATCGGGCTTTTCTGCTCAGCAGGGAGCCTGCTTCCTTTCCTCTCTTTCTCTGCCTGCCTCTTTGCCTACTTGTGATCTCTGTCAAATAAATAATAAATAAAATCTTAAAAAAAAAAAAGATGAAAAGTCTCCAGTCCCATCCAGGTTATCTGTGTGTTATTTGTGGAGTTTTTATTAAGAGATCTCAGCTCAGGTCTTGAGCTCAGGGTCGTGAGTTCAAGCCTTGTGTCAGACTCCATGCTGGGTGTGGAGCCTACTTTTAAAAAAAAAAAAAATGGAAAAGCAAGGAAATGCAGCTCCTGAAGTGCCCCTACCCCATGAAAATAACAAACAGGGGGATGCAGGCCAAAGCTGAGCAAGCCAGGGAGACAGGGGATGAGCTCAGCACTGTAAGATGGGAGCAAGTCCCTGACAGCGCGGGAAGGAGAGAGCAGAGGGCTGCAAGCCAGCAGAGAGACTGAGTCAATGCTGGCAGCTCCTAAAAATAACAGAGCAGGGCTGTACGCTTTCCTGTGCAAACAGATTTAAAGCTGACAGGTAGCGTGGGCTCTGTGGGGCTCCTAACAAAGGGAAGGGCTGGAGTCATCTTGACCTGAATGCCTCCCGCTGGAAGTTCCGGGCCCTCGCTTGGCAGTGAGGAAAGCCGTCGGGGTGGGTGGCACGTAAAGCCAGGGGCATCCTAGAGGGAAAGGAGGGGGAGAGACACACCTGCTAAAACCCACTCTGAACTCTGAACCCATTTCACTGAGAGGAGTTTGAATCAAATGAAAAAGTTGTAAATTAAAAACACTCAATAAAGGAAAAAAAGGACTAAGCTCTTGATCTGGTTTTGAGAAAGCTCAGCACGGGGTCCTCTGAAGATAACACTTTTGGAAGGTGCCTGGCCTCCCCCACGTGGCACAGCAAGATTGAAAAAAGGATGACAAAGTGGGTAGCTGATTTATTTCCGCCAGCCCTTGCGCAGTAAACAGCCTCTTTTTTAAGAACTCAAGACGGAAAACAATGCCAGCATGAATTATTTAACAGCGATAAAAATTACTATCTGTAAAAACACGTGAATGTGCTTACCCGAAACCCCGTGCGTCTGGGTGTAAGTTAGCATGACAGCTCACGAGCAAGACCTGAGCACTTTGTGGAATGAATCCTAGAGAGCATTACTTAATTTGGACCGCTGTCTCCCGGTAGTTTTTCTTTTGCGCCTTCTTGCCAGTTTTCCCTTGATAGTCTCTTCCTTTTCCAAACCATCTTTCATTCCAAATCAATCCTCTGAGAGAACGTAGCTGGTCAGGACCTGTGGTTTGTCCAAATGAATCCCCAGCGACTGTCAAGTGGGAAGCCCTTGCTTTAGCTCGGCATTCAAGGCCTCTGGTGGTCTGGCCCCATTCTATGTCCCTTGCCTCACCACGACCTCCCTTTCTACACTCCACCTGCATTCCTCATCCCCAGGTCCTGGCTGGACTTCCCCGCCAACCTGTCTGCACTCACGGAGGCTCCCTCTGGGCGGGCTGTCCTTCCCTCATTCTGGGCAAATGCTCTTTCCCTTTCTCTTTCCCAGATGCGCCCTACTGCACACAGCCTTTCCTGGTTGCCTTTTTTGAGTAAACATTACGAATGCTGCTTAGTAGATTTCCTCGAGACGCCTGACCTGGAAGAAAGGAGTTAAGGCGGCAGCCGGAGAGAATGAAGGACAGAGAAGCGTTGTCATTTGCTTGTGATCGATGATAGGAGGAGCCTTGTCTGTGGAGAGAGAAGTGCCTGGAGAGAAGGGGAAAAGGGGAAGGTCCAGAGTGGGGTGCATGGGATGGTCTCCTGGGCAAGGGGAGGGGTCAGTCCTGGACGGGAGGCAGGGACTTCTCTCTCCAGTCCCCACTGTCGTTTTCAGATCATATACGCTCCGATACAATGGTAGTGGGAGTGGAGGTGGGGGTGCTTGGAAGGCCACTGTGCCCGTAGACTGCTATCTTCCCTCACCTACTTAGTGCAGTCGGAAAGGCCATCAGTCTGACTTTTATTCTTTTGAACATCAATTGAAGGTGTGTGTGCAGGTATGTGTGCATCTGTGTGCGTGTGTGTGTGTGTGTGTGTAGAGGTCACTGGGAGTGGGCTACCTCTCCCTCTTCTGCTTCTACAGAGATCCCTGGGGGGTTCTCCTGGCCTCATTAACTTTCTTCCGGTGAAATGGAGAACAGGAACGGATCCCCATCTTCTTGGCCTTCTCACTCTGTTTTCCTTTGCAGGTTGGATGAGAGATGGCGTGCACTTTGTCCTCGCCCTTCTGTATCCCTGGGACAGGTTCTGTCCCCCTGGGGGCACCTTTGGCCAGCCCCGAGGCCTGGGACTGAGTAAAGGGGTTCAGGTCCAGAGAGAAGCAGGACTGCAGACTGTGGCCACATGTCCAAGTGCCAAGCTCCGGCTCAGCCTCCATCCTTGGGATCTGTGCGTCCTATCTGTCTGCTTCCAGGGTCTGCTTCCTACAGGCGGAAGCAAGATGGTTGCAGTAGCATGTAAATCGCTCCAGCTTTGGGGCGGATCACCCTCTGGAGTCTGGTCCTAAGGAGGGAGAGACAAGAAGAGAAGGTGAGCGTCCCCACCATGGAGGTGAGGGCGGGGAGCCGTGCCCTTAAAGACCAAGGGAGACAATCAACCTCAGCTCTGCAGTCCTGGGCCTCACTGTGTGCTGCTGACTTGATAAATACAATCACTAAAGCTTGTACTCAGTGTTTCTTATTTTAAGATATTGAAAATGGGTCAGCGGTATGTAAATTAAGTTGACCTGAGTCCTTCCTGGGCTAGAACGCAGGCCTCCCCTCAGGTGTTGCCCTGTCATGGGCCTGCTCTCTGGTTTTCTACCCCATCCCCGACCTGGGCTGCCTTCCTGCCTCCCAGGCTGGGGGATGACTCTGGATTTGAACAGAGACGCCTGAAGGCAAAGGCTCAGCCTCTCTCCTGCTTTGCTTTCCCCCGCCTGTGGTCCAGCACTAACTTGACCCCTACCCAAGCAGTGGTGGAAGGTTACTGAGTCGGTCATTCCCGCAGCAATGACTGACAGGTGGGCAGATCAGATTGCTTGGTACATAGGTGCCAGGCCCTAAGGTCAGGTACATGGGTATAAACTTGGCAGTGCCCTTTATGGGCTATGGAACCTTAGGTAAGTTCTGAACCTAGTCTCAGTTTTCTCATCTGTGAAATGGACATAATAATCATTTTACACCACAGAACTGTTGTGAAGATTGCAGGAGATAAGGAGCTTGGGACCCAACCAAGGAATAATATCCTGGATGCTAAGGACTTTAGAATCAAATCTGAAAACAGTAAGAAAACCACAGACATTCTTGAGGAAGTGCAACAATGGAAACTGGGCTTCTGGGAGACAATTCCAGCGGCAGCATGACGGGGATTTGGAGAGTCTGGGAATGAATCCCATGAACCTCAGGTGTCTGTTCTGCTCCTGGGATCCCCTCTTGTTCCCAACCAGCCTTCCTGGAACATCGGATTTGTCCTGTTAACGCAGATTAGGTAACACGGAATGGACGCCCCAGAGATCTCGGGCAGATGAGTTCCTTCTGCAGCTTGCTCTTGCATTAAAAGATTTCAGGGGCCTCTTCCCTGTCAAAAAAAAAAAAAAAGCACCCTTTTACAGACTTTTAAGACGATTTATGATCTCTACATTTAAACTGCTAATACCATTGAGCACAACACCAAGGTTGGAAACATCCAGGGAAGATATGTTTAGGAAAAATGAGCTCACATGGGTCCTTGCTCTAATAGGCACCACCTGGACATCCTAGCAGGAGCTTACTGGGGGAGGCAGAACAATGACCCCCCCACCCCAAGTTCATTATCCTAATCTCTAGAATGTTACTTTACATGGCAAAAGGGATTTTGCAAGTATGATGAAGGACCTTGAGATGGGGAAAGTATCCAGGTGGGTCTAACCTCATGCCATGGGTCCCTAAAATGGGAAAAACTTCCCAGGCTCTGGTCGGAGGGAGATGTGGCTATGGAAGAATGGCAGAGAGGTATAATGCTGCTGGCTTCGAAGAAGGGGGCCATGAGCTGAGGAATATGGGTGGTCTCTAGAAGCTGGAAAAAGTAAGGAAAAACTGGATTTCCCTATTCTCCAAAACAGAAGGTAGCTCTGCCAAAGGCATGACTTCTGCCCAATGAGATCCGTTTTGAACTTCTGACCTCCCGAACTGTAAAATAATAAATCTGTACTGTTTAGATCCTACATTTATAATAATTTGTTATGGGAGCTTCAATCAAGGAGTACATTCACTATGGGCCGACTTGATGCTAAGCACGTGAAAATCAACAGGTAAAAAACCAAAACAAGGGTCACCTGGGTGGCTCAGTCAGTTAAATGCCCAGCTCTTGATTTCTGCTCAGGTCGTGATCTCGGGTCTATGGGATGGAGCCCCATGTCCGGCTCCATGCTCAGCGGGGAGTCTGCTGGAGAGTCTCTCTCTCTCCCTTCCCCTCTGCCCCTCCCCTTGCTCACTCTCTCTCTCTCAAATTAATTAAAAAATCTTACAAGAAAAAAAAAAAAAAAGAAACAGGGCCCTTTTCCCAGCAGAACTCACATTCTATGGGGAAGAAACAAAACTTGTGAGCAAACAAATAATTCTGCACTGTTGTTCCAGGCGGACCGCGCCATCAAGAAACAAGAAGCAGGGGAGGGGAGGGATGGGGACACTTTGTCCACTTCTGAGGGCCTCGGCCAAGTGGAAGACAGACGAGTAGACTGTCCTCACAGTGGTTCCCAAAGGGCTGCCCCTGCTGGAGATCCAAGAAGACCTCACGGACCAGGTGACACGGGAAGGGGGTCTTTGAGGATGAGGAGGAGTGTGTCAGGTGGACAGTGGGGGCGGAGAGACCTGGGCAGAGGGAATGGCATATGCAAAGTATGGGGGCATGAAGAGTGTGCTGGGGAGGGTGAGGAACGCCAAGTGGCTGGGCTCAGGAGGAGAAGCAGGGCAGGTCCGGGGAGTGGCGTGGACGGTGGGCATCCCCAGCATTCCTGTAGGTATAGAGAGACGAGCCCCCATGAGAGCTGGAGGCGTGACCCAGAGATAGCCCCTTGTGTCCATTTTCTTGCAGTCTTGCATGACCAAACAGATACAAATCCATGGGTTCCACTCACCAGTCAAGCCCTGAAATCAATCCCTGGTTTCGTGATAAAAATAGTGATTAAAATTATTTACCAGGTAAATCATTCCACTTCCTGCCAAGGGGTCGGGGGGTGGGGGGAGGGATCACTTCCGGTAAAACTGAAGTCTGAGAATAACCAGGAGGCGGATCTTGCCACCTCCTGGCACATCTCCGGGTAATTGAAGAAGCTCTGGGATTGGGAAAGAGGACCCAACAGATCGGTTATTTTAATTCAACGAGGCTCACTGATAACCTCGCAGGGCGGGCACTCCAGGTGTGAAGGTGAATCAAGGCCTTGAACCTGGGCTCAAAGTCCAGTGAATGGGGTGACAGGTAAAATTACACAAAATCCTAATAAGCGTTCTATAAAGGCCTAGAAAATGTGCTGTTGGATCCTGTCTTAGGTTTCTGCAGCTGTCATAACAACCACAGCTGAGTGGTTTAAAACAACAGAATTTATTTTCTTGCCATTCCAGAGTCCAGAAGCCTGCAATCAACATGGTCGGCAGGACTGCGCCTCCTCTGGAGGCTCAAGGGGAAATTGCCTTCTTGCCACTTGGCATTTTTGGTGGCTCCAGGGGCTTCCTGGCGTGGGGCCCCATCCCTCAAACTCTGCCTCCATCTTCACATGATCTGCTCTGTGCCTGTCTCTCCAAAGGATGCTAAGCTTTGGGATTACGGCCATCCAAGCAGTCCGGGATGGTCTTCTCTCAAAATCCGTAACTCAATTACACCTGCAAAGACGCTTGTTTCAAAGTCACAGTCACAGGTTCCAGGGATCTGGACCCCTTTTGGGGGTCACCATTCAACCTAAGTAAAAATATCACTGAAGTTCCTTTAGTGCAACTTGAAAGGGAAGGTGACATCTGAGCATTTTACTAGTATTTTCTTATTTAATCCCCTAGCAGGTGGGAACTGGGCAGTCCTCCTACCTGGGAACAGGGACAGCTAGGGACCGGATAGCGATGAGAACAGATCTGAATTTGGAAGGATCACCCTGGTTGCAGGGTAGAGATTTGGCTGGCAGGGTGAGAAGGGCAGGGTCTAGGGCGATTCCCAAGATGGGCGTGGCACCTGTGGAGAGGGGAGGCTAGAGGGATGGGAGATTGTTCTCATCTGCTGGGAGAGCCCTAGACCAGCCCTCTCTTTGCCCCTCCAGCCTGATGACCCCGTGGCGGTCTCAGCCTTGCTCTTCAGGGTGTTGTGACTTTCCACCTATGAGAGGGACCGTGAAGGTGGAGGCCCCCAGCTCCTCCCCGCCTGGACCTTGTCTCGCCATCTCTTGTTGTTCTCAGATCTGTGTCTGCTCCCTCTTATCCCCAGCAGGCTGGGGGAGAGGCTCGTTAGCACGGATTTCTATGGTGCCTCTTCCCAGAGGGGCCCTGGCTTGAGTACTTTTGGAAACATGACATTTCCACAGAGGCCCTGGGATTACTCAGCATTCACACATTGTTTCACGCTCCATGGACATGGGTCTTGCCTTCCCGAAATCTAACCTGTCTAGGCTTTGACTTCCTCATTGGGCTGGAACAGGATGATGCCTCGTGTCCCCTCTGACATCCGGGGAGCCACGATTCTACAGGTGGCCTCTGGCTGTCAACTAAACACCAGGTCTCTGAGATTGAGTACACCCTTGGTTAAGGAAGCAGCAAATGACCAGAGGAAGCTTCTTGAGGATTCCTGCTTGAGTCAGACTTCTGCGTGGCCTAGTGCACATTCGGCATCCAAGCCTCTCTCTGCTGCCCCTAGCTGTGAGGTCACTGTGTCCTGAGGACGCTGGTGCTTATCTGGTTAAGCTAAAGGAGAGCCACAAACCACTGGGCCCATAAGGCCCTACCCCACACAGCATGGCGGCTGCGGATACTGACCTCACCGCTGACCCCATTGGGAGGCCCAGGTCCAGCGCAGGAGCACTGACACACAGTTAGGGTTTAATTGATGTCATTTTGGTGGCAAGTTAAGGAATAGCTGGTCTGTGTCAAATACTGAGCAGGAGAGACCAGGGGACCCGGTCCTGCTCCTGTGGGGATGCTCATACCCAGGCACGGGACAGACCCAGAAACGCACCCAGCCCCGGAAGGCCGGTGCTGTGCTCTCTATCTCTACTCACTTCCCTCTGCCCACATGAGAGGCCGTGGAAGTCCCCGCAGGCAGCGAGCAGGCCGTACCAGTGGGCAGCACAAGTGGGGCACGGGGACCCGAAGGGGAGGCCGGAGCCACATCTGCGGGACGCATGCGCACCTGCACACGTGCTCATTCACACGCGTGCTGACATAAAGATCACACACGCCCACACTCAGCACGTTTGCTCACATGGCACATACACCACACTGAGCAGACGAGCTCACACTCACCACACCTACTCTCGCACTGATCACACATGGTCAGTCACAATGATCACACACACTGCACACCAACTGCACATACATGCCCGTGCACACCGACCTCATTCACTCCCAACTCACACTGATCACACATACACAAAACACATACTCCTACACACAACACTCACACACATGCACTTCCTATCACGCTCCCCTTTATCCACACACACACACACACACACACACACACAGTGGCCTTGTCAGTGTCCCAGAAGCAGAGGCACCAAGAGGCACAGAAAGGGACACGGAGGACAGCAAGGACATCGGCGGATAGGCCGATGCTGTTGGAGAAGAAAATGGCAGCGGAATCAGGAGAGGCTCCCAGATGCAACCAGGGAGTGCTCCCGGGAGGTGGCAGCCCAGCCCAGCATGCGTCACACAGGGACAGCTGAGGCCAGAGCACCATGGGGATCCCACCATGAGGTGGACCCAAGCTCCCTCAGACTGACTTGTTCTGTGGAGATTTGCCACCCACTTTGGTTCGCATTAAGTTCCTCCTTCCTCCCAGTGACCCCACTTGGGTGTGAGTGCTGTGTCATCGCACTGCCAGGACCCATGTTTGGGGAGGGTGAGTAACTGAGATCCCGTGGCCTCAGCTGCTTAGCCAGGGCCCAGGCTGAGTTCTCGGACTGCGGAGGGCCGGCTTCCTCCCGGACCACGTGGCACTCTCCTCCAGTGACAGGGCTCGAACCTCTAAGCCGGTGGGAGTGGATGCAGGGTCTGGACCCCTTCCTCTTGGGCCAGTGCTCTCCTCCGCCCTGAGCATAGGCATCTAGGTCCTCTGTGCTGTCCTGTTTCCCGCCTCTGAGCCCATCACTCGGCCCCTTGCAGCTTGCACACACCTGCCAGTACTCCAGAGTGAATGTGCCACTCGACAACCCCTTCAGCATGGGATAGGAAGCAGGAATCAATGTCCCCCACCCTCCAGTCCTCCAGTGGAAAGTTCTGAGGCGCAATGTGCACGAAGGAATTGAGCCCTATCAGCCACTGTGCTCCCTGTTCACACACCCTTGTCTTTACTGGGTTTCCTATCTTCTTTCCCTGGCAATCACTTGTCCAGTCAAACCAACTGCATGTAGGCCCTGGTCTCAGGCTCTGCCTTTAGCTAAGGCCCCAAACAGGGCCCTCCTGGGGCCCAGCATCAGGGGAGCTAAAGATCTTCTCTCCTCCCCTTTCTCTTTCCCCAGGACACCAGGGCTCTGCTCTGATCTATTGTTTGCAGGGTTCAGGAGCCACCGCATCTCTCCAGGGGGCCAAACCACTCTTGTTTATGCAACAGCAATTACTGCTCGGCAATCATCTCCAGTCTCAAGCCATACAAACAAGAGGTGTCTTCAGCAAAGAGATATCCTGTCCCCGATCTTGAGTTAGGGTGGGGGTCAGGACGCCCACCAAGCTTCTACCCAAGCCCAAGATTCCATCTTCACTTTAGAACATGCGTCCTAGGCAAGTCACCCACACAACCATTCATAGTCCTAGGTTGCGTGGGTGCGTGCCTATACGTGTAACGTGTGTGTTTTAAGATAGACTTACTGTATCTTTGGATTATGAAAGCAAATGCTTGCCAGTTGTCCAGATTACAGCAACAGAAAATGTATAGCTTGGGAACTGAAGGCACCTCCTATCCTATTCTTGAATGGAGTTGTTTTTAATATCCTTAAACCAGGGCATTTTCAGCATCAATGAATGAGGTCTATTGGCTTCCTCATCAGCAGGAGGTGCCCTTATAAAGTGTCGTTTCTTCTTAGGGAAATCATTCATTCCATGACTGTTTGGCTCCAGGTGCCGGGGACGTTGCCAAGAGCAAGACAGACAAGGAAGGCTCTCAGGCCTGTCGGCCTGTCTCCCAATATTGTGTTTTCCCCAGTCTCTGTGCACAGCACCTCAAGCAGCTTGCTTGCTCTGGAATATTCACTCAGTTGCCTCTGGCTCTTAGGGAGGTCCAGGGAGCTTCCCATATCCACAGGGAAGGGCTGCACCCATTACCCAGAATGCCAAGCGGTGGTAGGGAGGTTGTCAGTCTTTGTCAGGAGGCTCCAGGCCTCTGAGGGTGCCCCTTTCAGGACAGGTCCCAAAAGGCCCAGTGTCAGGTCGCCTCTGATTGCCGCCCACGCCCAGGGTCTGTCTTGTTGGGGGATCTGGTGCTCAGAGCCAGCGGGCATCCTGAGGGTAGGGGCTGGGAGTGGGGGGCATCTCTGGACTTCCCTGATGCCTGGTTCAGCTGCTGAAGAGGTGCCCACAACAAAGAGGAAGAGTAGGGACGGTCAAGGAGTTGGAGCAGTGTAGGAGAGCCTTAGGGCAGGAGCGTCAGGAGACTGGGTTTTTGTGTTTTTGTTTTTGTTTTTTTTTAAATCAGAGACAACTGTGTGGAATCCTCTCCCTTCCCTAGGGGAGTTTGGAGCTGAGGCTGAGGCACAAGGGCAAAAACCCAGCAAGGAACACACACGGCCCAGGAGCCGGGCATGGTCTTGCCGAGTAGGGAGCCGCACAGGAGAACTCCAAGGGTAGTCCCACGTACCAGGAAGGGGGAGGTGTCCTTTGTGCCAACGCAGACCCAAACAGTATTTTTTTAATTTAAATTCAATTTAGTTAACATATAGTGTATTATTAGTTTCAGGGGTAGAGTGTAATGAGTCATCCGTTTCATACAACACCCAGTGCCCATGACATCAAATGCATCCCCCAATCGAGGCCTAAACGTCATCCTCTTTTATTAACACCTGTCTCTTTGTTAAACATAAAAACCATGCCTCCTTTAACTGCACGCAACAATTCAAAATAAAAAACACTGGGACTCCAAACAAAAGAAAACAATGGGAAAAGGTGTTTTATTCAAATTATGTTTCTCCTAAGTTTGAGCTGACACCCCCCCCCCCCCCAACCTTGGTAATCAGAGCCCTGACAAGTTTGGACGGATGTTGGCTGCATTTCAGAATTAGCGTGAGGGACGGAGAGAAACAGCTGTGATAGGATCCATTCCCTGATGAATCTTCTTCTGAGGGCTGAGTTAATTGAGGCTCTGGAAAGGGATCACTCTTTCCAGGACCTGGATGGCTGAGTTTTCTCTCCTTTCTGATCCGTGTCTTCTGCTCTCCCTGATGCTGCTGGCTGTCCTCAGCAACCTCCCCCCCCCCCCCGCCCCCCATGCTTTGTTCCCCTTTCCCTTAATTCTTAAAGCCTGTGGCCTGTAGTGGCGCTTGGCAAGGTTCTAGCAAAGCCAAGGAAAGGAATTTTTTTTTTTTTTAGATTTTATTTATTTGACACACAGAGAGAGATCACAAGCAGGCAGACAGGCAAGCAGAGAGAGAGGGAAGCAGGCTCCCCGCTGAACAGAGAGCCCGATCCCAGACCCTGAGATCATGACCACAGCTGAAGGCAGAGGCTTAACCCACTGAGCCATCCAGGCGCCCTGCCAAGGAAAGGAATTTATACTAAGGTGTAAGAGATTAATAGGCTTAACCATTCACAGGAGCATTTGGGTTTTTATAGGGTGTTCGTAAATTCAAACCCATCCCAGGTGGAATGTGCACGGGAGATCTTTCTGAAGCCAGGTCTCTGGCATTCCACGTGCCAGGTGCCCAGCGGGCCACTCCTCCCCTCTTCCTTCTCGAACGGAGCTCGGCTGCGGGCCCCTCTGCAGAAGGCTGGGGCTGCCAGGGTGGGCGGGGACACTTAGGCCCGGCGCGCCCAGCGGGGCAGGCGTCCCCAAACCTCAACCCCGGCCTCTCATCTCCAGGCCCAGAAGGAAATCGCGGCGAAGGAGGCGGCGGCGGGGGTGCCGCGAGCGCGCCTCACCTGCGGGAGGCGGGAGGACACGGCCCGGGCTCCCTTCTCCAGAGACCCGGCCTGCCGCGGAGCTAGGTGTCGGGTCGCCCATCCTTCCTGCCCACCGCCCACCGCGGCGCCTCCACCGAGCGGCCGCCGCCTGCTCGCCGCCCCGGGTCAGAGCGCGGGGCCACCGGCGCCTCGGCCCCTCGCCCCCGCTCTCCTCCGCGCCCTTCTCCTCCTTCCCCCCGCCGGCCGCGCGGCTGGAGCGGGGCGCTCCCCCCCACCCCCCAACTCCCGGACGCGCTCGCCGAGAGGGCGGCGACTGCGGGGAGGGAGGGGCGCCGCCCGCCTCCCGGGGCCTGGAGCGCGCGTGGCCCGGGAGCCGCCGGCGCCGCGCGGGGACTCACAGTGCAGCGCGCCGCGCCCGGACTCGGCTGGCTCGGCTCGGCACGCGGGCGGCCCGGAGGATGCTGGCGGGCTGCCCCGGCCTCGGCCCGCGCTCCCGCCCGGGAGGGCCCCGGGCGCGCCCCTAGCCGCGCCGCCGCCACCGCCGCCAGCGCGGGGGCGAGAGGGAGGGGCCCGACCGCGCCGCGAGCCGCAGCCCCAGGGGCGGGCGCCCCCCGGTTTTCCAGCCCCCGCCGCCTCCTTCCTCCTGCCGCCGGGCGCCCGCGGATGCTGAGGGGCAGCCCCGCGCCTCCCCCTGCCGGATCCCGGGCCTGACGGCGGGGGTTGGGGGGTGCTCGCGCTCCGGCCGGGGACCGGGGACCCGGGCGCTGGCGGGGCGGCGCGGTCCCCGGGCGCCCTGAGCCCTCCTGTCCCCGCCCGCCACACGCGTGACCCAGCCCCGCAGCCCGCGCAGGGACCGGCCGAAGCACGCGGCTCCCGAGTTCCCGCACAGGTAAACGCAGGGGCAGGCCAGCCTTCCGGAGGGCAGGTAGTGCCCCGAGGTGGAGAGCTCGGGGCCTCCAGGGGTCGGGTGGGAAAAGGAAGTAAACAGAAGGAAGATTCGGGAATCCCGAGGATGGTTCCAGCTGCTCTCGGGCACGTTTTATCTCCCGCTTCTAAGGCTTGGGCCTGGCGGCGTTTTAGGTGAGGAAGTGAGGGACTGAGGGAGCAGAGATGACACAGAGACGGACCCGGAGTGTGAGGGGTGGAGAGGTGGCCAGGCCTTTTGGCCAGCCGGGGACAAGAAGCTGTTCCACGAGGACAGGAGTGAGTGTGAGTGTGTGTGTGTGTGTGTGTGTGTGTGTGTGTGTGTGTGTGTGGCCGGGCGGTGGCCTGAGTGTGGGGGTGGCTGGAGAAGGCCCTGGTCCTGGAGCGTCGTGCGCAGCGATCCTCTCAGGAGGGGTAGGGTGGGTCGTGCGGAACCCCAGGCAGGAAAGCAGAGGTGTTTCTACTTAGCCATGTCCTTCTAAGTTCCAGATGACCCGCGCTACCTGTGCCCTGGAGGTCTGCGGTGCGTTGCTGCGGGAGGTGGCTGGCCCTGTTTGCCCCAGCTCTTCGAGAGCCCTGGTAGGTGGCCCAGTCCGGAGCCCTCCCGCCGTTCCCGGTCCCTTTCTCCTGGGCCAGTAGAAGCAGCCTGCAGCCAGGATGCCGAGGAACCAGGGCTTCTCCGAGCCTGAGTACTCGGCCGAGTACTCCGCGGAGTACTCGGTCAGCTTGCCCTCTGACCCTGACCGCGGGGTGGGCCGGACCCACGAAATCTCGGTCCGGAACTCGGGATCATGCCTCTGCCTGCCTCGGTTCATGCGGCTGACCTTCGTGCCCGAGTCCTTGGAGAACTTGTATCAGACCTACTTCAAACGGCAGCGCCACGAGACCCTGCTGGTGCTGGTGGTGTTCGCGGCCCTCTTTGACTGCTACGTGGTGGTGATGTGCGCGGTGGTCTTCTCCAGCGACAAGCTGGCTCCCCTCCTCGTGGCCGCCATGGGACTGCTGTTGGACCTCCTCCTCTTCGTGCTCTGCAAAAAGGGGCTGCTTCCGGACCGGGTCACCCGGAAAGTGGTGCCCTACCTGCTGTGGCTGCTGATCACCGCGCAGATTTTCTCCTACCTGGGCCTGAACTTTTCGGGAGCCCATGCGGCCAGCGACACCGTGGGCTGGCAGGCCTTCTTCGTATTCTCCTTCTTCATCACGCTGCCGCTCAGCCTCAGCCCCATCGTCATCATTTCCGTGGTCTCCTGTGTCGTGCACACACTCGTCTTGGGGGTCACCGTGGCCCAGCAGCAGCAGGATGGTCTGAAGGGCACGCACTTGCTGAGGGAGGTGAGTCCTGCCTCGGGTCCCGCCCTGGGGCTTCCCTTCCCGCCAGCTCTCATCCAGGGTGGCCACAGTTTCCGGGGTGGGATGGCACTGTTTTCTTGGCCTTCGAGTCAACATGCGTTGGGGTGGGTACGTGCTTCTGGGGATCTCAGCTGCTTGTGCAGGAAGAGCTTGGCGCTAGAGCTTTTTGTGCTGGGCCTGAGGGAGTGGAGAATGTCCGGACATTGGGCCTCAGGGCCACTGTGTCACTGGTGTCCTGCCCAAGTGGGTGGCAGGAAGGCCTATGAGGCCTGGTCCTGGGACGGTAGTTATCAGCCATGTCCCAGCCAGTCCCTGCCCTTGATCCCTCCAGAAAGACCTCTTGTGGGGAAAGGAGCTCCCTTGGCTTCTGATCTCTAGCCTGTCACGGGTTAGCTTCAGCAGCTGTCTAACTCGTGCAGATGCAGTGATTCTCTGTCAAGTGGGGGGTGTCTGTCTGTCCTAGTGCTCATTTCCAAGATCAGAGGGAATGTGGGTGAAGACACACTAGGAGACCTGAAGGTGTGATGGCCCTAGATCCTGCTTGTGCCGCAGGGAGCTCAGGGTGTGGGGATTACTTAGATGACGTGAGGTGTGGTGTGGGGACACAAACAGGGACAGTCGTGCTGGCCACGGCGGTGAAAGGTCTGCTAGTTCTTTGAGGACGTGTTTTGCTGGAAGGGGTGGAATTTTGGCCTCAGCTTAATTAAGAGCCCCGTGCTCTGCCCAGGACCCAAGAGCCTGGAGGTGCTGCGGGGCTGTAGAGACTGGGAGATGCCATTCTCAGCCTCCGTGTTTATCTGGTAACCCATTGGGAGGAGTCTCGGGGGGGGCTTAATAAATTCCATCATCCTGCTACCTCCTTTATGTATGAGATGGGAAGTGACCTGCCTAAGGCCCATCGGTCGGTACAGTAGTCATGTGCCCGGAGCGTCCATTTCTCACTTCCAGTTTCAGTGATCTTCCTACTTTATTGTGATGCTGGCTGCATCTCGGCCAAAGCCATCATCCTGGTCTTTTGCACTTGAGGGCTGAGTCTCCAGGGGCCCCGTGGGACTGTGGGGCGTTGACGCAAGAACCCTGTGGGGCTTGTCCCATCGCCTCCCCCTCGGTTAGAGGGAAAACACAAGTTTGCAGTTTTGACTTTTTCTGGGTTCTTGGACCCAAATTCTTCCTGTTCCTCCATTCTGGCTCACACACTGTGCTCACTCGGGAAGCTCTGTGCTCTCGTTCTGCAGAAGCCTAGCCCTGGGCTGGGGCAGCATCTGAACCCTGTGGGTACAGCAACAGGTCCTTTGTTTTTCTCCGAACATCCCGTTCACATAAAGTGATGACCTGGGTCTGCCGTCGCTGTCTCAACTTCTGGGTCGGTCGACTTCAGCCTGTGCTTCTGCCAGTCAAGGGCCCTGCTGGGAGCTGTCTGGGGAAGAATGGTGGGAGCCCTGCTGCTTGGAATCAGTAGGAAGCACAGACTGGGGCAGACAGGCAGGTGGACATGGCAGCATTTGGGGTCTGTGATGTGACACTGAACCGTTCCTAGCTGCTGCGGGCATTTTCCTCTCTGCTGGAGCCCCTGAACCATGAGTCTCCCACGTGCTTCATTGTCCATTAAGGAAGCAAAGCAAAAATTCCATCCTTTGGAGCCTCAGATGCTAAACCCAGGATTGCTGGTATCCTTTGGGCACTATTAAGAGGAGACAAAAACCCGAAAAGATTAAGAAACAGGAAAAGAAATAAGTAAATAGAAGATAACCACGTTAGCATCCCAGGAGAGCATGGCTTTGACGTGGAGGCAGGGCCCTCCTTGTGGCTTTGGGGGATGGTGGGGAAGGAGGAGGTGGCTCTCGAGGTCCATTTGGGAGCCTGAGATAGAATGCAAGAGGCCCCGGCTTTCAGTAGGCTGTGTTCCAGAAGTTTGAGTCACTTGTTTGGAACTCCTGTGACTTTTTAAAAGGTGCCCGGGTTCCCAGGCTCACTCGCCAAAGTTTTCCTTAAGTCACAGAATCGCCGCCTTCAGTATTTCTGGATGGGGTGGAAACAGCCCAGGTGTGTGTGTGTGTGTGTGTGTTGTGAGGACACTGCATCCAGCTGTCCTCCAGCTGTGGAGTGAAGCGACACTCACCTGCCGGCGGCCCTGGTGGGCCCAGCTTACCTCCTGGGATGGGAGAACCATCAAGGGTAGGTTGGCCCAGGGGCTGCGGGGCAGGGATGTGAGGCTGGGGGAGCTGGATGCCCAGCCAGAGGGACACCAGGCACGCACTCCAGACCTCCTGCCCCTCCTTGCTTTTCTGTCTCTTACCTGCAGCCTCCCGTCTTCTTTTTCTTTGCCCATCACCTGTTGGTTCTGGCCAGGAATTCCCTTCTGGGCCTGTGGGGCGGGGGAGTGTGAACTAAGTTTCATGGTTAGAAGCAGACCCTGGATTTGGGGGCTTTGAGAATGCTTCTGTTGCTTCTGCCTTCTCTGCACCCTTTAATCTCTCAAACCCATGCTCTGCTCTCATGGGGGCTGGGGATCGACAGAGGGATGGGGGGGGGGTCCTCACAGTAGCCCACATGTCCCAGGCAAGTCATGCAGCCGGCCCCTGGCTCTTCTCATGGGAGGCAAGCAGGTTGGGGTTCCGATAGGAAGAGCAGGTGAAATCTGGCTGTCGGGTGGGGTGTTGCTGGGACTTTATTTGTGAAGTAATATTACTGGGCAAGAGGGATGGGCCTTAACCTGCAGGGTTGCGACTAACAGGAATCCGATAATCACAGTCAGGCACTGGGGTGGAGGGGAGCCTGAGCTGTGGCTGGCAGGGTTTCTCTACATCCCTTTCCTGGCCTCAGTCCTGGCACCACTAGGTCTCTTATGGCACAACTTGCCTTCTGCTGCCCTGCACCACCCCACGTGATGTGTTGGAGCAGGAGGGGGTCAAGGGCAGGACCAGGCAGCAGCCAGTGGGTGAAGATGGGGAGGGGGAAGGGCAGAAAATACAGCCACGGTGATGGGGGGCATTCCTGAGACCAGCGACCACTCCTGAGACCTTGATGCATTCAGGACCTATTAGCATCTGATGGGGGTGTTAGAGCAAAGAGTCTGTGACAGGTTAGGGGACAAGGAACAACATTTACAAAATCACTTGTTGCTTTATTTCATAGCAGAAAGGTTATTTGGAAGCAAAATTTCCTCTTGGAATTAATAGCCTGTTAAGACCTTTCCTTACAAATTAGAACATGACAGAGCCGTGGATGTGTAATTCCCGCCACCCATACCATGACCTAGACCATTCACTGTTCACCCTGTGAAGGAATGTTCGGCTCCAAGGGGCTGGAGGCAGCTACAGTAGGGGTGTTGTGGAAGGGCTGATGCTTCCAGATGCCTTCATTGGCGGGCTGGAGTTTAGGGTTCTATGCACATCCTCCCATTCAATCCTGGATTGTTACCAGCTCCATTTGACTGATGAGGAAACCGACGCCCAGGGAGGTTGAGGGATGGAGGGGCCGGGTAACTGGGGAGGGTCACTGGGGAGTGAGAAAGTGGGTGCAGGGGGTGGGCAGGATGGATCCCGGGGCTTCCCTGAAGGCCTCTTTCTCTCAATATGGCCTGAACCACCAGAGGCATCAAGGTAAGAGATGGGTGCAGGAAATGTGGGGGGGGCAGGCAGCAAGGCCAACCCCGGATCAGCTCTGCCACCATCCCAGAGCGGGACAGAAAAGGCCATCCACTGCCCCCACCCCTCAGAGTGTGCAGGTGGGCAGGTTTTAGGCATCTGAATAATAAGGAAAGGCCTCGAAGGGGATGGGGAGGTATAGAAATCCAACTGTGGAAGAACAGTCAATTAACGAACACATAAACACCTTTGCAGCACGTCACCCCCTCAGTCCTGTCCTGGGTTGCATTTCTCTGTGGCCTCTTTGGGTCCTTCTCTATGTGGAAACAGCTTTTCCAGTATGTCCTTGTCCTGCACGTGCGGTGGGCCCTGCCTTTTGCTGGCTGCATTGCCTCTCAGAGCTTTAGCCGTGAGTGTCCAATCCCTCGTGTTTATTTTAAATCTGTGCTTTATCCTTAGTGGGCTTCCCTGGAGAGGAAACCAGAGCCCGGGGCTGGGCCGCTGGTGGGTAGCTGGGTAGCAGCAGGCTAGATTAGACACCAGTGTCCGTGCTGCGGTCTCCCTTTGCCCCCCGGCAGACCCGCCTTGTGGGCAGGTACATGTTGTACGTCCATCCATATGTGTGTACACATACACGCACACCCAGGCTTGGTCTGCCTCACAGCCTGCCTGAAAGCCCCTTGAGATGGACTTGCCGGGACTCCAAGGTGACGCTCATCCTGCAGTTTCTTGGTCAGTAAATCCCACTAGGGTGCTCCAAGCCTGCATAAATATTCGGACCTTCCCCGCCAACCTCCCTCCCCTGTCCTTTCTTGATATGCACTCTTGGGGGTAGGCGTCCGTGGGTGTCATCCAGACCGACACTTGGATGTGTGTGCTCAGGGCTCACGCCCACGTTCAGGGCCAGGCCTATGGACGTGGAGTATACACAGGTGCCCTCATTTACTGAGCTCCACCTGGGTTTCTGTCAAGGAGCTCCCAGCAGAAGGTGGATATCATTTTCATTTTACAGACAGGGAAACCAAAATGCATGACGAGTGACGTGACTTGTCCAAGGCCATATAGCTAGCCGGTGGCGGAGCAGGATTCAAACTCAGGTCGGTGGGATTACAGTGTTCCTTGTCTTCTGCAGTCCTAAAAGAACCTTTTGGATTAGCTATCCTCAGCCCTGTTCCAGTCGGGATAGGATTCTTGGTTCCTTAACTCACAATCCTTCCAAGGAGCAACGTGGAGGAGGAGGTGTTTCTGGGGGCAGGCATGGCGCTGTGGGTCAAGAGCACTGTGGTCTGGGGGGGCCAATGGGGGTTGCAGCCAAGAGCCTGTGCACTTCTGTGGCTGCTGGAGCCTTTGCTGTGCTCCGGGACCGTGTCTAACTGATGTGTGCCAGGCTGACTCGCTCATCCGGAAAACGCTGAATTACATCTCATGTAAGATGGGGCGCGGTATTGCTCTCTGAAAACATTTTTGGGTCAGAATTGGGTAAAGACTTGTTTGAATATTTTGGTTCTCTAGGAAATTCAGTGTGGGGCGGCCCTTTTCTCAGTGGCCTTCCCGCACACGTATGTGCTCACAGACTATGTGTTTCTCTTACCCTTTCTGTGATAGTCTCAACACGAGAGCCTACTGTCTCATGAGTCCCTGGGTCGGCTGTGCTCAGCAGGGCAGTTTTTCTGTTTCCGAGGCACCGACTGGGGTCACTGTCTTGACTCTGGCCCTCAGCCTTCAGCATCCAGGAGAATGCTGTCCTGGAACGCTCTAGGAAGCCTTGCGTGTCCGGAGCCTCGGAGCTCCCTCACGTGACTTCTCTGTGTGTTCCACTAGGGCTTCCTCACAGGTGTGGTGGTCCCTGAGAGAACATGGAAGCTACTAGAATGTTTTAGAGGCTAGACTAGTCATCGTGGTCAAAGCAGGTCACAAGGCTAAGCCGGATGCAAGATAAGGGGAAACGGATTCTACCCCTTGATGTGAGAGTGGCATGTTTATATCGGGAGGGAAGGGATAGAGGCCAGGCATCTTCTGAGGCTGCCCACAAACCAGGGGGGCACAGGGGGTGTGCTGGGAGAAGGGATGAAAGAAATCCATGAGTCTGGGGGGGGGGGTTAAAAAAAAATACCATGTGACCACAGGTTGCTTCCAGAGTTAGAGATGTGATCCAGGCAGGGTGTATAGAACTTTAAGGCATTGCTTCTCTGTGAAATTCATCATTTCTAAGATTTTCAGAAAGTTCCAGAAACTGCATTGCACATAGAGAGACAGTGGCTCATAGTTCATCTGCATGGGCTATGGCTTGCCTTATGTTTTTGAGAAGACTTCGTTCTCTAGTCAAACATGCAGACCCGCTCTGTCCAGGGCTCTGTGCCAGTTCCTGGGGAAGCTGTCCCTGCCTCCAGCCCTGGTCCATGCATCGGCTAGATTGGCAGCCTGGCTCTGATGTTTGTCTTCCTTTCCCAGAAGGTGGGAGTTTGCTCAGGTACGTGCTTCAGAAACATGTTGGATTCGTCTGTCTTAGCAGGTTGTCATTTATTTCAAGGAGATGTTAAGAATGATTGAATTCCTTTTCAGCTCTTTGTGGTGCCTCAGTTGTGACTGTCACTCTGTAAATGTTGAATACATACATTCCTGCTTTGCTTTTACATTTGTTTCCTTCCTTATCTCGTGAAGAGTTTGATAAATTTTTGGTTCGATCCAAGATGGGAATGTTTTAGTGCTAATCCAAGTGATTTGAGAATTTTTAAAAGCAAGATTTATATTACCTTTCAGGGGGTGCTGATTCATACTCCCTTGCTGCTTGTTTGAGGAGAAAAGCAGCAACAAAGGAGGGTTCTTAGGAGCCCCCAAAATGAGTCCTAGATCCTGTTGGCTTAATTCTAATCTCCTCTTTGGACAAAAATGTGATTTGTGTGAGATCATACAGAAGAATGGCTAAGCCGAGTTAGACCTCTTACCATCTCACCTCCTCTGCTATTCCTGTAGTTTAAGGAGAAACTTCATTCCTTCCACCACCTCTCAAATATTTCATCAGGACTGCAAGCAGTGATCTAGTGAGAGTGTACGGAGAGGAAAACTTGGCTCCTTCCCTTTAGAAGCTCCTTCCCTCTAGAAGCTTTCCTCTTGGTACAAGTCCTGTTAGTGAGGACCTACCTAGGCAAAAAGAAGGCTTCTTAAGGAGCTGGCCATTGATCTGGGTTTTGAAGGATGAGTAGGAGTTTTCCAGGGGGAATAATAGGAATGGGGCTTTCCAGGCAGAGTCATAGGAGTTTTGCTCTTGATTGGGACTGGTGAGCATCATTATGTGACAGGAACAGAAGTGGGTTACAGGAGCTGGAGAGACAAGGTGTAGAGAAGTCAGATTTGGGCTTTGTTCCTACAGTGGTGAGGTCCATCAAAGGAATTTAAGTAGGGGCAGATGGAGTCTGATTTACATTCTGAAGAGTCATTTTGATGGACTTGGGTGAGGCCAAGATTGATTACAAGACAGTTGAGGTCATACGGGCATGATGCCATGGGGGCCATCCAGCAATATGGAAACAGGCTGGAGAAGATGAGTTCAGTTTGAGGTGCCCATGGGACATCCACGTAGAATTATCAGCTTATTCAGTGGGTAATTATTGAACACTAGGCCCTATATTCAAGATCTGGAGCTTAGAGACATTTAGAGTTCCAGATTTGGGAATCATCAGCATTTAAATGGCACCCATCTCCATGGGGAGGGTGAGTTTTGTCCAAGAAAAGTGTGTAGAATCAAGAGAGAAGAGGGCCTAGGACCTAGCTCTAGGGAATAGTCAGAGGAGGAGTCCCCAGCACAGAGCATCCATGCCCCTCCCCGCTTCCTACTGAGGTCCCTGGTTATGTATTGTTTTGTGTCCTCTATAATTTTTCTTGCTTACCAATGTGGATGCCTCATTTCTTTTTCTTGTCTGATTGCGATGGCTAGGACTTCTGGTACTATGTCGAATAAAAGTGGCAAGAGTAGACATCTTTGTGGTGTTCCTGATTGTAGAAGAAAAGGTCTCAGTTTTTCACTATTGAGTAGCGTGTTGACTATGCATTCTTCATGTATGGCATTTATTACCTTGACGTATGTTCCCTCTGAACCCACTCTGAGAGTATTGTGAACAGTTGTTGAATTTTGTCAAATATTTTTTCTGCATCTATTGAAATGATTATATGATTTTTATCCTTCATTTTGTTGATGTGGTATATTGTGTTGATTGATTTGCAAATATTGAGCCATCCTTGGATCTCTAGAATAAATTTCACTTGATTGTGAAAGATGATTTTTTCCGTGTATGGTTGAATGTGGTTTGCTCATATTTTGTTAAGGATTTTTGCATCTATGCTCATCAGGGATAATGGCCTGTAGTTCTTTCCTTGTTGTGTCTTTGGCTGGTTTTGGCATCAGGGTAATGCTGGCCTCATAGAATAAGAATATATTTAGAAGCTTTCATTCCTTTTCTACTTTTTTGGAATAGTTTAAGGAAAGTAGATACTTGCTCTTCTTAAAATGTTCAGTAGAATTCTCCTGTGAATCCATCTGGTCCTGGATTTTTATTTTTTGGTCGTTTTCTGATTATTGATTCAATTTTGTTACTAGCAATCTGTTCAGGTTTTCTATTTTTTCCTGATTTAGTTTTGGAAGGCTGTATATTTCTAGGAATTTATCCATTTCTTCTAGGTTGGCCAATTTGTTGGCGTATAATTTTCCCCGGGTGTTCTCTTACAATCCTTTCTCTTTCTGTGGAATCATTTATGACTTTTGTTTCTGATTTTATTTGGGTCCTTTCTCTTTTTTCCTTGAAGAGTCTGGCTAAGGGTATATAAATTTTGTTAAACTTTTCAAAGAACCAGTTTTTTGAGTTTCATTGATTTTTGTTTTTCAGTCTCTGTCATTTATTTCTGTTCTGATCTTCATGATTTTCTTCCTTCTACTCACTTTGGGCTTTGTTCTTCTTCTTTTAGTTCCGTTAGGTATAAAGTTGGACTATTTGAGCTCCCTCCTGGCCATTTTCTGTCTGACGCGTCTTCCTTTCTCTGTTTAGGTTTTTAGCCATTTCTTCCAGCAAAATTCCTCTTTGTGGTTGTGAAGAAATTTCCTTTGATTAATAACGTAGGCTTTTCTTTTTTCCCTTTCCTCTCTTCAAGAACACTTTCTTTATTGTAAACAAAACCAAAAATGACATGTTTAAGAAAAATTCCCACCCCACCCTTTACCCCCATTCAAAACCCCAAAGTAAGCAACTGGATTTGAACCTTTCCAAGATTTCCATGGTTGTGGTTTCTTGTTCCCATGTCCTTTCAAGACTGCTCCCTATGCAGTGTAACTTGGGCCCAGCTAAGTGAGATCTGGCAGCATAAGGCCAGGCAGCTGCCTCTCCCATTTCTCTGCTTGGCTCTAGATGAGCTTCTGGACTGCTTCTGGAAGGCTGTTTCCCACTCAGTGGGACTGGGCCCTGGGTAACTGATCCCTACTGGCCCGATTCTGAAGAGACTGACTGATCAGCCCAAGGCTTACTCACCAGCGTGATGATGATAGATGGACCTTGCCATCCTCCTGAGGAGGAGAATACTATGCATGTCTGTTTTTTCGTACAAATTGACTGCCAATTCCTAAAAAACCAAATCCATAATTTTCTGAAGGGGAATCTGAGCACAGGGCATCCAGTGCTGCTGAGGGTGGGTCATCCTCTCAGGCTGGGGCTGGGAGCTGTTCCTTCTGCTCCTGCTATCCTTACGGCCTGTTTCCCAGTATTGGAGGACGCCATTAGACACAGCCTCCCTCTGATGGCTGGCAAAGGGGCACGATGCCCTCTTCAGCTCTTTTCCTGAACTCCTACATGTGATTGTAGTTGATCCTTCATGAGCACTCTGGAAAACACTACTCTCCTCCCACCCCAAACATTGGGATGGTAAATTATACTGCCCACCTCTGGGAGCAAATCTGGGACCCTGCCTCTTTATTTCAGGAAGGATCCAGTGTAGCCTGGCCATTTTAGGGAGCGTTTCCTCTCCTTTCTGTAGCCTCTGGTCTCCAGCTGACCTCTACAGTTATAAACTGGTACAGGGGCCTTGGGAGCCTGGCCTGTCCATGAGCTTGCTGCTTTGGGAATCTGTAAAGGCAACTGGCTTCCCACCTTTGACTCTGAGTACCTCCTGGTTCCCCAGCTTACCAGCTGTGAGCTCTTCGGTACATCATTTAATCTGTCTGTCCAGCATCTATCTCTGTGACCAGTCCGTGGCCTTCCAGCACAGGGCTGGTTCACTGCCAGTGCTAGCCATGCTTGTTGCTCCGGCTGGGGCTGGCCTTGTTCCTGGCTCTGATAGAGAGGAATTTCGAGCAGCTTGGGCCAGTCCCAGGGGAGAGAAGAGCAGCTCCATGTTCCAGATGTCTAGAGGGCATCTTGGTTGGTCACTGGACACTTAACCCCCTTTCTGGGAGGGGAGGGGAGCTCGGCCGCCATTTTGTTGTCATTGTTGTTGTTGCCTTGTAAATGTTAGAGGGAATGTGTTTTCAGCTGAGGTTTCCCATGAGGACAAAGAATTCTGTACTTTTTTTTTAATTCTGTACTTTTGATGCGGGGGTTTTTGTTTTTGTTTTTGGATTTGCTTCACAGCATTGGCCTTTCATTTAGTATCTTTCCCTATTTGGAGAGGACTGAATTAAGAGTAGGTCATGCGTGGGTGAAGAAAGTCTCCAGAACAGATTTGGATGGAGTCATATCAAATGTATTCTCCTGGGGTCAAATCACTTGAGACATGTGGTGCTTGGTTTCTTTATTGGGAATAAAGGGGACCCTGGGGGCTGGGGGACATCCTGCCTGATCCTGGGTGGCCTTGCTATGCTCCTCTCCACCAGTATTAGTGACACATACCACCTAAGACTTCTCACTGGACTTGGGGTGGAAAGAGTTGTGGGGCTTATGGTCCAACACGCAGGCTGTGGATGCCCCAATCCATTCTCTAGTCTATGCTTCCTTTTTTCTGGGGCGGGGGAGCTCCCTTTCTTTACCAACAGCCTAATTGGTCTGAAGACGCTGTTCAAACTAGTTCTAAAGGACATTTACATAGATCTTTAGAGTACTTCTTAATCTGCTGAATGTCTTTAGTCCTCATACCTACTCTGAGTTGATATTCTTGTTTCTGGAAGAGAAGAGGGCAGAGGGGCATGGGGGTAGACGAATGCCCAGGACCACGCACTGAAAATGCAGTGTAGGCTCATCTCAAGTCTTCTAGATCCAAATGTAGTGAAAGTGCTCTTGCCTGATGAAATAGGGGTGGGTCGCTGGCCAGTGAGTGTGCAAAGTTCCAGTGATAGTGGCCACACAACTGTGTGCCAAAGCATTATAGACTATACACCGAGAGAGTAAATTCCACTGTATGTGACAGGAGTAAAAGCCCAGGCTGGATGGCTGGGGGTCAACAGATGACCTCAATATGGCGTGGTAGGAGACACACTACCTCAGCAGGACTGTTTGTGGGGTGAGGGCGCAGACTTGGATGGACCCTGATGGAACATTCTGGAGTGAAAAAAAATGTTCCGGGTCGTGATTGTGGATGGAGTCCCATAGCTGTTTGTATTTGTCAACACTCCTCAAAATACACACTTGCCGATTGTAAAGAAGAATGCAATGAGGTAGAATTTTTTAAAAAGTCAGTAGAATCCAGAGATCGCAAAGCAATTGTATGTATGCAGATACATTTATATGTATTTAACATTATTTTAATTGAATACATTTAGCTGTATCATCGCTTGTTCATCTTTTGTTGAGGGGAAGATCTTTCCTTTCCGTCCAGCTAATGTTCCTTAGAGCGAGGGTAAGTCATCTGTAACTTCCAGTTTCCTTAAGAGAGAGGATTGAGGGTCAGTTGGAAATAATCCAGATACAGAATTTTAGAGTATTTTTTTCTTAAGACTTTGTCAGAGAGAGTACAGAAGCAGGGGAGTGTCAGGCAGAGGAAGAAGCAGGTGCCTGCTGACCCAGGACCCTGGAATCATGACCTGAGATGAAGGCACACGCTTAACAGACTGAGCCACCCAGGTGTCCCAGAGTTTTAGATTTTTAGGATCTTTTTTTGGTCAAATTTTTGCTGGTATCTTGCTCACTTCTAATTTATCAGCAGTTTCTTCTAGCTGCTCACTCAAAATTTTCCAAAATATTCACTTTACTTTCCTTAGAAACAATTGCCTTCTTTAAAAACTCAAACTTTATCCATTTAGGTTGTATTTAAATTATGTAAATATGATACCAAAAAAACAGTGGACAGACCCAGGTTTGGGACTAAACACAACTGTCTCTGGGGAAACACTCCAAAAGTTGGAGCAGAAATGCAGGCCAGAGTTCCAGAGATGATCCTGCCAGCTACGAAAGGCCAGGAAGTTTGAGAGGGACAGATGGTCTTGCCTCCTCTGGCGTATTGGTTCACAGGACTTTGGGGCTGTCCTGCACTCCTGGCCTTTCTCTCTGCGCCCCTTCCTTCCCTCTCTTAGCGTCTGTTCCTAGTTGTAGTTTATATCGAGAGAGATGTGCACCTGCCTCCTGCTTCCTGTCCGGCAGCCCTTCCAGTGTTTGAATTTGGCCACCTCGCTCCCCTCAGTCTTCTCAGCTGAAGCCACCTTACCTTTCCAACAAGTCCTCAGGTGACGAGGGTTTTGGACCTTACAGGATGCTGGGCACCTTCTGCCTGCAAATCGAAACGCGGTGCCTGGGAGCGCCGGCTCCTGTCTGACAGACCTCGTCCCCCGGCCTTGCTAAGAGCCTGCCTGGCTTGCCTTGTCGCAGGACACATGTGCTAGTGGCATACATCCTTCTACAGCTCTTCTTTAACATTTGGTGGCGAGGGTGGTCTCTGCTCTTGGACAATTAAGGGATCAAACCTTCAGGAAAGAATTATAGTCTCCGCAAATATTTACTGTAATGTAGAGAAACCCACTGCTGCTGGATGCCTGCTCGGCGGACACTGTTGGAATGTTCCCCTGCCTGGCTGTGCTGTTTAAGGGAGTGGGGGGTAGGCAGAGGAGCCCTTCCAAGGGACCGTGCAGCTGGGGACTGCTGCTCAAGCCTGGACGGTGTGTTAGCTAACTTGGGCTGCCCACGACCCCTGGCCATGATTCTGTAGCCTGCACGCCCCTGTGCCGTCTCCTTTCACTGTTGCTTCTCTGATCCCGTGACCCGCCAGAATAGCCAAGATGAGTGTGACTTCCAAGTTAACCTGAGTCGGACCCATCCCCGTCTTTGCTGTCGTTTCCTGCAGGGATGATGCGTGTGATATTGACTACCTGGACTGGGTAATTTCATTCGCACGTCTGCTGCTGGCCATCTGTGGTCCATCTAGCTAGTCATTCTTCTTTTTGGTCAGCCAAACACCTATGGCTCTGGATCCATGTTTGTGCAAGGTGCTGGGGCTACAGGAATGAGTAATCTGGGGTCCTGCCTACAAGGGGCACCCAGCTTGCTTTATTTACTTAAAACCAAAAAAATTGTCTGAATATGAGCATGGCACAGAGTGGTGCCTCCATAAATATTTGTTGAATGTTGATGCATGAATGATTAGGTGGGATCATCTGAAATCACCAAAATCCAACCACTTTCAATCTGTAAAAAAAAAAAGGTAATTGCATTGCTTATGGTTCAGTCTAATATAAAAGTAACAAATGCGCCCATTATGGAAAGCCCGGAATAGACTAAATAGTATAGGAAAATATTGCCCATGTTACCTCTCAAGGATGCCTACTGGTAACATCGGGCCCCTTTTTATCAATCGATAGATACGAAGATTGATTTTCTTCTGTGTTGTGTGAAGTGCTTGATGTAAGAAATGATTCGACCCAGGCAGGAGTTATAAATAGTTATAAATAGCGAAAGCCACCCCCCCACACACTTCTGGCCCCTGCTCCCCTTTCCATAGGCCCCCGCTACCAAGTGTTTTGTGTGTGTGTACTTCCAGAGAACTTCCTATGAATTTGCGTATTTGTGTGAGTATATGCACATTTAGGATTGAGAGATTAGATTATTCATACGTTTATGCAAATCACTGAAACTAACTCCTCGCTAATGCCCACCCGCTCCTCCTCTCCGTCACCCGGTTTCCCTCTCAAGGTGGGGACATATACCTGCAGCCTGCAGCAGCCAGGGGTTCCCACCCGAGGTCCACGCTGTGTCTCTCGTGTGCAGCTGTGGCTGCTCCTTGAGCCGAGGAAGAGCCGGGCTGGTGTGGTGAGCTGCTCCTGCAGCCTCCATGCCTCCCTATGACAGCATGGGGGACTCCCACGGAGCAGGAAGTGCAGGCCCAGCCCAGCGGGCTGAGGGGGGGTGGCTGGAGGGGTCGGGGAGGTGGACGGCAGCACCCTGGCCGCGGGTGAGGTGCTCCATGAGTCCCGGCACTTGCTGCGGCCCTGGTCCCGAGTGGGGCACTTAGAGGCACCCGCATCAGCACAAATCAACTTGCCGGGCAGAAGAGAGAGAGGGTGGCACTTTGTGCAGATGGAGGGGACCCGAGCTGGGAGCTGGCCACCCAGGGCACTGTGGAGAGTCGGGGCCCCGCAGTACCCACCTTTCCTGCCTGTGCTGACATTCTTCACGCTTTGCCTGTTTCATCACTGTTTCATCAGGGAGTGGGAGCTGCGTTCCCACAATGGTCTTCTTTGGGTGCTGGCATCTGAGGCAAGCCCTTTGTTCCAGGGGTTGGTTGGCTCCTCCCTGAGTGAGGAGGCTAGAGGGGCGAATCCCTGATGAGTAAGAGCCAAATGCAAGGCCAGATGCTGGGGTTCCAGGGCTGGGTCTGCCATTCATCAGCTCTGCGGTCTCGGTCAAGTTGCTCAGCCCGGGCTGTGCCGCCCATGTTAAGCCTCTGCGTGAGTGATCGTAGGTAAAGCTCTCAGAGCAGCACTGGCCTCACAGGTTTGCTGAGATGCTGGGGACCAGCCCGCTGGGTTGTGGCGAGGAGGGTGGGAGACGATGAGTGCAAGTCCTTTGTGAACCACCAAGCCCTGCTCACATGCAAGTGTTACTTTGCGTTTATCGGTAACCGTGTTAAACCAGAAAATGTATCCTCAGGGAGAGGTGCTAAACTGCATTTTGCTTGAGTGGAATTTACAAATTGTGCTGAGCCCAAATTTACAAATTTGCAGCTAAAAGGACCTTGTTCCTTCCGCTTTCTGTCCCCTGCTTTGCATGTTGCTTCTGCCAGGTGGGGACGGCCTTGGAGAGGTTACTGTTTCCAGAGAGAAGATGCCGAGGCCTAGAGGGGAGGTCACTTGCCTGGAGGTCACATGAGAGATGGTGTCCTGGCCCCTCTGGGTAGCGCTAGTCTCCTGGTTCTCAAGCCGGCTCTTTTCCATCCCCTCAAAGAAGGGAGCTGATATGATAAGGCAGGGACGTGTAACAGGTACAGTAAATGGAAGGTGGAGGGTCTGTTTGTGTGTATCCTGTGTGGTTCTCCTCCAGGAACTTATGTGGAGATGGGAGAGCCTCAGAGGGCTGGAGGTGGAGGGGTAGGTGGGCATTGGGATATGGGGTGACAAGGGTACATGAGGGTTAGTGGGGTATTATGAGGAATTTACTCAAGTGGAAGGGTATTGAGTGTGTGGTTGTGTGAAGAAGATGTGAACAGGAGGTGGCGGTCAAGGAAAGGTGGGTGACCTAGGGTGGGCACACTTGGAGGGGATGGTCCGGAGTTCTGTACCTTGAAAGAGCTTCCAGTGTAAAACTGGGTTGGCCTTAGGTTTTAGATTTTTGCTGGGGAATTATTCTCGGTTGCATGGTTAAACTTGCTTTTGTTTTCCCAATCTTGGGAAAGGTTTGTTGTCCTGGGGCCAGGGCTCTCTCCTCTGAGATCTGGAGCCAGGAGCTGTGTGGTTTCCTGGGACATGATTGCCTGCCCCTGCTCCCCTGGCTGAATAAGAAGGAAGTCAGAGGCTGGCGTGGTTTTCTCCCCAACTCCTGAGAGGCTGTATTGAGAGAAACTGATCTGACAGTAAATACCTCTATGGGTATTTCCTCTGGCTCAGAATAATTGACTTAATCTGCAGTGTGGCTCATTTTTCCCTTTGGAAATAGGAGAGCTTCTGCCTGACTCACTCCTTCGTAAGATACTGTTGCTCACCTTCTCCCTCAGGAAAGTCTCTCATAGGCACATTTTGATATAATCGTTACTTCTACTCCCAAGACAGAGACATTTGGGTCCAGCACCTTTCCTTTTCCTGGGCATGAGGGTGGGGCTCACCCCAAACTGACTGAAAGGATGTCCTGAAACCCTCAGAGTGCCGCTATGACACATAAGACTTATGAGAGTACAAAGAATACAACTTCTTTCTATCTTGAGAGGGAGAATGCTCATGGAGGAGGCAGTACTGAGCTGGGCCATGAAGGGCAAACTCCACTGTGAGCTCTGTATTAAGAGATGGAGGCAACTTTTAGTGAGCAGTGGTCTAGAGGATAAACATATATTAACAGAGATCCTTTGGAGAATTGGGTAAGATAGTAAGAGAGAAAACTAGAAGGTAATTTTGGATCTGAAGTGGAAGACCTGAACAGACATTTAAGACGACCTTGACTGCAATCTGTAGTCAGTGGGGAGCAGTGCAGTCCCAGAAAGGAGGACAGAAAAAATATTTGAAGTTGTGTCTGAAACTGTAAACCCATATTTTAAGAAGCACAGCATAATTCAAGTAGATACAAAAACCAAAACTAAAGAGAATCACATCGGCGCCAGGGTGGCTCA
Source organism: Mustela lutreola (assembly GCF_030435805.1). Classification (NCBI taxonomy): domain Eukaryota; kingdom Metazoa; phylum Chordata; class Mammalia; order Carnivora; family Mustelidae; genus Mustela; species Mustela lutreola. The sequence goes on from NC_081298.1 coordinate 127,210,333, forward strand.
GTCGGTTGAGCAGCCGCCTTTGGCTCGGGCCATGATCCCAGGGTCCTGGGATCAAGTCCCATACTGGGTTCTCTGCTAAGCAGAGAGTCTGCCACTGCCTCTCCCTGCTGCTGGTGCTCTCGTCCTCTCTTTCTCAAACAAATAAATCTTAAAAAAAAAAAAAAATCTCATCAAGGTGCATCATAATCGAAATGCTTAACACTAGTAATAAGGAGAAACTAATGAAAACTGGAAAGAAAATGAAAAGACATGTTATATAGAGAGGAAAAAGAATGATAGCAGATGTCTGGTCAGAAATTATTCTAAGGCAGAAGACAACAAAACTGAAAGATAAAAATGGTCAATCTAGAATTCTATACCCAACAAAAATATCCTTCAGAAAGTGAAGGTGAAATATGTTTGAGGGGGGCATGCCTGGTGACTCAGTTGGGAGAGCATGTGACTCTTGATCTCAGGGTCATGAGTTCAGGCCCCACAGAGGGGGTAGAGATTAATATTTTTTTTAAAAAATACTTTTTAAAAGATGTATTTATTTTAGAGAGTGTGCACATGAGAGAGCATGTGCGAGTTGCGGGGAAGGGCGAAGGAGAGAGCATCTTTAAGCAGACTCCCTGCGGGGCATGGCGCCTAATATGAGGTTTGGTCTCGGGACGCCTGGGTGACTCAGTTGGTCAAGCAGCTGCCTTTGGCTCAGGTCATGAACCCAGTGTCCTGAGATCAAGTCCCTCATCAGGCTCCTGGCTTGGCGGGAAGCCTGCTTCTCCCTCTGCCTCTGCCTGCTGCTCTGTCTGCCTGTGCTCGCTTGCACTCTCTCTCTCTCTCTCTCTGGCAAATAAATAGAATCTTAAAAAAAATATGGGGCTCAGTCTCATGACCCATGAGATCATGACCTGAGCTGAAACCAAGAGTCAGACACTCAACTGAGTGAGCCACTCAGGCACCCCAAGAAATGCTTTTTTTTATAGACAAACTAAAGAGAATTCATCACTAGCAGAACTGTACTACAAAAAGTATTTATGAAAGATTTTCAATCAAAAGAAAAATGTACTGGACAGAAATTTGGACTGTACAAAGGAACGAGGAGACACTAAATGGTAAATATGTGGGAAAATATGAAAGTCCTTTTTTCCTCATTTAATCTCTTTTGAAGACTATCTAAAGCAAAAATATGAAGAATGCACTGTGAGGTTTATAACCCAGAGGAAAGATGTATGACAACAATAGCACAAGGGACCAGAGAGGAGACATGACTATAGACTATTGTAATTCTCTTATACTTTAGGTAAAGGAATATTTGAAGTGGACTTTATTAAGTTAGTGATGTGTATTGTAAATATCAGAGCAACCGTTAAAAAAGTGTAACAAATAAGTATGGCACATAAGCCTATAAAGGAGGTAAAGGAGAATGATAAAATCAAAAGATGCAGGAAAAGAGGAGAAAAGCAACAGAACAAATGAGACAAATAGACAATATTGATAGTTGAAATTCAGCCGTATCGATGAAAATATTAAATATATGCAATGTAATGACTCCATTTAATAGGCAGATATTGTCAGATGGATAACAAAGCAAGAACCAACTATAAGCTATTATAAGGAAACCCATATTAAATGTAATAAAAGGATGGAAAAAGATATCCCATTCAAATATTAATCAAATGCAAGATGGCTTGGCTGGCTCTGTTAGGCAAAACATAAAGACAATGGGACTTGGGAATCTAGAACATTACCAGGGACAAAGAGGGACATTTCATAATGATGGAGACAATTCATCAAAAATTCATCATAATCCTAAATACATATGTACCTAATAACAAAGCTCCAAAATACATGAAGCAAAAACTGACGGAACTAAAAGGAAGAATAGACAATTCCATAATATTTGACGATTACATCATTCCTGTTACTGGTAAAACAAATAGGCAAATTAGTAAATATATAGAACATTTGAACAATCTGAACAACCAGCTAGACCAAAGCGTTTTATAGAACCTTCCACCCATCTACAGAAAATACATTATTTTCAGGTGCACTGAAATGTTCATTAAAAAATGATTAAAAGCATACAACAAAGTATGTTCTCTGACAAAAAAATGATGGATTGAAGTAGAAATAACAATTGTATCTTGAAAAATCATAAAGTATTTAGAAATTAAACCAATACCTAAAGAACCCATGGGTCAAGACAAATCACAAGAGACATTAGAAAATGTTGAGTTAAATGAAAATATACCAAAACTTGTGCAATGTAGGCAAAGTAGTATTAAGAGGGAAATAAAGAAGGTCTAAAATAAATTATGCTCCCACCTTAAGAAAAATCCAGAGTAAAAAGTTGGAAGGAATTTTAAAAAATATAACAGAAAATGGTGACAAATAATAAAAAACAGTGAATCCAAAGCTGGTTCTCTGAAAAACCCATAGTGCTAAATCTCTAGTTAGATGATCAGGGAAATGAGAGCAAATACAAATTACAAATACCAGAAATGGAAACGGGAACATGACTCTAGGTCCTACAGACATTAACAGAAAAATAAGATAATATTATTATCTTTAACTACTATATGCCAACAAATTTGACAACTTAGATATATTGAACAAATTACTGGAGAGATATAAACTACAAAGTTGAGTAGTCCTATATCCATTAAATAAATTGAGCAAGAACTTAAAAACCTTCTTCAAAGAGCACTCCAGTTCCATGTGACTTCAAGGCTAAATTCCACCAAACAATTAAGAGTGGAATAATATCAATTCTACACAAACTGTGCCAGAAAATAGGATGGAACATTTTCCTACTCCTTTTATGAGGACAGCATTCCTGGATATCAAAACCAGAAAAAGACGTGGTGTGGGGGAAGACTATAGGCAAATAGCTCTTTTTTTTTTTTTTAAATTTTATTTATTTATTTGACAGAGAGAAATCACAAGTAGATGGAGAGGCAGGCAGAGAGAGAGAGAGGGGGGGGGGGAAGCAGGCGCCCTGCTGAGCAGAGAGCCCGATGCGGGACTCGATCCCAGGACCCTGAGATCATGACTTGAGCCGAAGGCAGCGGCTTAACCCACTGAGCCACCCAGGCGCCCCTAGGCGAATAGCTCTTGTGTAAAAATCTTTGAAAGAACATTAGCAAATGAAACCCAGTATGTAAAAAGAGTAACACATAATGACCAGTTAGGGATTTTCAAAGGAAAATAATGTTTTGACATGTTAAAGTCAATTGATATAATTCAACATATTAGACTAAAAAATAAAATTCATGATTATTTCAATAAATGTGGGAAAAGTACTTGACAAAATTCAACACCCATTTATGGTAAAATGCGTTAGCAAACTAGGAACAGAAGAAAATTTCTTTGACCTGAAAAAAGGCAGCTCTGAAAAACTTACATCCTATTTAATAGTGAAAATCTGAATTCTCTCCTCCTAAGCAGGCTTGGCTTTGTGGGCACATGACTTGCGCCATCTTGAAATTCTTGACGTTATCTCTGACCTTCTGTTTTGTCATTGAAGTCTACTGGGACAGTGGAACATGCCTGGGTACAGAGGAAATATGCACAGTATGTGTGTCTTCCATTCTTTGGTCCATCTTCTTGTAGTGTTTGCAGAGCTCCAATAGCATGAATTCTGGGGGAGCTCCTAGAGTCTGGGAGTTCAGCAAGATGCAAAACAAGTACAAAATAAACTTTTGTTGCATCTACAACTAAGTGGAGATCCTGACAACCCTGAGGGGCCTTGCTTTCTGTTCAAACTAGAACTTGCTTCTAATGTGGAAAGAAGTTCAGTGGCATACTAAGAACATCTCTTTTTACCCACATTGCTTCCCTGTGTTAGCCAACCATTTAACACAGAAATTGGTGGCATGGAAGGAAAGATAGAAACCATAGTCCCTTTTCTTTTCAGTCCTTCATTAGTCAGCTGAAGGTAAAGTAGACAGTGTTAGTAGAGTACGTGCATATCAAATGAAATAAGTTTAGTTTTGTACAGTGTTTCCACTGTTTTGGTAAGAATAAAATACACATATGAACCTATACAGGTGGAGCTACTCACTGTTTCATTTCAGTGTTCTACATATGTGTCATGTGCTCTTGTATTTGCATTTAAAATTGGCATTGTACAATGTAAAGATGGTGAAAATCCATGCTAATAATTTTTAAATTTAACTTAGACCAATGTTGCATAAAAAATAAAAATCACCATGACAAAGGAAATACCACGGAGGAAAGGACAAAGCTTTGTATTTTAGTACCTTCATTGGCTCTTTTTTCCTGCTTTTTGAATAAGGGAAACTTCATTTTTCCCTTTCCAGTAGTTATGTAGCTGGCCCTGTCCCTCAGGTCAGGAACAAGAGAAGAAAGAAAATTGGTTCTTAGCACTTCTTTCATGAGGTCCTAGCCAATGCAATAAAGTAAGAAAAAGCAATCCTACAAATAGGAAAGGAATGGAACTGTGTATTTTCATGTGATTGGATCATCTGTGTAGAAAATCCTAAGGAGTCCTCAAAAGAATAGGAAGTTACATGATTAGTGTTGAAAGATCTTTTGTGGGGGTGCCTGCGTGGCTCAGTTAAACTTCCAACTCTTGATTTCAGCTCAGGTCATGATCTCAGGGTTGTGTCATCAAGCCCCATGTTGGGCTCTGTGCTGGGTATGGAGGCTGCTTAAGATTCTTTCTCTCCCTGTGCTGTCCCCCCTAAACACTGCTCTCATGCACTGTGTCTCTTTAAAAAAAAAAAAAAAAAGTCTATTTTTTGTATACTGGCAACAATTAGAAATTGGAAAAAAAAAAATTGGGAAAAAAAAAAATCCATTTAAAGTAGCATCCAAAACCAAAAACTACTTAAAGCTAAACTTAACAAGATGTGTGAAGACCTTTATAATAAAGAATAAAAATATCACTGAAAAAAATTAAGACCTACATTAATGGAGAGATCACAGATACAAAAATGTCAATTCTCTCTGAATTGTTACAGATTCAATTCAGTGCAAATCAAAATCCTATCAGTCGTTTTTGTAGAAACTAATAAGATTAAAAATTTATATGGATACATATGCTAGAAAGATAACAATATTTTAAAAAAGGTCTTATACTACCTGCTTATAAGATATAAGGTTATAGGGGCACCTGGGTGGCTCAGTGGGTTAAAGCCTCTGCCTTCGGCTCAGGTTATGATCTCAGGGTCGTGGGATCAAGCCCTGCATCGGGCTTTCTGCTCAGCAGGGAGCCTGCTTCCCCCAGTCTCTCTGCCTGCCTCTCTGCCTACTTGTGATCTCTGTCTGTCAAATAAATAAATAAAATCTTTAAAAAAAAAAAAAAGATATAAGGGTATAGCAATCAAGATAGTACAGTACTAGCCCAAGGATAGATTCCAAATAAAGTCCAGAAATGAGCACATCTATAATCAGTTAATATTCAATAAAAATGCCAAGGTAATTCAATAGAAAAATGATAATCTTTCAACAGATGATATTGGAATCATTGATATCCATGTGGCAAAAATCATAATCCATATCTCACCCCAAATATAAAAATTAACTTGAAATAGATCATAGTAAAACTTACAGAACTTTAAGAAAAAAAAAATCCTTGTGACCTTGGGCTGGGCAAAGATTTCTTGAAAGGAGATAGTATTGGAGCTGCAAACCTCATTTTCCACATGAGGAAGTTGAAGATGGTGGTTTTATGGGACCTGCGAACAGATGCTAGAATAGGAGTTGTTGGGCTCCAGAGCCACTGCTCGTCCCCTGGGGTCACACTGCCTCCTGTGGTGGGGCGGGAGAAGGGCTTGCTGACGAATGGCTGAGGTTCTTCGTGTCTCTGTATGGGGACAGCACTGTGGGCCGGTGAGATGCTTGGAGCAGCTGCTGGCACTGCCATCAAGGGCTTCCCAGTCGGAGTGGGTAAAGGGGCAGTGTATTCTCGGCTCACAGAAAAGGAGCCAGCTCACAGCGGCGGTGACTGGCGCAGGTCCCAGCCCCCAGCGACAGGGGCAGGATTCAAGCTCCGTGTCTAACTGCCGTGTTAGTGGCCCTGACTGGCACTTCATGGAGGGAGGGGAGGGTGGGGGTGTGTCGGGGGACAGAGTCATCAGGGGCCCACAGAGGACGATGCCGTGGGAGCGTGGAGTGCGGGTGGTGAGCTGGGAGAGGTGCGGCAGCCCCTGTGGGCAGAGTTGGCTGTCTCCGGCCGGAGAGAGCCCAGGTCGGGACGCTTGTGTGTCAAAAGTCTAAGGCCGATAAGTGGGGAAAAAGCAATGGAAATATGTTAAAAGCCAGGAACCTCTCAGGAAGCTGGGGGTTGGTTTTTAGAACTCTTTGGAAGCCTGGAAAATGCGTGTTCCCAGGCCGGGAACATCCCCGCCGCGTCCGTGGCAGCTCTCCCAGGGAGAGCCTGATGGCGGCTCCCACAGGAGGAAAAGCGTTTGAGGCCACGAGGAAGGAAGCTGGGTGGCTTCAGAGATCAGCCCAACAAGCGAGTCCCGTGGCGTTGTTCGTGAGGGATGGTTGGGCTGATGGCGATGGCCCGACGGAGCCCCCTGGGACCCGCGGCAGAGCCATGCCTGTCAGCCCACGCGGAGCCGCTCAGCGCTGACTGTCGGCACCTTGTCAGCTGGGCTCCCCCATGTGCCTGAGGGCAGGCTCCTCTGAGTGAGACGGTGACTGGGGACAGCCTGAGCCGGTTCTGTGTAATGTGTGTGTCCTCAGTAAACGCTGGCACCGGACGGTGAGGGAGAGAGGACGGGCTTGGCAGCAAGCTGGGCAGGCAGGTCCCCCTTCTCCTTTCATTGCTGGGGGCCGTGACCCTGCGGTTCCCAGTTCCTGCCTTTCACAAAGCAGAGCAAGAGGCCAGAGGGCGAGGCCGTTGGACTCTGTGCCCGTGTGTCGTGGGAGGACCCTTGGGAGGTTTCTCCGCGCAGCTGATCCTTGGAAAGATCGGGTTGGGGGGCGGGTGTGTGCGTAGAAGCAGGTGCACAGAGAGGAGCTGCCCACTGGGCTCCCTGACCGGACGCCGAGGCTCTGGGATGGAGTCCCCGTCCGTGGGGTGTTTACGGGGGGCCACTCCCAGTGTCCGTGAAGAGGAGGCTCTGTCCCCAAGCGTCCCCACGTCTGCTGGCGGTCCGGCTGTTCCACAAAGAGATTTGCGCTAGAAAGATGGTAAGGCAAAACAGGACAGCAGAAGTTGTCCTAAATGTACAGCCCTGCCCTCCCTCACCCTTGCAAGATAACCACGGCTGACATTTTGGTATTTTTGCTCCTGTCCTATCCATCTCGTTCTGTGAGATCAGAGTGCAGCTGCATATTTAACCCCCCCCTCCCCGCCCAGTAATTTATCCTGCACGTGTTTCCTCGTCAAGAAGCGTGGGGGAGACGGATTGCTCAGGCTGTCAAAGAAGGCTCTGTGGAGGAGGCAGGGCTTAGCTAGATTTGTAAGGGAAGGGTGGAAGGAGTGGGGGTTACAGGGGGGCATTTCGGATGGGGCCCTTCTCACATCCGGGTCTCACATCCGGGGCTGGGGGGAGGTGTTTTCCTGCTGTGCTTGAAGCATCAGGGTCGTAGCTATGGAGGCTGCATTTCCCTTCTCTCTCCATCCCTCTGTCTGTCCCTCCCTTTGCCCAGCAGTCACTGAGCACCTCATGCGTGCCCGGGGCTTGCTGAGTGCTGGGGACATGGTGGTGATTGGAACTGACCTCATCTCTGTCCTGCTGGCGCGTATAATATAACGGGCAGACATGTCTCTTTTACTCTTTTACAACATTTAAAGGTAGTAATACAAAGGGGGCTTTCATGGACTAGAATGCCAAGTCCATGTGCCCTAGCAGGGTCGGAGGAGGTTTTCCTCCCAGATGCTTTAGTGGGAAAGTTCAAGAGCTCTCAAAGTGGGGGCCATAGCCAGTGCTGAAGCCAGACGTGTCTGCTGGCCACCACACCAGGGATGTCAGCTTGGCTGGAGCAGATGTGTTACGTCAGGGACGTGGAGGGCGGGAAATTTAGAAAAATCGATTGGGGCCAAAGTAGGACTTTGAGTGCCAGAATGAGGATTTTGAATTTCTACCTTTTAGACGATTGGAAGCTAGCTATGTGTTCTGAGCAGGAGATAGTGTTTGCAAAAAGACAATTTGGGAAGATTATGTGATTCCAGGGGGTGGATGGACAGAACCAGAGAGGGGCCAGGGAGGGCCCCATCCTGAGGGATAGGTGATGACGAAGGAAGACCCAGAGAGAGGAGATGGGATGAGTGACCCATGGGTGCTGCTGAAGGGAACCCCCGTCCAACAGGGAGAATGGGCTAGTGCGGGTTCAGGCATTCAAGGAAGGTTTCCTGGGGTGTGCACAGTGTTGGGTGCTGGGTTCTAGTCATCTGGGGTGCACGGTCCCTGTGAACACCGGGGAACTGGACTAAAGGCAGGATCCTTGAACCGGCATTCATGGTGGAAGACCTCTCCGTGGGCATGGCTTCCAATGTAAGGAAGAGATGCGGGTCGACGGGGAAGGGCAGTGAGGAGGTCCGGTGTCTTGGGGTGAGGAATGAACATTGGAAAGAGAGTCAGCAGACAGGAGAAAAATAGGTGACGGGCGCAGGGGGGTGATGGGAAGCAGCCATGTATGTTTGGAGTTTGGTTTATAGAACCAGGAAAGTGTGTGTGGGGGGGAATCTTGGCTTTGCTTTTGTATTTATTACACCACCTAGAACAGTGACTTGTAGAAGAGACGCACCAGAAGTAGAGAGGGTGCAGTGCAGCTTCTTGTGCTGCAGGCAGGAGGGCCCCGGGAGTCCCGTTCTTCAGCTGGTCCCCTGGGGATGCCAACGCACTTGGCTCCGAAGCCCGGAGCTGGAGAGATAGCAACCGAGGGGGAAAGCCCTGGAGGGTTGAGTTGGAACCAGTGACTGAGAAAACCACCCCGGCTGTCATTGGACGGGCTCCGAGGGGCTGCAGGGAAGAAAAACCCCTGAGGAAGGCCTAAGCGGCACGTTGGGAGAGAAGGGGATGGCGTCCCCAAGGAGGAGGAGCGGTGGCTGGTTTCTGCAGCTGGAGAACCTGCGGGAAGGCTCACTCTCAAGGTCTGAGCCGCTCTGAAATGAGAGGTTGGCAGCTCTGGAATCCTGGGAGCTTGCTCTGTTCCATGGGGCAAGGGCTCCGATGTTTTTGTGTGATTGGCAGTCTCCCTGCACATTTCCGCATGCTCGGTTTATGTGATGGTTCTGTTTCCAGAATTCCAAAAATCTCCTGTCTCTGGATTACGTGCTCCTCCTCCTCTGGGCTGGTACATGTGTTCTCGAGTTCATTTGAAGACATTTCCAGAAATTCAGGGTCTATGCATTAAACGCAGCTGGATTGCTCAGCGGCAATAAGACCAGAGCAGGAGGCACAGAGCTCTGCTGTCACTCTGCTCACTCTCGTGAGCATCCAATTTATTTTTTGCCTTTTTTTTTTTCATTTAATATTGGTCATCAGAAATTGGCTTAAATGTTCTTTACCATATATTAGATCCATATATTAAAACATCTATAAAAGCTCAGTGTTGCGTGTGTGAAAGTCCATAACCAAGTTTGCCAGATCAAATTTTACTCCCTCGTGGGGGCCTTTGCTGACCTACCCTTTCCCCCCTCCAAAGATTTTATTTATTTGTCAGAGAAAACACAAGCAGGGGAAGAGGCAGGCAGAGGGAGAAGCAGGCTCCTGGCTGAGCACAGAGCCTGATGTGGGGCTTGATCCCAGAACCCTGGAATCATGATCTAACCCGTAGGCATGTGCTTAATCAACTGAGCCACCCAGGCATCCCTAGCCTTTTCTCCATCAGGATCAGTCTGTGCTCCCTCTCTTTCTAGTAGCTTCTTTATCCCCACTAGAGTTAAGCTCTTGAGGCCTTTTTTTTTTTTTTTTTTTTTTTTTAACTGTCAAGGACCCAGTATGGAACCCCACTGTTTCCCAAGACACTAGTGGGGTTGAGTTTTTTAAAAAAGGAACTGAAGCCAAACATGATTAAATGTTGTAAAATAGAGCCCTTTAAGTAAAATCGGAATTATTTGGCCTGGAGAAGAAGACCAAGGTGACTAAGTAACGGGGTCACATCAGTAAGAGAAGACACGGAATGCTGGGACCAGATGTCTTCTGTCTGTAGTGAAGCCACTGGAGAAGGGGGAGCTTGTGATGAGTTCCGTGGTTCTTACGTATCTGGGCTAACAGACCCTTCTGAGAATCTGGTCAGAGCAATGGACTTGCTTCCCCAAAAAGGGTGAAACATTTGCCCCTAATTTTAGGGGTTTGCTGATTCCCCGTGTCCTAGTCCCCTTCAAGTGATAATCCCTGGGTCAGTATAAAATATTAGGTGTGGGATGTTCATTCCTGCGTCTCCTCCTGCAGAGAGACAGGCAGGATGGCCTTCTCTGGTCTTCATCGCCCTGCCCCCAGGGACATGGCTGTCTTTCCATCCTGGGTGGGTTTGTCAAGATACCGTGTCCTTACGTTCAGCGGGCATCAGTCACGATTTCCTCTCAGCCCCAAGGCCTGTGACAGACATTAACATCTGCTTGCTCGCATCTTTGTCCTCAGAGTTTATTACCGTGCAGTTAAAAAACCTTAGGAAAGTTTCATGTGAATACTTGGACATCAGAGAGGAAGATGATTTTTTTCTAGCCAAGGTTTCCCGACCTCGCGTCTATTGACACCGGGGGCTAGGTGATTAATTGTTGTGGGGACTGCTGTGTGCTTGGTAGGGTGTTCTGTAGCGTCCCTGGCCTCCGCTCAGCAGATGCCGGGAGCCCTGTGTCTCCTTGTCGCTGTGGTCAGACACGTCCCCAGATGCACTGCTGCCTGGCCCCCGGCAGGCTGGACCGCCCCCAGCTCTAGCCTTTGTCTGCCTCATTTTGGCTCTCTTACCTAAGGGAACACGTCAGTGGAGGGTGAACCCTTCTCTGGCCTGCCTTCTCTTGCCATTCACTGTGCCAGTTGACTGTGCTGGCCCCAGAGGCTGCTGCGGAAGCGAGAGACACCCCTGCCCTTGGGGACTTTGCTGTGTCCCTGGCAGGGAGAAGCAGCAGAAGGTACAGTGGGGGCGTCCGGTGGAAAAGAGGCATGTGTTCTCCAGCCAGGACGCTCTTTCTTCTTGACTTTTCCCATGGCGGAGTCTTTTTTGTCATTCATATCTCAGCTTCGAGGTTCTTGCTTCAGGACCGCCTGCGCTAACGACCCGTCCGACCCCGAGTGGCTCGCAGCCCCACGTTCCTCACTCACACGAGCGCAGCGTGGACAGCGCGTGGCCCGTCGGGGCTGCGTTCAGCTGGGCTGGGCTCCAGGCGTAGCTTGGGTTTTGCGGGGCTCCCACGGGTCCCTCGTTCTGCTGGATCCCCGCGCGTCTCCATGCTTATTGTTCTCAAGGCAACAGTGGAAACACGAGAGCACATGAGGGCTTGTCTCAGCATTCCCTCGCGTCATCCGCACTGAGGTCCGTTTGGGCCAGAACGGATCCTGGGGTCAGAATCCATAGGAGGGAGGAGTCTCGGTGAGGGTGCGGCTGTACAGTGCTCGTCCGGGGAGACAAGAATGGGGCCCACCGGCTCCCTTGCCTTCTGATCCGAAGCAGCTGCCTGTCACCTCATCATCTCTATTCTCTGCTGAGCTCTGACCCTCTTGTTGTTGATTATGTTTCTTTTCTAGTTCTGTCACCAGAACATCCACTCCTGATAGCTGGAACTGCCTCTGCTGTGTTCAGTGCGACATGCCAAACATCTCCCTGGCACAGGGTGGACATTCACAAAACCTTCGAATGAGTGAATGAATGAATGAATAGTTCTGTTTGGGGAGTGGGGGTTGGAGCTGGGTCTTGGGACTGTAACAATAACAGGTATGTGCTGGGAGTTTGAGCCAGGTTATGCTGGAGGGTCATCCCGTGTGTCCCTCCACAGGCGGAGCAGAGGCAGGATGTTCTGGTTAGAGCTGTAGAGCCTATCTTACTGGAGGATTGGAGAGAGGATCAGTGTGGCTGGGGTGAGGGGAGCGCAGTGGGCAGCAGCCAGGTAGAATAAATAAGTGATACTAGAACCCAGTTGTTAGGAATGCCATGTTCCACACTTGCAGGGGAGCCATCAGGTCAGAGTCTGCAGAGTGGTGCCCCTGGTGTTATGCAGTGCACAACCTGAGAGACTGTTCTGGCAACCCAGTGGATCATGGAGGACTTCTTGTAACATGTCAGGTTGGCTGGATGCTTATTCTAGAAGTCGTTTTTATTTTGGAAGACAGTAGACATTGAATATTTTTTAGCAGAGGCATACCCAAGCTATAAAACTAGCTGGAAGCTTCTAGAGGTTTTCTTGTTTTGAGGCCCCTGGTGGAAACTTGACAGATGCCCAGCTTGGAAAGATAGCTCAGTGGTACCCCAAGGCTCAAACCTTGAATGATACAGAGTAGGGTTGTATTTACTGGAGACCCCAGACATCTCTTGGCACAGTGATGCTAGAGTTAGCTTTAGAGTAGCATGAGAGTGGCCCCTGTTGTCCTTTCTGGGTTCTGTGCTCCCCATGGGCCGCAGGTGCCTCAGACTCCACCCAGCCTCTGCTGAGCCTCATCACAACTCAGCTGAGTGACGCAGGGCAGGTCCTGGACTCCTGCTCAGGTCCTGTGCTGGCTTGTCAGGGCGAGGCCAGCAGCGGACCAGTTCCCAGGCAGTACAGGTCTGGTCAGGCTGTCTTCTAATGTTCAGTCTCCTGGGTTGGGGGCAGGTTTTTATTAATGTCTTGAAACTTGAACTCTGTGCTTGGAGTGGGGAGAGAAGAGGAAAGAGATCTGGCTCTCGCGTCAGCACCATCAGGAGACCATAACCTTGTTGCTTCATGCCTCTGAATCCAAGTGTTTTCCATAAAATGAGAATAGGAACTTCACTCGTTGTGACATATGAGGATCGTGAACCTGGAGGCTCTGAGCAAACTGTTACAGTATCGTCAGGAGGGACTGATTTCCCAGAGTCACTCAGCACCTGCTCTGTGCTCAGCCCTGGACCAGGTGGTCTTGCACATGACCTCTGTTTTGATCTTGTGGAGGAGCCTTCAGGGCCACCGAGGGGACTAAGCCACCTCTCAGTCTCGGGAGGGGAAGGGACTTGCTCCAAGCCACACAGCCTGACCTCTCTCTGCCACGCATTCATCCAGTGGGCGCCGGCCTTCCCGTGTGGACTCACAGTCCCAGGGCTGGGGAATTGGCAGGGAAACAGAAACAGAGCCCTGTCCCCTGGGCGCTGGCTTTCTAGTGAAGTAAACAGAGTAAACGGACAAATAAGAAGATCAGGGAGTGGGAAGTGCAGGTACTTCTCTGCGGGGTCTAAAACAGGAAAATGTTAGAGTCGGGGGTCGTCAGGGTAGGTCTCTGCGAAGAGGGGACATAGCAGGGACCTGACTGATGAGGACCACCTATGGTCTGCAGTGAGCTCCAGAGAGGGGTGTCTCTCGGGCACTGTATGGGACCACCGCAGGCTCTGGCCTGGCTTCCTTAGGTTGGGGAGCCTGGTTACCTACAGAGGGGCCTGCTCCCTTGCTCCTTCCTGCCCTACAGCTCCTTGGAGATTTTTTTTTTTTTTCCAAAACATCTAAGTTAGTTTTAATGAACAGAGGCTCCAATGTGGTCTTCCCCCGACACAGAGCATCACAAGGTCTCTGAGGGCAGCTGGCAAGGATGTTGATTCCCCAGAGTGGCTTTCTCTCTCTGGGTTTCTTCTCCCCAGTTCTAGAGTGTTCTGGAATCTCCAGGCTGGAATGAGCCTATGGGGAGGGGCCAGCCTAGGCAAGGGAGGCACCAGCCCTCCTTGGATAGGATGACTTCCTGCTTGGCCCAGCCCCGTGTCCCCGGGGACTGTTAGAAATGTGCAGGATTTTGTGATTCATCAGATTCCAAGGGGAAGGATTTTGTGAAGGAATTTTCTCACGGCTGCGTCTCAGAGCTGGGGTATTACAGACACTCCATCCGGCTGTCATCGGTTAGATGAAGCTGTCTTCTGAATGTTTGCCCACTTGGGAGAGTCATTCATTCTCCTCATTGTTTTAAAAATCTTACATTTAAAAAAACAAACAGTTCTTTTGCACTGAGACTGAGGCCTAGTCTCTTTCACTGGAGAAAGGAGACCACTGGGATAAGAAGAGGTGACCTTGATGGCACCCTAGAACGGGACTTCTCAGGCTTGCTTTGCGGGGGAATCACACCGAGTCTGAAGCCTGGTGTGAAACAGGCTCAAGGTGGCACCACGGCCCCCTGCCTGAACCCCATCTCCCCTGGAGCCAGAGGCCATGCATCAAGGCTCCCATGGGCCTGCCCGGGCTGGGAACCTCTTCCCCTTCTGTTCCCAGGGTCATGTGTCCTGTGTGCGAACCCTGCCCCTGGAGCACCCCAGGGCAGTCCGTGTTGACAGTGATGGAGAGGAGAAGCCTCCCGGCCATGCTGCCATGCTCAGGGGGTTGCCAAGTGCAGTGTCCAAGCCGGTCTTTGTTTCCAAGACTGGCGACTTCCTGAAGCTGTGCAACACCTCCCTGACCCAGTGTGACCCTCCCCACCTGCCTGGCCTCTGTCGGCACTCTTTGCAGGCTCAGCCTTCGCCTCTGGATATTTCCTGCAGGGGACGGTCTCCCCTGCTGTCCTGGCCTACACGGTCCCCAGGGAAGTGACCGAGCCTTGTTCCTCTATTCTGATCTGGGGTGGGGTAGGGTGGGAAAGGTGTGGGGTGCACGGAGGGGATATTGACTCGAGGGCTGGCTCCCGGGGAGAGCCTGAGGCTGGGAGGTCAGGTCTGTGATGGTTTCTAGTCAGCTGACCAGAGGCTGAAGGGGTCAGGGCGGGGGGCGAGTTGTGACGTGGTTGCACTACCTCTCAGGTGGGCCCGGGGAGCACAGGGGTGGCAGGGGATGCTGCCGGGGGCCATGGGGGCTGAGCAGGGCTCTTGAGGAGAAGGAGGGGCCTGGTGGGTAGGCCAGGTGTAGCTGGGGGTGGGCGAAGGCAGCCCTGGAGGGCGGAGATGAGTCCTGAAAAGGAGACCTTCCCCCCTTACCCTGGCATGAGGTGGGGGGGCGCGCTCCAGGACTTACTGTAAGACAGCAGGGCTCAGGGCTCAGTTTGGAGATGCCTGTTTGTCCCAGTCACATGAGAGACATGGTTCAGATGCTTGCTGGGGTTCAAGTTTTCCCTGGGTCCTGTAGTGGGAGCAGGACTCATCAGTGTGTTTTGGAGAGAGGACAGCCTCCCTGCTTACCCTATCTTGTCCTCCCTGGACCGGGGCCACCTCCCGCCAGCGGCGGCCCTGGGGGCAGGGACAGTGTCTCAGTCCCCGTGGACTCCTCGATGCCCGCACCGTGCTGGGCTGAGAACAGGAGGAGGTTTTCTGGCCCTGGGCACACAGCAGGCCGCACAGCAGGATCACCCAGCAGCGTTGGCAGACCTCTGCCCACCACGTCCAACCCCTGAGCGCCCCCCACACCCCGAGGGTGGAGCCGGCCGGGCAGCCATTACCCAGGTGACTGTGTTGCTGTGTGTTTTGCATGTTGAGAGCCTCCCCCTTGAGCAGAGCAGCAACTCCTCACTTCTGAAACTTCCTCCTCCCTAGTGGACCTTGGCTTCCCGGCTGGAGGTCTCCTTGGCTTAGCAGCATCGCCCGATCTGATTAGGCCTGGACCTGGAGGCAGAGAGTCACCTGTAGGGCCCTGGCTATCCTCCCACGGCTGCGTGGAACAGAGGGGTTGGGTTGGAACAGAGCAACAGCCACCCTGAGGACCCTTTCTTTTGTCGAGGCAAGTTTGGAGAACTGAGGGAGCTCTGAGAATCCCATAGCCTGGGGCTCCTGGGAGAATTCTCTAGGAAGGAATAAGCTCCCCAGGAGGCCGGGAAAGAATTCCCTGGCGTGGGAGGGACCTGCAGGACCCACACGAGTCTCCAGTGTGTGACCCAGTCATGGCCATTTGCCTCCACGTCCTTGCACATGTGAGCTGAGAGCGCAGGTCAAGAAGGGGTGGGCCGCGCCCTCTGTAATTCGGGGTGCTCCGGGGACAAGATGCCGTGTGAACGCCCCGGCCTGGCCTTCCCTCCTCCGACTCCAGCCTTGCTGAGTGGGTTCTCTCCAGGCCCAACCTTCACCCTCCCAAGTGCAGCCTGATGAGGGCCAGATGGGGTCAGGACGGCAGGGATGTGCGAGAGGAGTTAGCCCGCCCCTCAGCTCATAGATGGCAAAGCAGGGGCTCAGAGAAGGTACCTGAACTAGTGGGTCGCCCATCCAGCGAGGGGCAGCGCCCCTGGCCAGTCTGCCTTCTACACTTGTTGTCTGCACCTACGAGTGGAAGGCAGAAGGGGCGCCTGTTTTAAAATAGGGTTCGAGGAAGGGAGTGTGGCTCCATGTAAATGGTCGCCAAGGGCGAGCCGAGCCTGAATCTTGTTTTGCTCCTTGGATAACCATCTTTGGTGGGGGTTGGTCTGAGGCTTTCCCACTGTAGTTGCTGACTGTCGCAAAGCGGGTGTGATTTTCTCAGGGGGCAGCCCAATGGGTCATGACAACAGTAATCCTGGAACAGCCTCAGCGAAGTACGCTTCACAGAGTCTGTTCCATCCACCGTGCCAGGTGGTCAGGCTGAGCTTGTTGCGGGGCAAAGAGACCCCTGAGCATGAAGCTCTGTCCGTGGCCTGGTATGGCAGCCTAGGCTAGTTGTGGCTGGGACCCAAGATGAGCCTATGGCCCCAGGGAAGCTTGCCTGGGGCCTCTGGTTCGGAGTCATGGACACTGGTAGCTATGGGGCCCAGACATGTGACTCCTGATGTGCAGCTACTCCCCTGACCTCTAGGACTCAGAGCCCCATAAAGCCGGAGACCCTTGGTCTTGGTGACTGCTGTATCTGGACCCCACGTGGGCTCTGGCAAAGTGCAACTGCTCAGTGAGGATGTGTGAGGTACAGCCTGACCTTGTTGACTGGCTTCCTGTACCATGAACTTGGGGCTGGACAGATGTCCAAAGTTATACTGCCTTGGAAATACAGGTAGCCTCTGGGCTGGTAGGAGGTCCTGGACCTCAGGCCAAGACTGGCTTTCAGACTCAGCATGGTCTGTGTGATTTGCATGGACTCAACATAAATTGGTGGCTCTTTGGACTCTCGGGTATTTAGTAAGTAGCCTGAGGCCATACAGATACTGAGAGCTCAGGTGAGAATGGTCTGTCATGCCCAAGCAGAAGAGCAGGAGACGTCCCATGGGACTTTGAAATCGCCCACCCACCACATGAATGGTGTGGGCATTCGGGGCTGCCCAGACCCCAAAACACAGTATGGTGGTATTTGCTGGAACCAGCCACTGAAGGAGCGCGTGACATCTGCGTTTGATGACCAGTAGCAACACACATGTCACCTACTAACAAGTTCACTACTCAGCAGGCCTTTGCTGATTGCCCAGGCCTGCAGGAACGTTCTGCTGGGGACTGATCAGCCCTGGTGAAATAGAAGTAGGAATATGGCGCAACCAAGAGTCCCCAGGACATTCACGTCAGAGTTAATCTCTCTTATTGTCTATTAAACCATCTTGTTCAAGAATCTAAAATTGATGTTCCTGCATTTTTCACCTATTCAGAAAATTTGGAAAACATGATACTTCACTAGGAGAACTTTTCTCTCTGAGGGGTCAGAAATGAAGAACCTTTGTCACCCTAACCACATCTCAGCTACAAACTTCTGCCTGAAGAGCCACACCCTTCAGAGAAGGGGTCAGGCCTCCCCGGCGGGGATCAGGGAACCCAGGTGGGGAGGATGTGAGCCGCCCCCCGCCCCCGGGGGACGTGAGAGGGGCCTGACCTGGAAATGGGCCTCATGGGAGCTGGAGAAGCTGTAGAGCGAGAACCTGGGCCAGCCCTAGATGGGACCTAGTCAGGGTCAAAGGCGGTGGCCATTTGCACAAGCACTAGGAAATCGGATGTGGTTTTATGTTCCGGTCCAGAGCCAAGGTTGCCTCTGGCAGGAGGCAGTCAGGTCTGCGATCCCAGTAGCTGTGGAAGGCTGGGGACCACAGGCACCAGGGGGAGCCTGCAGGGGGCCAAGGAGGGAGGAATAGACTCTCAATGCCCCAAGGAGGTCTTTGTGCCACTGAGCTTGCAGAACAGGAGTCTGGCCCCACAGTTGCCCTTTCCCCTTCCCGTAGCTTCCTCATGGCACCTGGGTACTGGGACTGCCAGGTGGGCTGGCTGAGGGGGTGCATGTGAAGCCCAGCCCCCTCCACGCCTGCAGCCCACGCGTAAGGTCGCGTGATGCCTGCGGGTCGGCCCGGGGCGGCTGCCTGTCCCTTGTGACCTTCCATACAACCTGTAGCTTTTAGAGTCATACGCTCCTGGCTGGTGGATCTGGGGGCTGGACCCTCTCCAGCCCTGCTAATCAGCACAGCAGCTAAGGGCACCTACTATGTCCTCAGCAAGTGCTGGTTGAATGAATGAGTACGTGAATGAATGAATGAAGAATGAACTGGGTAGCAGAGGGACCTCACAGGTGGACAGGATTGGCCAGTTTAGCTGTGGTGTGAAGCAGGGGGAGAGAACAGCCCCTTGACCAGGCTTCCAGGCCTGGGCCTCCCCCACCAGTGGCAAGTGGGGCAGGGTGTGTTCCGGGGACCCAGGTAGGCTCGCTGGGGTCCCCCATGGGCACCGTGCAGCTTGGGAGTTGATTTATGTTACCCCTGCGCCACCTCCCTCCGTCCCTCCTCCTGAGCTGGAGCTTCATCGCTGTCCTTTTCTCTCCTCGGGGCACAGATCCTGGCCAACGTCTTCCTCTACCTGTGCGCCATCGTCGTGGGCATCATGTCCTACTACATGGCGGACCGCAAGCACCGCAAGGCCTTCCTGGAGGCCCGCCAGTCGCTGGAGGTGAAGATGAACCTGGAGGAGCAGAGCCAGCAGCAGGTGAGTCTCCTTCGGGGTGCCGCCCGCCTGGAGCCGGGGGGTGGGGGAGGTGGGGGGGAACCAGGGCGGGACCCAGCGGGGGAGGGGGGGTCAGAGTTCACTGCCAGGGTCAGGGGTTGGCAGCCTCCCGGGCCTGTCGCCCCCAGAGAGCATCTCCTGACGTCAGGGAGTTTCTCTCGCTGGAACCTCCCTCCTCTCTCCTCCTCCGTGCTTGACCTAAACCTCCCCTCTGTCTGTGTGTTTTCCCCTGTAATTTAAAACTTTGTAAAGAACTGCATTGACCCAAGCAGTCACCGGTGACTTCCTGTGTTCCTCTTTCAGGCTAAAAAGTTCTGTGTGTTTCTTTTGAATACTTCCCCCCCCCCCCCCCCCCGGGGCATCACCTCCTCAGCTGCCCTTTCTGGTTCTCTGGCCCCCTGGCGGCGCGCACCTGCCGCGGGCTGGCCTGCGCTGGGGTCTCTGCCGCTGTGGTGGGCCCAGCTGTAGCGGGGGGCCTTGCCTGTGAGGCCCCCCAGCCTGCTCCCCTCCACCCAGGGTGCTCAGTTTCCTTTGGGCTCAGGGCAGGTTCCCATTTCCTTCTCCTTCTAAGTCACTGATGAAGAAGTAAAACCAGCCCAAGCCCGGGGGACCCCGCCCCGCTGTTTACATTGTCCCACGGAGAGAAGTGCCTGCGTCTCTGCTCTCTGTTTACCGGCTTTACTCCAGCCTGACCCACCCGGTTCTCCTGTGAGTCAGTCGTTTATATAGTTTCTGCTCTGGATTCATCTCAAGTGCCTTTCGACGGTCTGCAGAAGTTCCATCTGCCACCTTCCTGTTACCCATAGGCTTGCTTCCCCCTAACAGACTCAATAGGTTGAAGCTACAGGATTCTCTGGGCTGGGAACCATGTCATTTTGGGCTCAGGTGGTGCTCTTGGCTCTGGATTCGCTGAAATTGTTGTTTTCACAGACCCTGCCACTCAGGTGGACAGAGCCATAGTTTTGGGGGGCCGTTCTGGAAGGCTGTCCCGTGGGCGAGCCTCACCTTCTCTCAGTGGTGCTCTTCAAAGCCACATACTGAGTCGTTGGCTGAGTCCCGAGGATGTGTTTTGTCTGTTTACCAGGGATTGCTAGAAGCTTCTGAGCTGGGCCTAGGGGCCAGCTTCTTCAGAAGACAGGTTTTAGAAGAGAAGTCTCCCCAGCCTCCATTGCCACAGGGGCCAAGTTCAACCCGAGAGCTCACTGTGTGTGTCTCCTTCTCCTATCCCTGTATCCCGTGGTTCCCCAGGAGCTGCTCCTGCTTGCCTGGACCTAGAGAATCCTGCTGTACCGGCTTTATGGAGTCTCTTGAAAGGTGTTTTTCAGTTTTGGCTTTTATGCTGTCTCTTGTGTCTTCGCATCTCCTCTCTCCTCGTGTGGAGTCATCCCACTGGGTTCTCAATGTTAAAAACCACTTGTGTCCCCGCTCAGCTAGGTCAGGAGTTTTTGTCCCTCGTACTTGTGCAGTCTCCAGCCTCCCTGTTCATCTCGTCTGCCTCACAGCGTGTAACTGGCATAACCCAGGACATCTTCGGTCACCGGGGGTGGGGGGGGCACTGCTCCTGGGGTGCTGGGGAAGGTCCTGTGTCTCCCCTGGACCTGTTATCCTCTGCAGAGATAATTTAGACAAGCTGCCCACCTCCCGCAGCCTCGCTTTCCTCGTCTGCAAAGCAGGAGTGTTGTTACTTGTCTTGTGGGGTTCCCTGCAGGTAGGAACCCGGCGGGAGTGCTTCGTAGCCTGTAGAGCTTGGACATGCTGCTGATCAGGCTGCAGTGCACGGGCCACGCAGTGCTTGGGCATTTTCTGATTCCCCTCGAGGCAGGGTCAGCGTCAGGAGCCTGGGGACCACGCGCTCTAGGACTCCTGCATGCCACATGGCAGCCAGGGGGCGCTGCAGCCTGTCCGGGCCACACTGCTGTTCCACGTTGTTGCCTGCCCAGGGCCGCAACCGCAGAGCAGACTCTGGTTGCAAGAGTGGGAGGTCCAGGGAGGCAGAAGGGAGGTGGGGGGGGGCGGGGGAGGAGACACACAAACAGGCCAAGCTGGGACAACACAGGTGCCTGTAAATGCCCATCACGTGGAATGAATTTGGCTCGCCCCGCTCTAGCCCATGTGACCTTGGGACAGCATCTTCCCCTTTTTGGGCCTCAGTTTCCCTATGTGTAAAGCGTACATGAGAACAAAACCTTTGGCGAAGATGGGATAACATGCGTGAGTCCCTCTGGAAATGAGGAAAGCACTGTCCCCTTCAGGAGGGGCAGAATTCTGCAGCCCCCCAGCACCACTGTGCCTTGCACTTGGCTCATGTTTCCCTTGGGACCCTTGTGGCTGTGCATGGAAGAGAGCTGCTGGCATTTTTGCTTTCTTCCCATGTCCTTGGCAGGTTTGGGCATCGTGGTTGTGCTGGACTTAGGAACTAATCTGAAAAATGTTCCTTTTTTTTTTTAACCTGGGGGAGCTTGAAGAATGTACGGGTTCTTTACAGGATTAAAAGGACTCACGAGTGAGGTCCCGTGGCTCAGGAGTTTCCTTTATGAGACTCCGTTTCCTTCACAAGTACAAAGTTTTTGGTTTTTTTGGTTTTTTGTGTAAGTTATAGAATGCTTTTGTTTTTTCAGGAACTCATCCATTTCATATATATATGTTGCATTTTTGACATGTTTATTCTCTATCTTTGTGGGATTTGTAGTGATGTTCCTTTTTTAATTACTGGTGTTGGTAGTTTGTACCTTCTGGTTTTGTTTTTTTTTTATTTCTCCTTAATCTGTCTTAGTTGGGGTTTATTAATGTTTGGGCCTTTTCAGTGAACCACCTTTTTGTTGCTTTTTTTGTACACTTCTATAATTAGTTGTTTTTGACTTTGATTTTCTTCTGCTTTCTTCAGGGTTAACATCATGTTCTTTTTTACCTTCTCAAGATGAAATTTAGCAAGTAATTTTAGTGTTTTTATTTTCTAAAACATGCACTAGATGTTATAGATTTCCCTCACTACTTGTTTTTGCTTTCTTCTACAAATTTTGATATGTTTTAATTTCCATCAAGGTATCTTTGATCCACAGGCTATTTGAGAGGACATTAATTAATTTGCAAAGATCCAGGGAATTTTTAAGGTCATCTTTTCATTACTGATTTTTAGTTTACTTCTGGTGCAGTCAGAGAACATATTCTGTATGATTTCAGTCCTTTGGAATCTGTCGGAACTTTATTTTTGATATTGCATTTTTTGCTTGACTTTGATGTACTTAAGGATGACATGTATTTTGCAAAATGCATCAAAATATCTTTCAGCAATGACATAATGTCGGTACGTGTCAATCGTGCATTTTCATCTACACCAAACTAGTACTTTTACCTTTTTGGTCACAGTGCAAGGACCTCACAACGCTCAATTCCCCCTCCCCTAGACTTTCTGGCAATTGTGATATATTTTAACTCCACATATATCTGAAGCCCCGTCAGATGGTATGACTGCATCTTCCTGCAGCAAATAGCCAGTGTGCACACTTGCCCCCATTCTGCCTTCTCAGATGCTCTCTTGTTTCTTCATTTTTGTGCTTCCATCTTGAAGAATTCCCTTTAGTGTCACTTTTCTTGAAGGTCTGTCGGTGGTAAATTCTCTCCATTTCTAATTGCCTAGAAATGTGTCCATTTTGCTTTCAGTTTTGAAGTTCAATTCTCAGAAGGAGAATTCTAGGTTGACTCTGCTTTACTCTGAGCCCTTTGAAGGTGTCTTTCCGATATCCTGTGGCTTCCACTATTTTCGTTGAAATGCCAGCTGTCCGACACACGCTGCTCCTCTTGAAGTAATGCAGTAGTTTTTCCTCTGGTTGCTTTTACAATTTTCTTTGGTGTCCACAGTTTCCTAAGGATGAGCTTAGCACTTTTCTTTACAGCTACTCTGCCTGGTATTTGAAGAGCTCCTTGAGTTGATGGCTTGAGGTTTTTCGTCAGTTTTGAAATTTTCAGCCAGTATCTTTTTGCTTCATTCTGTCCTTTCCTTCCAGAACTCTAGATGTCCTTATTAGATATTTTTACCATGTTCCATGAATCTCTCTCTCTCTCTCTCTTTTTATTCCCCTGAATCATCTTCTTCTTCTTCTTTTTTTTTTTTTTTTCTGGGCTCCAGACTGAATATTTTTACTGACCTAACTTCTGGGTTACTAATTCTTTTATCTGCTTTATTAAATCAATGCTTGAGCTCCTCTGTTGAATTCTTAATTTCACTATTTTTTCATTTCTAGAACTTCCACTTGATTTAAAACAGAACAGATTCCTGTTCTCCAGTTAAGTTCTGTGCATTGTCATCTATTCTTTGGAACATATGGAACATTTTAAAGGCTCTGACAACTGTGATGTCTGACAGACCAATGGGTCTGCTTTTCCCTCATGATTTTTGGTTTTTTCCTATTGACTTTTGCCTTTTGTGGCATTCTGGACTTTTTTTTTTTTTTAATGCTGGATAAATTAAATGCTGAATGTCGTGTACAGAGAGTAGTCATGGCTCTGGTGAATATGTTTCTCCTGAGAGGATTTACTTCTCTTGCAGCTCATCTTGATCCAGCGTGGGGACGAGAAGATTTAGGGCTGGGTTTTGGTCTGAGAGTGGGTTTCTCTTTGTGCCTCCTCTTGGGAAAAAGTCCTTCAGGGGTTTTAAGTCAAAGGCTTCTTCCACTCTTGAGGGGCCCTGAACTCCCAGCACTGAGAGGACTGCCCAGACTTCCCTTTGACTTCAGCCTTTCCGCTGTCACTTTCTGCTTGGGTTCTCTGTCTCGCTCGCCTCCTGTAGCTTGGGGGTCAGCAGATGCTTCGAGAAGGTATATGTAGAGAAAGGGTCTCTCCTCTCCAGGACCTCGCCCCTCTGTTCCGCCTTGGAAGCCTAGCTCAGCAAACCTTGTCTCTCCAGCCCCTCGACAGCATATAGCCCTCGCTCTCTGGCCGGCCTCCGAACCCTGGTCTCAAGGGCAAAAAGGGGCAGAGTGTCGGCCTCACTGAAATGTGTTTCCCTGCCCTCAGAACCTTGTCCTTCTCATCCTAGCTCCCTATGTGGTTTCCCATGGTCTTCAGATAGCTGTCTTATCCAGCGTTTCTGGTTGGTCTTGGCTGAAGCATTGATCTGGTGTAAGCACCTCTATAATAGCAAGAAGCAAAGGTTGGACATCCTCCTCAATGCCTTGAAGTTAAATTTTAAGTAGCTCAGAGTGTATGTACATGGTATAAAATTATGAAGGTGTGAAAAAGATTATTCCATGGAAAGTAAGGTTTCCTGCATGGCCATCCACTTCACCATCCCTCAGATCGCCACCGTCACATCTTGTAGACCCTTTAAGGATTCCAGTTACTTCCAAATCTGGGGCACAGACTTTGCACACACAAGCAAGTAGTACACCCTTCTCCTGCCCCAGGTCTTTCACCTGCTCTTCTAGAGGGTTCTCCGGTGACATTGCATTGCCTTATCCTTGTAAATGACTGTATCGTATTCCGTGATCAAGAAGTAACGTTTACTTAACTGGGCTTCCAAGTGTACTGTTCTCAGTGGCATTGAGTTCACGGTGTTGTATGCAACCTTCACTGCTATCCATTTCCAGAACTTTTTTATCATCTCAGACCGAAACTCTGTGGCCATGAAACACTAGCTGCTCCCCCTTCCTTTCCCCTAGCTGCCACCATCCTACTTTCTGTCTTGATGAGTTTCCCTTTTCTCGGTACCGCACGTCGGTAGTATCACGTCCGTCTGCGACCAGCTTCTCGTTCTTGGCACAATGTCATCAGAATTGATCTGTGGTGCCACACGTGGCGGGACGTCCTTCCTTTTCAAGGCCCAGTAATGTTCTGTTGCCCGTACACACCACATCTGTGTATCCCCTCGTTTGTGGATGCCCAGTTGGGTTGTTTCCCCTCCTAGCTGTGGGGAATCATGCTGCTGTGAACACAGGTGGATGCCGACCTGTTTGACTCTCTGCTCTCGATTCTTCGGGGTGTAAACCCAGAGGTAGAATTAACGGCTCATGTGGTAGTTCTCGGTAGTAGTTCTCATTTTTTAGGAAACCAGGCACATTCATGGTTAGTGTTGAGAAATAATACTGAATTGTCTCATATAGAGGTTCAAAGAATTTACACTCCTCCCAGCAGTGAACGAGAATGCACTTGGGCGGTTAAATCTTCCTGGTTTATTGAGAAAATGCTGCTTTGATATGGGATTGCAGCAGCTCCTCCAGAAATGCCTGTTTGAAAACCCCAGTGGCAGGGCAGGGGCCCCGAGGAGGTCGTGGTGTCCTGTAAGCTCTTTCCTGCTGAGGACTCCTTTGGCTCAAGTCATGGGCCAGGTAGACTGAGGCTGGGAAGAGCTTTCCTTGTCTGTATATTTTACCATACATTGTAGACTATTTGGTAAATGCAAACAAGTATTAAAAAAAAAAAAACACTGATAGAGAATTATCCCTACGAGTCTTTTTTTCTTCCTCTGTGTTTTGAGAGTGTCCTCAGCATGTTTTCCTGATTATAGAAGTAACATGTTATTCTCGTAGATAGCTGGTAAGAATAGCGGCTAAGAACCAGCTGTCCGAGTGTGGACGCCTGTGTCACGTGGTACTGTGGATGCCAAATGGAGAGTCTGTTTTGCACAGTGCACTGGGCTGTCTCCTATCGGATGGTTGTTGTTGGATAAAAATCTGAAGATAGAAGCGTAGAAAAGACCACCCAAACTTCCCATCCTTTGGGTGTTTGGGAAATATTTAAAAATAACTTTAGGCGTGGCTGGGTGGCTCAGTCTTGGATGTCTGCCTTCGGCTCAGGTCACGATCGCAGGGTCCTGGGATGGAGCCCTGCATCAGGCTCTCTGCTCAGCGGGAAGCCTGCTTCTCCCTCTCCCACTCCCCCTGCTTGTGTTCCCTCTTTTGTTGCCTCTGTGTCTGTCAAATAAATAAATAAAATCTTTAAAAAAAAAAACACCTTAAAAACTACAATGTGATAAGTTGTTCTCTGCTAGAAAAGGTCTTAGAGCTTTCCAAATTTGCTTTTTTTTTTTCTTTTTTCCTTTTTATGGAGGTGAAATTCTTGTGCCATCGAGTTAACCATACGAAAGGGTGTCATTGAGAACCTTCCCAAGGCTGTGCAAGCACCATATCTAGTTCTAAAACATGTTCATCACTCTGAAAGAAAATCCCATACCCAAGCCTGATCTTCAAAACTGCACAGAAGGCACTGCCTGAGCGTCAGGCCAGCCCCGAGCAGCTGGTTGCTTTCCTTGCCCCTAAGGACTGAGGCCTGAGGTCCTCGCACGCACCTGCCATTCTGTGTGCGCCTCTCCCTGGGACCGACCCCAGGGTCTGAAGCCTGCACCACAGGCGGGCCCCGCTGATGAACTTGGCCCTGGGATTTGTGTCCATTACTTCCTCCAGCATTTTCTGGGGAGAAGTGAGACCCGGCTTTCCCACCTTTTTCTCACCTTGTGATGTTGGCACTCTGCCTGTTTGGTCTTCACTTTTCTGCAAAAGTGAGATTAAAGATAATGCCGCGTCATGGGGTTGTCTGGAAATCGCTGAAGTAAGAACGCGGAGATGGGTCTAGAGACGGCGAAGCTCTTTCGTGCTATTGGCTGCTGTCGCGCTGGCTCCTGCCTTGGGGACATTGGCTGGGGAAGGGGCCCCAGGTAGATGGGACCCGGCTGCCTCCCTCCCTGGGTGGCAGGGCCGACCTGACATCTGGGAAGGTCGGCTGAGTGCCGGTGAGGAGGAAAAGTCAGCAATCTCATATCGCTGTCCTCCCACGAGGACCTCTGGTGAGAATAAAAATGAGATTGTAGGGGCGCTTGGGTGGCTCAGTGGTTTAGGTCAGCTCAGGTCATGATCCTAGGGTCCTGGGATTGAGCTCCGCATCGCATCCCCCTCTCTCTGCCTGCCTCTCTGCCTGCTTGTGATCTCTGTCTGTCAAATAAATAAAATCTTTAAAAAAAAAAAAATGGGATCATAGATGTGAAAATGCTAGAAAGGACTGCAGAAAGTCGGGGAAGCTGGTTTCATTGCAGCTTCCGTGCGAGGAGCTGTCTGAGGTCTGGGCCTCTGTGGTCCCTCCCAGTGTTTAGATGCCTTGGTGAAAAATTCCTAATTAAAAATACGCTCAGTAGATCCTTTGCAGAGGAGGCCTCATTTCAGAATTGAGTATATCATGGTTCATGTCTCACTTTGGATTTTGCCGGTGTGTATTTATCTTGTTTTCTAAGCCTTGCCGGGGGGGGGGGGGGGGGGGGGGGGGGGGGGGAGGGAGCAGCGTGTGCACCGACAGGGGGAGCTGCCCTGGCGGCTGGGCGGCCTCCAGCAGGACGGTGGCCTCTCTGTGCCTCCTCCCCTTCCCCAGCCAGGCTGAGGGGATCCCATCCCAGCTCTTCAGATTCTGTTTTCCTTGCCACTGTCACCTGGGAGGTCGTACTCTCCTTCACGAAGATGGCCAGCGTCCTGCTGGTAATGGCAGGTGACCCCTGACAGTGGGCCCCCTTGCCCCCACCCCCACCTCTGGAAGGTGCAGAGCAGCCCCGGGCCTTGGTGTACAGGCTTCCCCTTCTGTTTTGGCACCGAAGTGGGCACGTCTGTGTCGTGAGAAGGAGTGGGATGGGGGTTCTCAGGTTCCAGTCGCCCCATTGCTGCAGCCTCCCTGACCCCAGTCTCCTGTCTGCAGGGTGGGGTCAGGGGGTCCTGACTGCCCCGAGATCGTTGGGAGCCGGAGTTCTGGGACGGCACCTCTGGCAGGCACGGGGCACTCTTTCTGCTGAGCACCTGTCCCACTGCGGAGGCAACCCCTGCACCAGCCTGGGGCACGGGGCCATAGGATGGACCTGGGGCCTCGCTCCCGCCTCCCCAGCTCCAGGGGCCTGTTAGGGTAGAGCAGGGAGCCCAGAGGACTGGAGGACTGGCGTTGTTTTCCTGTATACCCGTGTGGCCATACCCCAGGGTGTGCTTGGGGACCTCGAGGGTTGCTAAGTGGCCCAACCGCGGTGTGGCAACGGCAGGCTGACAGGAAACCTGCGCAGCACATACCTGTCGCCAGGTGCAAACGACAGGATTCCGAGCTTCTCTGGATCTCACGCTCAGAATTTACTTCCCAGGGAGTGGGACAAGGTTGGAGGAGGACGCCAGGGAGGATGGAGGGATGACAGGATGTGGCAGCGGCAAGCGTTTCCTTCAGACCACGTTCTCGTAGACGGGTGGGCCTGTCCTTACTCGGGGAAGGGAGGACTGCCCCGGACCCCACCCATCAGAAGGGAGGAGGGAGAGCCCAGGGCTGACTGCGCAGGGTTGATTTTAAGTCAGAGAAGCATCCGCTGGCCTCAGGGAGGGCCAGGGGGCCAGGTCATCTTCGTCTGGGGCACCCTGGGGAGCGTGGTGCGGGTGGTTTCCATGTAGCCCCTGGGGGCATGTGCAGGACAGAACAGCCCATTTTCTCTGCTTTTCCTTCTACTTAAAGCGAACTGTGTCTTTAAGGGTCACTGTGACCAGGGGGTGGCGTTTCTTCTTCCTGCTGGAGTCTTTCCTCCAGGGGGTGACCTTCGGCCTTGACATCTGGGAGGGAAGAACCACCTGTTCACGGGGAAAGGCACAGACTTCTCTCCTGGGAGCCCTAGAGCTTGGGACTCTGGAGCGCTGTCATTTCGTAAGCTCCGCTGCTTGTCTTCTTGAACGGTCCTCCTGGCTGACCTCTGCCCACGCCTCACGAGAGGCTGGCTGGGGAGAGGGAAGTCGGGGCAGGAGAGGACAGACACACAGACACAGAGCAAGAAAGACACACAGAGAGAGACCAGCTACCTCTTGCCCTGGGGTTGGGGCATCTGGTGTCCCTCCTTAACATGCTGGCTCATGTCCTGGCAACAGTGAGGTTGGGGCTGGAGACCTGCCTTCCGGGGAGCCACTGGGCAGGGGTGGGGGGGGCAGGTGCAGGGTGGGAGGAACATGGTCCCAGCAGCTGTGCCTCTAGCCCCTCGTGTGGTGGCCCAGGGCCAGGCTGCTGTGCCATCAGCCCCTGATGTGGCGGGACAGACCCGTCAACCCCCAGAGAGTCCAGACGACCCTGCACGCCAACACCAGGCTCGAATGTACTTACCACCTGAACTTCCAGTGTATCGGATATTTGTAAGCTTCATTTCAGCCACGAGCATGTCTTGGTTTGAGAAAAGCCAGAAGGCGAGTTGCCCGGGGTGTGAAGCAGGAATTCATGCTTCTGTGGGCTCCACCACCACCCCTCAGATTTGACAAAACATTCTTCATTCTAACGTTTTAGGACTTAGCAGAATAAATCCACGTTTTAAATAATGCAAGGGACGAGCCCACAGAGGACAGGTATTTCCCAAGCCATGGGGCCTCCCGGGGGCGGGCGGGCATCTGCAGGGTCGGGCAGCCCCAGGACTGAGTGAGGGCTGCGTGGCTTCAGAGCTATGGCCCAGGAGTAGGGGGAGGTGGCGGCGGTCAGAGCTGCAGCGCCTGCCCCCCCCACCCGCTGCGTGTGTGTCCCCAGTTTTAGCGACTACCATCCGTGTCCATGACCAGTGTGGCTGGGGCTGTGCTGAGTCCTGCCCTTTCTCTGGCCAGGGGCCCAACGTTTTGTTTCATCATGGGGTAGTTATGAGCAGGTTACTTTGTGTCGAGCCCTGGGCTGCGTTTTCACGGGATTACCTCCTTGAATCATCCCGGCAAACCCAGCGCAGAGGTGGCGCACCTCCCTCCCAGCGGGGGCCTCTGTTCTGGGTACCGGCAGCTTCACGGGTATCTTCTTTGGACCACGCCTGGCCTGTGGGGATCTGCTTCCTTTGACCTTGCCTAGAGTTTAAAACATTTGTAATGCTTAAGAATTTGGACATTCTCTTTATAAAACTTGTTTACCTGACTGCCTTGGAAAATGGAAAGATACGAGAGCACAGGGCTCAGGAGTCAGACTCGCGTTCACATCCGCGCCAGCCTCTTACTTGCCACATGACCTTGCGCCCGTTAATTATGCCCTCAGATCCCCCTTGTGAAGTAGGAATGGAGTAAGCTTGTTAAAAGGTCTAAAAGAGAGAGCATTTATTGCAGAAATATTGTGGGCCCTGTCCTTGGCGCTGGGATGTGGTTTTAAGCAAAACAGATTCCAGTGGGGAGACAGATATTAAATGAGCATATGCTATTAGCAGGTAGGAAGGCTGTGGGCAAAGCAGGGGATGGAGCATAGGAGGCTTTCAGATAAAATAAGATTTGAGCAGAGACCGGAAGTCAGGGTGGGAGCTGTACAATGTTTAGGGAGAGGAAGCAGTAAGTGCCAAGGCCCTGTGGTAGGTTCACGTGACGTCATGGCAGTGGTTGCAGGTTGAGTAGAAGTCAGGGGAAGAGAGGGAGGAGGTGAGGCAGGGAGTGGGTGGGGGTCAGTCCTGCAAGGTCTTGTAAGGACCATGGCTTTCCCTTGAGGGAGATGGGAGACCCTGGAGGGTGGTAGGTTTGAACTGGATCCATCTGGCTGCTGGTGGAGAAGAGCGAGCAGTGGAAGCAGAGCGACCAATTTGAAGCAATGCGGTAATTTTTGGAAGAGAGGATAGTGGCTCAGACCAGGGTGGAGGGGACGAGGGGAACACTTCTGGATGTGTTTTGAAGGCAGAGCCAACAGGACTGACTGCTGAGTGACCCAGGAGGTGAGAGGGTGGGGAGTCCGTGATGGCGGTCAGGATTGGGGCCAGGAGGCAATTGGAGGGGGAGGAGGCCCAGCTTCGGTGGGGGGTGGAGAGTCTGTCTTTCTGATGTCTAGGAGGAGAATTGATGGCACCCAGCTCATCCTGTGCCCTGCCTGCATGTTTGGGAGGCTCGCTGGGCCAGGTCTGCATCTGCATCCTCCGGAGGGGCCCTCCAGGGGTGAGGAGGGGGTTCCTGTAAGACAGGACCTCATGCTGGGGAGTCCAGCAAAAGTTGGCAACCACACGGCCCGGGTCAGAAGGGCTGGGAAACGTGTGTTCAGGCTCGCATTTGTAACGTGATGGGTGCGGATTCTTGGGTGGCTTTTCAAGAAGCCGGGTGGGTGCTGGCCAGTGCACACTGGGGAGAATGGAGTCCCAATCCACGTGGAAGGGCAGAAGTGGGTCAGCGGGGGCTGAGTGCAGAGGTGAAGCAGGACACGTGGCGGACGGAGTCCTCCCCAGAGCACCCATCACTCGTCACTTGCATGGGAGAGCCTGGGGCCGGAAGCCCAGCCAGAACTGGGCTGGGGCCGAGCCGAGTAAAGGCCCAGAGAGTAAAGGAAGGGGGGAGCTGTGTTTGGGAAAAGCACTGGTAAGATTTACTGCTCCATCTGGAGGAGCAAAGGGAGCGAACCCAAACCACCACGACCCTCACAGGTGGAGAGCTGGTCTGTCAGACTCGCTGGAACCTTCACGCCTGGGTGGGTTGAGCAAGGACGGAAGCCCGTGGTTGTGCTCCCACCGCAGACACGGCAGGTCTTTCCCAGTGACAACAGATGTGGCCTCGGGGTCCTCCAGGCATCGGCTCTCGGTTACCCAGAGTTGGCCCGTCAGCCGCACTTGCTTGCTACAGTGTCTAGAACTGCATGCACTGATAGGGAAGTTACTAGTCATATGTGGCCATGTACATTTAATTAAAATTGAAAAATTAAGCATCAGTGTGTCTGTTGTACCAGCCACGTCTTCCGTGCCCCGTAACTACAAGTGACTCGTGGCTACCATCTTGGACAGCATAGACCACACAGCATTTGTTTGATTGCCGAAAGTTGCTCGAAGGCGATGGCTTGCCCCTTGGGCCGCGGCTCCTAGTTGACAGCTCATTATCTCGCCAAACCTCTATGGAGCACCTGCTCCGTGTCAACCACGCCGGGCCAGGGCTGCACACACCACACACGTGGCCGTCTCTGGGCCCAGAGGGCCATCTCCTGAGATGGCAGTCCCCTTGGCCCGCACGGTGGCCCCCATCTCTGGAGACCGTACAGGAGTCCAGGCAAGTGTCCCCTCTCCCCCTCCAGCAGGGTCAGGGTTCTGCGCTGCCCTTGGGTCTGTGTGATTTCTGCACTGTCACTGATGACATGGCCTGGTGGTGACTTGTTGGCCCGCCCCCCTCCCCGTTCTGAGATTAAGCATGACGCTGCTTCCGTCTCGGGGCTGACAACTTGGGAGACTCTGGGGATGCTGTTTTCACATACAAGGGGCTTGTTTAAAGAGATGCCGGTCTTTGAGCTGCCTGTGAATGCCCACAGCCCTTGGCTGAAGACAGCAAAGCGCTCCGGCCCCATGAGACCAGTCACTGCGGGAGGACCTGAGTGCCCAGGCCGTCGGACCTCTCGGGAGGACTGTTTACCTTTGACCTTGCTGGCATTTAGCTTGAGGACTTGCAGAGATGACCAGTGATTGTTCTTTGAGGGACGTGGTGACCGTGTCTTTGGATGGGGCAGCCCGTGCGGGTCCCTCGTCTATATGGTGGCTGCGCACCCCGGGCACATGGCAGCTCGGGAGTTTCCCGATTTCACACGTCGTGGCCCTTCGCCCTCTCACTGGGGAGAGGTGAGCTGTGTGGGTTCTCGCCTCCTGGGGCCGGCCAGGTCCTCCCGCTCCTTGTTTCCTTCCTTGTGCTGCCTCCTCTGCTCAGCTGGTCAGGCCAGGATGGGCACCTGTTGTGGCCGTTGGACGTTTCTTTGGCTTTCAAGTGTCCTGGGAGCTCCAAGAATCTGGAGAAATCAGGCCCAGAGCAGATGTGTTTGTGGACAGCTGTGCATGTGCTCACAGCCTGTTATGGGTTGTAGTGAGGTGTGTGTGTGTGCACGGCACACACAGAGGACATATGTGGGTGTGCACAAGGACACAGCATGCAGACAGACTCCGTGCTTGCTCGGTGCAGACGCCGCACACAGCCCCCAGCTACCCGGGCGCTGCTGATCTCTCTCTCCCTTGTAAGCCTTCCTCCCTCTGCCCCTTGACAAGGATGTTGTAGAAACTTAGCCGCTCATCAGCCAAACTCAGGTATCCACACCCCTGCAGCCCACGTGCTGTCATCCACTCCCGAGTGCCGCCCCAGGACCCCTGGGGGTAGCAGGGGCCTCCTGCTTCTGTCTCAGTCCTGAGCCTTACAAAGGCCAGGCCTGGCCTGAGTCACTGCTAAGGAGAAGGGGGCGCGATTGGTTCCTTCCCAGAGCCTTGTGGAGGCCATCCGGACCACCTGTCCCTGTCAGGGGTTCAGGGCCCACCTGAGCAGTGCGGCAAATACCTGTTTCCAGATCCCTGCCTGGGACTGGGACACACGCTGCGCCCCAGCCCGTCCCCACCCCACCCCACCTCCGCACAGTGCCCAGGGCGGGCTCCGGTTCTTCTCCGTGGGATCTGGGTACCAGGAAGTCTACTAGAAACTTTCAGGGCTTGTTCGTTGTTTTGCTTCCTTTGGTTCTTTTCCCAGAGCAGGTCAAGGCCTTGACTTGGTGCGCATTTCGAGGACAGCCCGCAAAGCACAGCGGGACTGGGGAGAGACCACGTGAGGCAGCTGCCCACCTTCCCCATCTCTCTGCGTGGACCCATGTGGCAGGGCCCCTGGCCTCGGCCTGACGGGTCTGGCATGTCCCTGTCCGCTGGACCATCCTGTGGTTGGCCCCCTCCGGTAGCCTCCTCATCCGGTGTCTGGGACCAGAGCTCACTAGCTCTCTGGGCAGCATATTCCTCATATTCCTTGTTTGAACTGCTTTGACTCGTAGAACATTTTTTTCCTGCTCTAGAAGCGACAGTCTGTTCCCCAAAGCCTTGCCTCACCAGCTTCCTGTTGTGGGAACCTCCAGGCAAGCACCATTCCTTCTCCACACACCCTCAGGCCTGAAGGTTGCTCTGTGTCGCCTCTGGGTGGCTTCCCAGCCCCTCAGCCCACCTCTGATCCCTGGCCTCAGGCTCCTGCACCGTGTGGTCCCTCCCCAATGAGAGCCCAGGTGAACAGTTTCCTTGAGGAACTCTTTCCTTGAAGGCTTTTAAGGGGGAACTTCTAAACTTTAATGTGGTCACAGGTTACCTGAGGTCATCTGGGCCTCATCAGGAAGCGGCCTCGGGTGATGCTTGAGGCTGCCACTTGGAGCAACGATGCTATGGGGCCTGAGGTCCTGAGGGATGGGCTCGTTGGAAGCAGGGACCTCCTGGAGCCCAGACGTCCAGGGATTTGCCATAGATTTCTGCTCTTGCGGGTAGCGGTGTCAAACAATGCCACATTTCCCCCATTAACCTTACTGGGCCCCTTGCGGGCAGTTGGGTGGCCTCATGCTGTGGATGTGTCACGGTGGAGGCCTTCTAGGGCCCCCACAGCTGGCCTCTGTCATAGCTGTAGGGTGACTCAGCATTTGACCCTCACATTTGGCCCTGTTGGTTACATTCAGGGTCCACAGCCAGTCACCGAGACCAGGCCTCCTGGCATTGGCCCCTCTCCCCTCCCCTCAGCCTGTGAGGAGGGTGTACAGAGGCTGAGGGAGGTCACTGTGGCCTGCCGGGGTCTGTCATGGGGAGCCAGGCGTCTCCCTCAGTAGCACCTGTCTCCTCTCCTCTGCTCTGCTGACCCATCAGAAGGAATGCCAGCAGCTGCCACGAGCCCTGGCCTGCTCTCCCTGAGGCCCCGAAGGGTCTGGTCTGGGGCACCTGGGTGGCTCGGTGGGTTAGGCCTCTGCCTTCGGCTCAGGTCATGATCTGAACTTAGGGTCCTGGGATCGAGCCCCGCATCGGGCTCTCTGCAGGAGAAAGGGGAGCGTGCTTCCTCCTCTCTCTCTGCCTGCCTCTCTGCCCGCTTGTGATCTCTGTCTGTCAAATAAATAAATAAAATATTTAAAAAAAGAAAAAAAGAAGGGTCTGGTCTGCTGCCGGGCCACCATGCTGAGGCAGCCACAGAGGTCTTGGTCTGCTTCTGCAAGGAGGGACCCACACCAGGAGTGGCCGGACGTCCCAGCTCAACTCCACGAGCACGGGGCAGCACAGAAAGGACGTTCCAGTGGCTCACCCACGGGAGAGTCCTCGTACGGGTTTCTAGAACAGCATCGTCAGGTCCTTACTAGGGAAGATTTGGGTACTGCATGTTCCTTCATATTTGCAGCAAAATAGCGTCCAACTTGGATGAGAGAATTACTGTGTCAAAAGCACATTTTTTTTAGTGAAAAAGAAAATCCCACCCACTCTTTCAGTCCAGGAGCCCTGGGTTCTGGTTCTGGATCCGTCACTGACTCTGAGGTACCTGGGGGAAACCACTTACCCCCTCCATGGTTTGATTTGGTCAGAATGGAAGCAGAATTACACACACAGGAAAATACAGGGGAAGTGAGGAAGTTTTAGCGAGGAGAGACGGCGTTGATATTAGCCCGTAGTGTCCATCTGCCTGGGGAGTGGCGAGACAGAAACCAGCCCGGGAGGATCGTTCTGTCACTCGGCCCTCAGAGAGGACCCCTGGCCACCTTCCTCTTGTGCTGTGGGGAGGGGGTACCCCCCTGGCTTCGAACCTGGGCATCAGTCTCCTTCCTCAGCTCATATCCAGGCGGACGTGGGAGTCCGGAGCGAGCCCGGTGGACTTGCAGGGCTCTTCCCTTTCTAAGAAATCTGGTCATTGCAGCCAAGTGGGGTCAGGGTCACAGCTGGCGTCAACAGGAAGTTTTGTGTTTATTTCCTGTTTAAGAAGTACGTGAAAAGTCAGCGGCAGCATAACCATATAGCAGTTTTGAAAAACCTCCCGTTTTCTCTGGATTCCATTCGCCAGGTCGCAGTACCCTGTTCTCTCTCGCACACGCTCTCCTGCCGTGGTTCAGGGCCACACCTGGGTCTGCCGTCGCCTCCTCAGAATACGGTGTTGGGTCTTTTTCCCTTTGGTCATGTTTGCCTCACGGCACTAGTCATTATGATGATTTCTGAGGTTCATCCCAAGGATGTGTCCCAGTTGAATGAGCCACTTCCTGGGCATTTGGGCCTTCTGGTCTTTTCCACAAGTGTGAGTAATGTTGCCTTGAAGTCTCTCTGGCATGTATGTCTTTTTCTTCTTGTGGATTCTTTTTTTTTTTTTTTTAAAGATTTTATTTTTATTTATTTGACAGAGAGAAATCACAAGTAGTCGGAGAGGCAGGCAGAGAGAGAGAGAGAGAGGGAAGCAGGCTCCCTGCTGAGCAGAGAGCCCGATGCGGAACTCGATCCCAGGACCCTGAGATCATGACCTGAGCCGAAGGCAGCGGCTTAACCCACTGAGCCACCCAGGCGCCCTCTTCTTGTGGATTCTATCTGTTAGAAAAATTCCCAGGAGAGCCATTAGTGGGCCAGAGGCCTGGAACATTCTTGTGACTCCCAAAACATATAGTAGTTTCTTTTTGAGGAAGAGCAGGCTCTGCCTCTATGCTGGGGAGACCAAGCCACAGCCCTCAGCTGCTCTGGGTCGCCCTGTTCCCCTGTAGAGGCCTAGCTATGTTTTTAGGGCAATTGGGACTGTGATCCGGGCACAGAGCACCTCGCAGGACTGGACTGGTTCCCAGGTTGCCCAGAGAGGCTCTTCTGGAGGGGCGGGACTCTGAGGTGGGGTCTGAGCGCGGGGGAAAGGCCTGATCCTGTGGGCGCTGGGTGCGGGCTGCTGGGTCTGGTAGGCGGATTGGCCGGGAGTCCAGCTCAACACTGGGACTTTCCTAATCCTTGGTGTCCCGCGACCCCTCCCTGTGCACACACCTGCGTGCCCTCTTCTCTGGGGTGGTAGGCCCTCCCGCACTCCTCACACGTCTACCTTCTACCTCTTCTTCCCCTTAGCGAGCACCTGCACACACACGTGGCGGGGTCCAGGGGGTGGGGGGACAGAGGGAGAGCAAGGCAGGGACACGCATGGAAGGAGGGAGCCAGTTCCCTTTCATTGTTGTGCCT
Organism: Mustela lutreola; assembly: GCF_030435805.1. Taxonomy (NCBI): domain Eukaryota; kingdom Metazoa; phylum Chordata; class Mammalia; order Carnivora; family Mustelidae; genus Mustela; species Mustela lutreola. Next base: position 127,247,087 of record NC_081298.1, read on the forward strand.
GGACCAGAGTTCCTAGGCCTGGCCAAGTGACCCCAAGACTTTCTTCTCACCCTGGATACCCCACTGGGACTCTTAACCTGTCATAAACCTGTGGCCAGCTTCAAGGCCCAAAGGATTTTAGGCCTCGTCTTTCTGAGGCACCTGTTGTCTCCACACCCTCAGGAGCCACACTCTCCTCAGCTCAACAGTTATGTCTCCTCAGGTGTCATAACAGCTGCTGTGTATTGAGTGTTTACTGTATACAGGCCTGTCCTTCATGCCCTACAGTGAGGAGTCACTTTTTCTCCTGCTTTACCGATGAGGAAACCAAGGCCAGGGACAGTGAGAGTCATGTGGTGTCACCCTGCGTGTCTCAGTGGCGGGGCCTGAAGTGAGCCGTGGGGTCCAGAGCTCAAGCTCTTCCCGTCCATGTGCTCCTGTCCCTACCAGCCGGATTCCTGCCCCAGCGCTCACCACCTTCACCCTCCAGACTCCGGCAGCTCCCCCCAGGCCGCCCTGAGAGCTGGCAGGGCCCCAGGTCTCTGGCTTGTCCGGAAAACCCCCCCTTGTGGCCCCCGTTCTGCCCCAGCTGAGTGCTTGCTCCTGCCTGGGGTCAGTCCGGTTTCCGAAGGCCCCTCACCATGTGCAGGCAGCGGGCACAGGGACCGTGCCTCGTGCTCCTTCCTGGGCTCAGCGGGAGCCACAGCAGGGCACACCAGGCTGATTTTGGCCCCTCGTTCCTTGGCATTGGCACCTCCCGGTTGGTGGTTAGCTGTGGGGGCCACATAGCCGTGGAAATGGGAGAAAGGTGGTAATGGCTGTGGTGCTTCAGGTAAGAGCCGTGCCCCGCACACTGGACCAAGGGCCCACCTGGTCCTTAATGGTGTGATTAGCCACAAGAAGGAGGGACAGGTGAGAGGGACTTCCTGTGGCGCAGGGGCGAGTGGGCCGAGGCTCTGGTCTGCACATAGTCGTGGGAGTAGAAGGGAGGGGCTGCCCCTACCGCTCAGCCGTCTTCTCCCAGAGCAGGTGAGGCCCCAGCCCTCTGCCTTATGGGGGACACGGGCCCGGGCCCCCGAGGGGCTCTTGGCTGCCTCACTCCAGGGAGAAGAGCAGAACCTCCACACCTTGGTTCTCCTGCCCCAGTGAGAGGTGTGTTTAATACGCAGGGCTGGGGCCTGTGGCCTCGGGGTCCACTGAACACAACAGAGAACAAGAGCCAGTGGGACCCGCATCCTCCCAGGCCCTTGTGGAAGGCGGGGTCCCCCGCTCCTGTGCCCACCAGGACCCACAGCCCCTGTTTCTCTATGGTCCTGTGACACCTGGCCTGGCCCCAGGCGCTGAGGACGCAGACCAGCTCTTGGTTTCCTGCCACCCCTGCACCAGCAGCAGGCCGGCTAGACACGGTGCTCCTGGACCCCCCTCCCCTCCCGCCTGGCCCCTCCCTGTCCGTCAACCTGGTCAGCAGCACGTGGTCTGGTGCCTCAGAATCACTCCAGCACAGGGGACAGACCCAGATGTGCCTCTCCGTCCCCTCCCATACCCGCTGTGCCCCCCCCCCCCCCCCCGCTTCTCCCAGGCTGCCCTCAGTTTTGCTGCCGCGCCCCGCAGGCCTCCAGAGAGCCTCACCGCAGCCACACTTCCCGAAGCTGTTGATGCTTCTGAGCTTCCATCCCGCAAACCTCAGCTTGAGCCGCAGCCTCAGGTTTCTCCCCACCTCGGGGGAGGCCGCGCACCCTTGTTGACGTGGCGCCCGGCCTGGGCTTCCCTGTCCGGCTTTACCTCCTCCTGGGGTCCGTCTCCTGCCCCGGCTCCCAGCCCCGTAGCCGGCTCGGCCTCTGCCCACAGTGCGTCCCAAACCAGCCCTGTCTCTCCTTTCACATCTCTCTGCCTCTCTGGTCCTGACCCCTCAGACCAGCACCTTCCACCCAGAAGCCCAAGCCATGGGCCTGTCCTGCTTGCTTGGTGCAAACCCTCCCTCTGCCTGGGTGACAGCTGACTGGTCACCCTGCCCCACCCCACCGTGTCTGCCCTGGTCCTTCTCTGTGGCTTTCAGGAAGGAGCGGTCCTGTTCCTCGCCTGGCACCTGAGGCCCTTTGTGGTGCAAAACGGGGGTCAGCAGACATTTTCTGGAAAGGGCCAGAAGAGCCCTTTCAGTTTTGTAGGCCATATGTTCTCTGTCACAACAACTCAGCTCTGCTGTTGGAGGGAGAAGACAGCCGTAGATGACACGGAAACAAGCGAGTGTGGCTGGGGGCCAGCAAGACTACTTTGGCGCAAACAGGCAGTGGCGGGATTCGCCCAGCAGATGGCAGTGTGCTGACTACGCCCCCCCACACTGCCCCCCACACCGCCCCCCTCCCCGACACCCCCATCCGAACCCACCTCTGGAGCTGCACTTCCCTATTTCTCCCTCCACTGAAGGACTTGCAGGTCCCTGAACCTGGGGTCCTTAGGTCTCTGTGCCTTTTTTTTGTGGCTCCCTCCGACGAGATGTTCTCAACATCTTAATCTTCAAGCCTCACTTCCAGGAAGCCCTCCTGATTGCCCCGACACCCCCCGGCTGATTCTGGAACCCTTCTTTCTTACTCCCCTGCTCTCCCTCGCTCGTCTGGGCACGTACCGTACCGCACCGCAGTGGACACACTTACCTGTCCCCCATGAGACCCTCAGCCCTCTGAGGGCAAAGACTCACTCCTTTGGTAGCATTGGTTCCCAGCGGGCTACCTGGCACATGGTAGGTCTTTGGTCATGTCGAATCAGAATTAAGTGATTGCTCTGTGCAAGGTGGGGTGGATGACACAGGTCCTGCCCTTGGGGGCTCCCAGCGATGTAGGCACTGTCGCCTTCCCTGTGGCCTTGAGGATGTTCTAGAGGCACAGAACCAAGCGTGGGTTTCTTCATGAGTGTCTGACTCCCGTCAGGGCCCGAAGAAGCTCAGTCACAGGAAGTTGCTGCCTGGGCCTCTGGCTGCTTCCCCGCGTGGGGTCTGCGCGGAAGGCCTCTGGCTGACGTCTGCCGCCGGAAACCTCCGAACCCGCCTCTGGAAGGATGCAGGCCAGACCTGCCTCCCCACTAACGCTGTCCTCCTCTCCGCAGGAGAACCTTATGCTTTCCATCCTGCCCAAGCACGTGGCGGACGAGATGCTGAAGGACATGAAGAAGGACGAGAGCCAGAAGGACCAGCAGCAGTTCAACACCATGTACATGTACCGGCACGAGAACGTCAGGTGCGCCGCCCCCACGCCCGGCAGCAAGAGCGGGACGGGGGCCGGACTTCATGGGTCGGCCGTGCCCTGTGGAGTTCCAGAGCCCTCCCCAGGCCTAGAAGCCGGGCCACCCCCGCCGTGTGAGCCTCAGCCCCTGCGGGAGCAGTGGTGCTGGCCGATGCTGGGGCTGAGACATCGGGGCCGTGTGGTCCAGCCTGTCAACCTAATATCACCCCAGGGCGGAGAGGTGACATCCCAGAGGTCACCCAGCCGTTCAGGGCCAGCACGGGGGCTCACAGCCACGCTCCTTCTAGGAGGGGTGGGTTCCCCCAGGAGCCAGGAGTGGGCAGCGTAGGGGAAGGTGGCCCTTTTGAGGGGGGCCCCCACAAAATAGAGCCCCAAACCCGCCCTGGAAGTGCAGGATCTCACTGCTTTGGGGCCTGAGCAAGGGCCCCGTCCGCCGGGATCCTGGCTGCCTGCGCTCGGGTGCCGGGGCTGGCGGGGGGGCCTGCGCGGTGTCTGCAGCCTCACGGCCGCGGCCCGCCCTCCTCCCGCAGCATCCTCTTTGCGGACATCGTGGGCTTCACCCAGCTGTCCTCGGCCTGCAGCGCCCAGGAGCTCGTGAAGCTGCTCAATGAGCTGTTTGCCCGCTTCGACAAGCTGGCTGCCGTGAGTACTCGGGCTCACCCGGCTTTCAGGGTCGGGGGCCCCCTCGGGGTGCGGGCCTGGCCCTCCCTGGTGCGCCCGGTTTCCTCCCGCCGTGCGAAGGAGGGACTCAGAGCCACCCCCACCCCCGTCCCTTCAGAAATACCACCAGCTGCGGATTAAGATCCTGGGCGACTGCTACTACTGCATCTGCGGCCTGCCCGACTACCGGGAGGACCACGCCGTCTGCTCCATCCTCATGGGGCTTGCCATGGTGGAGGCCATCTCGTGAGTGGGGTTCTGGGGTGAGGGCCGGGGACCACGGGAGAGGCAGGCCTTTCTGGTGCGCACCCCAGGCCCCCATGCCGGGCGGGTGCCGTGTTGGTCGGCAGGCTGCTCGGTGCCCGGTTCTGGGCAGCGGGGACGTGGTTTGCATTCGTCACGGCCGAGGGGCCGCGAGCCTTCCACAGCCTCCGAGGGGCCCAGCCTCCATCCGCCAGGGTTTTCTGGAGAAGTGGCAGTCATGGCGAAGTCTGTCATGCCCCCTCACGCTTGCTGGGACTTTCCTCTCAGATCCCCTGTTCTTCTCTCAGTGTTTTCTCACTGTGAGCCTCCAGGCTCATCTCAGAAAGTCCTTGTGTGGCCACGAGGGACTGGAATCCTGGCCTCTGCTCTGGGCTTCCAGCCAGGGCTCCTGCCTCCGGTGCTATGAGGCATGAGGACGTGACCCTTGTCCTCACACTTCCCATCGCTGTCCTCCCACAAGCCCCTTGGAGGCCCTACCAGGCAGGCCCTGGCCACATCAGGCCCCCCAAGAAGCCCCCCAAAGGGAAGGGGGTCCTTGCTGAAGCTTCTCCCCTCAACCATGGTGGGGCCAACAGGGGTCACCTTGCCACCAGAGGGCCGTTTTGCATTGTTACCCTTTTCTGGGTTAGAGCTCCTTTGACATTAGCCTAGAAACAGATGCTGTGCTGGGGTGGGGGGGCAGCTTTCCCGGCTGCACATGGGCCCCGGCGTGGTGTCCAGCACAGGTGGATGTGGGGAAGCAGCAGCCTTTGCTCTGTCATCTCCCACCTGCACCCCCATCACGTGAGCCTGTGATGTGGAGTCTGGGCACAAGCCTGCTGGACCCCCAACCGCAGGTTACTCAGCTCAGGTGGAGGCAGAGAGTTGTGGGGGGCTCAGGAGTACCCTGGGCCTGGAGGGGAAAAACCCCATGCAGAACTCCTCCCACGGGCACAGAGGGCTGGTCACCTTGCTACGGCCAAGCCTGAGCCCCCTCCTCTCCACGTGTGCCTGGCAGGTACGTGCGGGAGAAGACGAAGACGGGGGTGGACATGCGTGTGGGGGTGCACACAGGCACCGTGCTGGGGGGCGTCCTGGGCCAGAAACGCTGGCAGTACGATGTGTGGTCGACCGACGTCACTGTGGCCAACAAGATGGAGGCCGGTGGCATCCCCGGGTGAGCAAGCGTTTCTTCCCCGGGGGGAGGTGCGGGGGCTGAGGCAGGGGTTGGCAGTGACCGTGCAGCCGCCCATCTGGCTGGAGCTCTTTCCCGGACTCGGCCGGTCAGGGTGGACACCCCCCGAGGGCAGTCATGATTCATTTCTCTGCGGTGACTCCCCAGAAGTGGGTTCATTACCCCCGACAGCCGTGTTGCAGCTAGGAACCCATGAAGTACACACCTCACGGCAGAATTGAGGGGGGCCTTCCGAATTCCTTACCTCCCTCAGTGCTCTGGGCGGCCGAGGACATGTCCTCCCTGCCTCATGGGTGTAGCGCTCAGGCTCAGAGGGCTGGTGGCCTCCCCTGGGGTCTGCCGGCCTGATGGGCCTGATGGGCCTTGGGCCCGGGCCTCTCGCTGCCATCCAGGCGCGTGCACATCTCCCAGAGCACCCTAGACTGCCTGAAGGGCGAGTTCGACGTGGAGCCAGGCGAGGGGGGCAGCCGCTGTGAGTACCTGGACGAGAAGGGCATCGAGACCTACCTCATCATCGCGTCCAAGCCGGAGGTGAAGAAGACAGCCGCCCAGCATGGCCTCGGCGGCCCGGTGAGTCCCCCACCCGCCCCGGACAGGGCACGGGAAGGCGGGTTCTAGAAGCAGGGCAGGTAGAAGAGTGGGCAGGGGTGTGTGGAGGGGGCACCCTGGTGGGGGCGGGAGGAAGCAGGCTCTGGGGAAAGGAATGGGCCTGGCTCCGGCGGGTTGACAGAGGGGAGGCCCCTGGAGGTGTCTCTGTGGCCCTGGGATAGCAGCTGGTGAAGACAGGTCTTCTCTACATGGGGGAAGCGGTCGGAGCCATGGGAGAGCTGGCCAGGATGCCAGCAGGCGGGGGGCAGGGAGTGGGGTTGGCTTGGTCACCGAGGGGAAGAACGGAGGCCGGGGAGGTTTGCTGGGTGGGAGATGAAGCAAGAACAGGATGGAAGCAGTGAAACCGCCCCGCCCTGTTCTCGTCCCTGGGCTGCTTCCCTGCATCTCCTCAGACCAGGTGCCCACAGCAGCTGCCTGGCTTCTCCGGCCCTGTGCTGGCCTCCTGGCAGGCCATCTGGTTAGGAGCCACCAGGGGCCGCTGCAGAAATGGGCCTTCTGTCGTCCTCTGCTGAACCTGGGAATTGTTTTGGTCCTTGTAACGTTGTACTTAGGAACCCACCCGTCATGAGAATCGAACGAATAAGGAGTTTGGTGCTCTCGGGGTCGACATGTGGTCTGACACCATCCCAGGGCTGGGGCTTTGCATAGTAATGACAAAAGCAGAGCATGAGCTGGTCTGGGGAGGCTTCAGGGGCTGTGGCTGAAGATGCAGCCCGTGGGGAAGTTTTAAAAGAAAAATACACCTTTCCCTTCCCCGAAAATATATGGTGATGGCCAGCAAATCAAACACAAACGAAGACTCATCCGTTAACTTTAATCACAGCCACTATTCCGGGAGTGCTTCTGGGCATCTGTTATCTCATTCTTCAAGACAACTCTGCGAGAAGGGGGCTGTCATACCCACTTTGCAGAGGAGGAAACTGAGACCCAGAACTCTGCAGGCGAGTTGCAGATCTAGTAGGCAGCAGGGCTACTGGGCCTGGTCCCCCCGCCTGCCAGCCACCCTGCCTCCCAGATGCGCGTGTGTCGCTCCTGTGTGCAGCTCACACAGACTCAGCACCGGGGGGGGGGGGATGCACGGGTGTGTGGGCCACCGCCTCACTCCGAGTAATGTAAAATGCCCCGGCGCCCGTGGTGAAGCGGAGGACAGCTCAAGATGCATTGTGTTGCATGTAAGGTTTGAGCTACAGTTAAATGCTCCAAAGAACTCAGAAGAGTAGGCACCGGTCTTTCAGGAAATTAGGAACTGTCAGAGTAGAAAGGAAAGCCTCATGAGAGAAGACTTGACCTTGCCCACAAATTAACAAGTCCTTTGTATTTGTCAGAGTGCTGCATACAGAACTTCAACATACTCCCTAGCACATGTTAAAAATGTGTCTTCTAGGCTGTTCTACGAGACTGTAATAGACAGTACTTTAGGAAATCACCTACTTTTTTGTGAAGTGCTTGGGAATTTATAATTTCTGGGATATAAAATTTTGTAAGTAGAGAAATGTTCTTCCATTCAAAAATTACCCCCAAATTGGGCTTTACCAGGGACCACCGTGAAGTCACAAAGCAGCAGTCAGATAGGTCTTTGGGACACTCGTTCCCGTTCATTCTAATCTTGCATTCTATTGTGCTGATTTGAAATTTGGGTCCGGCATTGTTTGCCTGACACCCCCACTCCGAGGGTGCAGATGAGACCACTGAGGCACAGGGAGCTTGGGCAGAGCGGGCCTTATGAAGCTGTTGAGCTTGAGTTCTTAGCTTCCAAAGGAGAGAAAGGTTGAGCTTGTGGTGGCATCGCTTCACACGTGAGCACGGAAGCCGTGAGCGAGGAGGAAGGGGCCCGCGCGGAGGCTGCTGCCCGCACAGGACAGGTGGCGGTGGCCGCCGGCACACTGACCTTGCCGTCCGGGGTGCCCCGTCACACGCGGCAGCCAGCGCCCCTTCTGATGGAAACATGGACAGCATTCTCTCTTCAACACTTCTTTCAGTGACATGTTGTGGCCATCGAGGTTTTCAGTATTTTGTAAAGTTGATTTTTAACGGTTTCTTAATGCTCCTGCCAGAGAAATTTCTTGAAGTAGGAAGGCTGGGTGAAGGGTTCTGCACGTGGGAAGTTTTACTCCTGTCCCCGCTCACTCACCTCCTGATGCCCCCCGCCCCCGGGCACCCTCCCTGCCTGGCTCTGAACCCAGCTTCGGGCCCCTTCAGCTACGTGGGGGCTCCTGGTTGACCCGAGCAGGGAACCCTCGCTCAGGCGGCCGTCGTCAGGCTCTTGTCAGACGTCCAGCACGTGTCAGCCCTGCTGCATCTCGGGGACTTTGAACGTTTAGCTGTGGTAGCTCGTCCCCCCCCCCCCCCCGCCCCTGGATCCCCGTGTTCATGGCAGGGCAATGCACAGGTGAACCACGCATCACGGCTGGTGTAGCTTGTGTGGCCAGCTCGGCGACTGTTCCAGAAGTCTCCTCCTCAGCCACATGTGTATAAGGTGACATCTCCATGGGTCAGAAGCAGTAATGCATGGACGATATGGGGGGGTGGGTGATGCAGGTGTAGTTGGGGGGGGGGACAGTGGGGTGAAGAAAGGAAGGTGGTGAGGGGATCTCCTCGGGAAGTCACAGCAGCGAGCGCAGTCCCACTTGCAGAAATCTGGGCCCGCGGTTCAGCACAGCAGAGCGATGGACGGGGAGGAGAATCCTCGCGAGTCCTTCCAGGCCTCTCCCTGCCCACCCTGCCCTGTTGCCAGGCTCACCCAGTCTCCTTGTCTCAAATGCCACCTCTGACGACTCCCGGGTCTCCACCTCCGGCCCAGCAGCTTGCCCGCACTCACCCCTGCATGAGCAGGGGCAGCTCCGTCCCAGGCCCGGGGCCTGCTCATCCCTCTGGCCGCCCAGCTCCCCGGCGGCCCCTTCGTTCTTTCAGCAGCTCAGACCAAACACTGAACACAGGCTCGAGCCCGGTCTCTACGGGACACAAGCCAGCTCTGTCGACCCTCCTGTGAGGGAGGGCTCTAACCGCCCCCCCCCCCAGCACCCTCCCACCGGCCACCACCTCCCACCCCCCACCGCGAGCCAGGCAGGGCTGTGCCTGTGTGGCCAGATCGCAGGTCTCCAGCTAGTGATCCTGCTGCTGACCCGGTCCTGCCTTCCCTTCTCCCCAGCAGGCAGTGCTCCCGCTGAAGTGACAGGGGACATCCTGTCGCTGCCTTGGTCTCCGCTTCCCTCGGAGGGAGAGCCAGGTCCCATGGAGGCCGGGAGAGCCCAGGACACCCAGGCCCTTGCTCTGCTGTCACTCATTGCTTTGGCAGCGGCATGGGCCTCCTGGAGGCGGGGGGACATGCCTGCTGCAGGGCCTTTGCACCAGCTTCTCTCTCTTCTTGGGGCGGGGGAGAGGGGGTGGAGGCATCCCCCCGGGAGCTGCAGGATTCACTCCTTCGGGTCATCACTGAACTGTCTCCCTCGCGGGGACACCTCCCCTGGCCTCGTTACCCTCTCGCTGCCCAGCGATCCCTGGGCCCTTTCTCGCTTTACCTCTCTCCAGAGCACTTCTCCCTTCTTCCAGACTGTACTGATTTGACTGACTTGCCTTCCTGCTGCCTTTCCTCACTAGAACGTGAGCTCCACAGTCAGGAATTCCAGTGTATCCCCAGAAGTTTAGGGATTCGGCCAATGCCCATGAATCGAGAGGACTGTTCGGCCGTGTTACAGGGTTTGACTTACTCTGTCAAGGAAAGGGACTCGTCACTGGGGAGACGGGCTGGTGGGACTTAATCAGACTTTTGGAAGGCGTTCGTCAGGTTCTACGACGGGCAAGGACCTCTGTGTCAAGCTATTGTTTTAGAAATAGGAGTGGGAACAAGAGGGTCTTTCTCTGCTTAGAAAAATTCCAATAGTAGAAACAGGCACCGGCAGAGTACGGAGTTTTAAAATTAACGTCCTAGAGGAGGAGTCAGGAAGTGACCTTTCTTAGCCTCCCGTGGCAAGATTCCAGACGGAGGGCGGACCGAGCGGGTGTGCCAGGGCGGGCGGGCAGCTGACGGCCGCTCCTTCCCACGCAGGCCCTGCTGAACGGCGCCCCGGCCTCCTCCAAGCCCGGCTCCCCCGCCCTCATTGAGACCAAGGAGCCCAACGGGAGTGTCCACACCAGCGGCTCCACGTCGGAGGAGCCCGAGGACCAGGATGCCCAGGTGCGTGCAGGGCGAGGGCCGGGGCGTGAAGGTTGCCAGAGGAGGTGTCCTGCATGGGACTCGGGCACCTGGCCACTGGCTCTGCTCCTTTTCATCACTGTCCCCTTGGGCGTCACCTCCTCCCCTGGTCCCACGGTCTCCTTAGTAGTTCCTGGGCTGGGGGTGAGTAGGGATAAAAGAGGTGCTCAGCTCGGAGGCTTTTGTCTAGCCCTCCTGTCCCAGGATCCTGTGGCTTTGAGGTCAGTGAGGACATCCATGGAAAATTCTGTAGGGTCTGACGAGACCGTTGTGGAAGTGAGACCTCAGGGTGGGCTCACCTGTCTGGCGAGGTCCAGACTCCACAAGGCCTGGGCACAGATGGGGCATTTCCAAAGCAGTGAACATGGTCCCCGCCGAGGACGGGGTCCTCGCTGGGAGAACATCCAGGGCCTGCCCTTGACTACGGAGCTGCCCGGCTACGTTCACTGACGAAGGCAGCTGCCCTGTGGCCGGAAGCCCGGCCTTGCCTGTCCTCCCTGTCCCAGTCCCTCTAGGTCAGGCTCTGTGGACCGAGAGGGGACACAGGGCCGGGAGCTGCTGGGTTTTTCTGGATCACCATGACATTCAGCAGCTTTTCCCTAGTGTGATTTTCTTGATGCAAAGTGGAAATGCAGACCCGACGTGACTCAGCAACAGGGGCGCCATGGTTTTAGCAGCCTCTGGCTTTCCTGTCCTCACGCTCAGCCGCACTCTCCCACGCGTACTTCGGGGACACAGGTTCTCGGTGCTGGAGCAGACCTCCCATGTCATTTTACAGGGAAGAAAGCTGGAGCGGGGGAACATGCGTGACATGGGTCCTAATGTCAGCCAGTGGCACCGGAGCTTAAGGCCGGGCCGTCTTGGTTCTGGCTTCCGTGTGCACTCTGGACCAGTACACACAGCTCCGATGGGCCCAGTGTCCCTTGTTATTTAGGCCGATGGCCGTGGAATCAGTCTGGATTCCCATCTCTGGAGCCGAAGCTTACCCTTTATGGGAATAAAAATAGTAGCGGCCCCAGCCCCACCAGCCCGCTAGTGACAAGGACGTCCCTTCCTCTCCGAGCACTTCCCCCCCCCAGACCTTCCTTCCCCAGGTGAGCTTGATGTGTGTTCCTTTAAGAGCTCCCGGAAGCCTGAGGGTTGGGGGTGGTTCACCTCCCCAGCGATAACCAGGGGTGACCCCACGGCTGGGGGCTCCCCTCCTCCTAGCAGCACAGCAATCTCACACTGCTGGCCCCCGCTCCCCGACGGGCTGCTGGTAGCAGGTGGTCGCTGCAGAGCCGTGGGGCCGGGAAACCAGGAAGGACTGTGTCTTTGGGTCCAGACCCAAGCGGGACGCAGCTGCAGGGGGGCATCGGGAACACTTCCCACCAAGTGGTTCCTAGAGTGGAGGGCCTAGTCCTCCTGAGTGCGATCCTTTTGTTCCCCTCCCCTGACCTCCTCTTCCCCCAACTCGCCCCGCGTCCCTCCCGCCCACCCCCACCTGGCGCACTGGCTCGCAGGCCGACAATCCCTCGTTCCCCAACCCGCGCCGGAGGCTGCGCCTTCAGGACCTGGCGGACCGAGTGGTGGACGCCTCTGAGGACGAGCACGAGCTCAACCAGCTGCTCAACGAGGCGCTGCTGGAGCGAGAGTCCGCCCAGGTGTAAGTGGTCCCCCTGCACGCACCTCGTAGGCCCTAGCTCGGGGGTCCAGCTGTCCCGGGTGGGGACCCTTCCGATGGGCCAAGACAGGTGTGACATTTATCATTTCCTGGGTCTCATTTCCTTTGCAGAGTGAAGAAGAGAAACACCTTCCTCCTTTCCATGCGGTTCATGGACCCCGATATGGAAACCCGCTACTCGGTGGAGAAGGAAAAGCAGAGCGGGGCTGCCTTCAGCTGCTCCTGTGTTGTCCTGCTCTGTACGGCCCTGGTCGAGATACTCATCGACCCCTGGTGAGGGAGGGCATGGCAGGAGCCAAGAGGCCGGGAGAGGGTGAGGTGGTGAGCGTCCTAGGCCAGGCGGGAGGGAGGTCACTGCCTCCGCAGGAGCAGGACACTGGGGCAGGAGCTTGGTCTCGTTCTTGCCTCCAGTGGAGCTGCCCAGGTGAACTCAGGCCCAGGTGTGGCTATGACCGTGCTCTGGACCCCCTTCTTCCTGTCTACCCCGGGGTTCTAGAAGAGCACTAGCATCAAAACTCGGACCGAGAAAGCCCAGGGACAGAGAGGGGTCCAGGAGGTGGGAGATCTTGGCTGCGTGGGCCTGAGTGGGGCGGGGACAAGGAGACAAGATGGGGACATTCCTCAAGCCCAGTCGTCAGGGCTGATCTGGCTCCCGTCTCTTGCTTCATCTTAGCAGATGGATTTCAGGCTCTGGGTACAACCAGACCCCTGGCACCCAGCAGTAGGTTGTCCGAGGCGAGGAATGTTCTGGAGTCCTCGCCCCAACTGTTGAGACCCAAGTAGAGGGCGGCTGCCCGCCCCCTCCCTCCCCATACCCCCACCACCACCGCAGCTCACTCCTATGCAGGGTTCCCTGCTCCCTGTGAAGGGGGGCGGTGGAGACCTGCCCCAGCTGTAGCTAGGGGAACCATGAGGAGCCTTGGATTTCATCGTAGCTTCTAGACACAGTTTCCTTGCCAGTCTGTTGCACCGCTGTATCACCAAGGTTCCAGAAGCCAAAGATGATGGTGGTGCTTGTGGCCTGAAGGTGGTCACGTCTGCCACTAACCCCTAGGAGGGCTGGGTCACATGCACTCGTTCAGTGTACAGACGGCGGCTAATCAGCGCCAGGCACCGAGGGGCCAGGACGTGCCGTGAACCCCCGGCCCACGTGGAGCTGATGTCCTCCTAGTGGGCATCAGAACGGGCGCGCAGGCAGGGGCCAGCGGGGGGGTAAAAGTGAGGAAGGCAGCAGGAATGCGGGCGGCGAGTTCCATTTTGTCTGCGCCGCCTCTGCCTAGCGCAGGGCGGAGCGGGCCTCACGCACGGGGACAGGGTGGTGTTGCGGCAAAGACCCAGAGTCGGGCGAGAGATGACCGCGAGCCAGGCGCTGGCCTAGCAGCGGGGGTCTCTCTGGATCCAGATGGTGGGGTTGTGTGAATGGGGAGGATCTCTCAGTCATGAAGGCGGTGTTCAACTGTGAAGCTGTGTGGTTGCCCGGGGGTCACCCTGCCAGCACCACCCCCGCCCCGACAGCCGAGCTGCCCCGTCCCAGGCTGCCCCCTCGCGAGCACAGTGCTCACCCTGAAGCACCCCCAGGTTTCCACTGGGCATCTGCACCCAGCAGCAGAGGAGGGGCACACGTTCCCAGGCCCTGTGCTCGGCCTCCCTCTCGCCCGTGCGGCAGGAGGCAGGAGTCGGTGGCATCGTGGGGACACCTGAGGAGTGGGCGCAGAGGGCCTGCTCTTGTACCTTCTCTCCTCTCCCAGCCCTCCCCCCTCGACCCTGATCTCACTGGTTCCTCTGTCCCCCTCCCTGTCTCTCCCTGTTACAGGCTAATGACCAACTACATGACCTTTGTGGTTGGGGAGGTTCTGCTGCTGATCCTGACGGTCTGCTCGCTGGCTGCCATCTTTCCCCGGGTAAGAGCCACTTGGGCTCAGGAGCCCTCTCGGAGGCGGAAGGGGTCCGGACGGAGTTTTGCGTCACCCGACTCCTTACGAATAGACTGTTGTGTTGGGACAGCGCAGGCGTGTGTCCATCCATTCATTCCATGTCACTCACTCGCATCTGCTGAGCTAACAAGGCGCCTACGCCGGAGCCCAGACCAACGGGAAACTGTAGGACAGCAGTGGAGGCCCAGCTGGAAGCGGGTTGGCCCTGGATTGTGAAGGACCAGGAGAGCCAGACAAAGGAACTGAGGTTTCCTCCTGTAAGAACTGGGGTGCCATGCAGAGTTTTTGATCAGAATGACAAGAGAAAAGCAGTGTCTGAGGGGAATGGGTCCAGCAGGTGGCTTGCCGGGTAACTTGGAGGATTTCAGGTGAACTGACCCAGGAAAGGCGGGGGCAGCCAGGCAAAGATGGCTGCCCCGAGACTCCTTCCCCACCACGGCCTCGCTGCTGGGACTTACACGGAGAGGGCTGCCGCCGGCTGGTGCTGCCCACAGCCTCCTGGGCTGGTCACGGCGACTGCTCCAAAAAGGGCTGCTGGGTGGCCCTGCTGTGTCACAAACCCCTCCAGAGGGACTGACAAAGAGCACCAGGGTCCTGCTCTACGTCTCAGCTCTGCCAGGTTTTGGTTGACTCACAGGCAAAGGTCTACATTTTAGGTTCCTGGGAGGTAGGGGAGCAACCAGAGTCATTAGTAGAGACCTTTTATAGGAGAAAAAACCATCAAAAGTTTATGGAATTCCAATTCCATTCCATTCTTCTAGGCCTTTCCTAAGAAGCTCGTTGCCTTCTCGACCTGGATCGACCGGACCCGCTGGGCCAGGAATACCTGGGCCATGTTAGCCATCTTCATTCTGGTCATGGCAAACGTCGTGGACATGGTGAGCTCCTGCTGTGCCTGGTGAAGGGACCTCCCCCACCCCCCTGTCCAGTGGAGAAAGGCTGGTGGTCAACCAGTCCTCCCCCACTAGACACAGGTTTAGAGTGGCACTCAGTTTCCTAAACACATCACCTTGGCCAAGTGGAGGGGATCTTCTACCCCAGAAACCTGAGACTGACCTGTTTCCCCCAGCTCCTAGCTCTCTCAGAGTCCAAGGGCTCAACCCCAGGCCCCAGGCCCCGTGGCGGACGCTGACTCATTGAATCTAACATTCCCAAGACATTGGTATCATTATCTACAGCTGCAAAGCTCAGGTTAATTCACTTAAGGTCACAGTCAGTAAGTGACAGAATCAAGGATCAAGCAGTTCTAGATCCCAGTCCTGTGAGGAAACGCTCTCACTGCTCAGGGGGCACAGTGCTCGCCGCTGGCAGCCCAGCACTGTGGACTCAGAGCCACCAGGCAGCGACTGAGCCTTAGCAGCTTGGAGCTGCAGGGAATGTTCTTGTCAGTCCTCATGGTCCCCAACAATTTTGGCTGTACTGTATACGTGCTCTTAAAAAGTCCTACTTTTTTCAAATAAATGTTACATCATTTGCTTTATTTTCTCTAACAATTTAAGCCCCGGGGTTGGGGAGAACCTCACTATGGAGACTTGTTCTGTAGCAGCATAGGTGAAAAGGCCCTTAGGCCAACTGCTCCAAAGTCCAGTTAGAATGCCACGTTCGGAGCTGCAGAACCCCACAAGCCCGGGTCACGCAGCGCCCGAGTGCAGGGAAGGAAGCCTGAGCCCCTGGCCTGCCTGAGCACCCCTGGAGCCTGGCGCTGGGTCTGGGGACCACTGTTTAGCAGGGTCACGGACACTGTGCAGGACAGGATTTCGAGATCCCGTCGCCAGGGCAGGGTGAAAGACCAGGGCGGTAGGACAGCTTTTCACTGAGAACTTCCCCGGGGCTGGCCGAGTACCGGCGGGTGGAAGTTCCGGGAAGTAGGTTTGCTGCGGCAGATGGACGGACTTGCCATTGACTTACGTCTGCCAGGCAGCAGGCCCAGGCCCGGAAATAGAAGCATCTGAGCAGAGACTGGCTGCCAGGCGGCGAAACCGGGACCGAGGCCCCCTGGCTGGCCCCTCGGCCCCTCCTTAAGCAACAGTGAGAAGGGACAAGCGCGCATTGTACGGGAAACCTGAACGCTGGACCCCTCGCTCTGGCGGTCCCGCTTGCTGAGCGCGCTGCTGGGCGCAAGCCTAGCCTCGGGGGGCTTTCTGTAAAGGTGGCGACACTACAGATACTCGATGATTTTCATAAACATCCAGCAAGATACGGTTCAGTTCTTAGTGAGAACTACTAACTTGCATTGTTCCTTGGTAGCTGTCCCGTCTGTCAGTGTTTCTGAGGGAGCTGTGGGACGTGGTGGCCACGACCCAGCCGCCTCTGACCGGTGTCTGCTGTCCCCTTGCGCTCCGTGTCCTCCTGCCCCCGGGTCCTGGCCTCCAGCTCAGCTGTCTCCAGTACTACACCGGGCCCAACAACAGCACCGCAGGGCTGGACGTGGAGGACGGCTGCGTGGAGAACCCCAAGTATTACAACTATGTCGCCGTGCTGTCCCTCATCGCCACCATCATGCTGGTGCAGGTCAGCCACATGGTGAAGCTCACACTCATGCTGCTCGTCACGGGGGCCGTGGCCGTCATCAACATCTACGCCTGGCGCCCCATCTTTGATGAATACGACCGCAAGCGCTTTCAGGAACACGAGTAAGATGAAGCCTGTCTGGGGATCTGTATCGTCTCCTTCCTCCACCCCAAGTCCCCACTTCGAGGTCCCAGGCCTGGGGCTCATCGGAGGATGATATGGGAGTCGGGGTTCGCGGCTTCTCACAGATACGCCACTAGTGGGCTGTGACCCTGGGGTAGATCCTTTCATTCTTGATGAACAGACGATCCTGGCTCCCTCCGTGTTTGGCTGTTGGATGTCAGCCACTTGTCCCCAGGGAGGAACTAAGGGCGCTACATTCTGTCCCGCAGCTTTCCCGTGGTCGCCTTAGAGAAGATGCAGGGACTTTCCACCCCTGGGCTCAACAGCACTGGCAGGTAAGGGCAGCGGCTTTCCTCTTCTTGGTCGGGACTTAGTCGCCCTCTCTTCTAGAGACAAGAGAAGGCCATGATCTCACCCCTTCAGAGGCACACAGTGTGGGATTTTCATTAGAGGAGGGTTGGAGAGAGGCAGAAGGACGCTGGTCTGGACACTCCGGGGCCAGAGCGAAGCAGGGGAGCAGCAGCATGGTGCTTTAGCGGGCGGGACAGGGCTGGGTTGAGGTGAGGAGAGTGGGAGCCAGTGGGACGGACAGCAGAGGAGGAGGAAGGAAGACTGCACCCAGTCTAGAAGGTTCGAGGATGTAGCTTTGCTCCCTGCTGCACGGCTGTCTCTGGGGCCACAGGCAGGCCAGTTTTTTAGTCTATTTTACATCTTAAAGAGGATATTGGACTAGAAGCTCTCCAAGGTCCCTTCTAGCTCTTAACATTTTGATTCAGTGACTTGATTAGACCTTCAAATTAAAAAAAAAAAACAGATTATGTAAGAGAATTAGGGCAGAAGAACAGAATAGGCCCTTCCTAAAAGAAATCTAAATGGCTACTAATAAATGAAAGGCATTCACGTAATCACGGATGTGAACATTAGGACCACAACAAAAGACCACTACGCACCTATCAGTTGAGCAAGGACGGAGAAGTCTGGTACTATCAAGTACAACAGTGACGTACTCCTGATGGGAGTATAAACCGGTACAACCATTTTAGAAAACAATTTGGAGTTATTTAGTAAAGTTGCAAATAGTCCTATGACGCAGCATTCCCACCGAGCCCTACGAACATCACAGAAATCCGTGCGCACCTCACCACTCCAGGATGTGCGCACAATCGTCCAGCCCCGTCGTTCATCATAGCTGCACATACACAGGAATACACAAAGCAGATGAGAACCCAAACCACATCAACAGCAAATGGCTCCACAAGCTGTGATACATTCATACAACAGACTACTGTATAGTAATGCAAAGGGTAGCTCCATCCAGAAATGTGAAATTATTAAAAAAAGAATCATACCCTCGTATGTACCCTCGTCTCATCACTGCAACGCCAGGCTCTCCTTTCTCCAGAGACTTCCATGGTTGCACCTATGGTGTTTTCTTAATACCTGGGGAGCCCTGAGGTGGATTCTGGGAGGGGCCAGGGCTCGGCTGCCTGTTAGGAGCCCAGTGGTTGAAGAAAGATTGACGTGTGGGAGTCTGGACTTGCTGTGAAGGTGCCTAAGGAGCTGGGAGAAGTTTCTGGCCCAGGGTGACAGGAAGGGCCCAGTCCCATTGGAGGGAATCAAGCTCTTCTCTGGCCCACAGGCTGCCCCTGGTGCCCTCTAAGTACTCCATGACTGTGATGATCTTCATCATGATGCTGAGCTTCTACTACTTCTCGCGCCACGTGAGTGCCGGCACGCCCCCCCCCCCCCCCCCCCTTGCACACAACCCGGTGGGGCCTCCTGAGAAGCTCAGGATCCAAGAACCCGAGCTCCTTGGGAATGCTGCTTCCCTTGCGCAGCCTGACATGTGGGCCTGCCTGAGCCTTCACCCCCTCCATTTTTCGGTTTCCTGCCTGTAATACAAGAGTCTTTGCCTCTTCCTCCTGACCGCCTCCGGGATGCTGAAGCAGAGCACAGAGACTGAAAGCTGAGAGAAAATCTGTTTCCTAGGTCAGGGCCCGTGGGTTTTCACCCACCCTGGCTCTGGGGGTCACTAAGACACCATGGAGCCAGAAGAGAAAGGGAAAGAAGCTGATGAAGTTTTGTTTGCTTAAAAGGAAGAAGAAAAAAAGCAAGCAGACCTGTGTGGGGGGGTGTGGAGTAGCTCCCCGAAAGCCCAAGTGCCCCCCAGTGGTTTGCCAGGGGAAGTACAGCCTTCCCTAGCCACTTGGCTGATGGGGCCCGCTGGAAGTCGGGGCTCCACCACAGGCTAGGAGGTCCCCACTGCTGCCACCAGCCTCCTAGACAGACCCATAGCTAGAATGAGGTCCCAGAGCTAGGCCCCCACATACCCAGAAGGCTCTTGGAGCTCTACACAACCACGGCGAGGCCGGGAACCCCACTGAGGTGTCGGTGCTTCTCTCTGTGTCATCTTTCCTTGGCCACTTAGCCGTCTTCCTGCGGGTGTTTCCCCCGTGGAACCCCTCCGAGTTCTGCTCTTCACCTTTCCATCAAATGGCTGGCTGAAGCACACACCTTGCCCGCGTCTGTCCACAGGTGGAAAAACTGGCAAGGACACTGTTCTTGTGGAAGATTGAGGTCCACGACCAGAAAGAACGTGTCTACGAGATGCGGCGCTGGAATGAGGCCTTGGTCACCAACATGCTGCCTGAGCACGTGGCCCGCCATTTCCTGGGGTCCAAGAAGAGAGATGAGGTGAGGGGTGGCCTCACAGGGTCGCAGGCAGCCAGGACGCTGTGTGTCTCCACCTGGCTGTCGGCAGCGGACGCGAGGCCGGCAGTGCACAGGCTTCTGGGACGTTTTCCGCTGCCACATATCCCTGGAAGGCCCCACCCTCTGCCAGGGGTCATCTCCTCACACGAGGGTTCTGATGCCTCATTTCCCGACTCCATCCACCCCCTCCTCACAGCCAGGGCTCTTACAGGGCCCAGGGAAATTCATTCGAAGTCGCGATGGGCCACATCCTTACAAGCTGCAGTCCATCCAGAAAGCGGAGTCCACCGTCCTGGGGGTGGGAGGGATTCATTCCTGGGCACCGACCCCACCAGGCCCTGCCTCCTTAGGAGCTGTACAGCCAGTCCTACGACGAGATCGGAGTCATGTTCGCCTCCCTGCCCAACTTCGCCGACTTCTACACGGAGGAGAGCATCAACAACGGCGGCATCGAGTGTCTGCGCTTCCTCAATGAGATCATCTCAGACTTTGATTCCGTGAGTGCCCCTCCTGCCCCTCCCTCGCCCTGTGCCAGCCCGTTCCGGGTTCTAGCGCAGGCCGGGCCGCAGCAGTCGGAGAAGCTGCAGCTACGCCAGCGGCTCGGTCTTCCCGTGTGCGCCTCTCCCGGGAGCGCAGGAGCTTCTGCGGCCTGGCGGGTCTGCGTGGGGCAGGCAGGAGCGGGGGGGGGGGGGGGGGGGTTACCTACACGATCACAGCGGAAGCACTGGCCCAAATAAGATTCTGAGGCACCGTCTGCTCCAAACCTGATTGAGATTCCGTAACTGTCTACTGGGTGACTTGTGTTGCCGAGGAAAATACTTTTCCAGGTAGGTTCAAGCACCCTAGGGGCCTGGCAGTTTTGTCGCATGTTAAGGTGACAGAAATGGAGTCTCCGTCGGCAAGTCTGACTAACATCATGTGACCGATAAGTGGCAGAAGAGCTTTGGTGGAGTCCTGTGGGGCTGCTGTACACAGGCATATCTGTCACTTAGTTGACTCGTTTATCTCCTCGGACTCTGGTGACCTTTCTCTCCTCTTTACTACTGGCCTCAGCTGCTGGACAACCCCAAATTCCGGGTCATCACCAAGATCAAAACCATCGGCAGCACCTACATGGCAGCTTCAGGAGTCACCCCAGATGTCAACACCAACGGCTTTGCCAGCTCCAACAAGGTAGCTAAGCGCCCCCCCATGGCTGGAGGGGATGGGGCGCTGTCTCCTGAGGCAGGAGCGCGGCAGTCCACGGCTCGCATGTGAAGCAAGGAGTCACCAGGGTAGCTGACGTGAGCGAGCACTGCTGGCTCAGTGGGTCACACACACACCACCAGCACGTAAGGCAAACTTAAAATTAGGTTTATTGGCACAGTTTTGTTTTTTTTTTTTTAAGTTTTTTTTTTATTTGTCAGAGAGGGAGAGAGAGAGCAAGTGCACAACCAGGCAGAGAGGCAGGCAGAGGTGGAGAAAGAAGCAGGCTCCCTGCCGAGCAAGGAGCCCAATGGTGGCACTCGATCCCAGGACCCTGGGGTCCCTTTACCAGCCCAGTTTAACGGGCAGAGAAAGAGTAGGCTACACAGCCCCCCTCCACCCCTGCAACTGGTGCCCAGCTTAGGCCAGGCAGAACTGCTCTAACCGTGGCCATGCTCCCTTTACGCTCTAAACTTTCTTTTTTTTTTTTTTTTTTTTTAAAGATTTTATGTATTTATTTTGACAGAGAGAAATCACAAGTAGATGGAGAGGCAGGCAGAGAGAGAGAGAGAGAGATGCGGGACTTGATCCCAGGACCCCGAGATCATGACCTGAGCCGAAGGCAGCGGCTTAACCCACTGAGCCACCCAGGCGCCCATACGCTCTAAACTTTCTAAAGAGCTGGGGAGTAAGCAACCATCCACGCAATTACGTGACAATGAAAACATCCAGGTTGGGGGAGCAGTTCTGATAGAAAAGGGGTCTTTAGAGCTCACTGGCCTGCATTAGCCTGTTCTTTTGTCTTGTCGGACTTGCAGAGCTAGCTGTTTACGAGAGGAAATGAGCTGTGGGGGCCCAGGGCCCAAGAGCTGTTCTTAAACTGTTATCATCCTATTTTGTTTTTCAACTGTCCTATACAAGTACTACTACCATCTCCATTTTATGGATGAGGCTAAAGAAACCCAAGATGGGTCATGACCTTCAAGGGCTTAGAATCTAGTTAAGAAATCAAAATGAGGACTACCCCAGACATGAGCCCAGGCAAGGCGATGAGGTAGGACTCCTGATCGGCCACATAGCAGATGGGAAGCAACGTAGCTGGCCAGGATTGGTCCCACCCCACCTGGGGACCCTAAGGGATCCAGGGGAACTGTCAGTGACGAGCCAAGGTCACGGCCTCATTTGTGGGAGGTGTAGGAATTCGCCTCCAGAATGCCGCGAAGGGAGGAAGGTGTCCATTCCGGCTCCTCATGCTCTCGCCGCTGCTCCCCCGCCCAGGAGGAGAAGTCAGACAAGGAGCGCTGGCAGCACCTGGCTGACCTGGCAGACTTCGCTCTGGCCATGAAGGACACACTCACAAACATCAACAACCAGTCCTTCAACAACTTCATGCTGCGCATCGGTAAGGGTTCTCGGGCCTGTGCGCTCCTTGCCATGCTCCGAGGCAAGGGCTTCAGCACATCCTGGGCAGGAAGGGCCAGAGACTTAGCCTTGGAGGCGTTTAGGTTGGGGAGGGTCGCACTTGCACAGCTCTGGGACCTTAGGGATCTCAGATGATCAGACGGCACATCTGGCAACATGGCCATACCTCACGGTGATGAGCCTGCCTTCGGAGCGTGGCTGCGGTCAGGCTGCCTACTCCGGCCCCCCAGGGCAATCCTGCATGCCTGTGGAGAGCTCTGCTGCCTCAGTCCAGCGTCTTAAGAGTTCATGTCCCCTGCTGTCCCCTCTGTGAAGAGGTGGGGGTGGGATTCTCACTCCTGGCTGAGCTCACAGGACCCCTGCAGTGACAGATACGCGTTGAAACTGGCAGCTTCTGTGCTGCATGAGTTAGCATGGTGGTCAGGACAGGACAGGACAGACGGGAGACCTATCTGCCCTCTGGCGGCTTAGAGACGAGCTTCCTGAGGACTCTGTTCACAGGCTTGGGAGCCTTGTGGCTGGGATCAGGTGGTGAATTCTCCGGGAGAGGAGCTGGTGGCTTCTGAGATGGGATAGCGAGTGGGATAAATCATGGCTCGCAGCTGCGCTCAGTTTTCTATCCCTCCACCAGGCATGAACAAAGGAGGGGTCCTGGCTGGGGTCATTGGAGCCCGGAAACCACACTATGACATCTGGGGCAATACGGTCAATGTGGCCAGCAGGATGGAGTCCACGGGGGTCATGGGCAACATTCAGGTGAGGCCTGCAGTGGAGCAGAGCGTGTGCGCAGACGCAGGAGCCGGGAACAACATCGGACTAGCGTGTGTTGCCATGTGCTCCTGCCTGTCCGTTGGCCCGGGGTATCAAGGGGGTAGCTCTGGAAGGTCACAGGCAAGGGTGGGAAATACTTCACTCCCCTTTGCAAAATTTAGGCTTAAGCTCTTGGTAACCCTATCCTTTTGGTATGAACTTTCTAATCTCTTGCACCACCACCAACTTCCCCCTGAAGCCACCCCGAATCATGCCAGCTGGGTCTGGCAGAGAGTGCCGACAAAAGAACAGGGAGCGATGCTGCCAGAGACAACCTAGGGCTGTCCTTTGGGTCAGCGAGCGCTATTGCTGTGAGAGAGGCCCCAGGCAAACTACCCTGGCCCCCTCATGCGCAGAATAAGGGGCCTGGCCGAAGACATCTGGAAAAGAGCACTACAGGCAGACTCATCGGGACCCGCAGGCCCCATGTGGACACCTCTGGGCAGCCCCGGTCTGAGCTCACACAATGTTCTCCCTCTACAGGTGGTGGAAGAAACACAAGCCATCCTTCGAGAGTACGGCTTCCGCTTTGTGAGGCGAGGGCCCATCTTTGTGAAGGGGAAGGGGGAGCTGCTAACTTTTTTCCTGAAGGGGCGTGATAAGCCAGCTGCCTTCCCTAACGGCTCCTCGGTCACCCTGCCCCACCAGGTGGTGGATAACTCCTGAACGGCCTCCAGTTTCACCACAGTCCAGATGGGAAGGAAGAATCTATTTTTTGGAATCAGAGAAAGGCCTTGGGAAAGGACACATGACCAAGTCCCGACATTCCCAAACTGTTGAAGTGCACCCTCACATAGACTTTAGGTTTAAAAATCTCCTCAAGCCTTCATTTGTTCATGGATACGTGAGCTCTGAGGGTGGCCATACTCTTCCTCAGTGTGCCTGTAGCTTCCTCAGAGAGTAGGGGTCTTAGGCTTAGTACTGGAACAGAATCTTCCAGAGCCCTGGGTCTGACCAGCCCTCCTTCCCCCAGAGAGGCCATGGCCACTGTGAGCAGGAAACGTGTCCGAGGTGGAACAAAGCTGCCTTTGCTTCTGGGCTCGGAGCACAGACGGGAAAGCTGTGCTTCAGACGAGGACGTGGTGGGACAGGATGGCCGAGCAGGCAAGTGTTCTGCTCCCCAGTGCTCACCTGGAAGCAGTCTTTCAAGTTGGAGACCTGCTCGTCTCAATCTGGTCCGGGTTAGGTGAACTGGCCCTCATGCTATGTTCCTGATAATCTTGAAAGGTTCTTCCGGAACCCCTGCCACCTTAGTCATGACAGCAGAAAGTGCAATATTTCCTTTTACCTGGTGGGAGGGAGGGAAAGGGAATTTATTTCTGAGAGAAAAATATATAAACAGATCTTCTACATTTATATTTTTAACTTTCTGTTTAAAAAAAAAAAACCACTTTCCGATATTGCCTTGCCTCTTGAGCTCTTGCTACAGTCAGTCGCCTTTGCTACTGCTTTAAAAAAGAGAATTTACAGGTATTGATAAAGAACAAGACTGTTTTATTAAAAGCTTTATTCAACTTGAATGTGATCATTGTGAAAATTCTGTGTAGTACTTTGCTGACTCACACCGCGCATCCTTACCAGGTGCCTGGAAGGCAAGAGCCTGAACTAAGACGGCTGATCCTGCTCAAGCCCCTTTCTTCCACATGGTGGTCCCAGCCGACTCGACCCACCCCACGGGCGCCCACACGCGCAGGGTTGCTTCCTGGTCACCTGGTCTAGGAAGTGACCGTGTTAGAGCAGGATGCGGCTGTGGGCCCAGGGCAGGACGGGGAGTAAGGACACCTACTTGTGCCTGGGCAACGTGCGGACAGGCTCTCAACAGCTGGACCCTGCCAGACGCAGGCTTTCACATCCGGGCACCGTCCCTCTACATATTCCCATAAGGAACAAAACATGTCAGCAAGGCTGAGGCCGGGGTTATAACGTAAGGAGAAATGATCCTTGTAACTGAGATCAGGAGACGGGGGGAGGCAACTGTGGCCAAGAGCCTGCAGGAGAGCGAGGAGGGAGGGTCTGCGGCCCCTGACAAGCACGGAGTAAGAGCAGACTTCGGATCATGCTGTTTATAGCTGACTTAATACACTCAACTCTCTACTAACATGTTTAGAAACAAAGTATTAGCTACATACAGCCCTGATTATCCATGGTACTTAACACGTATTCTTTATAAAACAGTAGCCTAGAACACAGGGCTTCAAACTAAAGATCACTCTTTTCTTAGCCATGTGATTCCTGTCATATCAGGAACCTGGAGTGTTCGTTCTAAGAACTTTCTTTTCAAAAGTCTCAAGAAAATGAAACAGAATTACTTAAAGCTCTCAAAAAAGCTAGGAATACTCTCTAGTTAAAAGGTACTTACTCCCTCTTTGACAACACGCCTTCAACTGCCCCATCACATCCTCTGGTTTTCAGCTAAAACACGATCAGATCGACACCAAAACTGTCCAAACCGCCCCGACCACCCTGATGGGCTGCGCGATTGCTCTCACTGCAAGGATGGTCCCCAGGCAGGGGGTCTGAACCTTTCAACAGTTTTCAGTTCACAGGACCTAGCCTGGGGACTGTGCACAGTATTATTTTACTCACTTTTTGACATGTTCCCAATGAAAATATTCTAGGAGACCAGGCTCATATCCAACTTTTCTCCTTTTCTTGCAAATGAAGTAAACACTTGGTGTAGGGGCTTCGAAAAAAACAGATTTTCATGGGATGCTCGCTGTTCTTCCCACGAGGGGGATAATGCGTCCGTTCCTAGAACAGATTATATCGACCTCATTTAGTGCGACTAAATGAGGAAAGAACCCAGATCGCTGATGTTCTGGACCCATGTAACCTTTTTTTTTCGGTCTGGAACTGAAACTGCCCTTTATTGGACCAATGACATTTTAAGCCCCAAACAGACTCTGCCCAGAAGTCTAAAACCTATAGTGTAAAATGTGTGGCAGCTTTGAAACTTTCCAACTTCCTAAAAATACTTGATCCTTTTTTACATTATGTCCCATGTCACATTACTCTGGTTCATTTAACCAAAACAGTTACACAATCTCTCTCAGCCAGTGCTCCAGAATTCCCATACACCGAAGGGTCTCTAGAGAGCTAAGTGATACTTATTTGTCTAATTGGCTGCCTAGTGAAACGAGTCTACTGGCGCGCTTGGCGAGTGACCCCATGACTCGGCCTCATTAGCTGTCTCTCGAGAGGGGTCTCCAATGACGACGCACATAAACTGAAGGAACACTGGCCAAGTCCGACGGGGCAGAGGAGGTGGGAACTAGGGTAATTATGTTTACATAATTACAAAGAGGAGAGGAAAAATGGTAGAAAAAAGGAAAATAGTCTTTGTATTGTACTGAGTAAATGTCTAGAGTAACAGAAGACTGGGGCTCCGGGAGAGAGTCCACCATTTTACCCCGTTTCATTCCACCTGAACCCCACAGAGCACATCATCATTTCTTTGCCAAGGCGTCCTTCCTCTCACCTTGGTACGTAACGGTGACGTCAGTTGGCAGGGTTGTCGTGAGGTCCTTATACCGCAGTCTGGCACAAAATGGGACCGACTGACCCTGCGGCTCCACTTTGTAAGTGAAGGAGAGCAAGTTGCACAGCGAGTTTCTCCGCAAGGGCCCGGCCAGGAAGGCTGCAAAGTCACTCTGAGGAGGGTGGGGGTCAAAACAGACACAATACGGGATGGTGACAGTTCCAAAGGCAGTGGGTGGCTGTGACACTTCAAACATGTCTACAAAAATACGGCCCGTGAATCAAATTTCAGAGAAATAAAGGGCAGAAAGAAGCCTGTGAAAAGGACTAATGATAAAGACTTATAAGATAACCAAGAGTTGGCAGCATCCTAGAAAGGGCGGCAGGAAGCACTGAATAAACGGCCCAGGGCACGAGGGAGATACACGGCCTTTGTGCGGCCGGCGGAGAGGCTCTGCGTCCGCCTTCTCGTATCCGTCTACCCAAAACCCAAGAGCGTCAGAGGCAGTCGGAATGCAGGCAAGCCGGGGCGGGGAGAACAGGACACAAAGCTGACAAAATTCACATATTCCTTATCTGCATTCATTTTCCATCTATGTAAAGAAATTTGTTTTAGCCCAACCCTAGTTCCATTACATCCCCCAAAAAGGCCAGAGTTTAGACAAAGATGGACAGTACCCCCTATGTATTATCCCGCTCCGCATCTATACCCAAGCTTCGGCAAGGCACCCAGCACAAGGCAGATTCGATAAACCCCTGCTGAAGTGAAAGCACAGAAACTACACGGACATACGCTGAAGATACTGTGGGTTGATTTCCCAACCACCGCAATAACCTGGAATTTTTTGGTTTCCTAGGACAATTATGTTTATACTACACTGTAGTCTATTAAGTATGTAATAACATTATGTCAAAAAAAACTAGTGTATACATTTTAGTTAAAAAATACTTTAATTAAAAAATACTTTATTGCTAAAAAAAGGCTAACCCTCATTTGAACTTTTAATGAGTTGTAATCAATGATCAGATCGCCATAACAAATAATGAAAAATTTGGAGAATTAGCAAAATGTGACAGAGACACAAAGTGAGAAAATACTGTTGGACAAATGGCACCGATAGGCTTAACACACGCAGTTGCCACAAACCTTCGATCTGTAGAAAAATGCAATATCTGCAAAGCACAATGAAGAGAAATACCAGAAAACGAGCTGTGACTGTACTACTCTGTGATGGGAAGACAGGGTCAAGTATTCAAGCCTGAGGACCACCATCAGGGAGTATAAATAATCCCTTAACCAGTATCCATGCTTCAACAGCATCCACCATTTCAAGAGGGGAAGAAGGTGGAAAACAGCTTGTATATAAATAAGAAACATGCACCATAAGGATAATGGTCAAATTTCAGGCTCAGAATTAAAAAGCATTTTAGAATACGAAAGAAAACTTGTTCGCCTCCCCCCTTTCTTTCCCCTTTTTAAGCCTATTCTGAGCTCATAAAATATAAGATCCCAGACAGGGGCACCTGGGTGGCTCAGTGAGTAAAGTGTCTGCCTTCAGCTCAGGTCATGATCCCAGCATCCTGGGATCAAGCCCCACATCCAGCTTCCTGCTCAGTGGACAGTCTGCTTCTCTCTCTCCCTCTGCCAGTGCCCCTGCTTATACTTTCTCTCTTTCTTTCCCCGTCAAATAGATAAAATCTTTAAAAAAAGACAAATAAACAGGGGCACCTGGGTGGCTCAGTGAGTTAAGCCTCTGCCTTCAGCTTAGGTCATGATCCCAGGGTCCTGGGATCGAGTCCCCCACTGGGCTCTCTTCAGCGGGGAGCCTGCTTCCCCCCCTCTCTCTGCCTGCCTCTCTGCCTACTTGTGATCTCTGTCAAATAAATCAATCTTTAAAAAAATAAAAAAATAAATTAAAAAAAAACCAAAAACCCCAGAGAGATACCTGAAGTCGATCTGCCTGGTACTTCCTCCCAGCGTAAGCATTTAGGTATTCACAAAGACAGAACAGGAAGTGCTGAATATTAGTCTGTAAGTATTTTGCAGAGATCTCCTCGAGGGGAATGAAGACCGGAATGGAATGGTGATGTATCTGAAGTGGCTTCTGTATGACAAGGTCGACGAAATAGGAATCCAGCAGATTTCCCTCAAAAGCAGTGCTGATGCAGACACAGAACCCTCGGCTGGTCAGCTTCCCACTGAGCCCTGCAGAAAACAAGAGAAGCCTCTCAACAGACAGCAGCACAGGGAGTGTCTTCTTCAGCTGCGCACCCCTTCGCTTCAGCACTGCCGTGTACATACAGTATGAGCTCAAACTGTATTGAAGGAACATCATAGACACTTTCTGCTCACTCTGGCTCATTTTAAGTTTGAGCTGCTAAAACCAGAGAAAATGGTGGAAAAGATCAAACATCTTAATATCAAATTATGGAAGAAGAGATTTCGAAATTTTCATTTTACCTCTTCTTTTTCTCTGAGTGTCAATTAATGTACAATAGTCCAGTTCCTTCCACAATCCTCTATGCCACAGATAATGGGCAAGATAAATCCCCATTTTAATGGGGAAACAGAGACTTAATGGGTTCGAACTATTTGACCAGTGGCATCAAGGCAGCCAGTAGCAAAGGCAGTTCTAGTACCAGTTCTGATACACACTGAATAGCTAAAATGAATCCTCTAAGCTAGCCACGAACCAATCTTCTGCAAAAAGAGGCCAATTTTCTAGGTCAAGATGCCTACAGAGAGTATGCCAGCTTTGTATGTTATGTTGAGGAAGGCAAAAACCCAAGCTCATGAAATAAGTCCAGGATCAATAATGTATCTAGCAAACCAACTCACTAAAAACAAGAGATTCGGACTGAAGCAGGTCAGAAAATAAATTATACCTGTGAAACGATATGCCCGCAGGATGGCTTTCACATTTTCTCGTCTTCTTTCCGCAACTTCTTGCTCACTGATTTCCAGGGTTTGGTCAGGTTCTACATTGGCAGCAGATGCTTTAATCTGCAAAATATGTAGTAAATCAAACTGGGTAGGGGCATAGCACAGAGTTCTTACCCTGACACAAGTAGAAAGAAAGCTAAATGCAGAGTTTGTTTTTTGTTTTTAAGACTTAATTTATTTATTTGATAGACAGAGATCACAGGTAGGCAGAGAGGCGGCCAGAGAGAGAGGAAGGGAAGCAGGCTCCCTGTTGAGCAGAGAGCCCGATGCGGGGCTCGATCCCAGGACCCTGGGATCATGACCCGAGCCGAAGGCAGAGGCTTTAACCCACTTAGCTACCCAGGCACCCCAAATGCAGAGTTTTTAAAATTATTATGTAATATCTCAAGAAATGCTACAGTGACCAGGTAATGCTATGAATTCACAACAGAGGAAGAACCTTGTGGGTTACAGAAGTAGAAACTGTGCTTGCCTGAAGAACAAATTAAGGCTTTGGTGGGACTGGAGAGTATTGTGAGAGGAACAAGACAAGGATGTGAGGGAAGTCTAGGATGAGTATAGGGTGAGCAAAGCAATGAAAACATGACATACCACAACTTGAGGGATATAGTTAAAGCCATGTGCTATGGACTGAATGTGAGTATCCCTCAGAATTCATTCGTTGCTGGTGATTAGGTCACAATATTAGAGCCCTCACGAATGGGATTAGTGCCCTTGTAATTAGTGTCCAGAGGGCTAGCTTGCCGCTTCTACCATGTGAGGCTACATGAGAACAGTACCATCAATTGGGAAACAGGTCCTCACTAGATGGACATTGAATCTGCCGGGTCCACAGTCTTGGACTTCCCAGCCTCTAGAACTGTGAGACCTAAGTGTTGCTGTAAGCCACCCAAATCACGGTATTTTTGTTACAAGAGCCCATATTGACTAAGACACTGTTTAGTGGGAAATTTATAACCTCACATACAAAAAGGGGAAAAGAATGACTTAAAAAAATAAATTAAGTATTCATCTCAGGAAGCTAAAAAGCAACTTAAATCCAACAAGAATGATAGAACGATGAGACGCTATCAATGAAAATACAAACACAAATGCAATACACATGTACCAACAGAGAAAATTAATAACACCAAAATTAATAAAACTAATACAAAATTGATAAAACTTAAGAGCGATCCAGAAGAGAAAAAGAGTAGAACAGTGAACACAAATTACCAATAATAAAAACAAAAATTACCAGAATAAAAAATGAGACCATATTACTGACTAATCCTACTCACAAGCTGGTAAGTTGTTTGAGAAGGTTCAAACAACTTTATAAAAGTGAGTTTAGATGAAATGGACAAATTCTCTGAGAAATGCGACTTATCAAAGATGACCCAAGAGGAAATAGGAAATATAAAACCTTTATATTAATCAAAGAAATTGAAACAGATGATTTTATTTATTATTTGACAGAAAGATGGAGAGGGCGAGAGCAGGCACAAGCAAGGGGAACAGCAGGCAGAGGGAGAGAAGCAGGTTCCCCTCTCAGGAGAGAGCCCAATGTGGGGCTCGATCCCAGGATCCTGGGATCATGAACTGAGCTGAAGGCAGATGCTTAACCGGCTGAGCCACCCAGGATTCCCCAAATTAGAAATTTAAAACCTTCCCACAGGGGAGGCCTGAGGGGCTTTCCTAGGTAATTCTTTATAAAAATTTAAGGAAAAAAACCACACTATTTTATATAAACTCTACGATCAAATTGAGGAAAAAAAGGGAAAACATCTCAAAATTTGCATTCTGAGACCAGGTTAAATGTGCTGCCAACACCTGACAAAGACATTAAAAAAAAAAAAATCATAAGACAATCTCATGAATTGAGATGTAAAAGTCCAATTAGCAAATATCAGCAAATAAAATTCAGCATTATATAGAAAGGATAACACATCAAGCCAAATTAGGTTTATTCCAAAAAAGTAAGCCATTATCAAACACCAACCAATATGTAGCACCACATTAATAAAAGAAGAGAAACATGACAACTTTAATATATGCAGTAAAAACATTTAATAAACCTTAATACCTGATCACAATTAAAACTCTAGCAAACTAGCCATACAAGAGGATTTCCTCAATCTGATCAGAGTATACAAAATTTAGAGGGAACATGTTAACCCTAAGACTATTTCTACTCAACAATATAATGAAGATCTCAGCTAACAGAATAAGGCAAGAAAAACAAGTTACAAGGATTGGCAAGCAGTAAAACTGTGATCGTTTGCATATGATGTGATTCCAAATGTAGAAATCCCCAAAGAATAGAGAGAGAAATAGAATGTAGATTTAGCAAAGTTGTGAAATATAAAGTCAGTATACAAAAATCAAATATATTTCTACACGACAATTTGAAAATCAAATTTCTAAAAAACAATCCATATATCAGAGGTCATCAAAATGTGGCTTGTGGGTCAGACCTAATTGGACACTTATTTTTGTAGATAAGGTTTCACACCCATTAAATTACACACTGTTTGCGCCACTTCACAATACAACAGCAGAGCTAAGTAGCTGCCCTAGAGACCGTCTGGTTCACAAAGCTTCATATACTGACGATCTGGCCTCACACAGGAAAAGTCTGCTGACCCCTGCCTTATATGGTAACAACAGGAAAAATCAAATACCCAAAGATAAATATAATGACTGATTTAAGAACTCTACACATAAAACTACACACATTGCTGAGAGATTGAAGAACTAAATAAATGGAGAGAAAGATCATATACACTGGCTGGAAGATGCAATACTGAAAATATTTCAGTTCTCTCCAAACTGGTGTACAGATTCAATGCAATCCCAAATCAAATGTATAGGTTTGTTTTTGGAAACTGATGGCTGATTCCTGAATTTATGAAAAATTCAAGGGGCCAAGAATAGCCCAAGATAATTCTGAAAAAGAGGACATATATGACAGATGTATATCATATAGGACATATATACAGTAAATGAACCTCTGGTACTAGCACAAACAGACCAATGGAACAGAAGTCAGAAACAGGCCCGCGAGGGACCAAAGATCCATTACAATACAATGGGGAAAGAGTGGACTTCAGAAAGTGATACTGGATGCAGTGGATATCCATATGGAAAACTAAAAAAATATGACTTCTATTGCATACCATACACAAAAATCAATTCCAGATGAACTGTAATTCTGAAAGTACAAAGTATAATAGAGCGTTTAGAAAATACCACAGAACAGCTTCATCATCTTAAGTTAGGCAAAGATTTATTAAAAGAAAACAAAAGCAGTAAGTCAAAAGTTAGATTCCTAAATCAAACTTCACTGAAATGAAGACTTTCTTTTCATCACAAGACACCATTAGGGAGTGAAAAGGTAAGCCACAGGCCAAGAGAAAATTCGTAATAAATATCCCAAACAAAGAATTCATATTAAAAATAAGTAAAGATTCTACAATGCAGTAAGAGATAGACAATGCAATAAAATTTCTGTGCAAGCCTGGAAAAGCACATTTCACAACAGAAGACTTTCAAATTTCCAATCAAGCCCTTAACAGCATTAGTTATGAGGCGAACGAGATTCTAGGACACTCCCACCAGAGAGACGGATTTTTTAAACTGACAATATCAAGTTCTGGTAAAGATGCACAACAATGGAAATCTCATACCCTGCTGCTGGGAATGTAAAATTGGTATAATCACTTCAGAAACTGTTCTGCAGTATTTACTAAAGACAGTATACATACCCTGTGACCCAGCAACTCTACAAGGTATATACCCAATAGAAAAGTATATATTTCCATCAAAAGACAGAAACAAGAATGTTTCACAGCCCCAAAGTGAAACAACCCAAATAACCCAAATGTCACCAACAATACAATTTAGTAAATAAGTTGTGGACTAGTCATAAAATGAAATTACTATACAGCAACAAAAAAGAATGACCACTATATGCAGCAGTTTGGATCAGTCTCACAGAACAGTCAGGAAAAAAAAAAAAAAAGTCGGACAAGAAAGAGTTTACACTTTTTACATTTATATAAAGTCCAATGATGTGGTGTTTTATGAAGCATTTTCTTGCCTGTGCAGGAGTTATTAGAGCAGCAGAGGTACAGAAAGAGAAATAACTAGCAGACTACTGCAATAATCCTGGCACCCAAATCACCTAGTAAACATTTTACAACATGTGGATAATAATTGAAGGACAAAGACAATCTAAAGGAAAATCTGACAGGTCATGCTGACTCTGGGCTTGAGAGAAAACCGAAAAGAGGGAAGAACTGAAGTTCACTGTGTCGTTTCAAGTGTGGGTAAGGGAAAGATGGCGCTAATGACAAAAGTGCCAATGACTCAAGTCAGGCTGAGATTGAGGTAAGACCCGTGCGTCTGAATGCGGGCTAAGAAACAATTCGAAGAACCTGCCTGGCCTGTCAGTGGTGTCTGACAATTACTGGTTCATACTGATATTAGCTGACTCTACAGGGCTGATCACTTGAAAGGTCGAGGGCTGAAATCAATCCAGGAAGATCACAGGTGAAACCCAGTATACAAATCTGCTAATTCCCAGATCCTGCCTGCTCTTTACACTCTCGGAAAACCTGCTAACGTTACCCTTGCACTCACTCTGGCTTGACGCTGCTTTGCTTCAGCTCTCAGTTCATCTCGTAGACATCTCAGTTTATGAATCTTGGTCCTAAGAGCGCCTTCAACGGCCTGTGCTCTCTGCAGATCTTCTGAGTTTTTACGGGATCTATTCACTTGAATCTCTAGTCTTTCCAAGTGAGCTAAAACACCTGAGGAAAGAAAAAAGGCCATTTCACAAGAAGCCAGGGATCTCTAACTCTGGCAACAGGAAGCATTTCAGGGGGAACAAAGGGTGACTCTTTTCAGAATTTGGGTCAGCTAAAATGTTGGACATTAGCCACAATTTATAAAACCAGAGAAGGTGACAAGAGAAATCAATGACAAGCCACCTCATAGCTCAGCACTAATGTATAAGCAGTCCCTGACCAGGACACTGTTCAAAGAGAGCATTTTCTGAATATAACTCATCTCACTTACCCATGATAATAAGGACCACGGGAAAACGAGGTCACCAAATTCAGACTTTCTCAGAACCTTTTCTTAAAATGTAGAATGATTTTTTAAATTGTCTTTTATGCATGTTTTCCCAAAGCGCTAATGCATAACTCTTTGGATTTAGACATCCAGAGAGACTTAAATGAAGTACTTTAAAGCTCCGAAAAGTATTACTCACACAGGACTATAAAGACACACACGAGAGGGAACTGCCTACCAGTACCACTGGGTATCGGAAAGGAAAACAAGTTCATGGTTGGACAGAAATTCAGAGGCAAATCTCAGTTCCCAAGAGCTTAAAGACCAACACAGGAGAGGTCACAGTTTCAAAATGCCAATCAAGTCCAACAACGAACCGCCTGCTGAACATTTCCTACCTCTAAAGAGTCTTGTGCTAGAGGCCTCACTTGCAAACCATGTAAAGACTGAAAGCATGAAGAGAATGAAGTCCTTCTCTAATCTCTACAACCACCACCGTAAGGCTATCCTTTGCCTTCCCTTTCCAGATGAAGAAATTAAGGCAGAGAAAGGTAAAATAACTTGCCTAAGGCCACAGTATTTCTCAGGGCAGAGCCCGGACTCAAACCTAGGCCTAACCAACACCAAAGTCACTGCCTGGCATCGACCCTTCCACAGGCATAATGCATAGATGACCCCAAAAAATCCTGGAAAGAGGCCTCGCTGGCTAGAACTGTAACTCTGAATATAAACACTGAGCACATGGTGAACTCTACCCTATCGGTTTAGAAAGGGCCTAAAAAAGAGCCTAGAAACGTTTTAAGTGATTTTCCTTGTGCCAGGAATGATCTTATGTCCCTTTCAGTCTCCTGTCTGTTCCTTTCACCCTAATGCTCCGAAACAGGCCAGGTCACACCCGTCAGAGGAGGAAAGGGCTCCTTTAACCTAGGGGTCGTCTTGGCAGCCGTGGTGGGGAGGGGAGGCGACCCTGTGAATACCTCCTTTGGACTTGCCGTCATTCGCCCACTCCATCTCCTCAGATTTCCACAGGCGCCCCTGTGAAGCTGGGCAGGCAAGCGGTAACAGACACCCAGATTTCCTTGCTGGTAAAAGAAAAAAGGCAAGAAAGTCACACCTATTCACGGCAGGACGCGCACAACTCAGGAACGCACCGTCGGCCTCCGGACACCTACCTGCTCCAGAACACGCCGTTTTAAGAAGCCGTTCACCCTTCCACCCTAGTCACGGTCCCGTCCGTCACCAGGTCTTACGTTTACTCTTACCTCCGCTCCTCTCGCTTAGGCAGGACGAGGACGAGCAGTTCCCGCCGTCCACGCCTTCAAAAAATCAAACCAGTCGGACCCAGGGTGCTTTGCGCCGCCGCCGTACAAAAACATGGCTGCCCTCAGGGCCCCTCCCTCATCCCGGCATGCATCGGGGAGCAGGGCCGGCCTTTCGGTGGGCCAGGAAGATGGCGTCCTCTGGCCCAGAGCCGCAGATCCTAGTCCAATACTTGGTGTTACGAAAGGATCTATCGCAGGCCCCATTCTCCTGGCCGGCGGGCGCACTGGTAGCGCAGGCCTGTCACGCAGCCACCGCGGCCTTGCACATTCACCGCGACCATCCCCACACGGCCGCATACCTCCAGGACCTGGGGCGCATGCGCAAGGTGGTCCTCGAGGTGAGGCATCCGGCGGAGGGGGAGGGGCATCGAGGCCGTCGAGAGCGGAAGTGGGTGTGGTGTTGAGGCTGAGGCTTAACTTCGTAGAGCGGGTGCGGCGATAGTTGGGAGGGGCCGTTTACGTCTAAGTGTTGGAAATGGTTCGGGGGCTTCAGCTGTTTCCCCGGGCGTCTTCCCATGGCTGGAGCGGGTCTGTGTAAAGAGTGGACTTCGGTCCACTTATTAATGCTTCCCGCACCCCTCCGCCCTCACCCACGGATGTCTTAGGAGGTGCCAGTGAGGGTGGAGGCCGGTGGAAACGGGCCCTGCCCTTCTACCTGTGCACTGGGCCAGCCTTTTATTGCATCTCCCGAAGGTACTGTCACGCTCCCTCCCGGAAAAACCGATTCGGAAGGGACAAGGACACGGAGTTCCTATTGCAAGTAAAGTGAATCTGAAGCATTACCGGGATATGACGCCTAATTATTTGAAAGTTAATGTGTACTTAATGTAAGTTGAACCTAGCATCATAAATACCAGACACAGGGCGCCTGGGTGGCTCAGTGGGTTAAAGCTGCTGCCTTCCGCTCAGGTCATGATCTCAGGGTCGTGGGATCGAGCCCCCCATCGGGTTCTCAGCTCAGCAGGGAGCCTGCTTCCCCCGCCCTCCCCACCTGCCTCTCTGCGTACCTGTGATCTGTCTGTCAAATAAATAAAATCTTTAAAATACATACATACGTACGTACATACGTACATACATACCAGACACCACCGGTGAAGACCGAGGTAAGGTTCTTTTTGCAGATAGCCAAACAGATCTTACCCTCACCTTTACCCTTTGTCAGTTCTGCTGCTGCTGGAAATGTATCACGGGAAGATAATCAGATGCGCCGAGGCGCACTGTATACTACAAGAATATAAATAGGAGCACTTTATAATAGTAAAAAATGTGGAAATTACCAAATTTTCAAAACTAGTGATTGGTTCATTTTATGCCCATAAAATGTGCTATAATAAAGCTAGCGTATCGTGGTTTTGGAGCATATTTAGTTGGCATGGAAGAGTGCTCATTATGGGATGCTAACTGAACTGTATTCTATACAAAATGATCCAGATTTTGAAAAGAAAAACTAAGGAAGTACATCCGAATATTAAGCTAGTGGTAGGATTTTGGTTTGTTTCTAATGCTTCTCTATTCTTTTTAGTTTTCGATGTGAAGCACATCTTTTACTTTACATTGTAAAATTTATTTTAAACAAACTAGAACCCTGAGGTGCAGTAATACTTTATGGCTAGCTGGCACAAACCGATTTATCTGTCAAGAGAAAAACTTCTGTTGGGTAGTAAAATATCAGGCAGTAATTTCTATGGGGAAATGTCTTGAGAATCCGAGTAGACAGAAATGAAACAGATTTTTAAAAAAAGATATTATTCATAGGGGCACCTGGGTGGCTCAGTGGGTTAAAGCCTCTGCCTTCAGCTCAGGTCATGATCCCAGGGTCCTGGGATTGAGCCCCACATCAGGCTCTCTGCTTAGCAGGGAGCCTGCTTCTTCCTCTCTCTCTCTCTGCCTGCCTCTCTGCCTACTTGTGCTCTCTGTCAAATAAATAAACGAAAAAAATTTTTTTAAAAAGATATTATTCACTTATTTGTCAGAGAGAGAGCACAAGCAGGGGGAGCAGCAGGAAGAGATCGAAGCAGGCTCCTCGCTGAGCAGGGAGCCTGATGCAGGATTCAGTCTGAGGACCTGGGATCATGACCTGAGCTAAATGCAGACGTTTAACTGACTGACACCGTGGTGTCCCAGCCGATAGCTTTTTGTTTGTTTCTTTGCTTTAAGATTTTATTTATTTACTTGAGAGAGAGAGAGGGCATGAGAGGGGAGAGGTCAGAGGGAGAAGCAGACTCCCTGCTGAGCAGGGAGCCTGATGCTGGACTTGATCCGTGAGCTCCAGGATCATGACCTGAGCTAAAAGCAGTTGTTTAACCAACTGAGCTACCCAGGCACCCTAGCAGATAGCTTTTTATTCAGACTCCTTTTGTAGGAAGCAGCTCAAGAAATTATGTGGTTCAGACAACCCCCTCCCCCTCACTTTCAGGCAGATAATATATTATTCACCCCATTTCTCAGATGAGAGATCTGAAACCCACAGAGATTAGGTGACCTCCCCTAAGTCTGAAAGACGTCTGATGATTCCTAACTAATAGCCATACCCAAGAAAGGGACCAAGGAATCACCCCTGAGTAAATTAAAGTGCTGCTGCAGCCATAAAGACCAATAAAATACAAGACCATGCCAAGGCTAATTCCATTTCTTGGGTGCCTGCTATGTGCCAAGCACTAGTCTGAGCCTAATTTCTTTGAGTCATCACTACAAAGAAAGTCCCTGCTAAGTCACGTAACTCATCAAAGATCACACAATTACTGGGACACTTGGGTAGCTTGGCTGGTTAAGGGTCTGACTGTTGATCTCAGCTCAGGTCTTGATCTTGGGGTTGTGACTTCGGCCGAATTGGGCTCCATACTGGGTGTGGATCCTGCTTAAAATATACACATGTACAGAACACAGTCAGTAAGGGGCAGAGCAAGAGTTTGGGCTTACTCTCACTGTCCTGTGCTAACGTCTGGTGCTGAAGGAGGGAGGGGAAGTCCATGAGTTCTTCAGCGTGGCTGTGCCCAGAGGACTCTAGGTAAAGAGTGACAATCTCAATTTCCTCTATTTCAATGACACATATCTCTAGTTACCTTACTGGCTTCTGCCTTCCTAGGCAAAAAAAAGGGGGAAAAAATACCTTATTCTAAATAGCACACTAATTATCATTATTTTCTGAGAGCTAGCTCTAATACTTCCTGCTAATGGGAGCCAGCACAGTGATAAGGATGATGAGACACAGTGGGAGAGGATGTGAGAGATTTGCCTGTTGAGCCACCCAGCGGGCATCTGTCCCAGCAGAAGGAAAGCCCTTCAGGTTTGGTCAGGTGGGAAAGCGGGGGAGGACGGAGATGGAGGCGGTGTGTGTTAGAACTCCTTTCCTACAACTCATTTTTTTTTTTAAGATTTTACTTATTTATTTGACAGAGAGATCACAAGTAGGCAGAGAGGCAAGCAGAGAGAGAGGAAAGCAGACTCCCTGCGGGGCAGAGAGCCCGATGCGGGGCTCGATCCCAGGACTCTGGGATCATGACCTGAGCCGAAGGCAGAGGCTTTACCCCACTGAGCCACCCAGGCACCCCCTTTCCTACAACTCTTAAAGTCAAAGCTGGCTGAAGGATTAGGGATAGCTGGATGGACACCATCCATAAGAGAAGTAGAGCATAATTACAGTCAATGCATACAGTATCTCAGGAGGGAAGAGAAAAATCGTTTCCATTTTAGAAACAGATTATACCTCTCCCTCTCTGACCCCCCAAACCACTTATCTAAGGTCCTTCAGAGAGTGAACAGCAAATGGGGCAGTGAAGCTCTTGCTTCTGGAGACTCGCTCTCCAGCTCTTTCATTGAGAAAACCTATTTCTCCACTTTGAGTCAGGAGGAACCCCCCCCCAGCCCCCACACTTTTTTTTCATTGCCTCCCGACACTTCCTCAAAGGGCCATTCAGTCTGTGTTCTGTGCTCTGCTCCTTGTAGGCCGCCGATGAGCGCACCCTGAAGGACCTGGCTGAGACCCTACAACAGAAGAACGTTGACCACATGCTGTGGCTAGAACAGCCGGAGAATATCGCCACTTGCATTGCGCTCCGTCCCTACCCCAAGGAAGAAGTGAACCAGTATTTGAAGAAGTACCGATTGTTCAAATGACTAAGGTTAGCAGTTGCCTTGATGTATTTGAGCATCAGCTGGATCCAGAAACTTCTTGCCATCCATCCCTAAGCATCATGTACTCCTCTCAAAGGCAACTCACCCTTCCTTTAAGTTACGAATGTTTCTTGAGGGTCAAACCCATGTTCTTATTAAAGTTGTCATTAAGAAGTACTTCCTCCTATTCTTAATTATTAATTAGTTCCGATGGGCAACTGATTAATAGTAGGTGAGCCGCAGTATTGTCTATGCGGCATTGCTCAAATGGAAGATCTGGTTAGACTCCTCTCCGGGGGTCAAGGAAACGAATACCCGTCCTTCCAGTCATCCGATCACCCAAGTTTAAAACTTTGCCTTTGAATTCTTTATTTCTTATTCACATCCAGATACCATATTCATTGAATCTCGGACACTATCAACTTTAAGATACACCATTATTTTACATGTTGTTAGGAAAGAAGAGACGCTGCCAATTAAGACATGCGATTAACCATAAAATGTATTTCAGTTTCAAAGATGTTAAACTGTACATATGCACACACACAAACACACAAATACATATTTGATGAAATTTGTCAAGTACCGTATTGTAGTTTTTGGTGCTACCAGCCTGCATTAGGCTCTCATTTTGTTCATCTGAGTGTCCCACTGGTCTGCTCACGTCTCATGTGTCCTGGCTACAATCCAGCAGGCTTTCTGCCATAAGGTTTATTTAAGATCACTGAGCACCCGGTTCAGTAGAGACTCCTACCTCGCCATAGAATAAAGTAGGGACTCTTCAGCTTAGCCTTCAGATCCTCCACATGTGCATTTCCTACCCAGCATTTTAAGCTTGTCTTCTACATTTTCCGTACACAAACTTGATGCTTCAACAAAGGCACTCCAGTTGCTGCCTGCCGGTCTCTGGCCTGGGAGTCAAGCATTGGTATTCTTCCCTCCCTGTTCCCACCTCTGGACTTGAAACGAATTCTGGCTTAAGTTCGATCCCCATCACAAAGTCTTAGCCAGCCCAAAATGACAGGTCCCTTCTCTGAACATCTAGAACAGTCTACAGTGTTTTACACAGAAAGATTTGGAAACATCTACAGAAGACTGCTTGGACCTCTGTGAAGCAAAGGTTTTAAAGGGTAATTTGCTCAACAAATACTTGTTGTAAGTCTATGGTGGGTGGCAGGTTGTATTAGGAGCTGAGAATATAAGGTTGGACAGAACAATTTTTGCCTTCAGATAGCTGAGAATCTAATGAGAATACAGATACATAGATAATTCATACAGAAAGAACTGTGCAAGGAAACATGGGTATACTTGCCCCTCCTCTCTAGCCACCAAAACAAATAAGATACTAGATACAAAGATTTTCTGTTCTAAGAGGTGGTCATTTGAAACTGGGAGAGTGGCTTGGAGAATTAGTAGAGTGCTGAGGGCAGAACCAAGTCCAGGAAACCACATCAATAGAGTTTCAATCAAATGCATTGTGGAATTTCAGTATCTAAGTACTAGAAACAGGTCGCGTTTGGGAACATAACGGTGAACTTGTTGGAAGCAGGTGAGGGAGGCCATGGGGTGGGAATCCGACTGTCGTCTATTGAGACCAGAATGGGAGAGGAGGTAAGAGGTGGGGACTGTTCTTTTAAGAAGTTCAGATGGGAAGTCGTAATGTTCGAATGGGGGCCAGAAAGATGAATTCTGGGTCCCACAGGGGGACTTTTCTTAGATGTCTAAGCAAGTTTATGGATGAGGAGAGGGAGGCTGGGGAGAAGAGAAATCGAAGTTCCTAAAAGGAATAACTGATAAAGGAAGTCCAGAAAAAGGGGGAAGAGGTGGGGTCCAGGACATAAGGAAGGACCGGCCTTGAGCAGAGAGAGAAAACTCTGAGACTGGAGGAAAGAAGTGGGGAGATGCAAACATAGACACGAGTCTATAAACCAGGGAAGGGAGAAAGTTGCAGTTGACCATCCTTGTTGACTTCATTTTCTTCTATGAAGCGGGAGGGACATGCAGCCTTTCGTAACACGGAACAGACTTCCTAAGCACTGTATTATATGGCACAGCATGGTGGTGAAGGCCTCATACTCTGGTGTCCTATGGCCTGAGTCCAAATCCTGGCTCTCATTCCTTCAAGCTGTGTGAATTCAGAAAAGTCAGTCATCTTCCCTGACCCCCGGTTCCTTCATCTGTACAATAGGAATTTATGGGAGTGGTATGCGGATTAAGTGTGTTAGTACATACAGGTCCCCTTAGAACAGTGCCTGGGCACTTGTTGCTAGAACCTATGCATAAAAAGATAAGACACAGTCCTTGAAGAGCTTTCAGTCAAGCTTTCAGTCAAGCTTTCAGTCAAGTAAGCCTGTTTTCTGCTTGAGAGGGATGCCATCCAGTTGCTGCTATTAGGAAAATGTTTCTAAATGACACCATATCTTAAAAAACTTTTTTCAAAATTCTGAATTCTGCTGCAAGACATAGTGATAAAGGTGAGAGAGAGAGAGAGAGAGAGAGAGGAGGGAGAGAGAGAAGTCAATAGAGCTGAGAGAGAACAGCTTAGACAAATCCCTAAAGCCGAGATCTGAGGACAAATAGCATAAACTTGTACCCAAGAGGGTGAGAGGAGAGGTATCCATGGTTGATCTCGAGTGAATGCAAGCTAGTACCAGGGAAGTAGCACATCTTATGAGCATCAGCTCAGACCATTGTCATTTGAACTAGATCAGTGTTTTTTGAAGTGTGGTCCCTGGGTCAGCATCACTTGGGTACTTGTTAGAAATGCAAATTCTCAGGCCTTATCCCAGACCTACTGAACTGGAAACTGGTGCTCTCTAGAAGCAGCCTGGACCCTGGAGGAAGCTGGCTGAAAAGATGAAGAATAAATATGTGTGATTTAGAACCAACCCATTATGGTGGTGTACAACGTGCCTACAGAAAGGACTGAGACAAAGAGCAAGACTCTAGCACCAAGTACAGTGTAACTGGCCTTGCATATCAAGTTTACAAAAAAAAAAAAAAAAAAGTGATGTATTCTCCAAAAAAGCAAAGATTGTACTGGAGGTCCCAGATAGGTGATATATCCTTGAAAAGAATATCCTATGCTTTGGTAAGTTTCTTATATGTGAAAAATGTTTTGTAATTAACAAAAGACTTTACTAAGTGCAAATCAATCCTGGCAGTTGCGTGCAATGCAGGCCACCATGTCTCAAGTTTGCAGATACAAAAAGGCTTTGACTTGCCTGCGGTCAAAATCAGTGGCAGATCTGGAACTGAAAACCAGGTCTTTTGTCAGTCTCATTTTCTCGTAACCTCCCCTAGTTGGCTACTAATTTGGGTTTCAGCCACCTAGCTACTAGAAAGGGGTTTGAAAAGGGGTCATGAGTAGTTCAAGTGCTGGGAAGCTGTATCTTCCATTTTAAATTGGTTAATTGACATTCCGGATTATAAATCAGCCTCCTGTGACTGTGAGTTGTGTGACTCAATACCCTAGAGTCCAATTATCACTGGATGAGCTGACAAAATCGAGTTTCTGAGCTGGTAGCACTGAGAACCTGTGCCTCAGCCATGGCTTCTCGTGGGGCTGGCAGGATGCAGAGGGCTCCCCTGGAGGGGTATTTAAAATCACGTTTTATTGTCATTTAATCAGCATACATCTTCCCCCATGGATTCTGAGATGCCATCCTGGGAGTGTGCCCTGCTTCTTGGTTGAGAATCTTGGCAATAGCGAACCACAGTCCCTGGCGGGAAGGTATCAGTATGGAGACATGGCTGAGAACCACAGCCCTCGGCAGTTTTAGCTGCTGTCTGATGTTAAGCTTAACACAACAAACCCAATTTCTCCTCTACTTCAAGATCCAGGTTTGGTAGGTCTTGAATGCTGGCCTAGGTCTGGCTTTTAGCTGTGGGGGTTTTGCAAGGGCCGAATAGGTAGCACCCAAGTTCTGAACATAGATTCTTGATAAAAAATGATTTAAAAATGGATGGAGAAACAAAATGTCACTTCTATTATCAATGGGTGAGAAGATACAGCTTTATCTGATAGCCTAAATGGGCTTGATAATTTCCCGTCCTAAGGAAAGCAAGCAGACAGAGGAGGTTTCACTGAAGTTGCAGAGTACGAAGAGAACAAATCCCCCACATTCAATCTATTAAACTTCGAGAGATTAGTTCCACCCAATTGAGAAACATGGACCACAGGCAATCATCTAGCAAGTGGGTTATTCATTCAACCCACACAAGGAAGAGTAAGGGCTGAAGGAACCAGGAGCTCTATGTTCCTTAATTCACTCAATAAAGGCATAAGTGGACATAAGGATTCCGCCTCCTCCCCAGCGTTCGATGTAAGGAACTCCGGAGAAGTGCCAATGATCCAAGAGGAAGACTGATCTGACAACATGTACAGGATGTATTTGCTATGAGTGGAGAGAAACTTTGGGGCATCAGTAAGGAGACTCGTGGAAATATCAAGGCATGACTGTGACGACGTGGCTGCAAAATGAAAATTGAACTATAAGAAACAGGATCTTACTTCCTTATGGTACAAATGACAAAGGCCAGGCAAGTGACTACCTCAGAAGACCTGGTTCAGGCTGAACTTTGCTACCTAATCGCTACGTAATTTTACCTCACCTGTGAATAATTCCTGACAAGAATTATTTAAACAATCAACTCAAATTTAAGGATTTATTTAAAAAATACCTTCTAAGCATATGCTATAGAACTATCATCACATAGACAATTTTGTCTCTTTCAATGCAATCATGATGCTTGCTTACTTTTTTGTCTCATCTTATTGCCTTATGGAGACGTCTAACTGGTCCTCCCATGGGTGAGGACCTGTAGCCCAGGAATGGCAGTGTGAACTCCTACCCTTGACTTGCTGTTGAACATAATGGGAATTTTTTAAACCTTCGCTGTTTGGTACATTATTTGTTGAGAGTCTCAGCAAATACTTTATATCAGATCAAGGAAGATTCCCCTCTGCCACAGGCCTGCTAATTAAAAAAAAGTCATTTATGGGATTTTTTTTTTTTTTTAAAGAGCAAGTACATTTTCTGCATTTGCTGAGATAATCATGTAGTTTTTCTCTATTGTTACTGTGCGAAATCGCATTGCAAGACTTCAGATACTGAACCATCTAGTTCCTGTATAAACCTTACTTCAGAATGATTATGTAATGTGAGAGAAGTGGCCTAGTTAAGAGACCTGGGTTCCAGGGCGCCTGGGTCGGTCAATTAAGCATCTCAGTCAATTAAGCGTCTG
The DNA here is from genome assembly GCF_030435805.1 of Mustela lutreola. Lineage (NCBI taxonomy): Eukaryota > Metazoa > Chordata > Mammalia > Carnivora > Mustelidae > Mustela > Mustela lutreola. Next base: position 127,291,722 of record NC_081298.1, read on the forward strand.
CCTTTGGCTCAGGTCATGATCCCAAGGTCCTGGGATCAAGCCCCGTGTTGGGTTCCCCACTCAGTTGGGAGTCTGCTTCCCTCTCTACCCCTCTCCTTCCGTCCCTCCCCTGCTTGTGTGTACTTGTGTGTGCCTGTGCACTCTCTTAAATAAATAAATAGATAAATAAATAAAATCTTTAGAAAAAAAGAGAGAGAGAGCTGGGTTCCATTCATCTTTTAGCCTCCTGGTTTTAATATAAGCCAACAACTTCCAAATTTGTGTCTGCAGCTCCAACTACCCCCTAAATTTTAAACCCATCTATATCCAACAGCTGATTTGATATCTCTGCCTCCAGTACGTCTAACAGGAATATCAAACTGATCATGACAGAAAACTGATTAAACCTACTTCTTTTCCCCATCTCTGTTGATGGAAGTCCCATCCTTCCAGTTTGGCTCAGGCCAAAAACCTTGGAGTTTCTTTTGATTCTTCCCTCACACTCCACATCTAATAATGTCTGCAAATGTTGTTGTTCCTACTTTCAAAATACATCTGGAATCTGACCACCTCCCCCGATTTCCACTGCTATGATCCTGGTCCAAGTCATCATCTCTTGCCTGGACTATTGCAGTAGCCTCCTACAGGTCTACTTGTTCCTGTAGTTGCTTTCTTTACAACTATTCTCAACACAAAATCCCAAGCGATTCTTTAAAAACCCAAGTAAGATCACATCACTCCTTTGCTTAAGATGCTCCAATGGCTCCCCATGTCAGAACAAAAGCCAAAGTTCTTGCATTGGTCTACAAGACCCTTCACCATACTGGCCCTTGCTACCTGTTTGACTTCATCTTCAGCTATTCTCATTCATTCTGCTCTAGCCTGAAGACTTCACAACTCTCTTAGAGAGCTTTTTCTCCCGATTCCCATGGCTCACTCTCTCACCTTCTTAGGTCCACTCAAACATTACCTTCTCTGAAGACCTGTTCTGTCCTTCCCGTTTTAAATGGTCACCACTCTCTTCCAGAAACACTCTCTGCTCTTCCTTCCCTACTTAATTTTTTTCACAGCACTTAGCACCTGACACACTGTGTATTTTGCTCATTTGTCAACCAACCTTTATTAGAATGCAAGCTCCGTGAGAACAGGGATTTTTATCTTCCTCATTAATGTAGCACCAGTGCCTGGAATAGTAATTGACAAATAATCAATGGTAGGCAATAAATTAATATCTATTGACTGAAAATATATATTACAACTTCTTTAAAATATTCATTCTTTGGCTAAAATTGACAAGTTAGGGAATGACAGAGGCTGGCGAGGATGCGGAGAAAGGGGAGCCCTCCTACACTGTTGGTGGGAATGCAAGTTGGTGCAGCCACTCTGGAAAACAGCATGGAGGTTCCTCAAAAAGTTGAAAATAGAGCTACCCTATGACCCAGCAATCGCACTACTGGGTATTTACCCTAAAGATACAAATGTAGTGATCCAAAGGGACACGTGCACCCAAATGTTCATAGCAGCAATGTCCACAATAGCCAAACTATGGAAAGAACCTAGATGTCTATCCACAGATGAATGGATAAAGATGTGGTATATATGTATACAATGGAATACTATGCAGCCATCAGAAGAAATGAAATCTTGCCATTTGCGACGATGTGGATGGAACTAGAGGGTATTATGCTGAGTGAAATAAGTCAATCAGAGAAAGACAATTATCATATGATTTCCCTGATATGAAGAATTTGAGAGGCAACGTGGGGGGGCTTGGAGGGTAGGAAAGGAATAAATGAAACAAAATGGGATCAGGAGGGAGACAAACCATAAAAAACTCTTAATCTCACGGAACAAACTGAGGGTTGCTGGGGGGAAGGGGGAGGGTGAGGGTGATGGGGTTATGGACATTGGGGAAAGGTATGTGCTATGATGAGTGCTGGGAAGTGTGTAAACCTGGCGATTCACAGACCTGTACCCCTGGGGCTAACAATACATTATATGTTAATTAAAAACCAAAAAAATCTTTTAAAATATTCTTAAAAGAATATTTAAAGTAGTAAATAGTAGTAGTAAAGTAGTTCTTTAAAGTAGTTATCATGCAATGCTTTAAAAAACAAACTCTTAAGTCTGAAGGTTCCCAAAGCTAACCACAGCTTCATTTTAAACTGGAAATTGATAGAGTGACTGAAGTCATCTCTTTATTTGGGGTTATAAAAATCACATATCAAAGACAGATTTTAAAAGCTGGAACTGGTTCATTACACCATGTTTTCTACTTTATATGCATTTGAAAATGTCCTTAATAAAAGACCTTGAAAAAGCTTTCAAGAGAAGGTAGGATGAAATTTTAGTCTAAACTTAGATGTTCATGAGTCTTTAAATAAAGTATGTTCTATGGTAGATCCTTTTTCCCAGCTGGTTTTGGTTGAACTTTAAAAGTCTAGCTTACTAGTTAATTCTCATTTAAAATGCAATTACTAACATCAACACATTAAGTGGAAAGCTAATTTTAAAATTAATGATTATTTTGTGGAAGTTTGCAAGTTAAAAAAGAATTCAGCCTAAAATTTAGTACAGGCAGGTATATAATAAATTACTTTAGATTTGAAAACAAAGCAGAACTGAGCAGGACTGACTCTTCGGGTACGAGGAAAGGAAGTCCAGGTAAGACATTTGTTCTGTTAAAGAAAGGTCTTCCTGTTCATCGACCTGTTCCATCTGTCTGCTTTTCAAATTGATGAAGTCACTCGCCTTCCAGAGGCACTGGTTTTAAAGGCCAGTCGAAAAGCTATTTCACGAAGAGCCTTCTTACTCGTATTTAATTTTACCATGAATCACTTCTCAGAGTGATTCTTCTATTCTAAGTGAAAGAGATAGCAGGGCATTCTACAAACAGATAGTCCCTGATTTATTATGGTTGGATTAACGACAGTTGGACTTAAAAATCTTCAACTTTATAATGCTGCAAAAGCAATATGCACTCAGTAGAAACTGCACTTTGAATTTTGAATCGGTTATTTTCCCAGGCTCGTGATAGGAAAGTACAACACTCTCTCGTGACGTGACGCTGGACAGCAACGTACACCTGTCAGCCATGCGATCAGGAGAATGGACAGCACACCGACCACCCTTCTGTACCCATACAACCATTCTGTTTTCCACTTTCAGTAGTCAGTAAATTACATGAGATACTTGACATTTTATTATAAAATAGGTTTTGCGCTAGATGATTGTGCTCAGCTGTAGGCTAATGTAAGTGTTCTGAGCACACCTGAGGTAGGCTAGGGTAAGCTCGGATGTTTAACAGATTATCTGTATTAAATGCATTTTCCAGTAATGTTACTTTCAGCTTATAACAGATTTATTGGGACATAACCCTATCATAGTCAAGGGAGATCTGTACTCATTTGGGGAGAAAAAACTGGAAGGGATTGTCTCCCCTGATCTGCCTTTTCTATTTTTTTCAGTTAAGACTGTAGTTAACCAATCAGCTGATTTTCAGTGAGGAATTAATTTCTGAGAAAAGTAAAGGGTTTAATAGAAGCATGTTATGTCATCTATAAATACAAAGCTTGAGAGCATGATAAAAGTATTACTTTTGAGTAACTTACATGTACATTAACTTTATAAAAACACCATAGAGGTGGAAGTATTAAAGGTAACTACTGATGTTCTTCCAATTCCCCAAATATGTGGGGCTCACATTTCATGACAAAAAGGGAATAATCATCAGGGTAGAATTGGGACCTCATCTTGAACTCTTGGACACTTTGCAACTTTTCCTTAGCTCAAAAATCCGTACTCTAGAACGACAACTCAGAGCCTGCTCTGTCCATCAGCTCCTTTCCCTGATTTAAAATATTGCTTCTGAATCGATTTCTTCAGTTAGCTGTCTAGAGGTTACTATGTGGAAGGCTCGGAGGTGGGAGGTGGAGGGAAAGGAAAAACGAGCCTCCTCTTTGAAAAGCTTACAATCTAAAAATAAAAATCAAAATCTTATAATTTGGTGGAGAGAAACCAATTTACATATAACCAACTGCCAATGCAAACCCAAACACTGCAGAAAGACAGTAGAGAAGAAAGGGGTTAATTTAAAAGTGTGGACCAGCGAGGGCGTCTTAGAAAGGATCCGAATTGAAGATTTGAAGGGACAAGGAGGGAGTGGAGAAAGGAGGAGCATTAAAGGCTGAGGAAAAGGGATGAATATGGTAATTAAGTGAGAACAAATGTTGTCACTTCAAAGATGAAGACCAGATCAGTGTGACATAGAGCATAATGAAACTTAAAAGGCAGGTTGAGGGGTGCCTGTGTGGCTCAGTGGGTTAAGCCTCTGCCTTTGGCTTGGGTCATGATCCTGGGGTCCTGGGATCAAGCCCCGCATCCATCGGGCTCTCTGCTCAGCGGGGAGCCTGCTTCCCTTCCTCTCTCTCTGCCTGCCTCTCTGCCTACTTGTGTCCTCCCTCTGTCAAATAAATAAATAAAAATCTTAAAAAAAAAATAAATAAATTAAAGGCAGGTTGATTTCAAACCAACTATAGGCAGGAAAGAGTCATTAAGACTCTGAAGGTTGTGTTCAGAAAGACTTCTCTGGTAGACCATGTGAGAGTTGAAGGTAAAAGGCGTGGAGGTGGTTACTGTAATCATCCAAAGAAAGATAATTAAGTCATGAATTCAGTCTGTGATTAAGGGGGCTAGAAAGGAGAAGATAGCCGTATGACACTGCAAAGGCAACTGTTAGCAATTTGGTGAGATGAGTGGGAGGAAGTTGTTGAAAATGACCACTAACAGGATGGTGATGCAATGAATCCAGATAAGGGACACAAGAATGTGTTTGTGGGGAAGTGATTTGGTGTGCGATTGAGTTTTGAGGCGCTGGGCTGGGGTGGTGGGATCCGTGTACATGGTAATGTTCGCCAGCGGGAAGTTCAGGCCTGGATCTCGAGGGCGATGGTGGCTGGATTTAAGATGCGCTATCAGCGTAAGTGGTGCTGAGATCAAAGAAAAAGACGTAGTTGCTCCGGAAGAGCACAGGGACTTGCTTGAGAACGGTCACCCTCACACAAATTTAAAACATGAAAAAAAAAAAAATTCAGTAATTTAACAAACCCAAAATTAGAGCCCAGTTTTATTTTCAAAATGGAAACCCCTACAAGCTTCTAAGAACAACTGTTAACGCATCAGGATTCCCACTTTTTAGGTGTCACTCTCTAGGTTCTGTCGTCTCTAACAGTTGTATTGTGCGGTGGGAAGAATGGCAGGTCTCATCACAAAACCCAAGGATTGACTCTTGTGTCCAGAACTTACCAGCCGCCTGACCATAAATCTGAGCTTCAGATTTTAATTGCTTCATAGGATTTTGAAGATCAAGACATATGGTATGTGAAAGTGCTGTACAAACTAAGAAGACATTGGCACAAGAATGTCAGTCTAGAACATCGCCGGCAGAGTAGAAATGAGATGTATTTTTTAATGGATGCAGAATCTCCATTATTAGGAAGGAATCAGCTTTAGGCAACTATCTCTGTAGTTCCCAGAGAACTGCCTATCACGGTTGTCTATAGGGAAACAGGTCTGGTCATCAGAAATGGAATATATAAACCTTGGTGTCAGGGTTTTTTTTATTCTGCACCTTAGGACCTGTGGGCATTGGAGTGGCAAGAAAACCTGAAGGAATAGAAATGATTCCTTTACGGTGTGCCTGCCTGCCTCAGTAGATACAGCATGTGGTCTTGATCTTGGGGTCATGAGTTCAAGCCCCACGCTGGGTATAGAGATTACTTAAAAAAAAAAAAAAAAAGCTAACTTACTTTACAGAAAAAAAAAAGGAGGAAAAGAAACTATTTCTGTAAACATTTTTGTTCTTTTCTCAAGCCAATGTCTCGGGTTTGCTACAGATACCTGTGGACATTGATTGGTTCTGCCGGTTGCATAAACGACCAAAGTTCTGAGACAAACACAAATGATTAGACCAGAGCCAAATTCCAGCAGAGCAAAAAGATTCTTTGTTTGCAGAAGGGTCCAGAGCCAAAGCCTCCATGAGCCTATCCAAGAAACCAAATTTTCTAGGAGGAATTGTAGGGCTCTGCCACCCAAAAGTGGTCCTTGGTCACTCATTTATACCTCCTGCATAAGGAGCCTACATTTTCCAAAATTCTTTCAAGCTGAGGGAGTGATGCTGCAGTTTCCCAGAGCCCCTTCCCCAGTTCCTGTTCAGATTTATGCCTCTAATGCCTCTCCCCAGACCGTGGGGGGGACATCTTCCCGATAGGATGCTGAAGCTCAGCCCCAGTTAGGCCCTGAAGGGCAGGCTCGGACGGCCTCTGGAGAAGGGCCAGGTCCTCTCTCCTCAGCCCTTCGGCTCCCACCTCACCCCACCCCAGTTTTCAAGGCCTGTTTTTTATTAAAAGTTATTTCAGAGGCGCCTGGGTGGCTCAGTCGGCAAAGCGTCTGTCTTCGGCTCAGGTCATGATCTCAGGGTCCTGGGATCGAACCCCACATCAGGCTCTGCTCAGCCTGCTCCTGTCTCTACCTCTGCTCCTCTCCCTTGCTTGTTCTCTCTCAAATAAAAAATGAAAATCTTAAAAAAAAAAAAAAAAAAAAAGGTATTTCAGAGAAGAAAGCCTTGCTTAAGGCCACACAGTGAGATTACCGCCTGCAGACTCTGAAGCAGTCCTCTAGCCTGTAGTCCAGGAAGAGGAATCCAGAATTTGGAATCAGAAGACTTGGCTTCAGGTTCCAATTCCCCTGATAAACCATGTTTGTGGCATAAGCTTTCAGTTTGTTTTCTCTTTACAACATCTCTCTCAAAGGACTGCAGGGAATGAATGAGACAACGAGCCTAAAAGCACCTTAGAAATGATTATAGCACAAATGTTTCCTCTGAATGCTACAACAGAGTATTGTGGCCCATCTGGCAGAAAATAATGTAAAAGCCTGTGCTTCTGGCTGGACAGGGCTAGTTATGGAAGAGACCTTAGCTACAGGCTGGCACAGTTTCCCTGTAAGGGTCCCAGAGCCTGGTTCATGTTTCTCCTGGAGCCAAAGGCTGGTTTCAATTACGTTCCAGTTGACTAGCTGACATAATTTTAATAAGATGTTTATGAGAATTCAAACTAGTTAATAATTAAAAAAAAAAAAAAAAAAGCAGCTCTCTGAGGTTCTTTCCTGTCTCTACCACGGGCAGTTCGGCAGAATTCTCACCCTGCCCTTCTCTGAGCTCCCTCCTCTTTATCCTACAAACCATACCTCAAATGCCGTTTCTTCCCTTGAGGAAACCTTCCTTGACCAGATGAGGTTTCACTCCCAAAGCAACTTCTAACTCTCCTCGACACCACTTAGTCCAACTGTGACTGCAACTATGGAAGTTGAATCCCCAGTGTGAATATCAGCTCTGGCAGGGGGCGCCTGGGTGGCGTGGCCAGTTAAGTCTCTACCTTCCGGTCAGGTCACGAACCTGGAGTCTCCAGACTGAGTCCCGCATCAGGCTCTCTGCTCAGCGGGGATCTGCTTCTCCAGCTGCCCCAACTCCTCATGCTCTCATATGTGCCCTCTCTCTCTCTCAAAAATGTATAAATAAAATCTTAAAAAAAAAAAAAAAAAAAAAAAAAAGCTCCGGGAGAGCAGGGTTCGTGTCTCTGGGTTCTTCCACATCTTAGCGCCTTGGATAAAGACAATAAAACATGTTGAATGAGGCCAGAGCTTTGGGTTTCTTTAATCTTGTTAAGAGCTCTTGTGGCAATGAAAATAAAATATCTAAAGAAAACTAATTTAGTGCTGGCAGAAAAGGTTCTGGATGGAGGAATGCTTCCTTTGGCAGTTTTCTCCAATAAAAAGAATTTATGGGCTTAATTAAATCATCAAGATCTTTTTCAGAGGTACAGGAATGGCCAAGGATCAAACTGGCTCTGAAACATTCACTTTTTTCAAGTGGAGCTGCTCTCCTGGGAGGAGGCGTTCGTTTCAAGGAGGAAATCAGCACGGCTTCCTTTGTGAATAGACAACTGTCCTTTCTTTTTCTTTGACTGTCAGGGCCCAGGAGACAGTTTCTAGGTACGAGCCTGTCTTGGCCAAACCATAAAGAAGATGGAAGTTCTTCTATATCAACCTCACTTTTCCCTCAACTGTTTCGGTTTTTCTAGCGGTCTTCCCACCCCTCCCTTAGCATAAATTTCAACAGATACCTGGGGTCATCTAAGAGAAGTATCATTTGTACCTTACCCCAACACTGGAAAAGGTTTTCTTCTCCCATAAGCATGACTTCAGAGAGCAGCCACCAAATCTGTGTGTATTTATACGTAGGCCGGAATGCCTTCTAGAATCATATTTGCTTACCCTTCTTACCCTGGCCTACTTAGCCAAGTGTTGGCAGATTTATGCTGCTTTAAAAACATGTGTATTGAATAAGAGACATTTTACGAAATGTGAGGGCAAAATGAGGGAGCCTCCTTACGTAAGATTCAACATCTCTGTAATCTACATACTGATAATAAGTGTTAGTATATAAAAACCCATGATGGGGAGAGATAGTGTCTTGTAGCTACAAAGGGCTGCCCTGACTCCATCTCCTGGGTCCAGAAACAGCAGGACCAGCGTGTTGAATCATTGGGCAAATGGCCAAAGCTATGATTTCCTCATGGCCCACTCTCACAACTTTACTTTGACCCTTTCCAATTTTCACTGGTTCATATGAGGGTGCCTTCGAGGATCTTTGGCTTCGGGGATCCTTTCTTTCGTGATCCTTTAATGACTCATTAGTCACTGGGGGTTGGGCGATTCCCGTAGGATGTAGCTTTCATTTCTTCCCTGTAAATGAAGAGGCAACCCAGGACATTGTTAAACAAATTCTATTCAGTAGCTGGAAAAGTGAATTTCCTGTGGAATGACAGGAATTACATAGAAGCAAGCAATTTTATTTTCCTCAAATGTAGCAATAATTTTAATCTGTACATACATAAAACAAACAGTGCAATTATAAAACCTTGAAGGTGACATGCATACTTTAAGGTGCAGCTGGGATGGGGAGGATGTTATTAGCATCTCCAATTTTCCTTACCACTTTTTAAAACTAGTTCCTTATGCAAAAGCACTGAGTCAGGAAACTTCATCTGGAATGCTGAAGTTAAAGGTGAACTTCCTGAAGTCTGCACATCTAAGTATCACAAACAAAACAGAAATGACCTCCTAGAGCAGTTTGGTAAGGACTAGAGTAATATGGCTGGGCGTTCAAGCTGGGAATGAATGAAATCAGGGATGCATTTTCTGAAAAACTAAAAGAGATAATGTTTGTAACTGAGTGTCCTATTTCTGTTTCATAGTTGCTACCCATGTGAGCCCTTCCAGCAATCTTTTTATTCGGTATAGTTTCTGAGTAGATGCTGTTCAATGGAGTTATCTGTGAGTAGGGGTGCTGAGATGCACAAAGGAGGACCTGGGGAAATGGCTTCTTCCTTGGTGTCTGAGTCCGTGCTCCTCGTCCGCCGTTAGTTCTTGTGGCCTTTGCTCTGCCGTGGAAGCAGAGGTAGCTGGTGCACGATGTCAAGATGCAGTCATCATTCACAGGCCCGGGTGCAGGTAAAGGCGAGTGATGGGGGTCTACCTTTGCTTCGTCCACAGTACCTTTCTCAAGCTTGCCTGGCCTTGCAGTGGAACTTCTAGAACTAGAGGCAGTTCACTGGGTCCTTGACTCAGAGGCCAGGATGAGACAAGACGTGGCAGAGTGACAAGACACAAAGGGAAAATATGGTACCAATTAGCCTCAGAGTAGGATAGATAAATTTATATTTGCACTGATGACAATTCAAATCCCCAAAGTCAATCTAAAACACATGAAAATTTTCTTTGAGTACTAATTTTTCTCTGTACAAGTAGCCTGTTGCACTTCCGGTGTTAACTCCTCACACTGTCTCAAGGTAGGTGATCCCAGGGACATTCTAGGGCGGTGTGCTCCAGCTCATCTCCAACAGCTCTTTCTGGCAGTGGCATTTCGATCTGAACCGCAAAGTAAATCCATACATGGCATCACAGTTAGTAAAATAATGAAATATCACTAGCCAAATGGAACTGCAATTCAATCAATGATATATTCACACACAAGTTTAGAAAAATCAAGAGTATGATAATAAAACCATAAAATTAAACAGAAGGAAATCAATTTCTACAAGAAATCAAATATATTTACAGTGAGATTTAAAGGGAAAAATAAGCTACTTGGATCATAAATTTAATTTTATTTTAAATAACTTTAGCTACCTTAGCTGTTAATACAATAAAAGCAGAAAGAACAGGCTGCCTTTTTTCCCCCAGATTTAATCAGAAAAATTATATCTACAATAATTGACAGAACTCGCTTCTTGTCCTTCACCCATCTCATCAAAAATTATTGCATTTTCCCCCAAACTGTATTTTTTGGATTCCTCTGTGAATATACTCATTTCGTCCCCGTTCCTGGAGGCATCTTGGTTTAAATCCATCTTTAAAAAAAGGAGAAGGGGTACATATGGGAGGCAAAATATTCTCTTGAAGCCAACAGATATAGAGTTGCTAGAAGAAGCTGATTGTACACACAAGCTGCCTGGGGTCGGGAAGGGGAGGGCTGTTGATTTAGACACGCGTGACAGCCTTCGGTGGACGGGCACAGGCAAAGCCCCACTGGGCCCTTCTTCTTTGTCAAGGTCAGGACTGAGCCAGCAGAGGCCGGGCTTCATCTTCCCCTTGGAACTTGTCATTTTGGTTCTCCTCCAAAAGTCTTCATCCAGATAAGAAGCCAATGACTGATTACAAAAATAAGAATAATTAAATTTGGCTCAAGAAAGATTGTCCAACTGTTCTGCCTTGTTATTTTTTTCAATATCCAAGGCCTTTACAAAGAAAGAAACAAAAACACCTCTCAATCTTCCAACAAAAGTGAATTCCTTTTTTTTTTTTTTTTTTTTTTTTTGCTCCAAATGCTACGACCTGAAGAATGGCTGCAGATTGAGATATCAAAAATCTCAGAAAAATATATAATATATTTGTATATCTCTGTATGTCTATTATTTAAATTTCACATTCCTTTAAAAGTGGTTATTCAGTCAGTAGCTGCTGAAGGAGGCTCTTCTGCTGGGCCTGGGGGGTCTGTGGTCCTGCCGTGGGTTTTTGAGTTCCCAGTGGACCAGGCTGGTTCAGGTAAGGGTCCCCGCCTACCAGATTCACTGTACACTGGACGTCAGCAAACACCTGAACCTGTTGCACCTGCTGGAACACAAATAAAAGATGTGTTTAGACAGAAGGGTCTGCCCCCCCGGCTTATGAGTGGGTACTACTTGAAGTGGAAACTCACTAGAGCATTCCTCTAGTCTGTAGTCACCACAGAGAAGAACTCTTCTGTCTTCTTGTCCTACAAAAAGAAAATCGCTGCACTCATTTTGCTCAGGGTTCTGGAAAGTTCACACTTTAAAAATAAAATCAAAATTGGAATGGTCAAGCCTCCTACAGGGTTGCCATCAATAATGAAAAGGAGTATCACTGCTAATATTGCCAAGATTGGGAAAAGCCCAGTGTCAGAGTCTGGGTGTTCAGTGGTGGGTTTAAAAAAAGAAAAAAGAAAAAAAAATATATATATACACACATATATATTATTTGGAAACTGGTTACAAAAGCATTCTACGGATGACTTTAGTAGAATAAAAAAAAAACTTTATGATGTTAGAAAATTAAGGGCTTTAACCCAGTATTAGCAAAATAAAAACCACCACAACTCAGTAATAGGACATCAGCATTACTAGAGTTAATGTCCAGAAGATTTGCATAGTATCTAAATATACTATTACATAGCTCTTTTACATATTGCCTTTAGAATTACAGCAAAATATTAGTAGAACAATTTTATATTTAACTTATTTTTCCTGATAGACAATTCATTTAAACACATAAGCTAAAAATAACAGTCAATTACTAGCTGAGAACAGTGTGAATTTTCCCTTTAGCTACTCTCAATAATAATACACATATACCTTAAAAATGTCTAAAGTTGCATAGTTCTAGCATTTTCTATTGGGAAAACAAAACCAGAAGTTAGTTTTTACAACCATCCTTATTAAAAAGTCATTTGTAGAACTGATTAAAGCCAGTATCATACTTGCGAATGTTCCAGACCAAGAACTGAGATGCCTTCCAAGGCATCCAAGTACATCTGTTAGTGTCTCAACCCTTTGGCAAATGTATGCTTCATGTTCAATAGGTACGTGAAGCATTTTAGCAATGCATTTTTGGGGTCATTCATCACTAATTTATGTCAATTACACTCAGGTTTTCTGAAAACTTTTCTATTGTAATTGAATAAAAGGTTGTTTTCATCAACCTTCATTGGCCACATGTCAAATATCCTGACCTCTAACTACTGTATCAGTCCAGCCCCCAGTGTCCTTCCTTCTTGATCCGCCTACACCTCCACTCTGCGCTCCCTCAGAAAGACAGACAGCCTCTGAGCTGAGTCTTCTTAACCTGACTCTCCTGACTCTCCTCTCCTCTCCAGGTCAACAATCCCCCTACTAAGTCTTCTTTTCCTGGTCTCTATATTCTCTTCTTTCCTGGTTCTCTGCTCTCCAAATACAATCCTCTTCAGACCCTCCTCTCTTGGTTCTGTTCCTTCTCCTTTCCTGTACGCCTGTCTCTGTATGTCTATTAAACTCACTCCCAAGCTTCTGTTTGGCAAGTGGAAAAGCACTGGAGCAAATAGAGATTGCATGATGGGCTACAACAGAAAGAAGATTCTGCCACTGAAATTTGGCATGAACACAAGCTATAGGGCTTTTAGGCACCAACTGATTAAAAAAATAATAGCATGTAAAATTTCATGTTTATGTGTTTCAACATAGGAAATACTGGGGCAGAGCATAAGGTGTTTCTGTCCCCAACACTTAAAAACATTCTTAAGAAAGGCATGAGCAAACAAACTAGAGAAAATTTTGCTTCTTTAAAAAGAATGTTTTGAAGATCGTCTGTTTTGAAATTAAAAAAAAAAAAAAAATGGAAACGATCAAACCAATCTTCAGCCATTTGAACTGCTCCTTAAAAACAGGATGCCTTAGGCCAGACCTCAAAGGACTTCACATACTGCCACACCTTCACAGACAGGCAAAAGCAAGACATACACAAATCCTACAATTTGCCAGGGGAGAAGAGTGGTGTGAGTGGAGTCCCAAACTCATAAGATTTTCTAGCAGAGTTTTCACATTAATTTAAACGCTATCTTAGAGCTCAAGAACTTTAAAACTCAGTTGTTTAGTTTTAATTAATTTGTCGGGCTGCCCAGTATATGTCCCTGCAGGAGCGAGGCTCTGGAAACTTTCTAATGAAGACTTTATTTTCCCCATCACAAAAATCCCCTCTTCACCCTCACAGGACTCAGATCCTATTTCCTGTGGCTCCGATTCGAGACATGGCTCCCAGCTGGTCTGTCTGATCCTGAGGAGACTGTCCACTGCTCCTCTTGTCCCTCTACCCCCTCAAGATGAAGCCTGAACCGGTGCTTGTATCACTGTTCCTCCTGAGGGTAACGCTTCATCTGTAGGACTCAATCTAAAACCCCGAGTTTAGCATTCAAGGCTCCCAGAAACCTGCCCCAATCTATTTTACCAATTTTAAGTCCTACAAAATTTGATTACAAACCCTTTACCTTCAGTGAATTTGGTTTCCTACGACCACGCTAGGACATTACTGTTTCCCTGTCTCCGGGCCGTCTACTTCCAGTCCCCTAGACTTGCAAGCTCACTCCCTCCTCCAGCCTCAGACACTTTTTCCTTCACCTTGTCTTGCCAACTGTGCTCATCAAGGCCCAGTTCAGCTCCTGTGGAAATGCTCTTCTGACCCTCACAGCATTTGCCCCTTTCTTTGAACACTATGGCTCTTGAAACTTATAAATTTGAGTTTGCCTTCTTAATGTGACAATTAATGTCACATGTTCTATCTTTCAACAGGCCCTAAGTGGTATGGCAGAAAGAGCATGAACTTCAGTGTTAGAAATACCGGGGTTCAACATCAGCTCTGCCATTTCTAGCTTTGTGAATTGTGCATGTAGTTAAATCTCCTCTGGTTCTCTTTCTTCATCTGTGAACAAAAGGAATACCGCTTCCTTCGTAGGGTCATAGTGAGGCTCAGATGAGATAAAGCAGACAGTGCTTAGCACAGTGCCAGGCAAATTAAAAGCATTTCACAAACGAAACTTTCCTTCCTCACTTCTCCCCATAGTTCACCTAAAGGGCAAACATGTCTCATGTTTCCTTGTATCTCCACCTTACCATAATGCCTGCAGAATATCTTAAAAATATGTATTTATTAAGGGACTAAAGACTAAATCAAAGTTACTGAAGTGAGCTAAAACATCCCAAATCTCTAAATTTAGGTTAATATAGGACAGTAGCCAGCCTTGCTATCTGTACTGTTTTGAAACAAACTTCTAAAAGGAGGCAGAGTACACAGCAGGCACTCTGTTTTGTCTGAGTTTACTGACATCTTTTGGGGTACTTTGATTACACATGAGTTTGAGAATTGTGCTTATTTACCATATAACAACTAGTGGCCACCATTCGTGATCCCTTTATCCTATTTTACCACCAGATTAAACCTTTCGAAACATTATCTCACTTAACCCTCTCAACAATCCTATTAGCAGGTATCTTGTTAGTTCTGTTGGTTAGGTAGCAGCTCAGGGAAGCTCCCTAACATGCCCAGGAGGACAGAGCTAAGAAGACTAGAACCAGGACTCACACCCAGGTCTGACTCCCAAGGTCAGGCTCTTAATCAATCAAAATGATGCTAAAGAAAGTTTCCTGTGTATCTAGAGTACATTTGGCAGCTCTGGCTTTAGAATTTTCTTACTGACCTGGGTTCCATCTGTTTCTGTTTTGAGAAGGTCAGTGGATGAGAGCTGGTTGCAGTAGAGGCCTGTGTGTCTCAGTGCTGGATCATTTATCTATTAAAGATAAGTACAAGACCAAATTACAAGCTAGTTGTTTAAGATGAAGACCAAATTCTTCCATGAAAAATAATCTCACGGACAGAAAATAGGGTGTAGCGGAAATAAAAAGCTTAGCAATTTACTGTGTTGTCCTAAGTCAGGATAGTGGTTCCTTTTGCAGGGTGAAGAGGGATGTAGAAGGGAGCATGAAGAGAATCTTTGGGGTATTGCTGATAATGTTTTGTTTCTTGATCTGAATGGTAGCTTTAAAGGTGTGTTCAGTTTGGGAAAATTAATTGAGTTGTATATTTTTCTATATATTCTTACATGATACTTCAATAAAAAGTTAAAATCATACACACAAAAGTTAATCAGCAAAAGGCTTTTATTTCTTGTCAAGATTCACTAATAGGAAGTAGATTTATCCTCTGCCTGAATCAATGAAGAAATTGCATAAGTTATATGAAACAGAGGCACTCAAGACATTAGACAAACCCAGTGAAGGAGAGTGATCCCTAAGAGCTAGGAAATTAACTGAGGTGAGTCCTACAATTGCTTCAGCCCACAGTACAGAGAATTTCCAGGCTGCAGCCAGCGTGGGGACAGGAAACCCAGGCAGAGCCCTGCAGGCTCCCTGAGTTGAGATGATGCAGCGGGAAGTCTGAGATGGCCAAGGCAGCTGGAATTCACAGTGCAGAAATGTCAGAGGAGAGGGAACCACGCAGAGAGAAAGCTCCAAAGACCCGCAGAGGGATCCCCTTGAGTCTCCAAGTTAGAACTGATCCGCTAATGGATTTTAGGGAACTACCCAAAGCAGAGGAAAGAGTCCCCAAAACTATGTTGATGGAATAATTCCCAAAGATCACACAGAGTTGAGAATAGGTCCTGATCCGGCCAGCTAGAGTGAAGAACATAACTCATAGAGTATCAAGCAGTATATTAGACAGGCTTTGCCTCAGTAGCAAAGTAAACTGTGCCTAATATACTGAACACTGCTCTGGTCCCACTAATCAAAAAAAGCAAGATCTGAAATGATCAAACTGTTTCAAGTAACTGACCCATTTCCCAGAATAAAGCTCAACAAGGTAAAATTCACAAACGCACCTAATAAAAAATTACTAAACCATGTTAATTTTCAGAAAAATATGACCCATAATGAAAAGTCAGTCAACTGAAACCAACCCCAAAATGATACAGATGATAGAACACGAGAATATTAAGACAGTTATTATAATAACTGTTTTCCAGATGTTCAAGGAGCGGAAAGGTTAAATATGTTAGAGATACAGAAGATATAAAAGAAGTCCAAAATGACTTTCCTCTCTTTCTGGAGAAGAAAGCAGAATACCTGAGATGAAAAATACACCAGATGAAATGAACAGATCAGACGTTGAAAAAAAAAAGAAAGAAAGAAAGAAAGAAAAAGATTAATGAACTTAAACCTACAGCGATAGAAGGTATCTAAAATAAAAGACACAGAGAAAAAAACGATTGACCTTGTTACCCTCCCCACATGGTCCCCAAACCCAGGGAATCAGTGAGCTGTGGGATAAGTTCAAGTGGCCAACTTTTATATATATGTATATATGTACATAATATGTATATATGAATATAATATAATCTAATATAATGTGTGTCTGTGTGTAATTAAGAGTCTCTGAAGGAAAGGAGGTGGGTGGTGACAGAAAAAGTATCTGAAGAAACAATGGTCAATAGTTTTCCAAATTTGATGAAAATTATATATCCATAAATCAAGAAGCTCAATGAATTCCAAGCACAAGAACCATGAAAACAATCACTAAGGCATATTGTAATCAAATTGGTTAAAACCAGTGACAAAGAGAATAACCTTTTTTGAAAGCAACCAGAGCGGGAGAAAAATCAATCCCGTACAGAGGAACAAAGAGAAAATGCCAGGGGATAAGGCATCAGAAATACTGTAGTGAAGCAACATCTCTAAAGTACTGAAGCTAAAACTAAAATCAACCTAAAATTCGGGGGAGATAAACCTTTCAAAGATGAAGGTGAAAAAAAAAAAGATGAAGGTGAAACAAAAACTTTCTCAGTCAGTCTCAGCTGAAAGAATTCAGCGGCGGCCGACTGTAAGAAATGCTAAAGGTAGACCTTCATGCAGAAGGAAAACGATACCAAGCTGGAAACTGGGGTCTCCACAAAGGAATGAAGACTGCTGTAAATCACTACACAGGTAAGTATAAAAGTGCTTCTTTAAATTAAAAAAAAAAATGTAACTGTTTAAAGTAAAAGCATGTGGGGTATATGCCAGATGTAGACACGATATGTATGGTAACGACAGTGCAGGAGGGGAGAAATGGAAGTTGAGAGCAGTGTGGTTTTTATACACCAGGTGGTTCTCATAGCGTCGGAAAGGACATGATGCTACATGAGAGATGCATGCTCTAAGCTCGGAAGCAACAACTAAAATAACAAAATGGAGTTATATATAGCTAATAAGCCATCAAAGGAGATAACATGAATTACAATGTTCAATTAAACCAAAGAAAGGCAAGAGATGGAACAAAAAAAAAAAAAGATGAGACAAAACCCCCCAAATTGTGAGACATTTAAATTCAACAACATCAATAATCACATTACATGTCAATGGGCTAACCACTCCAATTAAAAGCTGCGGACTGTCGAACTGAGAAAGCAAGACCCAACTAAATAAGAAATATGCTTTAAGTATAATATTTTTTTACCTAATTCATTATATTTTTCATTACTTTAATCTGCTGGAGATGGCGAAAAATTCTAATAACTGAACAGTAAGAACAAGGACAAGATACAATACTATTTAGGTCTTCTATTTTGCACAAGAAATGAATCACTAAGTTGTTCTTTTTCCTTGTTAAACTCCTTAGGGACTTACTATAGAGTATCTGGGGAACAGAAAGTTTTCTAAATAAAATTCACATCAAAAAGGGATTCTATAGAAAAGGTAATCAGGGTTTACATGTTTTTAAGACTTGCTACAAATTATGGCTACATGGTCACAGTCTACTTTGTGGTTGCTGAAAATGAGAACAGTAACTACAGGGAGGTACCCCAATGATCTTCTTAAATATCATTTTGAATTTAGTCATTCAGTCATTCTATCCTTAAAAATCTTCAGGAGTCTCGGGGTAAACTCTAAAACATTTAGATGGCTTACAGCATGTCTAAAAAGCTTACCACATAAATTCTGCTTTAAATATAATATCAATGTTCCCTTAACGTTCATGAGACTTTTCAATTTCTATCCCTTGCTAAGGTTATGCTGTGACAAGTCTTGAATGTTTTTTTCTATTCTCTTTCTTAGGCAAACCTTCCAGAAGGCTTTCCTAATCATGCGGCTTTTCCTTTAAACCCTCAGTAGTTAATTGCACATATCCCTAATACGACACAAATATTTACGGTCCTATGGAGGTCTGTCTCTTAACGCAGCGGTTTTGTCCTATTATTCAACTGATCTTTGTTTATGTTGTGTCTCCCCAACTTGTTAATATTACCTCCCACAGAGCTATCTTTGTATATAGTAAGTATGGAATAAATGTTTGTTGAAATGAAAGGAAAAAGTGAAGAAAATGTGTTCCAAATGTAAAGGGGTAAGTTCCAAGTCAATGTATTATATGTATCATTTTATTTTATTTTATTTATTTTTAAGTAGGCTCCATGCCCAGCGTGGAGCCCAGCGCAGGGCCTGAATTTATGACCTTGAGATCCAGACCCGAGTGGAGATCAAGAGTTGGATGCTTAACCAACTGAGTCACCCAGATGCCCCTGTATCATTTTACAATAAATCAAAAACAATACAATCTCTTTTGAGAGTAAAATCTTATAAGGTCTGTCAAAATTTCCATTGTATATCTTAGGAGGTAGTAGCTATCAAAAGATGGTGGGAAGTCAAAGAAGTGTGTCTTTCCCCCTAGCGCTACTAAGAAATAACTGACACACATCTCCACCCAGTACAGTCATTTTTGACGAGTAACTGAACATACCTGATTTTCCCTGGAGGAATGACCTGTGGTATGGTCTGGAGGGGGGGAGTGTGTGTGTGTGGCGAGTGTGCCAGCTGCGCCACTTACCTGCTCAGGGCACACAGCGTTCATTCCCGGCATCTGCAAAGAGCTCATCTGCATCTGGCCCATCATTGGGTTCATGTTCTGAACATTTGTGTTTCCACCTGCCATGGACACGGTGATGCTCATATTGTTGTACACTCCTGGCTGCGCAGGCGTGGGCTGGTTCTGGACAGCTTGACTGAACACACTGTTAACTCAAAAACAAGCCCAATTACATCCACGGATCGTGAACATGGGCGTAGCATACTGGACTCTGTTTCTTAAGTATTAGATAAAACTCCACAGAAAAGACATTACATTCTTAAATTACATATAAGACTTCATCTTATTACAATATATAGAAATTGAGCGTAATTGAGATGAATTTTGAACTCTGCCCAAAGGATTTAATAGCTACAAAGAGCTCATTTTAAGTTACAATCATCTGGCTTCATATCAGAGTTGTGAAATTCCAATTAGGTGAATAATTAAGAAAAAAAAGTTTTCCACATAAGTACGTCTTCCAGATAACTGAAATGCACTCATTTAACAATCAAAATCATTCTGAAATTTTTTATATCATTTTATCTTCCTAAACCAAGAATACTCTATTTAAGCAAAATGCCTGGGATATGTATGTTTAATAACTGCTCAACGAATGAATGAACAAAGGAATCAATGATTCAATGATGGAGTTTTATATTGTGATTGCTTATATATCTTCTTGGACTAACACTTCAGGCAAACACTACTATCTTGTTCCACTCATTCCTTGTCTCTAGTAATAAGTGACACATGGCAAGCACTCAGTAAATATCTGGTGATGAGTGAATTATGAACATGGGTTATTATTACTCAGTGCTGTCAACTGATGAGGTATGGACTGCTTCTTATTTATAGAAAAACACCATCTGAAGAGAATTTCCTCAGACTCTGAGAACTGGGACTCCCAGGCCTTACTCCAGCCCTAATGAATCAGTTTCTGAGGGTGGGCACAGACAGTCACATTTCTAACTTTTCATGCACATTAAGACTCAAGGGCCTTTATTCAATGTTCTAGAGACGTTGTTGCTTCTCAAGGATTCAGCTTCTGGTTGTTTTCACTATGCTATAAACTAAGAGGAATATAACCAGATATTTCTATTTGGCAAATGTAATGTTTTTAAAGATCCCAAAGGTCTTCTCAGGCTAGAACATGGCTTTATGTCTTTTCCAGAAGCAAAATGCAGTTATGTTTTTCAGAGGGCTTATTTTACTGATTGCCTTCTTTATGGCCTCGTTCTGGACTGTTGGTATAGTCTGGCCTATTTCTCTTAGTAGGTAGAACAGTATGAAATAAACAGCAAGTAAATACAACTTGAAACTTTATATTTGAACTCTGAAATTCTAAATGATACATATATATACACATCTAAAGGAAAATGATATGAATTGTGTCTTTTATAAGTTCGACAAAACACCAAATGTTTTATGATTATCAGTTGTTAAATAATAAACTGCTAGTAAAATCCCACCTATTTTAAGGTTAATTCTGGAGAATTTGATTTCTAAATATTATTTACCCCATCAATGGCTTATCTATTCCTATATTCCTTGCTCCCTCCTGGGAGGTAAACAGGATGTACTGACATTTATCGTTTCTGGTAGATTAAGGTAATCACACTAAAATTAACATACTGAGAAACAGCCTATTCATCATGTCTGAAGAAAAGCAGCAAATTTTCCCCAAGTAATTATAAAACACAAATGCTCAAAGAAAATTCTATGCCTAGGAAATGGTCAGTAATACATCTTTGAACCATTAACGTCTCTACCGTGTGTATGCGTGTGAGGCAGTGCCCCCACAACTAAAGGTGAGGAAAAACCCATTAGTTCACTGCCCATTTCCTAATGAGAACATTTCTACCCCAGACAATGCTCATTTGTCAACTGATCCATAAATCAGCCCTGCGGAGGCTCAGCTCAGGGCTCTGTAAGTTAATGCATACAGAAGCTTCAAGGACTGCAATGATGTCATACTTAGTGAAAAAAAGTTCAAGATTTAATTTCTTTTCACATTTATACTTGGGACTTATATTAGCTTAAGTTCATTCAAACTGCTCTTGCCAACAGTTCCATTTCAGTTTCTTCCACTACGGGAAGAAGACCAAGCCTTCTGCAGCACCAGTCACTGTTCTAGGTCTCAGAAATGACAGGGGGGTGGGGTTCACCTCCCTCCCTCTGCTTTCCCGGTCAGCCCCATGTCAGTTACTACAGTTTTTTCGGCTAGCACCAGGAATTTGGAAGCCCCTAAATCACGGTGTGGGGGAAAGTAAGGATGAAGACTTCAGCCACAATGGCTGCCATAGGTATTGGAGGTATTGTTAGCAAGCATGGAGGTGCTCCAGGTCCTAGAAGTCTAAAAACAAAGGGTTAAACAACAGGCCTTCCTAGCCTTTAAAATGCTAATAAGTGCTCAGACTCTCCCTGGCGACTAGTGTTACACACAAACCTGCACTGTTCCGGGACAAAGAGGCTTGGTTTAACCCTTTATTTTTCTTGACTGGAGAGATCATGAAAAAGAATCACATTACACAGTCTCTGAACTCTATTACATCATTCTACTAAGTGATTCTTTGTTTCATGTATTACTTTTGTCCCTTTACTGCCGTCACCCACTGGACTCTTGGTAAGTTCACAGCAAGGGCAGTTTCCCCTGTTCCTTGTGGTACCCTGCACTGTTCAAGAGAAACAGCGAGGGGTCACAAATCCATGCTACCTGTGTCCACTAATAAGCCTTTACACATGAAGCAAATAAGCAAATGTGAATGCTTAGAGACTTCGTGACAACTATTTTTTTTTTCCCAAATGATTTGGTAAAGTCAAAGTTCACAAAAACTGTTAAAGTACAACAAAAATTCAAGCCCACATTTGAATCTGAACTCAAGAAGTGATTGAGGCAGGACAGAGAATTTTTGTCCTTGTTCACTCAATAAATGTATAGTAAGTGCTCACCTGTTCTAAAGGATGGACATACGCAAGTAAACAAAAACAAAGTCCTGTGTTTAGGATGATTATATTCTAGTTGGAGGAGACAGACCATAAACAAAAGGACTAACACACAATATGTCGGGTGTTAAGTACTATAAAGAGAAATATAGAAGGGAAAAAAGGGACGAGGGGGTGGAAACCGCTGTTGTTTTAGAAATGATGATCAGGGAGCTTTAATATGGTGACATTTAATATCTATGTCTAATTAGCTGACATTTAAGGAGAGACTTGAAGTGTGAGAGAGCAAACCATGTGGCCACTGTGAGAAGAACATTCCGACAGAGGGATTTAAAAACGCAAAGGCCCTGAGTTTGCAATGTACTTGGCACATGTGAGGAACAGAAGAATAAACAGACACCAGTATGCAGACTGAGTGATGGGAATAGCAGCTGAGGTCAGAAAGGGACCCAGGAACAGGATTATGTGGGCTTCCCGGGCCCCATTCTGCACTCTGAGTAAGTTGGTGAGTTTTGAGGAGAGGACTGCCATGCTGCTCATGTCTGAAGAGCATCACGCAGGCTACCACGTGATTACACTGCCAGGGAGCAAGGGTCGAAGACAGGAGACAGGAGACTCCTTCGACAGTCTGGAAAAAAGACAGTGGTGGCTTGCACATGGGACAGGGAAGAAGGGAGAGCTAAGAAGCTGACATGATTTGCTGACGGGCTGTCTGATGTGGGATATGAGAGAAGAGGTTTTCTCTGCATAACTGGGAGAATAAAGTTGTTGTTCACTGAGACGGGGAACAGTAGGAGAGGAGCAGGTTTTGGCGGGGGGACGACACCCCTTCAGATTTTGTCATGGTGAGCCAGAGAGCCTATTAGACTTCTGAGAGGGATAGAGATTAGGTGGTTATACATATAGTATGGTGTTCAGGGAGAAGCCTGGGCTGGGATTTAGAGACTTTGTCTTTTAAAAGATTTTATTTGTTAGAGAGAGAGAGAGAGAGCACACACAAGCAGGGGGAGTGGCAGGCAGAGGGAGAAGCAGGCTCCCTGCTGAACAAGAAGCCCAAGGCAGGGCTCAATCCCAGAACCCTGGAACCGTGACCTGAGCTGAAGGCAGACGCTTAACTGACTGAGCCACCCAGGTGTCCCTGGGCTGGAGATTTAAACTGGGGAGTCGTAGACACTGAGATAGGGATGTGTAATCGTATTGGACAGCATAACCAAGGGAGCAAGTGGACAGAATGAGCTCTGAGGCCCTCAAATGGAGCTCGGGGAGATGAGGAAGATCCAGCAGAGGACACTGAGAAACAGGGTGAGAGTGACCTTTCTCAAGAGAGAAAGCTGTTCCAGAAACTAAATGAAGGAGGAGCGTCAAGAAAGAATAAATGCAAATGCTACCAGCAGTCACCGCACCTGTCACTGTGGAGGACACTGCCAACCTGGACAAGAGTACTGGTGCTAGAGCGGTGGGGATGAAAGCCCGACTGGTCAGCAAGGAAAGGAGAAGTGCTGAGAGTCTTTTAGGGTATTTAACTGTAAAAGGGAGCAGAACTGTCAGTGGGACTGTGTTTTTTCCAAGACACATTTAAATGCTTAGATGTGGGCATGGAGCTAGAGTTTAGCTGGATTTCATTAGGAAGCATCTTGCTAGCACGGCCAAGTGCAGCAGAGGGAGAGCTGGCCAAGGGAGTGGAGAGTGTCTGTAAAGGAATCACGATACCCATGGACCGTGGAATCTAAAGTGAATTTAGTAAGCTGGGATTAGAACATATTAGGAGTCTAAATTCTTCTTGCATGTTATATAGGCAGTTTCATTTCTACCTAATTTACACACAGTCCTCACTGAGAGCTCCACAGTTCTCTAACGGGAAGACTTCCTCTCACCTTTCAGTGAACTTTAGGAGAATATGGTCTTAAGTTTTCAACTTTAACTGCCTCACTTATTATGTTGTCAGATCAAACGGTTTCCCTGTCATTAGAACCAAGACACAACCTAATTAAAAGCCTTATAAAACTCAAGTGAAGTGTGAAAAGTTCAGCAGCCAGGATTGGGGGGAAAATGACATTAGTGAGATAATTCAGAGCAGAATGGGCAAGATGAGGCCACTGAAAATCTAGAGATTCAAAGAGCTGGCTGAGGCAGGACAGCCTGAGAAGCCACAAAACCTCTACTGTTGCCACGAGATCTCTGAAACATGCCGAGAGGGGTAAAGCCTGTGTGCCCACTCTTTAGGCTCTAGTGAATTCTGATATTTAGCCATTCTTACTTTAGATTTTTAGAATTTTTAAAGTGTTTTTATAAATAACACTTTTTTTTTTTTTTTTAAGTACCCATTTCTACCTCCGTCCCAGGGAAGCTCCGTTTCACACATGATCAAGTTCTTCAGGTGCGCTGACAGTGAGATGGGGGATTGGGGGCCACTAGACCACTTTTCTGCACTGTAAACACACACATTTACCTTAAAAATGACTTGAAACTTAGAGGATTCAGAAGTTATTTCTCTTTGCTATCATGTAAAATTCAGTTCCATGAGCTTGCAACTGGAAGCAGCCAGCCCTCTTCTATTCCGATCGTCACGGCACAACTGTTCTTATGTGCTGCGGAGACCAGGGATGCTCATATTCAAAAACTTACTTACTTGTTGTTTCCCATTGCACCTTGCTGCCAGGCCTTCATGTCTGGTGACTGGTACCCCGACGAGGGCGGAGTTGGCTGGAGCAGAGAGCTCTGAGGAGGAGGGATCGGCATCGGCACCATGGAGCTCCCGGGGCTCAGAGATGGAGCGAAGTTTGCCTCACCTTGGGGAACCATTCCTGCAAATTGACATAAATTAATTTATGTGACTATACTATAAATGTATTAACCCTATAAAAGAGAACCCCCCACTCCCACAAGGATCTGTCATGATATAATTCATGATATAATTAGAAACAGCCTATTCAATAGAGCAGGGAAAACATTTCAGTCTCTTCAAAATAAGGCAAGAAATTAAGAGTATAAACAGAGAAGTAAACATAAAATAAGTCTGCAAGAATGCATCACTAACATATTGATTTCGGTTCCAGGATTATGTATAATTTTTTTTCTATTCTTTTTGCTTACATGGATTTTTAAAAAAGATTTTATTTATTTGTTTGACAGAGGGAGAGAGATCACAAGTAGGCAGAGAGGCAGGCAGAGAGGGGGGAAGCAGGCTCCCCGCTGAGCAGAGGGCCTGATGCAGGGCTCGATCCCAGGACCCTGAGATCATGACCTAAGCCGAAGGCAGAGGCTTTAACCCACTGAGCCACCCAGGTGCCCCTTACATGAGTTTTTAAGTGCAAAAATGTACATGAATATACATGACAGATTACTTGTGTAATAAAAATAAGTTAGGAAGGGAAAAAGGCAAAACAAACGCGTGTGAAATGAAAAATGAGAAGAGCTTTGTTGTCCATGCCTCAGTCATCTCTGTGGGCTCTTCTTTCCCTGTCCTTTTTCTTTAAGCTTTACTGAGGTATCACCTACGCCACCTCAAATTTACCCACCGAACTGCACAACTCAGTGACTTGTAGTCCATTTATGGAGCTGTGCAACCATCAGCTCAGTCGAGTATGGACATTTTCATTCCCCTCATGTCCCCCCTATGCCTGTCAGCAGTCATTCCCCTCTCCTACCCCAGCCTCAGGCAACCATGGATCTGCTTTCTGTCTTGACAGGTGTGCATTTTGGGGGCAATTTCATATAAATGTAATCACATGAGATCTTTTGGGTCTGGCCTCTTTCACTTAGATAATGTTTCTGAGGTTTGACCATTCTGCAGCATTTATTGGTAGTTTGTTCCTTCCTGGGCAGGATGATGCTTATTAGCAGCTATTGATACAATCGTTTTAAAAACATCAGCTGGCCGTAATATTAACAATTTACTTCTGAATTTTTAGGTTGTTGCTGTGGTCTCTATGTCCATACTTGTATGAATGCTATATTGTCTTGACTGATGTGACTTTTTCTAAATCTTCTAAAAAAATTTTTTTAAATTAGATTTTATTCATTTATTTGACAGAGATCAAAAATAGGCAGAGAGGCAGGCAGAGAGGAGGAAGCAGGTTCCCCGCTGAGCAGAGAGCCCGGTGTGGGGCTCGATCCCAGGACCCTGGGATCATGACCCGAGCTGAAGGCAGAGCCTTTAACCCACTGAGCCACCCAGGCACCCCTTGACTGATGTGACTTTATGGTAATTTTTGAAATGACAGTCATCCAAGTTGGCTCTCTTTTTCAAAACTGTCTTGGCTACACTGGATCCTTTGTATTTCCATGTAAATTTTAGGAGAAGCTTGTCAATTCTCCAAAAAGCATATTGACATTTTGATTTGCTTTGTGTAAGGTCAATTTGGAGTGAACCTGCTATCGTTTCAGTTTTTTTCTGATTTCATTTTGACAGTGTCCATTGTTATGTCTTCAAGTTCACTAATTTTTTCTTTTGTAATGTCTAATATCTCTGTTATCCCATCTAGTATATTTTTCATCGCAGACACTGTAGTTTGTTTCCAGAAGTTGATTTTGATTTTATTTATATTGTCCTTGACTTTACTTAATATGTTCAAGCTTTCCTCTAGCTTTTTGAACATATAGAATAATTGTATACTTTTTAATTGTCTCAATGTCTTGTCTACTCATTTTATCATTTGTGTGTGTCTGTGTTGGTTTCGATGACAGATTTTATTCCTCGTTATTGGTTTTATTATACTGCATCTCTGCATGCCTGGTAATAAAAGACTAGATCCCAGACCTTGTGAATTCTACCTTGTTAGGTGCTGGATTTTTTTTTTAAGAAGGAGGAAAAAAGAGTGGGTGCATGTGAAAGGGGGTGGCAGGGCAGAGGAAAAGGGAGAGAGAGAGTCTTAAGCAGGTCCCATGTCCAGAGTGGAGCCTGACAAAGGAGCTTGAAGCAGGGCTCGATCTCATGATCCTGAGATCATGAGTTGAGCTGGAATCAAGAGTTGGATGCTTAAACAACTGAGCCACTCAGGTACCCCTAAATGCCCTTTAAGTATTTTCAACCTTTATCTGGGTTGTAGTTAGGTTACATGGAGACAGTTTAATCCTTTTGGGTCTTGTGTGTCAAGAGACAAAAGCAAAGGTTAGGGCTTATTTTGTCTGCTACTGAGACAAAACCCTTCTGAGTATCTTACTTGACACCCCATGAATCATGAGGTTTTCTATTCTGGCTGGTGGGAAGAGAAGTTGGCCCTGTGCGAACTTTGTAGATTGTTCCCTATAATCTTTCCAGGTGGTTTTCCCTGGCCTTGGTTTGTTGTGCGAGCACACACAAACACACACACAAAATCTGAGTGGGACCCTGTGTACATCCTTGCAGTTCCCTGTGGCTCTCTCTTCTCTGGTCCTGTGCCCTGAGACCTCGAGTTGCCTTGGCCTTCCTAGACTCCCAGCTCCATGGGCTCAACTCAGGGAGACTACTGGTTCCTTTTGGACTCCCTCTCCAAGCAGCATAGTCTGGATAATATAAAAAACTATAGTTCGATGTACTTTGATCTTTTTGTTTGTTTCAGATGGGGGAATAAATCTGGCTCCTGTTACTCCAACTTAGCCCAAAGTGGAAGTCCTAACAGTTTAAAAGGTAAAAATGGATTTTTAAAAATGATTTCTGTTATGCTAGCACTTTGTATTTTTTTCCTGACAAAATACATTTCATAGTTAAATACTTTTGAGATACAGAAAGTTTTAAAAGTGCAGAGAAGAATGTCATAATCTGATTATCCATAATTTAGTATAATTCATTCAAATCTTTATTTAAAAAATCTAACACATTTTTGTGACCTGCTTCTTTCCCTTATGATTATGTCCTTAATGTCTCTCTATAAATATAATCGTATATTCTATGTTTTGCCACCATTATTATAACTTTTCTCCTTTTGTTTGTTTAATATGGCCAGAGATGTAGTTAATTTATTCCTTTTGGTTTTTTGTAGGCTACAATTTTAAAAATATTTTACATTTTCTGTGAAAATAGAGCCAACTGTAAACTTTCTATAGTTTTTTTCTTTCATCAAATGTTTATTTTTCTTGGTAAAGACTATTATAAATAAAGCTATATATTTTCTCTCTGTTGCTTCCTCCATCTGTAATTTAATCTCTTAATAATTTTGACTAAGAATATAAGGAGAAGTTAATTTTTCATTTATGACTCTAGAAGATGGGTGTTTTCCCCCCATCTTCTTCATTTCTATGTTATGCATATAGAATTATGCAGACTATCTCTACATAAACTCTATAATTTAACCATTTTGGTTGTGATCTTTGAAAAAATACTTGTCTGTTCTTAATGCATTTATAATCTTGTTAATGAGGAAATAGTTTCTTTCAGAAAAATATGTATGTGAGGGCAGGAGAGATACTTCTCATATTCTGGACATTATTCTGTAGAATCAAAGTTAAACAATAAATAAGAGATTGCAAGTATATCAGCATACTTTTTGACATTTCTTTCTGGACTCATTTCACATTCTAATTGTTCCTTATCAGCTGACCTAGTTTTAGTAGAGAGAACCAGCTTGTAAATAAGGAACTGGAGGGGTAGACAGAGTTCTGGTTCAGGTTCTGCCACCACACTGGACCTTGGATTCCTTGGACCAGACAATCTAGTTCCTTCCAAAATTACGATAATTCTGTCTTCACCTAAACTATGCTAAGCCTCCCTGCTGGACCATAAATAGCATCACAGCCATTGGCAGCAGCAACCAGAACCAGGATTCATCCTTCCATTCATTTACTTCACGAAGGTTCATTGAGCACCTACTCTCCCTGCCAGACCTCTGTGCTAGGCAACTGAGAAACTAAAAAGATCACACTTTGCTCAGTCAAGAAACTTGCTATTTAAAAAGCAAGGCAGCTAGGTGAACAAGTGAGTGTAAGACAGGGTGGTGAGTGCCTATGATTGGGAGTGGTCAGGGAAGGCTTCCCAGAGGAGACAGTTCTGAGAGAAGGGAGGAACAAGAATGAGGCCAGTGAGTGAAGGACACTGGTTTGAAACAGCAGATATAGGATTACAAGGCCTAGTATGAAAAGAGAGCAAGGTATACATTCTTTCTTGGATCTTGGGAAATTTGTTAGAACAGCTGGAACTCTGAGATATGGAGAGAAGGGAAGCAGAACTGATGAGTCTAACTTTGGACAAGCTGAGTTTGGGGTGTTAGTGGAGAGAAAATTCAAGGATGTCTGTCATCAGGCAGTTGTACACAAGAGCTGAGAGATCTGGTTAGAGATACAGAAGAGAGTCATCAGCATGAAGAGGTCACTGAAGCCACAGGAGTGGATGAGATCACTGAGGAGGAATGGAGTAGCATTATTGTAGTTCACAGAAGGAGCTATGGATTAGCTTCAAGGAATTCATGGAGTGGGTACAAAATTTTGTAAAAATTTCCATCATATTTCCTTTAAATGTCACCTTGGTATAAAATAAATTTTATTTATTTTTTTAAAAATGCAGGGTTTGTGTGTGTGTGTGTGTGTGTGTGTGTTGTTTTGTTTTTAAGATTTTACCTATTTATTTGAGAGAGAGCATGAATGGGAGAAATGGGGAAAAGAGGCAGAGGGAGAAGCAGACTCCTTGCTGAGCAGGGAGCCCAATGTGGGGACTGGTTGCAGGACCCTGAGATCACGACAAGAGCCAAAGGTAGGTGGTTAACTGACCGAGCCACGCAGGGGCCCCTAAATAAATTGTAAATGTCTAATTCTGTTCTTGTGCACTCATCATTATGGCTTGATAGTCTAGAAATATTTTTGGTTTTCAGAAATAAAAGAGAGCATACTCTGTCATTACTATTATTCACATATTCCTTCATTTACTCTGGGCCCCTACTAAGCTAAAAGATGCCAAAGCAAAGGACTAAAGCTAAGTTAATGAATTCAACCTTTAGTCTTACTAATATCAATTAACACAAAAACTTTTTCTGCAAAGGACCAGATAGGAAATATTTTTGGTTTTGCAGGTCATAAGGTTCCTGGTACAATTCAACTCTGCGTATGAAGCCAACCACATTATGTATTATCACACATAAACTAAAGAGGAGGACTGTGTTACAGTAAGATTTTATTTAAAAAACATGTGGTGGGTTTTTTTCTTCTTCCAAAAGAAGTCTTCATTTGCAAAGGTTGAAACTTTTCCAGAACTTGCATTTGTACTCACACAAAACCTGGTCATGAAGCTTTTTACCAGGTTATTGATAATGTTGGAATGAGTTTATAACTTAGCACAATGGAAGACATTTAAAAACACTGCCTCTTTAAATGTTCTTTTGTTCTCCAGAAAACCTGACCACTCCCCCCACCCCATTATTTTGAAGTAGTTCACGAAAGAACTTCAGGCTCTGTCATTTTATTTCAATTTGCAACTGGATGAAACAACTACTCTCTATCGCACCCAGCGTCTGGGTTTTGTTTGTAGTAGGAATGCTGATTTGATCAACGATGAATTCTTATGTTGTGAAAAGCATTTTCTGTCAATCTAAATTTGGACTAGAAGAAAAATCAGGTACCAGATAGAGCGCTTATGATGGGAAGCAACACATCCAGTTCTGTCGCCTAGAGAAGTAAGCCCCACCACTCATGATCTCAACCACTGTGTACACACTGACATGGCAGTAGCTCAAAGAGGAGAACACAACTCTGAAAGAAATCTTGTCAACTTCATTGGAAATGGGGTTCTGAAGAACTGCCTTTCTAGGTGGCTTTGTCAAGAAACAGAAGAGGGATACGAAATTCTTTCTTGGTCTTCCAGAGAAGAGGTGCTGAGGAACATAACTGAAAATGGGCATAAGTACTGTTTTTATTTCTCTGTTTCTTAAGAGAAAAGAATCCTTGGGGAATTTACTAATGTTTGGGTTACTCATAGTTATTTCTTATTTTGCCAATGAATGGGACAAATCTTTTGATTTAAGGCTCTGTAATCAATATTCTGAATGCTACTAAGAGTCTATTTGCTGCGTGGGCTAAGCTGCCATTTTGGAAGAGGAGTGGAGAACCAGGTAACGACACAGGTCTTCTAATGCTGGAGGAAGTACTTCTGCAGGCCAGAATAAAGTGAAAAAGCCTTGTCAAGTTCTCTGCATACAGAAATCTTAAGACACATGAAAGTGGCCTTCAAAAGGTTCAGACAATATTATTATTAAAATATAGATTTATAATCCTTTTCTTGCCCATACAGATAGTGTCAGCGATGTAAACCAGCCAAAGATGACTTCATTGTCTTGAGGACAAAGGAACTGATGTGACATAATTTTGAGTAAAAGATCTTTGAGAATTCTGGTGCTGTCTGACAAAGTCTCCCTAGATAACTTAATTTAATAGTCAAAGGATTTTAGCACTTGTTGCCACGAGAATGAAAGTCTAAATTGATTTGGCTGTCAAAGTTGATAAGCATATTGCTATGTAAAAAAAAAAAATCTCTATGTAACCTCAACATTTTATTCAAGTCAAATAGCAGTCTTCTCATGGAAATTCATTTTTAGGCAGACTTATAATTTACTTTTTCTTTCATTTATAAAATGAAGGGATTTATTTCAATTTTTCCCCAGGAATCTGCCATTAATTTTGCATCAAAGTTTGATTAAATATCGTGGATTAATCAAATGTATTTTATTACCACTACCCATTAGAGTCTGAAAGTGAAAGAAGTAAAATTTAAAAGGACATCATCACCTAGGACAAAGAGAACGGAAGAGAGACAATGCAAACAAAAGGTTAAAAAGGAAAAAACTCCTGGAAGCCAGGAAGTTCCTCAGACTGCAGAAGAAGAGCTTCCAACTTAAGTAGCTAGGAGTGCTGACACCAATAAGAAGCCTGAGAGGCTTTGCAAAGAGGGTTATCCCTATATAAACTATCAAAATCAAAGTCTCTAAAATAATGAAAAAACTGTATGCCCATTTTGAGTTCATGTACTTCAACCCATCGTCTGAAGAGGACTCTCATAAGATTCTTACAGGGATCCATGACAGAAAGTAAGAACGTTAAGAGAATGTACCCTGCAGACAAAATTCAAAAAATTTTAGAATCAGGTCCTTCTGGATCCTCTGATTAATCATATTAGCTGTCAGGGAGTGATAAGCCTCCAACTATTTAACCACTAGTGGCAAGAGATGAGTCTGGAGCCCGGGTCCCCTGACTCCCACGGCAGCACCTTCCCCTTGGGCGCACTGCCCCGCCATGAGCGCAGGGGAACACCTGCGCCATCGGATACGTGGGAAGCAGCGCAGAGGAGCAGTCCTCATACCTGATCCTGGGTACTGGAAGACGTTCTGCTGCATCTGAGGATTGATTCCAGTGCCAAACTGTCCTCCCATGTTTCCTGTCATGCCTCTGTTGACCATGCTGTTGCGGTTGGCCAAGGCTGACTCGGGATTTGCGGCCAGTTGTGAAAACGGGCTGGTTGAAGCAGGTGGGGTTCCTGGATTTGTACCGTAGTTGGGTGGGTAGGGAAATTGCTGCGGAGCACCCTGAGGAAGACGGGGGTTCCCCATTTGAACTGGCAGTCCAGATGAGGGAGGGAGGTTGTTCCCAAAGCTTTGTTGCCTCATGAGCATGGCTCTTTGCTGCTGTATTAGCTGCCTCTGCCGGTGCTGCTGGCTGTACAACTCCCGCTGGCGCTGCGCCAACATCTGGGCATTCAGGGGGGGCTGCAAAAGAGAAAACCAATCCTCATTTATGAATACTGTTATCACCATCCCCTACTTTGGGAAGCTTACAGGATAAAGCCTAGTAGCTTGGGGCAACAAAACATGCAGCAATTATCACTATGACTTCAAACATGTCCGAGGTGACGTGGTTAGGAGGCTTTTTTTTCTTTTCCTTTCCCCCCAAATTTTCTGTTTCTTAGTTCTTCTCTTTTCTCACTGAGATCATTTATTCCACTTTACTTAAATGAATAAAATGTGATTAGAGTTGATTTTAATTTTCTTCATTACACTTTCCTGTATTTTCCAAATTATTTATAATGAGCATGCATTATCTTTACAATTGGAAAAACCTAAGAATACCATTTAAAAAGGAAGAATCAGAAATCTAGGATCCAATGCCAAACAAATTGTTACTTAAAAAGAATAATTAGAAATAAAATAAACAGAACTAGCTTTTTTTTTTTTTTAAGATTTATTTTAGAGAAAGAGCATGAGTAGGGGAAGGGGCAGAGGGAAAGGGAGAGAAGCAGACTCCAGACAGGGCCAGACACAAGCCTCGATCCCACAACCCTGAGATCATGACCTGAGTTGGATGCTTAACCAACTGAGCTACCCAGGGGCCAGAACAAGCTATTTTATAACACTGTTGTAAAAAAGACTGCTCCAGGCATCAGAGTATGTGTTTTAATAGCTATAATACTAGGAATGACAAAAGCAACAGTAAAATTAGGGTTAAAATCACTTTTTTGGGTCTAACTCATTAAAGCAACATGGAATTTCAATAAAGCCTTCCTCAGAAGATTTCAATTCAGACTGAGGATCTGATCAAGGCAGATAGCTCCTCTAAAATTAAACTTGCAAACAAATATAGTCCAATCTAGAAGAAACTGTGACATATGACTTTCTAACAGAAATCATCCTTATGTGAATTCCAAAAGTAGGGTCTTCCTTCCTTATAACCTAACTACCCTTGCATGAGCTAATTAGTGAGCTTTTTAAGACAGGGAAACCCAAGTATGGATCCATGAAGATGCCAATATCTGCTGCTTAACAGTAGTTTTCTTTTTTTTTCTTTTCTTTTCTTTAGAGAGAGAGCAAGCAGGAGAAGAGCATGGGAGAGGGAGAGAGAACCCCTCTCCATGCTGACCATGGAGCCAACGGGGGGGCTCGAGCCCAAGAACCCAAGATCATGACCTAAGCTGAAACCAAGAGCTATATGGTTAACTGACTAAGCCACCCAGGTGACCCATGAACATTAGTTTCTGTCTGTAACCCTTTTGATTACAGTTGTCTTCCTGTTTTTGCCCTGAATCCATCTAGGTACACCTTACGGAGGAAAGAAGTTTTGTGTGCATCCTGTCTAAAATTCCTCATCTCTCCAATTTTTGTGTCACCTTGGTTAAGAAAGCATGAAGCGGTTGAAGCAGAAGTACTACGAAGTTAAGTAGGGAGTTGAGTACAGGATAAGACGTAGAATGCAACCCAGTTCTTTTTATGTTTAAAGTTCCAGTGGCCCTGGGTTCATGTACAAGGCTTGCTAAAATAAATAAAAAAACAGAAAATGCTGATGCTCAGATTGAGCAGAGGACACAAAAGGGTAGTTAATATAACTCAGCAATGTGACTGGGTTTTGATCAGGCTTCCGGTACCATCCACACAGTTTCTTATCTAGGGGTCTTATAACTGGCCCTATTCAGGATACCAGTAAGAGTGTTCTACTGATTCATCTGGTATCTAATAGCAATGACAACACCACCACCAAAACCAAACAAAGGACTCTTGCTTTAGATTAAATATCAGTAAGGGGTATCACAAGTTGATTATCAATTCATTCTAGAAGAAAGTTGCACTACTACCTTAAAAGATCATCTCGGACACTCAAGTCGACACTTTAAGAAACAGCTTGGGGTAGAGAATTGCTAACAATGTCTGCTTTTCTCACATTACCTGAGGTGTAATTTGCTGCTGCATGCCTGACCTCATATTGATGCCAACAGGAGCGTTCGCTGCAAACTGGTTCAAGATAGCTTGTCGATTTTGGTGGATCAACTAGAAAAAAATATAACAATGAGATATCATATTTTTACATACAAATACATACTTTGGCCCTTTTAGGGTAACAGAAACTTTTTATTGATTACTAACAAATTTCAGTATTACAAGTTTAGTAAGATTATTTCCCATGTTTATTTGCCAAAAGGCTGGCAATTCCAAACATTTTATCAAATAGTTCCCACCTACAGAACACTAAATAGGACAGAGCATTTAAAAGCAGAATCCAGGGGCGCCTGGGTGGCTCAGTGGGTTAAAGCCTCTGCCTTCGGCTCAGGTCATGATCCCAGGGTCCTGGGATCGAGCCCCGCATCAGGCTCTCTGCTCCTGCTTCCTCCTCTCTCTCTGCCTGCTTCTCTGCCTACTTGTGATCTCTGCCTGTCAAATAAATAAATAAAATCTTTAAAAAAAAAATAAAAGCAGAATCCACATACATGTGCACATATGCACATAGGTATATACACATATACATACATATAGCTTACCTTTATTTTTTTATTTTTTTTTTTTTTTTTTTTTTTTTTTTTTTTTTTTTTTTTTTTTTTTTTTTTTTTTTTTTTTTTTAAAGATTTTATTTATTTATTTGACAGACAGAGATCACAAGTAGGCGGAGAGGCAGGCAGAGAGAGAGGAGGAAGCAGGCTCCCTGCTGAGCAGAGAGCCCGATGCGGGGCTCGATCCCAGGACACCGAGATCATGACCTGAGCCGAAGGCAGCGGCTTAACCACTGAGCCACCCAGGCGCCCCTATTTTTTTATTTTTTTAATTTTTATTTATTTTTAAAAGATTTTTATTTATTTGTTAGAGAGAGAGAAAGCCAGAGTACCAGCAGGGGAAGTAGCAGGCAGAGGGAGAAGGAGGCTCTACGCTGAGCAAGGAGCCTGATGCAGGACTCAATCCCAGGACCCTGGGATCATGACCTGAGCTGAAGGTAGCTGTTCAACCAACTGAGCCACCCAGGTGTCCCTATTTTTTATTTTTTTAAAGTAGGTTCCATGCCTAGCATGGACCCCAATGTGGGGCTTGAACCCACAACCCTGAGATTAAGACCTGAGCTGAGATCAAGAGTCAGATGCTTAAATGACAGAGTCACCCAGGTGCCCCCATATATCATACTTTCAAAATCATGCTACTACTCAGTTATTTCAGATAAGTACAATAATGGAGAGAAAAGAAATATCAGCCCTACATCTTAAACTACAGTATAAAAGTAAGTATATAATAGGGCACATTTTACAAAAGTCTAGAAGATTAATGGAAAAGTTGAGGTACTTCTTTCTCACTTGGAGGCTGACGGTCAGATGGGTACATATTTGGGGAAATCCAACGTGATTTCATTGCTGGGGAGAATTATGTAAGAAACAAATGGTTTGAGAAAATAGACTATTTATTTAACTAGAAGAAGTAATTACTTTAGACCAGCATTTCCCAAATTGGTGTTCTAAAGAACACTGTTCTGCAGATATTAATAGATGTGCCAGGAAAATAGCATGCTGTGCTGTATTAAGTATTGGAAATGATGGGTTACACAAGGTGAAACAGATTTCTTTACTGCAGTAATTCTATGAGCCTTTAACTGGCCAAAGCACACTGTGAATCTGCCATTAACATTTATCTCCTAGAATAATTTTGTATGGAACACTAGTTTGGAAGATGCTGTCGTATCAGGCTTAGAATTCCAGGTCATAGGCAGGCCTTAACTTCATCAGGTAACAAACAAGCACCCTGGGAATTGATATTTCCTGATAAACAATCTATAGCTTAAAGAATTTCTTGCTCAATCATTTGAGGTGAATAAACTCTTCAGAGGGATAATATAAGTATCAATACTATTTTGTGTGTATATGATGCTTTATAACATAAATTACTAATAAAGATATTAACACTCATATTTTAATATATTTAATATTTTAATACATTTAATATATTTTAATATATGAGATGCAAACTAGAAAGACTGGAGATTTTGTAAGAGAATCCAAATTGCTGTGAATAGTGATTAAATCTCCCATCTCCAAACAGCTCAATTCTTAATTCTGGTTTCATTAATTTTTTTGATTCCCATTAGATCAGAAAACAAAATGTTTGGGGGAAAAGCTCATTTAATATAAATGTAAAAATTAAAGCTTCCAGGCTTTTATGGAATAGGATAGAACATTCAGAATCGTTTAAAAATTAAAGATACGAACATTATGGTTTTAAAAGTCAAAGGGACTCTTGGGGTGCCTAGATGGCTCAGTTGGCTAAGGCCTGGAACACAAACCCTACAGACTGGGGACACTTGAGCAATACCAGAGGACTGGTTCAGTTGCACTGCAGATCCCAGGGTACTGGGATGGACCCTCTGCTCCTCCCCCTACTCCTGCTCACACACCCTCTCTCTATCTCTCAAATAAATAAAATCTTAAAAAAAAAAGATAAAAGTCAAAGGGATTCTTTTTTTTTTTTTTAAAGATTTTATTTATTTATTTGACAGAGAGAAATCACAAGTAAGCAGAGAGGCAGGCAGAGAGAGAGAGAGGGAAGCAGGCTCCCTGCTGAGCAAAGAGCCCGATGCGGGACTCGATCCCAGGACCCTGAGATCATGACCTGAGCTGAAGGCAGCGGCTTAACCCGCTGAGCCACCCAGGTGCCCGTCAAAGGGATTCTTAAGTACAAAACTCTACATACTTCTTTAAATTCTACAGACCCCAGACATAAGTTTAAATAAACCATTAATTTTACAAAGATTTAGCAAAAAAATTAAGTGTATGCAAGATAATATATAAAGTTTGAAGGCTACAGAGGTGAGCAAATCTCTGTCCTCTGGGAATTCTGTCGAGTGGCAGAGGCCAATACAGAAGGGTGCCACCTATAAGTGCAACACTTGCATACCCAGAGACACCTACAAGGCGCTCAAGCTTAGAGGAGAGAAGGAAGGCCGGGACCAAGAGCTAGAGCGCGCAATAGGACCTTGAAAGATGATAATGCGAGATGGCAAGAAGGATGGTCGAGTTAACTTAAGGCAGAAAGTACGGCAACTCTGGAAACAGAAGACAAGGCCATGAGGATAGGGGGAAATACATTAATCTTAGCAATGAAGAGAGGTAACACTACCAGGGGAGTGGGAGTTGGGTTTCCAAACTTACAGCTTTATATATTCTTTGAATTGTGAGATAATGAGAGCATGAAATGGGTGGGGAGGGAGGAAAGATGCTTGAGAAGTAGTAAAAACGAGAAAATTTCAACGAGGAAATAAATTACAACCTTAGAAAATAAATAGTCTATTTTTAGCAGAGGAAGAAATTATTCTAAAGCACATTCTGTTAAAGAGAAATTTATCTATTTCTGCCCCTCCCCTCTCTCTACATACAACCTAATGCTGTATACAGTTGTTTCACTCTGACCTTCCTCTTCACTCTGATTACTAAAATGCTACTCATTATCTAGCAAGCAGGTCAAGTTCTATTCTTTCTAGGAAGTCTTCCCAAAATGATCACCATATCCTTTAACTCCTTGGAAATCTTCACTTTTGGCTGGTGGGAGGAGAGAGGTCAGGAGTCCTCAGAGCTTGGGACATAAATTCAGAAGTCTATAAAGGCCAGGTCAAAAGGCTTGTATTATAAAAGGAAATGTGGAGTTTGCGGCCAGTGGAACAGTACAAACTCAGCCTACACACAAAACACACACACATACACACACATCTCCCACACCCCTACACACACACATTCAGAGTTCAGGCTGGCTGACATTTTGTCTGTCTGCATGGATTTCTTTTTTTCAATGCCTTATCAAGAAATCCTTCTATAGGAAACTTAAAAGATGATTATCTAGCCTAGACGGTCTCAAACAGGAATAATTCTGCCCCACAAGAGAAATTTAGCAATGTCTGAAGACACTTTTAGCTACACAGCTTGGGGAAAGGTTGCTATTGGCATCTAAGGTGAAGGTCAGGGATGCTGTTAGACATTCTTTTTTTTATTTTTATTTTTATTTTATTTTATTTTATTTATTTATTTATTTATTTATTTTTGCTGTTAGACATTCTTAAATGAACAGGAAAGCCCCCAAAACTAGAATTATCTGCCCTAAAATGTCAATAGTGCCAAGAATGAAAACCCTGATTTAGCCACATGTAAATTCTTGACAAGGGTTTTTTATTTTTTAAGATTTATTTATTTATTTATTTATTAGAGAAGGAACATGCGTGGAGAGAGAGGGTGAGAGAATGTGAAGCAAACTTTGTGCTGAGTGCAGAGCCCCAGCAGGGCTTGATCCCATGACCGCAAGATCATGACCTGAGCCAAACCAAGATCCAACGCTTAACTGACTGAGCCACCCAGGTGCCCCAATAGGGGGTTTCTTTTGAAGAAGCTATTCTTGGGGTGCCTGGGTGGCTTAGTGGGTTAAGCCTCCGCTCGGCTCAGGTCATGATCCCAGGGTTCTGGGATCGAGCCCCACATCTGGCTCTCTGGTCAGCAGGGAGCCTGCTTCCCCCCCTCTCTCTACCTGCCTCTCTGCCTACTTGTGATCTCTGTCAAATAAATAAATTAGCTCTTTAAAAAAAAAAGAAGAAGAAGCTATTCTTCTATCAGGCAGTTTTCATGGCCAGAATTCTAGAGATGAAATTAGCTTCCCTCTACTTTCAGCCCTTTGGTCTTTCTGGTCACTTCTATTTTCTCTAATATATAAAAAATAATCAATAGTGGTTCTTCTACCAGATCCATACATTTTCTCCAATACTCTAACACATAACACATGTGGACTTGACTTGTTTGAGATGGCTAAGTATATCACATTTCTTTATGTGTCTCCAATGTTACTCCCTTTTTACAGTATTCTTTTCTTGAGAGTATGAAGACCCTGGCTGGAGAAGAAGAATAGAAAACTAGAACAGAATAATCACATCTTTTATGAGCCAATCTTACATAATTTTCTACAAGCAGCAGGTCTACCCATTTTTGCTGTTATCCTTTTCTCAAAATAGAACTTTAGGAATTCTTTATTGTTATCATGGATATATTTCTTGAGACTTGGCTTATTTGACATGTGAGCAGACACTATATCTAAAGGCTTCATTACAACTTTGTATTCCTAATCACTAGCTCCCTCCTTCATTTTTGCTGTTCCTTAAAAGTTTCAGCCAATGAATCTCTACTAGTTTCCTAGGGTGTTTTTCCTTCCCCTCTCCCCCAACTGGGGATTATTCAAAACTGTATAATCAAATATAAAATTGTAGACTCTTTTTACTCCTTGTGTACCACATTCCCGTCAATGAGATATACTTATAGTCAAGAAATATGTTTTTAAACTGATCTTAAAAATCCATTAAAAGAAAGAAACTATGATGTAGTCCTGAGTTTGTACCTTTCTTTTTTCAGATCATCAGGCACTGTCCTAAATTCCTATGAGATGCTTTATATGTCCTGTGTGTGGGAATGAGAGAACATGAACAGCGAGTAAAGAGATGGTATTAGTCTAGCGAGGTGGGTATATTATGAACACCATGTTATGAATCTATTGTATTCTGGACACTAATTCTTTGTCACTTACACAGTGTTGAAAATATCTTCCCTGAGCCTACATTTAACCTTGTTTATGGTGTCTTTTATCTTACAAGTTTTAAATTTTAACGCAAACATCAAACTTTTCCCTTATGCCTTTTAGGGGCCACATAAATCTCATATTCACATTTAGATCATTAAAATACCTAGAATTTATTTTTATGTATGGTATGAGATTAAGGAATATAATTTTTTCTCCTCAAGGACAGTCCAATGTATTAGCATTTATTATACAGGCCATCTCATCTTACTGACACTGTGCTAAGATCTTTATTATATTTACTATCTCACTCATTCAATCCACAGACCACCTACGAGGTAGACAAATTATTTACTGTATTTCTTTTATGGATATAATCAGAAATCAGAGGCTTTAAAAGGGTAAATAATTTGTCAAGCCACCTAAGTTAGAACTAGGACTTGAAATTAGAGATCTTATAACATTATAAAATATTGCCTTTCTAATATAATTTAGTTCCTTATTTCTCTTCTTTCCTGAATTTGTAACATTCTAGGAAATTGCTTTAAATACTTTAAAGAGGGCACCTGGGTGGCTCAGTGGGTTGGGCCTCTGTCTTCGGCTCAGGTCGTGACCTAAGGGTCCTGGGATTGAGCCCTGGGCTCTCTGATCAGTGGGAAGAGCTTGCTTCCCCCCTCTCTCTGCCTGCCTCTCTGCCTACTTGTGATCTCTCTCTGTCAAGTAAGTAAGTAAATAAATACTTTAAAGAAAATCCAAAGCAATATACACAGATGATTAAGAAAATACAAAAAGGTTAAGAAGAAAAAGCAACAATCTATAGCCCTGGTCCTGCTTCTCAAAGACAATACTTTTTTTTTTAAGTGGGTTCCACACCCAGTATGCAGCCCAACACAGGGTTTGAACTCATGACCGTGAGATCAAGACCTGAGCTGAGATTAAGAGTAGGATACTTAACTGACTGAGCCACCCAGGCACACCCCCTGCCCTGGAGACAATACTTTTAACGATTTGCTTTTTTGGTTCTTGATGCTTACTTATCTCTGTATTTGCTGCTTAGACAATTTTAAATATTTATGGCACTATACCCACTCATCACCTGTAAGGAGAGAGAAGACTGAACGCACCCAGCTCCCCAGGATCCCCAAATTATCCTTTCCTCCATTCTCCTAATGCAATAACATCAGTAAGCTTCAATCACTCCAACTTCAAACAACATAAATTTCATTTTCTGTTTCAATAATCATAACAGTATCTCTTGATGCTCTACTTTATAAATTAAGCTACATATTTCTCTTTATTAATTTAATAATATACGATGTTCATCCTAAATATTTCTTACCACAAAAAATAGAAGCAAATTGCTTTTAAATAGTGAGTTTCAAGAGTACTTTGTTATGAGCCAGCTGTCTTTAACTGAAAGAAAGTCTCCTTTACCTTATCCTTGCCGACCAAGGATGGTGTTTTGAGTTTTTCACAAAGGTTGTGGGAACACTTTGACCTGATACCTTTATTCTAGCCCGAGGGCAGTGTCAATGCAG
Source organism: Mustela lutreola (assembly GCF_030435805.1). Taxonomy (NCBI): domain Eukaryota; kingdom Metazoa; phylum Chordata; class Mammalia; order Carnivora; family Mustelidae; genus Mustela; species Mustela lutreola. The sequence goes on from NC_081298.1 coordinate 127,333,456, forward strand.
CACGAGTTAGCAGAAGCCTTCTCAGAGTGCTCCCTGCAGACCCGGGATGACTCACCTGCTGTTGGCCCTGTAAGCGCTGCTGAAGCTGGAGCCGCAGCTGGTTGGGCGCGGCCGGAGGTCTGTTCAGCGGCTGCCGGGGCTGCATGCCCATGCCGGGTGAGAAGGCGCCTCGGGGAGGCGTCACTTGGACAGGCATAGTCCCCAGCGATGGTTTTTGCCTGACCATGCCTTGGAAAGGGGTAGAGAGATTGGCAGTAGGTGAAGGAGATGAATAAGGCTGGGAATAAAGGTTAGGTCTTTCTTCCATCATCAAAGGTGGTGTTGCTTGTTGTGGTGGAAATCTCTCTGATAAGACATCTAATCCACCTCCCTGTTGGAAAATAAGCCAGAACATTTCACAAATAAATTACTGCCTATATGACATGCTTCTCTATATAATCTTGGATCTGAGAATACGTTATCTCTAGAAAGTTTTATTATAAAATATTATGCTGAATTCATGAAGGTCTCTAGGAGTTTGCTATCTAAGGGAATCACTTATGAAATTTCCTTCTGAAATGGAATAACAGATCAACTGAGATGTTTAAAAATCTCAAAAAAGAGACAAAAACATGGTTAAAACACAGGCTAAAATCAATGGAATGAAGCCAAAAGGTTTGAAAAGAATCACACTGCAAAGCCTAAGAGTCAACAAACATTACATTTAGTAGCTTACCATGAGAAGTATTATTATAGGAGGGATTAAGTTAGGCATTTTTCTATCCCAAATAGAGAATTCATGCTTTCTTTCCTCTTAGTTGAAAAAAAAAATTCATAGCTGGCCTAAAAGAATGCCATAACTATGGCTTTTAAAATTGATAACTATTATTCATTGTAAAAATATAATTTAAATTATGACCTGGTGTGCTTGAGTGTGTGTGTGTGTGCACATGCACAAATGTGTATGTAACTGAAAGGAAATTTTTATGAAATACAACTTCCACTTTTTCTTATATTCTACTACTTTAAAAATGTTGGTCATGAAACACTAAGTTGATTTTTCAACCTCACCATGTGAAAAATGCCCAAAGGTGGACTATCATGGGATGTGCAGGTTGATGTTTAGCAAGAATAAAGGATAAATTAAGTCCTAGGATAAGAAGTCATTATATAAATCTGGATTCTCTTCTAGGGGGAGCCTCTAAGATTCTGGTCCATAGTGAAAGGCTAAGACTTTCTGATTCTAACTATTTCTAATTATTATGACTTTTTTTTGTTTTAAAAACCTCATTATTTAGGTATATTTTGATAACTTTCACAAGAATAAGTTATAAAACTACTTAAACACAGTGAGACCAATATTGACAAATCTTGCTTAAAAATAATTTTCTAGCTTCTCAGGATTGTATTGTTTAAATAATGCCAGTTTTAATGAATACCTGGACGAGTTTGTCAATTCCCAGAGCTCTATCTAGTTCAGCTAGCTCAGTTTCATCTTTGCCGCTGAGGAAGGACACGAGCTGTTCAAGAAGAGCCTTCTCATCATTTCTTCCTTCTACTGTTGTTGGTGGACAGAGCAGCTCATCTAATTGTGAACTAATACACTGGCTAATAGAATCAAAAGATAAAAGAGTTTAAGACTCACATAGCAAATAAGTATTCAATCTCAATAACATAAACATAGATATATACATATATATGTATGAGATACACACAAATATGCAAATCTTGTTCTAGAAAATTCTGTGGAGACGCTTTTTCAACCAATTATCACACAATGAAATGTTCTATACTTATGTGTAGAAATTTATAAATGTTCTGTATGAAGCTTGAATATATTCTCACTGTTTTGTCAGTCACTGAAATTTGCTTCCATATTCTTGCTCTTTGCTTATAGAAATAGCTTGAAAAATTAACTAAACATAGTTAAGAAAGGGAAAAGAATTCTTCATGAAAGTCGAAAATAAAAATCAATAAAAATCTCAGGGAAAAAAATCATCTAGCCTACAGCAAGATTTATTCTATATATACTTAAGTTTCAAAGACGATCAAATTATATTGATTTAATCATAAAATAACATGATTACCATTTACAAAAGAAATCAAACTAGGAAAATGAAACATTCTCAGTGTTAAGCAACAAAAAAACCTGTTGATTACATGGAGGAAATACACAGTCTAATCCTCCTGATACCAACAGATGCAAAAAACTCAGAAATATATGGAAAATAATACTAATAGTACAAACATAATTATAAGGAATCCTCTCTGGGGAAGGTAAATGGGAATACAGTTCATAGTTAAAGCTCTAAACCACACTCAACACTGTCTAGTCACCCTTTGGTTGCTATGCATGAGATGTACTCTAATGTTTTGGAATGGAGCTACTCATGTCAATTAAGAAATTAAATTCTAATCAAGATGGGACACTGAGTAGATGCAAAAAGTACTTTCTTTTCTTAATATCATCTTGCTCCAAAGAGAAACACCGGACAAAATAATTATACAACTAAAAGCTCAAAAGCTTTTATAATAATTGTTACACTGAGCTCAATTCATCTACAGATCTCAGAAATTTTACAGTAATCAATCAAAGCAAAGCAAGAGATGAAAAGAAAACAACTGCTGGATACTATATCAATCTTTCAGTAATTATAATACATACTAGCCTTGCAGTCACACAGTAAATAAATCTGTTTAATGTGGGGTCTTCCTCTATACCCCCCTCTTTAAAAAAAAAAAAAAAGATTTTATTTATTTATTTGAGAAAGAGAGAGCATGAGAGGGGAGAGGGTCAGAGGGAGAAGCAGACTCCCTGTGAAGCTGGGAGCCTGATGCGGGACTCAATCCCAGGACACTGGGACCAGGACCTAAGCTGAAGGCAGTTGCTTAACGAACTGAGCCACCCAGGCACCCATCTATCCTCCTTTCTTTTGTCTACTACTATCTCACAAAATAAAATGAAGACTGGAATCCAGTCTGGGAAATAGTTCTTTGTTGTAGAAGTTGGTATCTGATATTTTATAAGGTAGGAAATGTATTACTCACTCTTCTGGCTTATTCTGATTTACAGGAGTCACTGTATTATTTGCCCATGGAATCTGGTCACCTGTTCCTGGCTGTCCAAACTGGTTATCAATTGCTTCCAATTCCAGCTCTGGTAACCCTGATTACAGAAGAAAAGGTAAGAAGTCAGTATCACAAAAATACATAAAAAGTATTTTTCAGAAACAATATATTGTATGGAAGAATGAGATATCCCCTATAAAATATTATTTCAGTGGTACACTGGCCCCTTTTTCAGAAACTTAAACTGTCTAGAATGTGGCCACATAATAACCAGTGAGAAAGTAAGAAAAAGTTCTCTGAACCAAAGAAAATCTGATGTAAAAAAAAGTTCGCACGTAAGTTGATGTTATCATAGGGAGACTCACTCAGAACTTTGTGAGAATTAAAAAAAAAAATTTTATGTTTTAGATCTTATTTTTAAGTAATCTCTATACCCAATGTGAGGTTTGAACTCATAACCCTGAGATCAAGCGGTGCATGTTCCACCAATGGAGCCAGCCAGGCGCCTCCCGAAATTATTTCTTTTTAAAGATAATTATAACAATTTTGGCTACTGCTTTTTCAGTCTAGAGGACATTAGGATCTGCTACAGGTGGGGATAGAGATGTTATCATGACACGAGAGCAGCAAATACAAGATAAAATTCTTTTGTTCTGTATCAGGCAGGAACAGAAACTAAAGGGCACAGCAGTCTGGGGCCATTCTGAAAATGGACAAAGCTTTGCAACTGTTAACTGAGAACCTGGCTATATAACAGTGTAAAAACCCATGATTACGATGATGACAAATGAAGAGACAGATTTAGTTATGTTTTATAATGGAAGAAAATACTATATGCATTCTAGAAGGTTTTTGTTTAGGCATTTTTTTGGGAAACCCGATTATTTCTATACTCTTTAGACTAGAAAAAATTGTGAATAATCTGAATTCCAGAAATGTAGGGACTGATTAAGGAACCATGGTATAGATATTTATAATGTGCCATTAAATGAAAAAGAAAAAAAGTCCATAAGCCAAGATATTATGTTCAGAATAATTCTAGTTTTATAAATTATTTTGTGTGTATTAGTAGGAAAAAGTTATGAAAGGGTATGTATATCTTTGGTTGCTTTTTGATTGTAAGATTAAGGATGACTTTTCTTTTTTTTGACTTTGACCTTTTTTAATGCTTATAATGGTTATCTGTAATTTCTGAAAATGGATATATATTAATTAATTATTGTTATGGGCTGAAATGTATTCCCCCAAAATTCATATGTTAAAGCTCTAACTCTGAGTAGCACAGAATGGGACTGTATTTGGAGACAGGGTGTTCAGAGATGTGATTAAGTTAAAATAGGGCCATTAAGGTGCGCTCTGATTCAACAGGACTGGTGTTCTTATAAGAACAGGGGATTAGGACACAGACAACACAGACAAAGGGCTGACCATGATGCCACAGTAAGGAGATGGCCATCCACAAGACCGTGAGAGGCTTCAGAAGAAACCAAACCTGCCAACCCCTTCAGCTTGGACTTCTAGCTTCCAGAACTATGAGAAAATGAATTTCTGTTGTTTAAACCACCTGGTCTGTGGTATTTATAATGGCAGTCCTCGCAAACTAATGTAATTTTTTAAAAAACAACTAAAAATGGCTTGGAATTTAGATTTATTTATTTATTTATTTTATTGAGAGAGAGAGAGAGAGAGAGCATGCATGTGAGCACAGAGGGCAGAGAAGGAAAGGGAAAGAGAGAGAATCTTAAGCAGGTTCTGTACCCACCACAGAACCTGACATGGGGCTTGATCCCATGACTCTGAGATCATGACCTGAGCTGAAACCAAGAGTAGGACATTTAACTGACTCAGCCACCCAGATGCCCCACCTTGGAGTTATGTTTTCTTTCTAATGAATGGAGAATAAGTAGATTTAGGAATGCCTGAGAAAAAACGTGTTTAATGGTAGATATTGATCATTATTAACTACAGAGAACATGTTAGGCTCACTTTTATGTGAAATATCCTCAACATTTATTATGAGTGAAGTATAGGATTCTAAGTAAGCACATTCATTTCTAAATCCAAATAATTAGAGCTTTTGGTTAAATTTGTCTTCTCTGTCGTGACAAATGATAGAAAAATCAAACTCTGTAGGATTCCCAAAACAGAGCAAACAAAACCCAACAAACAACACTAACCACAAATGATGATGGGAAAATAATCACTTAATTCCTATCATTATTTAAAACAGGAAGTTGGTCAAATAAGTTGACCCATTGCTCTACTCCAAACATTAATTCTTTAGTCCTATTCTATTTCAGAAATCTAACCTAGTTAAAATTAATTATATTTAAGAGTTAAAGCAAATTTATAAGGCTGTCTACCATTAATACTGACTATATGATATCTTATTTGACTCCGTAACAGGATACAGTATCTCATTTTACTAGGGGAAAATATTAAGAAAATACACTGGACAAAATTGGACAAAAAGAAGTTAGTTTTTATTCTATTTTTAAAAAAGATTTTATTTATTTATTTGACAGAGAGAGACATAGCGGTAGAGGAAACATAAGCAGAAGAAGGTTGGAGAGGGAGAAGCAGGCTTCCTGTCGAGTAGGGAGCCAGATGCGGGGCTCTGACCCAAGCCCAAGATGCACATTTAATGACTGAGCCACCCACGTGCCCCCAGAGAAGTTAGTTTTTATTCTAAAAGTCAGGCCAGCCTTTTAAGATTTCTTTTAGAAATTTATTTCTACTAAAAATTCAAGGATTTATTGGAATGTTCTAAGAAATACACATTATCTTCTCTTAGGGGAATAAACCGATGATATTTGGCCATGTTTGTGCCCTATCTCAAAAGTAAGTATGTATATATGCAACACAAGACAGGCATGATAATTTGTAAAGGGAAGCACTGATGTCTCTCCCAGTCCCTGTGATGGAGAAGGGAAGCTGAAGTGAGTAGAAAACAAGCGCTTAGGGATCCCTAATCAAGCTATTAATGTTTCTTATCATCTTTGCAAAGGGCTCAACGTCGTATTTTCTCCATTTAAAATCTGCTTAGGGGCTCCTGGGTGGCACAGCTGGCATCTAGATTCCGGCACAGGTCATGATGATCTCAGGGTCATGAGATGGAGCCCCCTGTGGGCTCTGCATTCAGCACAGAGTCTGCTTGAGATTCTCTCTCCCTCTCCTCTGCCCCTCCCCTGTGCGTGCGCTCTCTCTCTCTCTCTCTCTCAAATAAATAAATAAGTCTTTTTAAAAATCTGGCTAAAAGGAAAACTTTATATCTCCATTAGCCAAAACAAAGTCACATTACTAAAAAATCCAACCATTTCTACACACAGTAGAAAGCACTGTCTAACCATTAGAGTGGCTTTTGCACATTCTACTCCACTAACAGACAATTCACTACCTAGTGATTCTGATGTTCAGCTACTTTCTTCAGGTGTTGGTTAAGAGGTTTCTGGCTCAGTTTTGTGTTACCTTTGGCTGTATGCAAATGCAAATGCAAATGCAAATGCAATGCACAGCAGTTAGAGTGTTTTATTTTTCTAAACATGATATAGACAAAGAATGAACTTATTGAATGAAAAAAAAAACCTATAAATCACAAGACACAAAAGGACAAACCCAACAGATAAATGGTTAGAGAATATGAACGGGTCACATGCAATCACTGAAAAATGATCTACCTAATTAAAAAAAAAAAAACCTCACAGATTAAAACTTAAAAAACCCAAACCATCAGGTTGGCAAAGATAAGAAAGAATATAATTCAATGTCTTAGAAAGGATGTGTAGAAGAACATTATCCATTTGAGTGTAAAGTGGCACTATATCTAAGAAGGCCATTTGGCAAAATCCATCTATCCTTTGACCAAGCAATTCTATTTAGAACTTTTATTTCAAATATATTTTCATATGTGATAAGTTATCTCTACATATAGGTAATCATCACAGCTCTATAGTAGCAAAAGATACCTACCAAGAGGCACAACACACTAAGAAAAGAGAAATTAAAATGGATTTTTTAAGTATTGAAAATGCTTTATGTTGAACCTCATTATTTTTAGAGTTATGCAACTATTTTAATGGCCTACAAATAAATGAGATTGAGCTTTTAAAAATAATCAGCTCAGGGTGTGTATGTTCCCCAAACATAAAATCATCCCCTTCACAAGATCATTCACCTACTCCAGTAATATTCTCAAAGTTCAAATATTTTTGGAATTCTAGATCTGTCTAGAACAGTATACAGGTCCCTCAAGAAAATATATCTTCTCACAGTTAAGATCTAATTTAGGTCTGGATTTAAAAAAAGAAGCATTATTCTTTTTGGATCAACAAATTTGACTCCAAATAACCGTAGAAAAGTATCAGAAGTCAAATCCGCCCTCAGAGGATAAGGATTTGAAGACTGTCAAAAAGACAGCACAGGTTTTGAAGGTACTACTGCCACAGAGGTACACTATACATATTTTGATCAACAACACCCTCCTATTGTCTCTTGATGGGCTCTGGTGGTACATTTCTAAAAAAAATTATTTAAATCACGTGGTCACACTACATGGGTGTGTGGTATGCGTATCAACAGGATGTTTTGAAACTAGGCAGACTGAGATTTAAATCCTGATTCTGCACGTACTAAGTGGAAAACTTCAGGCAAATTTTTGTGTGTATTTTTTTTTTCTTTTCATTCTCTGGTCCTTCATTTTCTCATATGTAAGGGAATTTTCTGGCTCAATGTGGCAGATTTATCCCTTCTATTTTACTTTACCTCTAAATAACCTCTGAAAGAACAACAGAAATAAAAAGGGAAAAATAAATCTCCATCTGAAGGAAAGGCAAAAGAAGTATTATGGTAGCTGACTCAAACGATGAAGAGTTTCTGAAAGATGAAACAAAGGGCACAAACCAATGGTAAAACTTCAACAAAACTAAAAAATCCACAAGACAAAAAGAAGATTCTCCAAGAAGGGGAGTTTCCCCAAAAGAAGCCCAGAACTCGAAGCTCAGTGGTCACTGGAGCAGGTCCAGGGACAGCTGCAGCCAGCCCCGCCCCAAGAGCGGAGGACTCTGGCTTCTGCCCCTGGGAATTAAGGAGTAGGAGCATGACGTGAAGTGGGAGTTCTGCCCAGGGAATCTCCCAGTGTGTGCTTAGGCTGATGAGGATTTCCCCACCACCAAGCCCCACTCTCTCACAACAGCAACATAGAAACAGGCCTTCTATACATCAGAACATACATCTGCTGCCAGAGCAGAAGGCTTTCTCACTTTAGCTAAAGACACACTCTAGCTGTGAAGATTGTTCACTCTGGGCCTTGGTCAGTGTATATGGACAGACAGCACAAATCCACCAAACACACAAGGAAAGTCAATGGTAGGAAAAGGAGAGAGCAAATTTAACAAAGAAAGTAACTTTGGAGGAAAAAAATATTCTTAGAGAAAATGGACAAGGCCTAGAGTAGGTATGATAAATTTACTACCATACAGATTACAAGGTTTATCATACCCATAGAAGGTAATGGATTCCTATGAGAAGAAAAATAATTTCTAGATATTAGAAACATGATAGCTACAATTAAAAGAACTCAACAGATGGAACTGAAAAGCAGAATGAATATGGCTAAAGATTCAGTTTTGATCTGGAAAATGTGGCCCAGAGATTCTCTTGAAATACAGTGCAAAAGGGCAAAAGGAAAAGAAAAGGCAAGAGAAAAGATGAGTGCCATGGCAGAAAGACCCAGAAGTTCTAACTGGTGTACCTCAGGTGGTGAAATAGGATGGTGACTAAACTCTGTTCTACTCTAGGCATTTGCACTTGATATGGTTCAGCTTAAGACTGAAGACTAAAGAAAGATGTCTGATTTTCCCAGGTGGGCACAAGGTTAAGATATGAATCAGCCACCCAGCGAAGGACTCTGGTTCTAGGAAAAGGTAGTGATGGCAAGCTAGATAGAGGAGCCAGGGAATTAGAGGCTACTCTCTTCTTTACTGGATAGGTTATCGTATTTTTGTCCCCAGATTCTTTTTCCTCCTCTAATCCTTTATGCTCTTTTCCTTTATTCTGCCCAACTTACTTCCTTAGCCTTATACCTCCTGAAATCTTATTTTTTCCCCCTCATCTATATGGAATTCCATACTGTCTGCATCTATCATCCTCGCCCTCCTTTATCTCAGGATCTTCCCCTTCTATGCTTTTGGCCTTTGCCAACACTATAGCACAAGGTTTAACAGATTCTGGCCTATTTATATACCTTTATACATGGAGCTATATTCAGGGGAGGAAATCTCAGAGAGAAGAAAGAGCTATTTGCCTCAGGACAGACTATGAAGGAAAAACACTCTGTTTTCACAGACCTGTGCAGCCAGAAAACACTTTCTTCTTTTATTACGTTTACTTTTTATCAAGTTAATATATGTACATAATTTTTAAAGTCAAGGCCAAAAGGTCCATTAGGAATAAAAGCAGATTTAAGCCTTAACTCTTCTAATCTTTTGGTTACTTCCGTTTTAACAGAGGCAGCCATTCTCAACTTGTATAGCTGGGGTTTTTTTGGCATTTGCCTATTTATTTCTAAATACACATATGCTGCTATTCCTTGATGTCTCAATTTCAGATTACTGACTTCCCGTTGTGATAGATGAGGTCTTAATTCTCCCATACCTACCACCTCCCATGTTTCCAATTCCCTATCACAGTTTTTTTTATAACATAAAAAGTTAATACTTAGTTTCTTATGATTATGCAAATATTACTCATTGCAAAATTACACTGTGCACTATGTTCAAACCTCCTCTCTTGTACTATGCTTTCTTTATCTGGAATTAACAAATGTCTTATTTTTTTCATCTGCTTGATTTTCTAGGGGAATCTTTCAGATGCTTCAACATTGTTGACATAAACCTATCAGTAATCTTTTCAATAAACTCAAAAGAGATATATCTCATTTCTCCCCTAGAATTTTCTTTCCAGAAGATTCAGATTCCAATCTGTATTGGTTGTTCCCCAATCTTATCGATCAGCTATCATTCCTGGACTTCCTTTCAGATCCTTTCCCCTGGACCTTATATCTTTCTCTTTTTTGGTTTTCTCCCTCTTTTGTTGAAGTACATTTCCTAAGGGCCTTCACTAGAAAAGGTGACTATCCCATACAAATATCTGAGCCATTTTAGATCTGAAAATGGTTTTTTCCATCTTCACAACTACTGGAAATTTGGATGGCTAATTATATATTTATATATATATATATATATATATATATATATAATTATGTATAATTATAGGTTAGAAATTACTCTAACAGATATTTCTAAAATAAATTTGACTGAGGTCTAATTTATATATAATTTTTTCATTTTTTAAAAAAGATTTTTATTTATTTATTTGACAGAGAGAGAGAGAGGGATCACAAGCAGGCAGAGAGGCAGGCAGAGAGAGAGGGGGAAGAATGCTCCTCGCCGAGCAGAGAGCCCAATGCGGGGCTCAATCCCAGGACCCTGAGATCATGACCTGAGCCAAAGGCAGAGGCCTAACCCACTGAGCCACCCAGGTGTCCCAAATTTATATATAATATTATGCACCCATTTTAAGTGTACAGTTTAATAAATTTTGACAAAGATATGAACCCATAACCTTCCATCTCAATAAAGAAAATAGAGTATTTCTGTCATGTCTAAAAGTTCTTCAAGCTCCTTTGCTGTTGATTTTCTCTGCCTCAACCCAACACTGTCAACCAACGATCCGGACTTTTCTCACTCAGCTTGTTTTTGAAAATAATTCATGTCATGTACCACTAGTTTCTTCCTTTTCACTGCTGAGCAATATCTCATTTTATAAATGTACCATTTCTTTGTTGATGGACATTTAGACTATTTCCAGTTTGAGGCTATCATGAATAAAGCTTTAGGGACATTTGTGGTCAAGTTCTTTTGATGAGCACATACTTTCATTTCTCTGTTGTTACACACCTATGAGATGGATTGTTGGGTCACATGGTAATATATGTTTCATTTGATGAGAAACTGCTGAACAATTTTACCATTTTCTACATATTGAAAAGCAATGCCAAAGTTCAAGGTGCTTCACACCTTTGACATCATGGTTTGCTACTGTCAATTCTGAAAATCTGAGGTATTTTAATGCATGTATAGTAGAACTGCATTATAGTTTTAATATGCATTTCCTTGATGATTAAATGATATGGTCATCTTTTCATGCACTTATTGGCTATTTTCAATCTTCATTTATGAGGTGTCTTTTAAAATCCTTTGCTTATTTTTTTTAGACTGGGCTGTTTCTTCTATTATTAGCATTCTGCACTAACGTACTACATTTGTTAGAATTCCAGAGCTAATAGTGACACATCTTCATTAACTAAAATGTATAGCTTACAGGGTTCACTTTTCATGTTGTACATTCTACGGGTTTTGACAAATGTATGGCAACATGTACCCATCATTACAGTATCATACAGAACAATTTTACTGCTCTAAAAATCCCTCATGCTCTACCCCTTCATCCCTCCCCCTGGTAACCACGAACAACAAATCCCTGTCAATCACTGATCTTTTTATTGTCCCCACAGTTTTGCCTTTTCCAGAATGCTTTATAGTTGGAATCATACAGTACATAGGCTTTTCAGATTGGCTTCTTTCACTCAGCAATATGCACTTAAAGTTTCTCCCTGTCTTTTCATGGCTTGAAAGCTTCCAAGTTTGGGTAATTATGACTCATTGCATGCAATTCACATCTTTTCTCTGAAAGCTTTTAGAATCTTTCTCTCTGGTATGTTCCATAATTACATCATGATAAGTTTTGGTATAGGTCTTTTTCATATGTTATGTGTTGGATACCTGTTCAGCCACTGCAATCTGAAGAATTATGTCCTTTGGTTTTAGAACATTCTCAATTTTTTTCTTTGAAAACATCATCTCTTCCCTTTTTATCCTCTTCTCACTGCTTGTTTGATTGATTCTTATCAATCATTATTGGCCCTCCTCGGTCAATCTTAATATTCTTCTTCCCAACTTTCTATTTCTTTTTCTTTCCCCTTTTTTTTTTTTTTTTTTGGTCTTTTTGTTCTTTCTGAAAGTTTTCCTCAGTTTTTTCTTCTACGATTTCTCTTAAAATTTTAAAATGCTGAATATCTAGTTTCCAAAGATTTAAAAATTTTTTTTCTTATTTTTTGCCCCCCTTTTTCTTCCCATACGGATAAAATATCTTTTCAAAAATTTTGTTTTTTTGTTTGTTTATTATTATTTTTAATAGGTGTAATTTTTTTTCCTAAAGATTTTATTTATTTGAGAGAATAAGAGAGAGAGAGCATGAGAAGAGGAAGGGTCAGAGGCAGAAGCAGACTCCCTGCCAAGCAGGGAGCCTGATGCGGGGACCCAATCCTGGGAATCCTGGGACTCCAGGATCATGACCTGAGCTGAAGACCGTCGCTTAACCAACTGAGCCACCCAGGCACTTGTTATATAGCTTTCCTGCAACCTCTTTTTGTTTCTTTTTTTTTTTTTTAAAGATTTTATTTATTTTTTTGACAGAGAGAGATCACAAGTAGATGGAGAGGCAGGCAGAGAGAGAGAGAGAGAGAGAGAGAGAAGCAGGCTCCCTGCTGAGCAGAGAGCCCGATGCGGGACTCGATCCCAAGACCCTGAGATCATGACCTGAGCCGAAGGCAGAGGCTTAACCCACTAAGCCACCCAGGCGCCCCTCTTTTTGTTTCTTTTACTCTTTGAAGTTGCAGACTTCCCTCAATGTCCTGGTGATCTCTGTGTCTGTTCAGTGTGAGAGCTGAGTGTGAGGCTTGTGTCTTCTGGGAGACTTCTGTTAGATGATTAGATGGCAGGGTGACCTTTGCACTTTAGGGAGCTTCCTGTACATACTCATATCTAGACATCTTCATTCTGGCCATTTAGTTCTCCTGAGATAAATCCCCCAGGCTCCCATATTGGATGGGGATCCAGGATCAAACCATTTGATATTCAGATTCTATTTTTTTGCCTGTTAGCCCTACACCTTCTTGTTTCCCCAACTCTGTCTGGTATCCCAGAATCTGGAGCCTCTAGTTGGAACTAGAATTGGAATTCTAGTTCCAATTAGAAGAGACTTTTGGAGTAATTTCATCTCATTCTCCTTTTGAAGATAAAAAGAATAAAGCTCCAGAAAGTCATGTGCCCAAAGTAACACTGTTAATAAACAGAGAATGTAAGACTTGAACCTGGGTTCCTGCTCACACCTAGTGCTCTGGTCAGCTGAAAGACTGCTTCCAAAACTGTCACAAATGACTCAAGACCTTTTTTTTCCAGCTTCCTGGAAATCTTGGCAAACTTGCAGGAATTGTGTCATGACAGCTAAAAGCTGCAGTAAGACTGAAATAAATAAATCTGATCTTGTCAGAATTGGGACAAGACTTAGATTGGGAACACGGGCAAATTTTGAAAGTGAGCTGCTTAGTTTCCTTTGGCTTCAAGGTTATACAATGGAATTACCACTATTATCTTCAACTTAAAAATTTGGCAGATGAAAAAAACCTGACAGCCCAGTCTTTACACTTTAAAGTGTTACACTTTAAAGTGTCTCTTTAGGCTAGAGCAGCAGTGATCCATCTCGACACAGTCCTCCTAAATGGTGCTCCAGGGGGGTAACATGACTTGAGAAAAGGAATTCCATAATGAAGAAAGTATGGTAAATGCAGGATTACAGAAATCAAAGCGGATACCTTTAACATAGGACTTTTTAAAACCTTTAATATGCACCATGGAATTTTAATAGGAGAATGGTATATGTGCCATGCAGCATCCCACAGGATTTTAGCACAAAATCCCTTTTTCCATTCAAGGGAGACACTTTAGATAATATAATATGACTAATATTATATTTTTGAGAGTCCTGCATGGAATGTTTTGCGTAAAAACACACAAAACTGCTCTCCTTAACATCAACTCTTTACTTCAACATTAATTACAGAAAGATAGAAGTTGGGGCACCTGGGTGGCTCAGTGGGTTAAGCCTTTGCCTTTGGCTCAGGTCATGATCTCAGAGTCCTGGGATCAAGCCCCTCATTGGGTTCTCTGTTCAGCAGGGAGCCTGCTCCCCCCCCCGCCCTCTCTGCCTGCCTATCTGGCTATTTGTGATCTCTCTCTCTCTCTCTCTCTCTGTCAAATAAATAAATAAACAAAATCTTAAAAAAAAAAAAGATGGAAGTTATACTATAACTTAAGATATTCATGATGAGTGAAGTTCACCTGTATAAAAGTAACTGTACATTATTTATGGTGGCATTAATGCAAAAATAGTTCACTCTCAACAAATAAATGATCTGTGAAGTAATGCTGAGAAACAAAGCACTAGTGCACATTATCATTAGACATTTAAAATGAGGTTTTCTTCCAACACATACTATTCAGCCTGGAAGTGGGTCTGGCAGTGGTAGACTGAAGTGAAGTTGGCAGGGTCTCTGATTTGATGGTTACGTTGGTGACCGCACCATCCATCCTCTCGGGCTCGCATAAGCCTGGCAACTGGGCTGCCTTCTCCAGTGTAGGTAGTAATTGATCAAACTGGTCAAGGTCAGCTGTAAACTAAGAACAGAAACCAAAGTTAGAGGAAATATAGTCTATACTTTACTAGAATAAATGCAGAAAAAGTTGTTCCTTTATACTCTATGAGTTATGTGTGACTATGAGAAAGTGAAGAAAGAAGAAGTAATTAAAGATCAGTAAAATTACCTGAGCTACTGGAAAACAGTTTGGATGCTTTTGATATTACTATTCCAGAGGATATAAGATAATACGCAATATCATCCGTCTACTATATTTTAGCATAAAATTTATGCATTGGAGAAAGATTAGACTGGCAAGAAGTGTCAAGAATATTGTGCTATGCTGATCGTGGATGATTTTCTTTGTCATATTTTTAAAAATCTTTTGAAATTTTACTTTAGGATAGGATAAAAAATAAATTTACACTGATATAACTTTATAATTTGATAAAGCTTTGAGAAATTTTTTTATAAACAGTATATCAGCTTCAAAGATCCCAGGAAGGTTACTTTCTACTTGAGGATTTAACAAAATAAGAAACCTACCTTCTAGACTAGATAGGATATCCCTACATTTGTCTGAGGTTATGCATAGGAGAAAATTGGCTTTTATTTCACAACATTATTCTACTAATGATTACTTTGAGATTGTTCATTAACATAAAATATCTTCCTGCTTGGGTTTCATATTTAATTGAACTAAAATTTATGCTTCTAGACTGTCTAAACAGAAATATATATCTATATTTTTAAAAAATATATTTATATGTATATTTCTAAATGTCTGACTCCTTTCACTTAGCATTGCATTCTGAAGTTCTGAATCTTGTCACAGGTAGCAGTAGTTAATTTGTTTTCAAATAGCAACCCACTGTATGAATATACCACAGTATATTTATCCATTCTACTGTGTTGGATGGATTTGGGGGTGTTTCCAGTTTGGGGCTAATATAAACAAAGGTACTATGAACATCTTTGAACACATCTTTTGTTATATGTGTGCAAAAAAGTACTAATCTTAAAGGAAAAAACTGACAAATTGGACTACATTACAATTACAATAAGGAACTTCACTTCATCACAAGTACCACTGAAAGAAAGAAAAGGCAAGGCAAAGCCTAGAGAAGATGTCTGTAAATAAATAACCAATAAAGGACTCATCCAAAATACATAAAAAACTCTTACAAGTCAATTAGAAAAAGACAACGTATTGGGAAAATGGGCAAGACACCTGAATACAAAGTTCAAAAAAGAAGATATCCAAATGATCAAAAAGACATTTATTAGGGAAATATAAATTAAAACTATTAAGTATCACTACACAGATCCCAGAATAGCTAAAATTAAAAGACTGACAATACCAAATATTAGCAACAACATGGAACAACTAGAGGGCATTCTTTGTACACACTAGGAAAACCGGTGTTATCAACTCAAGATGAACATACACATGTCCTACGATCTTGCAATTCCATTCATAGGCATAAACTCAGTAGAAATGTATGTCCATGTAAGCTAAAACAGATGTACCAGGATTGCACACAATGGCATTATTTTATATAGCTGTGACTTTTTAAGTTAATTTTATTTTTATTTTATTTTATTTATTTTTTTAAGATTTTATTTATTTATTTGACAGGCAGAAATCACAAGTAGGCAGAGAGGCAGGCAAAGAGAGAGGAGGAAGCAGGCTCCTCGCTGAGCAGAGCGTCCGATGTGGGGCTCAATCCCAGGACCCTGAGATCATGACCTGAGCCGAAGGCAGAGGCTTAACCACTGAGCCACCCAGGCGCCCCTTAAGTTAATTTTAAAGAGTGAGAGTTTCAATGTAGTTATTATTCAAAGCTGTTTTTCAGCTTAAAAACATAGTATTAGTTTACCTGTACCAAGAAACTTGAGAGATAGTCTTATCCTCAAAGATCACACACATACAGAAGTAACCAAAATAGTGTTATTACAAATAGTACATAGAGACAATATGGAGCACTAGGAGTGCAGAGAGGAAAGAAATGTCTAACGAGGACCAGTCGGGAAGGCTTTAGAGGGATGATGTCTGAACTGGTTTGTGAAGGATGAGACGTTCAGCAGACACAGAAAGGAGAGCAAGGCAGAAGATGCTTAGGAGAGAGACATGGCTTATCCCAGGAATGGCAAGGACTTCCACGTGTCTAGAATGCAGTATGCCGGAGGGCAGAACATAAAGCTGGCTCAAGAAATGAAGGACCAACGCACACTAAGTGTGAACCCTGTTTCACAACTCATTGATAAGTTGCTTTGTACATACATTTTCAGCTATTTCATACTTGTCTACATTCTTTCCAAATAATTTGTAAGCTCCTAGCGGGGAGAGACTATAATTTCTTTTTTTCTTAAATTCCTCCAGGGTCCAGAGCAATTATTCAATAAATGAAGGTGCCTGTTAATTTCACCCCACCCCCACCTCAGCCTGAACACAGAGGTTCCTAATCTGTAACAAGTTATGCAAAGGTTTATTTATGTTCACTTCTATTTCAGAATACTCAAAGTCCCAGAATCTCAAAGTCCCTATTCTGATAAAGGTTAAAGGTAATTAGAATCAGATGCAAAGAGAAACAGCCTTAGAAAACTGCTTCAAGGAAAACTAAATAGCAAAGAAAGCCAGACTAGGCTGTCCTGCCCACCTCCTCACACTTCTGTCCCATTTCACTTACATCAGAGGTTCCCCAACTTAGCTACCCATCAGAGTTCCCTGGGGAGCTTCGTAAAAATACAAATTTCTGGGTCCTATTTCCAAGAGCTGGACTCAACAGGTGGGGTTGGGAGGAGGGTGGCAGAAGAGGTATGTTTAAAACTCTCCAAAGTTGTGAACTGATTTTATAGAAAGAAGCAAATCTCCACTTGGCTTAGAATGCCACGTTGAAACTGCAGCCCTCCAAAGTTGCAAAGAGGGCACTCTGTGATTTCTCAATCACTTTGTCTGAGGGCATCCCTTGATGCTTCAACCATGATACTAACCTTTTAACACGTGCCCAAAGGGTAGGATAAAACATAGCCTGAATCCAAATCTGGTTTATGGTTGGCATAAAATACATGAAAAGGAACAAATAACTGTGAATGTGCATCTTGCAGTGAGGGATTACCTACCTGGCTCTGGGACTCCAGTTTAATTTCCTCAGGAGCCGGTTTGGTCATTGGGGTTGGGTTTGTGTTACAAGGATCCATCTGTTCTTTCTTTTCCACTTTCACCTTGACATCATCCAGGCTCAGGTTCGGAGTTGATCGTAAATCTTTCTCGTCTTTATCTAAAAGGTATCGTAGGAGCTGATGGTCTTTTGATTCCTTTTTCTTCGACGCATCCAGTTCTAGTTTTACACTTGAGCTCCCTTGTGCCTGTCCAGTCACTGACACAGAAGTCGATGCACTGTCCTTTTTATCAGGCTCAACAGACAGAGTGGTGATGTCTGAGGGGCTACCCTCCTGGAGGAGCCGGTGCAAAATCTTGTGCCTCTCTGTCAGCGAGCTATGAGAGGAGGGGCACGAACCACTTGAAGAGTTAGCAGAGGCAGAGCTTGAAGAGCCTGAGCAGGACAGGACCTCTTTGCAACTTGTGTCTATATCAGCATGGCGTAACTGCTGCTCTGCAGTCGTTGTCAAAAGCTGCACCAGTTTGTGACTGGTTTGGGAGTATTTATTGTCTCCATCTGAGAGTCTGTCATTGTTATGCAGAAGCCCCGAATCCAGAGGTTTGCCATCACTGGAGCTGTTGTCAGACTGAATCATTTCATTCAAAATGGATGCAATCTCTTTGTTATCTTTGGACTCAGCTTTTGCTGGTTGTATATTTAATCTGCTAGGTGAATTCTGTGAGCTCATCTGCCTGAGGACTGGAGAACTGGCAGAGAAGCCAACGGAGTTATTGGGTCCTTCATTCATGCTCTGTAAGGATGTTACTGGGATGTTTGAATAAGATCGGTTACTATTATTACAGGCAGTACCTGTCATGCCAACAGGGGAGCTTAATGTTGGAATATTAGGAGGGAACGAATTATTTGGCATCCTGGGCCTTGGTGCCATTCCAGAACTAACTTGTCTCCTTGGAGACATGAACTGTGCGAGAGATATTCCTGTACCTTCCATAGGAGAATTATTGAGGTTTAAAGAGGGGTTAGTGCTCTGGGAACTGGCCTGTCCCTGGTTTAAGGCAACACTGGCTACAATCTGATTTCCAGGTGAGCATCCAAAACTCCCTTGGCTGTTGCTAGAATTACTATGACTGCTGCTATGGAGGTCTGAGCTCTGTTGGCGGTTTACTCTGGGGGATACCATGTTGTTGCTGGATGGTGGCAATGTGGACGAACGGGCCACACCATGAGCTGGCGAGATACTAGAATTGACGGAGGGGTTTACTCGGGGAATTGATATTCCAGAATTAGTGTCATCTTGAGGAGAAAGACCACTGTGTTCCCTGGGGGGGGGGAAAAGACATTATTATTCAAACATCTTCACTGGTTTCCATTAAAATATTTTTATGATGCATATTATAAGCCAAGACCATTAACCTCATTAATATTGTAAGTCATCAAGTAAAGAGCTTCTGTATGACTTTAAATTAAGGAAAAACAATGGACTGTTAGTGCTACTGTGAAATATTAGCACTGCTTAATAGGAAACAGTGCTCATGGTCCCATAAATTGGATAATGGTTTCAGTTATATGGGAAAGAAATCCTTCTTGGCCTTAGAAAAAATCCAATATATGTACTTTTAAACTTTTCAAAATTTAGTACAAATACTTAACATTACAGTAATTTTTTTGGTTGAAAGAGAAACTTCCCACACCTCTGTTTACAAGTCTTTTATTCATGACTCCCTTGTTACAGCTTTTAAGTATTTCAACTCCAAAGAGGAAGACTGGGTAAGGAAAATACTGTGTCACTGATGTAAAAATTAAAAAGGGTGATATGCAGACATAGCAGATGTTTTGAAAGAGAAATCACAATATGAAAAAAAGAACTGTGCTAATTCCACTCACAAGCATAAATTAAACTAAAATTAGAAAAAAAACAGAATACTGAATTCAGATTTTCATCGAGCTCTTTACTCAAATCCATAATTATGACAACAGATTTGTGACTGGTATTACCATGTTCCAATAAGCAAATATATCAGATGAGGAAAAGATGAAGTGAGGGGAAATGTCTTTGTTTTTGTTTAATGCTACATTTTAAATAGTTGCAAATGTAGGGTTTTGAATAATTCATAAGATAAAAGAATGGTTCCATGAATTTACCATATATACCAATGTAAAATGTATTTAGAGAGGAGAACAAATTAGAGGCAATGACATTCAAAAATCTCAAGTTGATAGTTTAATGACTTGTAGTTTGAGAAACTGTCAACTTGAACTCAGGAGCCATAGAGTTTGCCCTAATGAGAATACAGCACTTTTAAAAATAAAAATAACAATATTAACAAACTGAAATTTTTTATAAGAGCAAAGTTCACATATGGACAGCTGGCTATTTTTGCCATCTTTTTGGTTTTTTACCCCTGAAACACATATTTTCAGCCTAACCTTTCCTGTGTTCCTTTTTCTTTCCTCTTCTTCTTCTTCTTCTTCTTTTTTTTTTTTTTTTTTTTTTTTTTATACAATAAGGCTATTATTGTTAGACAAAAAAACTATAGAACCCAGTATGGATATAGTGATTATATACTCATCACACTAGCTTAATGCCTAATTTAGAATTTCTGCTTTCTAGCCATCAAGAGTATTAAAAATTTTTTTCTAAGAAGAGATATGTGAACTGACTTATTTCATATGAAGCTCTCCAAATAAGTAGTACCTGTCGATGATATGAATTCCCATGATGAAAGGTTGCATGTCTGGACTTTGAGGGTAGCAAAGTTTACACTTGGTGTGGGCGCTAAGCATTGTCCCATCATTCAATATGAATCTATAGGATGGGCTGGAGGCAGTGCCACGAGTCATCACTGTTTCAAACAAAAGAAAAACCTAGTTAAAATTCTGACACTTGTACTTTGGGCAGAGGAGAGTTACCAAGCCTTATTTCTACCTTGAACCTCATTTTAAATGCCCTCCTAACAGCTGCTTGCTCAGACTCCAAATAAAGAATAGTTCAGACAAAGCAGGTATCTGATGGGTGAGGGGAAATGATTCTGGTTAAAATAGACCACTTGATGACAAGTTTTAATTCAGTACTACTTGAATGAGTGCCTCCTCATATAAGTTAAAATGACGAAGAAACTTCAAACCAGGAAAAAAAATCAACCTTAATCTTTCCCCATAATGGGACAGTTCTTCAAATTTTATTAAGTGTCCATTAAAAATACCAGGAAGTAACCTTCTCCCTTTCAGAATTATCTCTAACAAGTTGTTTTTGTTTTTTTTTTGGTCCTTTCTCTGGCTGATTTTTCAACAGCTTTACTGAGATATAATTCATATAATATAAAATTCACCCTCCATTTTTTTTATTAGTTTGTGGAGTCACGTAACTGAAATTCACATTTAATTTTTCACTCAGGAATGTGAACCACTGAGGTCTGTCAAATTAGTGTATTCACATATTATTTTTTATGTTTGAATTTAGTGTAGAAAGAAAATTAAGATAAAGCCGATCATGATTAATATAAAAAACAAAAACTAGGTTAAGGCAGTCAAATCACTATATAAACAACATAATTTACTTTTGTCTTAAAGATTTATTAATAGCAGACAAAAATCTAACCATACTGGTAAGTATTTATTAGATATATAAAGGTTATACCAGACTACTAAGTAAGAAAATGTCACTGATGTTTTAGCCATGTAATAAAGTTCTATTTTATTAAAGATTTAATAGGTGGATTCAGCTATAACAAGGTTAAAAATCACATTCACAGAAACACAAGAATTACTAGCACAAATGACTATTATGATTTAGCCTGTAATGAATATTAGTACTGTTTTTCAAAGACATTTCAGAAAGCCTTTCTATTACATTTTAAAGACATGTTAAAAAGACTTAAAATGACCAATTAATAAATATTTTTTTGAAACTACATATTACTTTAAGAGAAGACATACTCTCTTTTACTGCTTTGGGTATACCTTATATACTGAAGAGAGCATAATCTGTTATAAATCTATAAATCAGACTAGGTACCAAAATTAGGATATAAGCTTAATGGAAAGGATTAAGATTGATGTCCAACCAACCACATTCCTTACCCATCTAGCAATTTCAGCCAGATCACTGGCACATTTACCAAATATAACACATGGAGAAATTTAGTACCTAATGAAATAATTACTGATGAAAAAGAGTCTTAAATGAAATGGATAATTTTTATATAAGGATATAAATAAATGTTTGCTATAGCAAAACCCTAAAAAATTTAATGATTCCAAACTGTTAAATGTTTTTAATAGTATATTTTGGAAGATACATCTACAGCAAAAAAGTAGAATTTCAAGATAAGTTATTAACCTGGGATAATGATAAAGCTATATTATATAAAGGGCCAGGCAAGATACAATATTTTTCACGTTATTTTGCTTATGCCATTTTGTCTCTTCCTTCCTCATTTCTTAATGCTCTTTAGGGTCTCCCCATCCTGCTGGAAAATACTGGCTCTTCACTTTTGAGCTACATGGTCACCAGCCACATGGGGCTATTTAAATTTAAAATTAAATAAAATTTTAAATTCAGTTTCTCAGCCACATCAAATTTCAACTACTCAATAGCGACAGGTGGCTGATGTCTCCCATACTGGACAGTTTGGTATACATACATACAATCTGGCTTCAACTTACATTTCCAATCTCATTTTTCATTGCTTCCTAAACATTTCCTCTGTGTCACTTTAAATAAGAGGTAGATAACTTTACACACTTCTTCTTCATCAGCTAAAATAAACATAAGGGCTAATACTGTGTCCCATTTTTGTTTTCCACTCTCCTTGAATCTTGTATGATGCTTTGCATATAACGTCACCTAGTAAGTACTTGCTGACGGACCCTCAACTTGAATCTCATGTAAATAGATTAATATTGACTTGTGATCAACTACCATAACATTTCTTTAAAGGACAGATTTTAGATCTTAGCTGTGTTCTTATATCTCAATTTATGTTCTTGCTCTCATAGAAATCTGGACTCAACTTTTGTAATGAAAATTAATGGAAAGAAATTTCTTGATTTGTTGATAAGCCCTATAAAGTGAGAAAGAACTAGAAACTCAGATATGCATGGGAACATTAATATACTTGACCCTTTGGTAACCATGCTGTCTTAACTTGGGACTCTATCTATCTCAACTAGTAAAAATTCCAAAATAAAGAACCCCTATTAACTTATATAAGGAAATTACTACACTCTAAGTTTTGAAGTTAGATTATTTATTTTGGATGATAATGTGTGACTTAGCACACATCATAATTCATACAGTCATAATTCATAATTATAACCATAAGTCATAATTCATACACTCCTTTTCCTTTGAGAAGGAAAAAAGGTAAGATAAACTATAGTAAAACTTTAATTATTAGAACTTAATTAAGACTATCCAGTTAACTAGGAGCACAAGGGTGGCTCAGTCATTTAAGACATCTGCTTTTGGCTCAGGTTATGATCCCAGGATCCTGGGATTGAGCCCATGTGGGACTCCCTGGTCCCCTAGGAGTCTGCTTCTCCCTCTCCCTCTGCCTCTTCCCCGGGGCACTCGCACTTGTGTGCACTCACTCTCTTTCTAATAAATAAATAAAATCCTTAAAAAAAAAAAAAAGACTATCCAGCTAATTAAAATTCTTTTTGGTGCTTAATTTTCAGATGGAAAGGTAAACAGGAAGGTAGCATGGATCAATTAAAAAAAAAAAGCGCCTAGAAGTCAGAGTCAGGCTTGAACTCTGACTTTGTCATTTACAACTTCAGGACTTTGTAATGCAAATTAACCTTCACCCAGCATCACTAAAACTGAGCCAATAATGTTATGAGGTAATATCTAGTATGTAGCCTAGTATATAGCAGGTACCGAATGAATATTTCCTGAATAAACACCAAAGAAAAATCCAAGTAAAGAAAAAGCAAAGTACCTATGTCCCGAGTCATACACATATTCAGCCAATCCCTAGATAGTATTCACACCAATAGCTTCAATCCTGTATAACAATCATTGATATTTTGAATTAAGACATGAATAAGGAAGCCACAGTTCTTTATAAGATGGCTGGATAAACATTTGTTCCACACACCAAATATTCCCTACAAGTGGATTTCAAGGTTTATGGGAATGTTGTTGTTCACAGGTCCTGGCCTTGTTTTGCAAACTAGTTTTGTCAGGTATATAGCTAGCTAGTATTGTGATCCCTGATTCCTGTGTCCATTTCTAAAATTTTTAGAACACTTAGTGGGGAGGGATGGTATTGATGTGGTATTACTGACACCCCAGAAACTCTTCTGGGAAACTTTTAAAATAACAACTTTTTTGTTTTGCTTTCCCCTCCAGAATAGGCCTCAAAAGAGCTATGAAGCAAAGGACACCATTTTCTCCGGTTATAGCAGCTCTAGAGTAGAGCTATTTGGGTTTCTGACTCCACCTAATTTGCTGCCAAGATAACCTCAACAAGTATGCTTTTTACGGATGTTTTTACTGATGTTAACTAAATGGGCAGGTATAAAATGTGTGGTAGGGTACTACACGGCAATGCCCGTAGAGATTTCTTTTTCCTTTTGTATTTCCCTAAATATATGCAGAAAGAATGAAACTTAAAAAGTTATTAATTAAGGTAAAGAAAAAGAATTACCCTTAGATGCTCTAAGATTTTCAATTACTAATAAGTAAACCCTATTCAATATATCAAAATTTCTCAAAAAGAAAAATAAATTCATATTTTAAATATTTTCAACAAGACTGACCAAAAAAAAAAAAAAGATTTTCAGTTAACTCTGTTAATATGGACCATGGAATTAACCACATTGCACAAGTCTCAAAGAACATTCTGGTTAATCATTCATATGGGTATAAATGGGTATTTATGTTTTATCACAATGCTCCCAAACTTCTTGATACTATAAACTCCTTCCAACCGTCTTGCCATCTTCTTAATTAAAATAACTTTATTTTGTGATTATAACGTTAAGATAACAGAAAAATGAACAAATGATAAAGCCATTTGTAATACCATCATTTGGAGATAACCACTGTGCATATTTTGTGAATCCTCTAGAACTGGATAAACAAACATCCAAGAGTGAGATGGTACTATATCCGCTGGGCTTTTGGAGACTATTTTCCAATATAACAAAATATCATGGACATCTCTCAAAGACAAAACAATGATGATCCATTATGTCACTGATAATAGGTGAGCAAAACTTTCATAAAACTTTCCTAGGCTATATAGAACAATATTCCCATTTCTGCTACTCTCCCTAAATGCTGATAGATGTCCTACAGGAATAAGTACTCTGCGGAAAAATAAGTCTAGATAACAAAGTCAAACAGGTACCTTCATGGTAGAACCTCCCAGAAACTTAAATCCTTTATATGTCTTATGAATTCTCAAGAATGGGAGACTGAAACATTCCCCAAACTTAATTCAGCATGAAACATTCCTTAGTTACAGCTATTAATATCTTGTGGAATGTAAGTTGATGTTTTCCAAACTTCTCTGTAAGAAAGCACCTTAGCTTATAGACTCTGATTCAGTTGTGGGGGTGGAGTCCAGAAATCTGGTTTAACAATTGCCTAGATGAATGTTATCAAGGACCCTGGGGAAGTATTTAATCTAAACCCTTCTTAAAGGAATGGCTCTCAATTGAACTGAATCTGGGAAACTTTTTCAAACTGTATACACCTACACAGACCTCCTCTAGTTAAAAAGTTGCTCAGGTGATGCTGATACCCATTTCCCCCTAATCTCACTGGAGAACCACAGTTGTATTCTAGTTCATGCTGAATGCCCACATATTTTTTGGCTGAAATGTGAGGTTCTTTTTTGTTTTTGTTTTTCTTCAAATTTGATCCCAGAAAATAAAATGGTAAACTTCCTTTAAAAGCTGTCTCTGTCAAAAGCAGCTGAAAAGTTAAGCTAAGAACTAAATTAAAGGTTAATGCATTTTAGGATTTTCTACCAGTCACTGTCTTCAAAGAGTAATTTAATGGGCAGGGAAATAAAAAAAAGACAGACTCCATCACTACAGAGTTTTACACCTCCCCCAACTCTGAGAGGACCCAATGGATCTCACACTCAATGTACTTAAGCACTGCCTTTGGAAGTTCAGATACCTGGGCCCTCACAGGAGATTTGAATTCAGCAGGCAACATCTTTAACAGATGATCCCCATAAGAGTGTTTCATGGACCACCGTTTTCTTACCAGGTTAGACACTGCTGAGCATGAAATATCAGAAAAAGACGTATTTAGTCCAAGTCCATGAACACTGTTAGGCAAATGGCCCCGAATCTACAAAACTATATCATCAGAGTCACGTGAACTCTGCACAACAGTGTTGAGAAAAATACAAGTTATCTCTATTGAGGAATGTTTTCTTCCCCCAAAGAAGTGGAAGAAAAGGACATGAAGAAATGACTAATGGGGAAAAGGTATTGAATTATATTTCTTTACATTCTACTCTAAATTGTTTTACTTCATATGTTAATGATAGTTACTTGTTCTAACTCTAACCAACCTGTTTTATAGAGAATTCTAATGGTTTAGAAACACATCAACTGTGGTTCAGTCACATCTACAGGGAACCTAGTCAGACAGTAAGACAATAATCTAGATCTGCTTTGCCTTGGTGCAAGTATATGGAAATTACAGGCAAATAAAACTAAAAGTCTTTCACGTACAGTCTTGGAAGGCCCAACTTATAAAGTTAAGGTAAAAACCAAAGAGCATCATATACTTCAGCATTTTTAGCAATAAATGGAGAGAGTGCTCTGAGTCTCAAACTTAAGTAAAAGTCAAGTGCCATTATTAGCAAGAGGGACTCACAAAGTCTGCAACCAGTAAATGGCATTAGCTGGTTGTTGTGACGGTTTCCAAACCTGATGTACTTCAGGGTTGCCTGAAAACTTAAAACATGTAGATTCTTGGTCCTATCCTCTGAAATAACATCTTTGGGGAAAGTATCAGTGTAGCAAGAGGCCCACTGGAGAACTATTAGTCTATAGGAAGTTGTCCCACGAATAACCAGATTAGTGAGACTCATATAGATGGCTTCTTGGAAAAAAAAAAAAAAATCAAGCTGCTTCCACATACCACCTGGATGTTAAAATGTAACGAATGGAAAATCATCTGTCAAGTTAGGAAACCTAATGTTACAGGAAAATGTTAAAATTAAGAAGGATGATGGAATAATGAAAAACATTTTAAAATTATTTTTCAGGAAGAATCACACAAAGAGTCTTTCACAAAGAAACTGTTAGTGAATAGAGAATAAATTATAGAGGGAATGGAGAATTAGGCTAACATAATTACGTGACAATATTTTTAAAGTATATCAAAATCCTCACCTGGAAACTCTATGAACTTTCTCAAATAATTTTCCCTGTTTCCTGTAATACTGTTAAGTTCCTTAAGGGCAGAGAGTATATTTATCTCC
Source organism: Mustela lutreola (assembly GCF_030435805.1). Taxonomy (NCBI): domain Eukaryota; kingdom Metazoa; phylum Chordata; class Mammalia; order Carnivora; family Mustelidae; genus Mustela; species Mustela lutreola. The sequence goes on from NC_081298.1 coordinate 127,360,620, forward strand.
CACAGTACCATATAGCATCTATACAATTATTAATCTCATATGACATATTTTTAACTTGAAATTTCAACCTGAGTCAGGTGATACAGGTACCATAACAGTAATAAAGTAAACCTGTGTGATACAGATTTCTGTATTATCTAGAAGCCCTTTCACATGCCTGTCCCTCCTGGGAATGACCTTCAAAAATCAGATGAAATTATCACTTCCTTTCTGAAGCCATCCCTGGTCCTCCAAGTCAGAAGTAATTTTTTTCTTCTTTGGTTACACCTCTGGGTATAAGCCCATATCACACTAATCTTTAAAGTTATATATTGTCCTAATATATTTTGAGCTCCTTGAGAGCTTCTTAGTCATCACTATATCCCTGCCACCTGACATAGTGTTCTATGTATGTGAGGAACTTGATACATGTCTGCTGAATGAATGAATGAACGAATGAGTGAGTGAGTGAGTGAGTGACCACCACATGATACCCTGTTCTTTAAAATGTGCATCCCAAATTCAGGATCCACTCATGAATTACTTTGCTTACCCATTTCTTCCTTTCCTAAAACCGATTATTGCAAAAACTGTAATTTGGAGAAAATACTTATCAAGCCATAAGTTCTATGTAAATTACTTCAGTATTAATAAAAAGCAAGGTTAATGAAAATCATTATGAGAAGAAAACTTTACCTTCTTGAAACAGTTGTCTGGCATAAGATGGTTCTCTGCCCTGAGGTTGGAAAAAAGCATAGATGCATTTCCTCACTAAATCTTCCCAGCCAGTTCTGCCAGCAGCTCTCAGGGAACTAGTATCAATAGAGATGATTTTACCTACATGAAGAATGAAAGTTTCCATTTGTGATAGCCTCTTCATATAAGTCACCCATATTTCAAAATCAACAACTACATCTAAGAAATTTGTTTCTGCCCCTAAATGCTTATGGACAGAAGCATTAATAAACACTATTAATTTTTATTACATATGGTGGGGCGCCTGGTGGCTCAGTGGGTTAAAGCCTCTTCCTTCGGCTCAGGTCATGATCTCAGGGTCATGGGATGGAGCCCCGCATCGGGCTCTCTGCTCAGCGGGGAGCCTGCTTCCTCCTCTCTCCCTCTCCTGCCTCTCTGCCTACTTGTAATCTCTGTCAAATAAATAAATAAAATCTTAAAAAAAATTTTTTTATTACATATGGTAACAGAGTGTATCACTTACATGATAATAAAAAACTGTTTTGGCCTTGGAGTGTGTATTAGCATCTCATATTCTAAAATTCAATCCCAGTCAAGTATTAAAGTCATGCCATAAGGACCTGAAGCTGCAGAGACTAACTCAAATTGAACTCCTCTGGTTTGCTCTCTGGATTCTACTCTCTGTCTACTAATGACTAGATAATTTATTGGGAAAGGAGAGACAGAGATGAAATACATCATTTTGGTTTAAATTAATTTCCAGTAACTAAGTGAAGAGAATATAAGAAAGTAAGCAAAACTTTCCTTTTCTACCTCTTCTTGGGCTGTAGATAACACTTCATTTAACAAAGACTGAAGGCAATCAAAGTTAAATCAGAAAAACATAACAGCATTAAGATTGGCTAGATATTCTACACACAGAATATATGCTTCATAAACCGTAGTAGTGACTTGCTATTATTACCGTACTTCAACAAATTTCCTAGATGGCTATGGAAGAATTCAGGTAAATTATTCCTTAGTTAACCAGGGGCCAATTAATCCAGTTTGGGATTATCCAGATTTTTATGCAATCTTATATTAACACAAAATAATATAGGCAAGATATATACATGTATAGAGTTAGATTAATAATGAAAACTTGCAAACCCACCAACCAACTTCAGAACTGGAATATTACCTATTCCATTCCATTATGTGTGTACTCCTCACATGTCACATCCCTCTGTTTTTACATTCTCCCGTCAAGAAACATCTAAATTGTATCCCGTTTTTTGATATTACAATGAATGCTGCTGTGAACACTATCTACATTTTCCATGGTGCATGTGTGTGAGAGCTTCTCTAGCGTACAGACATAGGACAGAACTGCTGAGTCATAGGTTATGTGAATATTCAACTTTATAACATTAAACTGTTCCCCAGAAACTTATATAAGAGCTACTCTTAATCCAACATCCTCTCCATCACTTGGGGTATTGTCAGGCTTCTTTATTTTTTACAATTAGTAGCTGGAAAATGTTTATGATCTAAATTTGTACTTTCCAATGAATGAGGTTGAGAATTTTTCATTTTTTCCTCTTTGGTGAATTGCTGATTTTTTTCCTTATCTTCCCTCTTCTCACAACAGACTCAAATCTGTTGTACTATTTGTGCATCCTCATTTTAACTAATTCCTTCTTTATGTATTACACTTGGCTTGCCTGGAATTTATTAGGCTTCTTTAACTCAGGGTCTTGAATCTGATACATCTGAATCAGTCTGATAAGGCTGTTGCCCAAGTCTTGGCGTAAATGTAAATGGTAGAAAGAAAAAAAATTTAAACTTAAAGGAATTTTGTTATTTAAGAATGATTTGGGAAAAGCCTGGTGAACACTTGGCTGTAATTACAAACAATTCTGGATTTTCTAAGAATTATAATTATTTAATCTTTGTCTCTTATTACATCAGAGGTCAAGAGTTGGTTATAGCTGAGAATTGATTGTCACAGGGTCTTCACACACAACTATGCTCCTCAGATGCAATGACAAAGGGAGGGGTAGGTGTTCATGTCAGTACTAACCACAAGAAAGCAAGAGCCTAGAACTGCATGATCAGAGGAGAGAAAGTGATTAAATTATCAGCAATGGTAACAAATGACTAGGTAACGCAGTGACTATCTTAGAAGAGGATCATGAATGGGTTGATTTCGAGTCCTCTGCTTGCTAGAGAAAAGTTTAACTAACCAATCCAACTAGTAAGCCACTGTTCAACATTTCTTGGCAGATGATTTTTTTTTTTTTAAGGGATGGGAACCACTTTTAAAAGTGATGTAACTCTATGGAGAATTAAAAGTACTACTAAAATTTAAGGAATTAAATATCTAATACTTATTGCAACTGGTTTATTATTTTTTTATCTAAATCAATGATATATTTTGATGATACAATAAAATGTTATTTACATTTTAAGAACACTTTATATTTCTTTGCCACCTTTCTATTTTTTTTATATTTTACATTTCCTCTGGTATCTTCTATATAATAAGTGTGTACAGTACAGTGATGTCCTTGTAATAGTGCTTTGGTAGAAGGCAATGCAATATAAAGGAAGAGCTATATATTAGGGCCTATCGATGTCTGTTCTCACCAATTAGCTGTATGGTTTTGGAAAGGCACCATTCTATCCTTTGTAAAATGAGTGGGCTCGAGTCCATGATCTCTGAGGTTCTCTCTAGATTTATAATTATTATTTGATTCAGAGCTTAATTTTTAAATTTATACACATCTACTTTAAAATCAGGTACATCTAAAATTTTAATGCTGGGTCCTTGGTCAGGAACAAAACTACCAGTAATAACATTATTCCTATGGGAAAATATAGTCTTCTTTAAAATAATCCAATTTACGGGGCACCTGAGTGGCTCAGTCAGTTAAGGGTCTGACTTTTGATTTTAGTTCTGGTCATGAAGCAGAAGCAGAGTCTGCTTCTCTCCCTCTCCCTCTGCCTCTCGCCTTGCTTGTAATGCTCTCTCTCTCTCAAATAAATTTTTTAAAAATCCAATTTAAGATTCAATGTATAGAAATGCAATATGAGGAGAAGCTGAAATTATCCTCATAAATAATTCCTAAATTGGGCGCCTGGGTGGCTCAGTGGGTTAAGCTGCTGCCTTCAGCTCAGGTCATGATCTCAGAGTCCTGGGATCGAGTCCCGCATCGGGCTCTCTGCTCAGCAGAGAGTCTGCTTCCCTCTCTCTCTATCTGCCTGCCTCTCCATCTACTTGTGATTTCTCTCTGTCAAATAAATAAATAAAATCTTTAAAAAAAAAAAAAAAAAAAAAAAAAAAAAAAAAATTCCTAAATTATCCTCATAAATTTCAGGCCTCCTTCATCTCCCACATTTATTCAGTGACCTGACTTCCACTCTTTCCAGCAAGCTTTCATTCTGCTCACAAGCCCTTACTTGGTTTTATGGACGCAAAAGACCAGTTATATTTTTCAGTAAACCCTATTCTTCCCCATGCATTAGTATTTTTGGTTTTTAATAAAGATTATTCAGTTTTTCCAGAGCTGTACATGGGTGGGAAATGGAAAAGGAAATGTAGATGGTAGACTCAAAAGAGAAGGAAGAAAGTTATGGTAAAGGATAATTACCATGCGCAGATGCTGTATCTCCAAGTCCTAGACATTCTCTTTACTATACTCTATTATTCATGCTAATTTATCCCCACCTACTCTTCAGTAAGAGCAGCTGGGAGCTTATCTTTAAAAACACAAGAATAAAAGCACACAATAGGAATATTAAGTTTCTGGGACTAAAAAACTAGTAAATATTGTAACAAATATTAACAAATGTTATAAATAATGGTAAGGGTCAAAAAGTATTTTAAACCTAAACTTTCACGAAGAATAAAATCCAGTAGAAATGATTTTTAAAATCTTGATCTGCTAAAAAATGTCTCTGAGATATCTATCCTTATTTTAAAAAGAGAGAAGTAGTTGATACCTAAGTAACTCTGATGTGAAAGTATGAAACTTGATGTGTTAAAGTGAAGATAGGATTATATAACATATGAAAAATACTATAGAAAATTGTAAAGGACAATAACAATTTGTTTTGGCTAAAAATCAAATATGAAGCAGGCCTTTATAAAGAGGGCCTTCCTTCCTGGCACTCACTTTTGGGCACTGCTGCCCTTCTTTCGGTTCCTCTCATGCACTTGTCTGTTTTCCCACAGGCCTCTGCAGCTAGCTCTCCTTCCTCAATCAGGAGCTCTCAGGCTGCACCGTGACCCTCCTTGCCGCCCCTTCCACACTTTGCGAGTTGGCTCCTCCTCATCTTTTGGAGCTTAGGGCTCAATATCAGCTCCTCCAATAGGCACTGGTTCACCAGCTAATTTAAAAACAGGTTCTCCCTATTGGTTTGCCTTTTCCCATCTCACACCCAGTGACAGGCACTTCCAGGCACTTAATCAGTATGTGCTGAATACATTTAAAGAAAAAGAGGAGAGGAAAAAGAAATAGCCAGATCCACTGAAGCATAATTTTAAAAGCACCATTTAAAAATAATTATATGTACATCTACCTTGCCAAATTTCTTTAAGAATCTTATTCCATGATTATGAAAAATAATTTATAACCAAAACAGTATGTGAATAGTTATAATGTTCTCCTCAGCGCCCTGCCCATGACAATGATTACAACATCTAGAATGCACAAGATAAATGGGGTGCCTGGCTGGCTTGGTTGGGGGAGCATGTGACTCTTGATCTTGGAGTTGTGAGGCTGAGTCTGATGCTGAATGGAGATTACTTAAAAGTAGAATCTTAAAAAAAAAAAAATTAATACAATGAAATATAAAGTGCCCAGGATCAAGACCATCATTTAAAATGTATTCTGTTTAAGATGAGTGACCAGAAGCTGAATAGCAGACAACAGAAGGACACAAAATTTTGGATGTAAATTCTGAATTCTGCAGTAAATACCTGTAGTATCTTGCTTGGTCATAAAGGATTCTACACCTGTAATAGCTGGAGGCCGAGGTAATCGCCGTGCAATACAAATCAAACATGACTGGAAATCTGCCAAAACAAGAAAGGGAAGTTGAAGAAGAGAGGGCAGAAAACAGTTCACATCCATCATTTTCCATTAATGGTTTCCATAAAACAACACATGTTATAGGACCCAATACTGGAGTCACTCTGATCTAATAATATAATACTAGAGATAAAATTGCTGGTAACCAAATTTTTTCAAAGTCCCATTTCCAATATTTTTGAGTGCTACACAGCTGAACATGAACTTCGATCATATCAGACAGACTGGCACTGGCATGTGTATTTTGTAAAAAATCCTCAGTTGACTGTGGCACCCATTTGCAGGTGAAACCTGCTACATGCATGGCCTTCTTTGTTTCTGATTAATTTCTCCTCTTCTACCTTCCCCAGTCCTTACTCCAGTTTCCAGTTTGTGGTGCTCTTTACTTAGCTCAGACTGGCTCACGTGCAGAACTCATCCTCCATCATATACTTGACGAATGCCATGTTGATACCATGTTCGTATTAGAGCTTCAGCTGTGTTTTCTTCTGCTCATACGCTTTCTTCTTGTAAATTACCTTGTATGGCCTCAAAAATGCTAACTCTATTCTCCAATGTTCCCCACACTCTAAACTTGAAACTTTCTAAAAATCAGAGCTGTTCAACAGCCTGCTGCATCTGGTACATTTCCAACTGGCAGCAGTTAGCTACGTCTCTTATTTCTAGGCAGCAAGTTGGTTTGAATTTGACATTTTAGTGGGAATGCCAGCTTAAAACCGAGAGCGTGGGGGCATTTTAAAGGGGTGATTCTAGATGTTGGCAACTTTCTTAAGTATTGGGAAATAACACAGTAAGCTGAATCACCACTATGATGCATAATATAGTAGCCAAAATTATTATCTGAAAAAGGCTGTTTATAATCAATTACCTCCCTGATCTTTAAAGCCATGGAAAAAGCGAGCAAAGCCCTTAAAATCACCCTTTGTTTTACCTTCTCCATCCTCTTGAATTGATTTTGGCTGTGACACAGTGAAGCACTGCATGACTTCATAGCGCTGGCACACTTCTTGGTTCTCGGTGCCTGGCTCATCCGGAGGGTGAATTAGCATCCTGCAGTTAAAGGTATGGCTGTTTCGTCGTGTTGCCTCCTGAGGCCACGGAACTCCATTTACTGTGGAAGAAAAACTGATTATATGTCTGCGAATAGGGTGAAGAACTCTGAGGATACAAAGACATACATTTAGCCATCTGCTTTATTAGATATTCAGATTAAAGACAGATCTCTTCGCATTTAACATTATCCTGAGGCAACAGGATACTTATCTTCCTTAGCAAATCTTAATGTCTACCAATTACAAAAAGTGCAAAATTTCTAAGAGATTGTATAGGATGTCCCCCCCTCAAAAATAAGACCTAACGTATTCCTAATTCTTTAGCAGTCTTTAAAAAAAGTTAAAGACAAAAAATAATAGCTCACACTCTTACTCAGATTTTTTTATAGCAGTTAATTAATGCACTTTTCCATTTGTTTCTGTTACACCCTGGAAATGAAAAAATGATTGGAAACCAGAGACCCATTGTGAAGCAGGAGTTTTAACCTGGCAGGTATATATTCTTAAGGATGGGCTTGTCAAAATGTGCACCTTTTTGGGGAGAGGATTCAAAGTTTCTCAAAGGAGACTGTGACTCAAAAAAATATTTAAACTAGAAAGAGACCAACCTTGGCTTCTTAATGACCATTCTTTTCACAAACCATTCTTCTCACCCGCAAATATAGTGGGTAGTCAATAAGTTATTACATAAAAATTGGGATGCCTGGTTGGCTCAGTTGGTTAAGCTTTTGATTTCAGTTCAGGTCATGATCTCAGGGTCGTGAGATCAAGTCCAGTGTCGGGCTCCTCACTGGGCATGGAACCTGCTTAAGACTCTTGCTCTCTCAGGGTGCCTGGGTGGCTCAGTGGTTAAAGCCTCTGCAGTTGGCTCAGGTCATGATCCTGGGATCCTGGGATTGAGCCCTGCATCGGGCTCTCTGCTCAGCCGGAGGCCTGCTTCCCTTCCTCTCTCTGCCTGCCTCTCTGCCTACTTGTGATTTCTGTCAAATAAATAAATAAAATCTTTGGAAAAAAAAAAAACCAAAGATTTCCGCTCTCTCTCTGTACCCCTCTGCCTCACTTCCTCCCTCTCTAAAAAATTAAAAAAGTAAGTTATTATATAAAAATGATTGTTAAAACATAAATGTTGCCTGATTTGGTATTAAAAAACTGAATTCAGTTATAGAAAAGATGTCTGTATATTTCATGTAATCATCACTGTGTGATGGGTCACTACTGCCCAGTTAACAATGTTATATTCAAACCATGGTGGCAGTAAGAGGGTTTTTAAGGCTCTTCTCTTGCTATTTGCGACAGTTTTCTTACTTTATCCTCTGCACTGAACCTCCTTCCTTTTTAGTATCTCATCAGCCTGTAACTGTTAGAGGAAATCATGGAAACAAACCTATACTGGAGGAAGGAGTCTTGGTTTTGTTATGAGCAAGCGGTGAGGTTTAGGTTAATTACTTTATCTTTGTACCATCTTTAAAATAAAGGAATCTGCTATATTATCTCTCAAGTCATTCATGCTCTAAAATTCTGTAACAAAACACAGAAGACCCCTTGATAATTCAAATATCAAACTAGTGATTTTAATAGAAATAATCATTTCAGGCCCTCAGGTACCATAAACACACTACTCTTTTTCAAAGAAGAAATAAAACTTCCACTCTATTGAGTGAACAGTATAGAAAATAAAGAGCTACAGATAACATTTTATTTGCATGTGCAGTTTAGTTATACAGAATTTCTACTCAAGGCCCTCCCCTTACTTTAGCGCACGCACAGGCTAAGCAACAGGCACAGGGTTTAGCAAATGGAACAGAGGTTGGAAATCAGACCCCATCCGTCCTCTCAGCTGGGCTCCTTTGTCAGCAAACAATCTGTCCAACCATACTGGAAACTTCTGAGTTGAAACCACTTATATCCAAAAATGTTCATTTTAATCCATACATAATATGACAGAATATTTTCCCCTTCCTTCCTCCCTCCCTCCTTTTTATCTTTGGAGCAGGGTGGTGGGAAGGATATACATTTGTCTCTTTCTTGGACATAATCAAAATTGAAAACAAAGGTAATTTCAAGCAGGAGCTTCTCGTGGCAAGGCAGCTGACTGCTCTGCTTCTTCCTACTGTCATATGACTAGGGCATAGCGAGAGGAGGAGGATAAAAGGAGTGCTCTCTATCAACTATTTGAGGATACTCTCTCTTCATATTTACATATCAGGCCGAAATGAAATTTAAATATTTTTAATATGTTATAACATATTCTAGAATAATACTATGTACTACAAATATAATAATTGCATAATGGAAAAGAAAGCTACAGAGAGTTCATATTCTTTTCAAAAAACATTGTTTTATACCTAGTGATTTGGGGAGCAGATTCTTCACAAATTCCGCATGATCCCCCACATGTAGTATGCTGTAGACACTGGTATTCATTAATTCCTCCTGATTGTAACCCAAGTAGCTGGTCACATTCTCTGACACAAACACAATTCTCCCTTCACAGTTCACAACAAAGAAAAATCCATCCAAAGCCTGCAAAGCCAAAAAAAAAAAAAAAAAAAAAAAAAAAGATTAGGAGGTTAATAAAATAAAAGAAAAATAAACATATACATATCTCTATTGAAAAAGAGATCAGAAATATATATCAAGTTAAAAGAAAAAGGGAGCCTGAATAGAAGATTTAATATTGCATGTTTTCTGTAGAAGGGGCAGGATTTTAAAACAGACTATACAGTAATCTTCACAGGCATGAGTGAGTGTATCAACCCTCTCTCTCAGAGAGAAACTTTATGGTAGCAGATGTGAAGCAAGTAACTGGTATTAACGTAGTCATAAACATCTCTAAACTATAGGTTAAGACCTGGTCTCTACCCTCAAAGAACTTGGGGTATGGTGGTAGAGAGGCATAAATATAATAAAATACCAGTAATGCAGCGTCAGAGTCATACACCAAATACTCGATGAGCACAAAGAAAGATACCTAACTTGAGGTTGGGTTGAGAGACAAAGAGAGGCTCTTTACAGACCCCTGAGTTCTACAGAACATAGTGGAGGAGCGGAAGAGGAATAAGAGAATAACATTCTAGGCAGAGGGGACAACGTGGCACATTAAGGAACAAAAAAAGCAGTTTGGAGTTGGCTGGAGTACATGGTACAAGACAGGCTCATGCCAAGAAATAAGTTTGGAGAGGTAGGTAAGAGTCAAATCTGAGGGCCTCCTATGCTCTGATACAGAGCTAGGGGGTCTCAAAAAAGAAATATAGTATGCCCTAAGGAGAGCATTAAATCCTAGAGATGGAGGGAAAAAGTCAGAATCTCTGTTTATAGTGTAATCTAAAAAATAAAGAAGTTAAGCTTAATAAACCATACTGACACCTTGATACCTCAACTCAGTCCAGACAGTCACATATCACAAACCAGGGAATCCGGAGAGAAGATCCAGAATTCAGTGGCTGACAGTGGCACGTGGCTTATTTGTAATCGTTCCACTTATTGTAACATATTGCAATTTACTTGCTATAGGATATGTATAAGCAGTAAAGACAAGATCTTTAGAAAGTAGAACATGTACAGGATTCTATAAAAGATGTAAAATGAGGGACGCCTGGGTGGCTCAGTTGGTTAAGCAGCTACCTTCGGCTCAGGTCATGATCCCAGCGTCCTGGGATCGAGTCCCACATCGGGCTCCTTGCTCAGCAGGGAGCCTGCTTCTCCCTCTGCCTCTGCCTGCCATTCTGTCTGCCTGTGCTCGCTCTCTCCCCTTCTCTCTCTCTGATAAATAAATAAAATCTTTAAAAAAAAAAAAAAAAAAGATGTAAAATGACCATGAAAATCCTCTGTATCACACACATAAGTGTGCTAGTTATCTGCGGCAAAATTCTTAAAAGAGCTAACAGTGTCATTGGCTATTCATTTTTCTTTTTAAAAAAGGCAAGTGTCCCAAATTTGCTAACCTCTTCTATGACGATGAGTGGTTGTGATAGTAAGTTACCTAGCAGATGTTTTCCAAATAACAAACACACTTAATTTTGTCCCTCCAGGGTCAAGATAACATTTAAACAGTGAGTAAGAAGTAGATTTCCTTTCAAGAAGACATTTACACTACAGAGACAGCAGGTGAAAATGCAAGTTTTGAAATGTTACTGTAGTTGCGATTTTGTCACCAAAATGATAAAAATTATTTGTAAGAATTCTCTTCTCAGTTTAAAAATTTTAAAACAGGACTTTTTACCTACTCAAAAATCTTCCAGTTTCAGTAGGGTTTAAACTCATTTTTTTTTTTTTTTAAATGTGAAAATGCAACACCTTTTGATTACTTTGGAAGAATCACTGCTTGAGATCAAGGAAGATGGAATTTCAATAAAAACCTAGGGATGTGATTAATGATCTAAAAAACCTCACTCTTAAATAAACCCTTTGCTGACCTATTTCATGTTTAGAAGAGCACAGAAAAGCACCCTCATTTCTAACTGGCTGTTTTTCTGTTTCTATAAGTCAGATTAGCTATAAATTTCATAGCAGGTGATCAATACATCATTTGCTTTGCAGTTTATGTGAAAATAGAACAATGGAAATACAGATATATCAATTTTTAAAAAGTAGACCTGAAAATTATTTAAATTGTTCTTAGCTATTAACTGAAGCAGCATAAATACAATTTCACTTAATTTATTTTATTTTTGGTCTCTTAAAGGAGTTTAATAAAGAACAGTGCAGGTATAACTAAGTGTCATAGTTTAGAGCAAGAAACAGTATTGATATTGACATCAAAGACCAGCAAGCAAAACCTGGTTGTTCCATGGAGAACCTATGGCAAAGACCACACTACTCAGCCTCTTTGGCACTACCTTCTCCCCACCCCACCCCCTTTTTTTAAAAGATTTTATTTATTTATTTGACAGAAATCACAAGTGGGCAGAGAGGCAGGCAGAGAGAGAGGAGGAAGCAGGCTCCCTGCTGAGCAGAGAGCCTGATGCGGAGCTCAATCCCAGGGCCCTGGGATCATGACCTGAGCCGAAGGCAGAGGCTTTAAGCCACTGAGTCACCCAGGCACCCTACCTTCTCCCTTTTCAGGGCATCCTTCTTGGTTCCTCCCTCTCTGCCTCCCCAGTGACCCTGTTTATCCTCAAAGCCACAGCTACTCTCTCCCTTGCTTTCTTCACTTTCCATGTCTGTCTCTGGTATCTCTGGAAGTTGCCTGTTACCTGCAGAGGGAAGGGGAGAGAACAAGACCCATTTCTGGGGTCATTTCTGTCCAGTCTGAAGATTAGCCAACAGTGGGCTCAGCATCCAGCACCAGAAAGACCTTCGGATTCACCCGGACTATTTGCTGCATTTTTAAAATCCAAGGGACTTAAAAGCTCTCCTTCATTGTAGTAGGGCTGGAATCCCTGTAGTATCCTTTCCACAGACCTACTGGGGCTTCTCCAAGTTCTCTTCCCATTGACTGTACCTGACTTCACTGCCAGGCTGGGAAGTTATTCTAGTAACTGGCCTCTGGAATATGCAGCTGATCAGCCTTACAGGGAGAGCAGAACTTTCACCAGGTCTCTATCTGGCCTCAGTTACATAGACTTGCCGTTTCCTCTGTGAAGTCTGGGGCATCATGTTTCTTTTGAGCTTCCCCAGAAAAGGCTGGCTGGGAAAACAGGTCCACAAAGGCTCCCTCGTGGTTGCAGAGTTGTCCTGCTGACCCTACACCTGGGATGCAGACAGCCTGTCTCTTGCTGGAAATGCCTTTTTTTTGTTCTTGTTTTTTAATTACAATTTATATATGTACTTAAAAAATTGCTTAAGTATGAAAATGAAATAGTACAAGATCTGCTGGAATCTCACCCCCAAGAAACTGGTAACATTTCAGGGGATATTCTTTAAGACTATTTCTATGAATATACAAACATCTCTAATTTCTTCAAGTATGACTGACTAATATAATCTGCTGATACTCGCTCTTATTCTACAACTTTCCCTCATATGTTGTGCGTATAATTAACTTCCAAGTGTGCTTCTGGGAAGGAATCTTCCTGTTTCTCCATGCCCTGGCATCCAGTCTTCCACTGAGCTATGTACAGACAATAAGCGTCCATCCATTCAGCACAACATCAGCAATCTGAGGGGGGTTCTCTCCTGACACCCCCCAAGTGTCTCACAGCAGGGGTCCACACTGGCCAAGACTTCTCACAGGGCCTTGGTCTTACATGACCCCACGAGGTTCACTATCACCTATGTGCCAGTTAACAGGCAAAAATCCTGGAGATAAAACACACAATCCTCAACAATTCCATAGTCTCTAAAGGAGAAAAAAAGGTACACACAGTACACATAGTTATACAGTACGAAGGGGAATTCAAAAGCTTATGCACAGAGTGAAGCACTCGAAATGGGCAAAGGAGTGACTGTCACTGGTACAGACTCCTGGGAGGAAAACACACTATGCCCGAGCCAAGTCTTGAAGGATACTGAGTAGTAACTCAGGTGGATGAGGGTTGGAAAGGACATTCAAGACAGAGGAAGCAGCTCAGAGGTTAAAAACAAAATCTCCTTGTATGCACTTGTTATATTTTTGTCATATATATCAGTAAAATGTGTTTTTTTTTTAAATCTTCAAGAAAAGCAAAAAAATAAGGAGTTTATTATAAAGGCAATGGGCATTTTCTTGAAGGCCATGTTTTTAAGCACAAGAATGACATGATCTGCTTTTACAAAGATCCTTCTGGCAGTAGCTCTGGCAAGCAGACTGGAAGCAATTACAGTTGCAAAGCTATTGTGATACTCCAGTTCCAATGAAAGCCTGAATTAAGGCAACAGCAGTGGAAGTGATAGGAGAGAATTTGACATAGGCAGAACAAACAGTATTTGGTGACCTCTAGCAGCTCTGAGAATGAAGATTTGGGGTCATCTTTCATTAATGATGTAAGGTTTCTGGTAGATAAGTGTCTTTCCCTCAGAAAGGGGATCAAGGAGTAAAGAAATGTACTCTTAATTATTTTACTTTTTTTTCCCCATTTTTAAGCAGGAGGTAAGAGGATAGATTACAAATTTAGTTTTAGAAATGTATTTGAGGGGTGCCTGGGTGGCTCAGTGGGCGAAGCATCCGACTCTTGATTTCGGCCCAGGTCATGATCTCAGCATCCTGAGCCCCACATTGGGTTCACAATGGGCATGGAGTTTGCTTAAGATTCTCTCTTTCTCTCTCTGCCCCTCCTGCCCCCGCACTCTCTTTCTTTCTCTTAAAAAAAAAAAAAAAAAGACGTTATATTTGAAATGACTAAGCAACATTTAGATGGAGATGTTCAGAAGGCAGCAAGACATAGTGAAAGAGAAACTGAAGGGAGATCTGGGCTAAAGATAGACATTTGCAATTTACAGGTACATATGATACCATTTGTTTTTTTATTTGTTCTTAACTACAATCATCTTTTCCCCTTCCAAAGAATATCTGATTTCCTTTGGGGAGTTACTTCTTCCCCATTAAATAAGGTCTCATGAGATTCTTAATCAGGCCATTGGGAGACTTCCAGCCTAACTGGGAACCTTGAGGAGAAATGCAGAGAGAATGAACAGAGCTGGAATGCATTCATTCTAACAGCAGGGCACTGCCCAAATGTGTCTAAGAGACCATTTGTATTGTACCTGCTTCCTAGCCTCCTTAAGATGCCTTGGTTTCATCTTTTTTCCAAGGATTGTTTTGTGCTATCCAAACAGCACTCCAATAAATTCACATGTGCTAAATTTAGTCAGCATTGGTGTTGCCTGAAAACCAAGAACCCTAATTGATAATTTACATATACTTACATGTGCACATGCATACATGAATATATCAGAGGACACATAGATGTAGATGAAACTGCCCAGGAAATGTGCACAGAATAACAAAAAGGAAAGGAGCCAAGGCCAGAACCCTGAAGGATACTAACATTTAAGAGGCAGTTGATGAAAGAAATATGAGGTAGAGGCTGAGGAGTAGCCAGAGAGGAGAGAGTTCTGGCAAGGAGGCAAGAGAGTTTTAAGAAAGAGGGATTGACAGAGAAAGACAATTGTCATATGATGTCTCTGATATGAGGAATTTGAGAGGCAGGGCGGGGCTAAGGAAGGTAAAAATGAAACAAGAAGGAATTGGGAGGGAGACAAACCATAAGAAACTCTTAATCTCACAAACCAAGGGTTGCTGGGGGGTGGGGGGTAGGGAGAGGGTCGTTGGGTTATAGACATTGGGGAGGGTATGTGCTGTGGTGAGTGCTGTGAAGTGTATAAACCTGGTGATTCACAGACCTGTACCCCTGGGGCAAATAATACATTATATGTTAATAAAAATAATTAACATGAAGGAAGGCAGGGGGACTGAGTGGTAAATGGTGTCAAGAGGCATATAGCAATGTTAAGGAGTGGAACAAAGTGAGGTAAGGAGGCCTGAATGCACTGAGCACGAGACACTATGACTAAACAGAATCTTTCTTGGGAAGCAATAGGAGATAAGGAGCTAGAGTCAGATAACGCAGAGCTCTGAAGAAGAGGCAAAGACTTTAGACAGCAGAGAGCAACAATCAGGACAATAAAAAAAAGTGCATGAGTACTTACTATGTGTCAAGCAACAAATACTTGTTGAATAAATCAAGTCTAATTCTACTCTTCCTTTAAATGTGAGGACATTACCTCCAATATCTTCATTCTTAACTCATGCTACTTTATGTTTAAAAGGGGAGGGGAAAGAATAACTGGAAAACTGGCTGGCGAGAATTTCTCAGAGAATGGTTCGTATTTGGTTACTTTTTAGATGAGCACATCTCCCATCTAAGCAAGTCCCTCTAGACCAATGCTGCCAAAGAGAACTTCCTGTCATTGCAGAAAGTTCTATATCTGTGTGTCCAGTACAGTAGTCACCAACCACATGTGGGCACTGAGCAGGTTAAATGTGGCTGGCGAGGCTGAAGCACTGAATTTCTCATTTTATTTAACTTTGAACAGCCAAGTGTGGCTAGCGGCTATTTTACTGAATGGTGCAGCTCTAGACTGCAGTCTGAATGAACCCAAGGAGAGTCACGGTGGCTTTTCACCACCTCTCCTGGCTGCCCTGGGTTAGACTCTATACAAAGTTTAAGGCCATGAAGATGAGATTGGGGGCACAGAAGGCAGCACAGAAAAAGGTGCTGATGGAGGCAATGAAGTCTGTAAAAGTTAGTAATTCTATTTTGCATCTGTTTCACATATCTGTGGCTCATTAATAAAAATACTATTAGCTCCCTGAAGTCAAGAACCTAAATACATTTCTATTCCGAGGTTTTAGAATTTCTAATTTGATGTGCCTTTTCCTATTTGAAACTGCTTGTCCCATGATACCTAACTCATGTGCAACTCTGAGCCACAGCTTTCCTTGGATTCACAGTGCTTTGTTTGTTTGTTTGTTTGTTTTTTTAAGATTTTATTTATTTATTTGACAGAGAGAGAGAGATCACAAGTAGGCAGAGAGAGGCAGAGAGAGGAAGGGAAGCAGGCTCCCTATCTAGCAGAGACCACAATGTGGGGCTCAATCCCAGGACCCTGGGATCATGACCTGAGCTGAAGGCAGAGGCTTTAACCCACTGAGCCACCCAGGTGCCCCCACAGTG
Organism: Mustela lutreola; assembly: GCF_030435805.1. NCBI lineage: Eukaryota > Metazoa > Chordata > Mammalia > Carnivora > Mustelidae > Mustela > Mustela lutreola. The sequence goes on from NC_081298.1 coordinate 127,377,018, forward strand.
GTTTTCAGGGTAATAATTTCATCAGCTAAAAGAAATAATTCCTACTTTATTTTCTTTTTATAGTAGCTTTGAGTGGACATTTTCCTGTCATTTTCTCTTCGTGCTAAAGTGTTGTAGATTTTGCTCACACAGCAATAACTAATGTTTATATAAAGTAAAGTAGCGGCAGTAATACGCTCTGTCTCCAGTCGTGCTGTGTTCGGGCTGTTGATAACCTGCTTGCTGTCCATGTTGATCTCTGTGGTTTCTCAAGAACCTGGGATGAAGCTAGGATTTAAATAATAGCTATTTTCCTACAGGAAGCCCAGAAATCTCAAGAACCTGTACACCTTATACTTATTAGTATCTCAAAAGGCATTATATGTAGAAAACAATATAATATTTAATGAATTGAAAGGAGTCCCGAGGCTAGTTTTAAATTTTAGGGCACTGAGAAGGCAGAACCCACACAGGAAAACTAGAAGTTTTGAAAAGTCTAGCCTACCAACATCCTGTAGGAGAGAGAAGATAGGCAGTAAATGCTGACAGATCAGGTTCTCTAGAAAGGCCAAGGGTAACCAAGCAGTGGGCCAGTTACAGGTACCCAGCAGGGCAAAGAGATGGAAGTTGAAAATGAACCAAAAGTGTTTTTCTTTCCTTAACATATTTTCCTCTAAGAGATTATATTTTAAAATTTTAAAACACAGCAGTTGAAAGAATTCTGTAGTGAACATCTGGAATGTTGACCATCTAGATTCTACCATTAACATTTTTACTATACTTGTTACAATACTGTTGCCAAAATAAGGTCATGTGTCATGCAATCGACTTAGTAAGTTATGAAAAGAACAGAATAAAAACTATCAGATGCTATCACATGTGGCTAGCTCCCCTCTCCCAGTTATATGTGCGTGCACGTACTCAGGTGGTAGTTATTTCTATCCAGTTTCAATGGCCTATGTCTTTTATATGTTACAGTTCTATAAAATATGAGCCCATTCCCTAAAAAAAAAAATCATTAAGACCAATACTGTAAGTAATACAGTGCTTGTGTCACATGGAGGGAAAATGAACAATTTAGATTTTGAGGGGGAACTGCTATTAGGAGAGCAAAAAATATTCAGTAGCCTGTTAAAGATATAGGAACAGAGTATGTGAAGAGGTTAGACCAAGAGGTATGTATTTAGGTCTCATATCCACAGAGATGAAAGGTAAAGCAAAGAGCAAGAAACAAGAAATTTCTGGGGGTAGAAAAGCAAGAACTGAATTCTCAGAATATTCTCACATTAGCAGTGTTGGCAGAGGGAATTATGGATGTTTTAAAAAAAGAGGATTTAGTCGGGATAATAGAGAAAAATGCATCAGGGAGCTAGAAAACAAAGAGATCTGTGTAAGTCTGAATTGTAAGAAAGACTTCACCAGAAAGGGGGGCCTTCAAGTAGGACAAGAAAAGGAAAATTTACTGCATACACAAAATAGATTAAAAATATATGTGTAAGATTAAGAGTCACTTATGGTTTGTCTCCCTCCCAACTCTTAATCTCACAAAACAAACTGAGGGTTGCTGGGGGGAGGGGGGTTGGGAGAAGGGGGTGGGGTTACGGACATTGGGGAGGATATGTGCTTTGGTGAGTGCTGTGAAGTGTGTAAACCTGGTGATTCACAGACCTGTACCCCTGGGGATAAAAATATATGTTTATAAAAAATAAAAAATTAAAAAAATATATATATGTGTGTGTATATGTGTATATATATATATTCACATTTATTTATATATGATTTATACACATACACACCTATATATAGGTGTACAAAGGAAACTAGGCCTACAGACAGAAAGGCATAAGCTGTGGGGAACGAGTGTGTCCATACACATATGTCCTTAAACATTCATGTATGAGAGGGAGCACTTAAGGTGATGAGCCTGCCTGGAAACAAAACATCTGCCTTGAGAACAGAGGGAGTGAGGATTAGGTAGGGAAAGCTGAGGAGAAAATTACACAGTAATTACAAAATAATTCAAGTTTAAAAGTTCTTCACTTTAAAAGTTTGGTAAGGATTGTTAAAATAGTAAGTTTTCTCACAGTGTTTACATAAACAATTAAAAATTTTAGTCAGGAAACTAAACTAAACTACTGCAATAAAGTGAGGCATACCTTACTCAAAAGTGAAATTCTCTTGTAGACATGCAAATAGCACTCGCGAGCTAAATGACTCTATGTTTTTTATACCCACGAGTCCAACCACCCCAGAAACAAATGGCAAAGCCATCCCCTAGACTTCAGTTTTCCATCTGACTACATGGAAGGCCTTCATGAAAGTCCTCATATTCATCATTCACATTTATCCTGAAATAGCCACAACTGTCAAAATAGGTTACAAAATAAAGTAATTATTAAAGGTTTTTTAAAACTTACTTTGTTTTCTAATTTATTAATTGGAAGTAAGACATAAAAGATAAAGAAAAAGCCAAACTGGCTTAGACCAAAGACTCTGACCACTTTGTGACTCAGTGAAAACAGCTACCTCCAACAGAAGAGGTCCCAGGGATTCCTTTTCTATCACTCCCTGACTGCTGGACGAGATGTCTGACTTCTGCACTTCATCATCAGTTGTGGATTTCTCTACAATAAAGAAACAAAAAGTCACAAATCCAAAAAGGTGCATTTCCATGATGGCAAGTCTGTGAAGACATAGATTCACCTGGTTTAAGATTCAAATAACATTTGTCTATTACCTATGTGATATTTATTAAGAGTATTATTTAATCTTAATTATACTCATTTTATGGATGACAAAATTGAGGGTCACAAAGGCTGAGTAACGTGTCGCAAATCATGTAACTATTAAAGTGGCAGTAGGAGAATTTGAATTCCAACCTATTAAGTCCAGTATTCCAACAATGGGAAAAATGGTATAAATATATAGCCTGTTTAGAAAGTCTACACTTAAAGTTTTTAAGAAATGCTAAATTGTAGTAGAATGACGGTTTTCTCCATTTTTCTTCATCCTTTTCTGATTTGATCAATTGCCACTGAATAAAGAGTGAACAAATGCTTTTTCCTTTAGTGAGCCTGCATGAATTAGCTAACCTTTCACATTCATGTGATCCGATTGATAAATCCGTAACTGCTAAATGATCTGAAATTCTTTTGTGCAGTGATGTTGAAAAAGCCATCCATCATCTTAAAGCAGCACCATCCTTAAATAAGTTTCCAATCTGTCAAACTAGTTAGTTAGTCAGCCAAAAACCAAATGTGGTATTATTGAATATAGAGACTCATTTTTTCACTTTAAAATATGAACTATTTCATATATTCCAAAAAATACAGAAAATGACATAGCATACGTTCACATATCCACCGTTCGTTTTTCACAGATGTTAACATTTGCTTCAGGTCCTTCCTTTTTAAAAAAATAAAATGCTGCCCATAGAACTAACGTTCTGCCACCGTTCCTCCTTTATCCCTTTTCAGAACTAATCTGTATTCTCAGGTCAGAGTAATAATTTCTAAGCCTGTTTTTATTACTTAAGTACACATGTATGAATTCCTGAATAATATATTAGTTTTGTGTTTTAAAGTTTACATAAATATACTTTTCCTACTTACTTTTGCCATTCACTATTATGTTTGAGATTTAAGCACACTGATGAAGATTTAATCCATTCATTTGAACTGGGATATGGTATTATATCATATGAACAACTCACAGTTAGACTTCCTAGTCCACCCCTGACAGTCCTTTGACCACCACATACAGTGCCGTAATAAACTATTTTCAGTATTTCCTTTTTTCTACATGTGTGGCAGCTTCTTTAAGGTAAATAAAAGTGAAGTTGCTGGATCATATAGGGTCTGTGCATTTTTGACATCATTAAGCTTGGGCCACCTGGGTGGCTCGGTTGGTTAAGTGTCTGCCTTCAGCTCAGGTCATGATCCCAGGGTCCTGGGATCGAGCCAGCACTGGGTTCCTCGTTCAGTGGGGAGCCTGCTTCTCCCTCTCCCTCTGTTTTCCCAACCACTTGTGCTTTCTTGCATTTAACTCTCTCTCAAATAAACAATATCTTTTTTTTTTTTTTTTTTTTTTTTTTTTTTAAAGGGCTAAGTCTGACAGACTACTCTCTAAAGAGAATGTATCTCTAGTAAGGTTTAAGGGTTTTTGTTTCTCTGCACCTTCACTGGCAACTGATGGCACTTTTTTTTTTCTTTTTAGTTTTGTGACTCTAATAGGTATAAAATGTCATCTCTTAAAGTATTTATAATAACAGCTTTACTGAGCTACAATTCACATAGCATACCATTCATGTATTTAAAGCATAAAATTCAATGGTTTTTAGTATATTCACAGAGTTGAGCAACTATCATCACAATAAATTTTAGGACATATTCATCACCCAAAAAGGAAGCCTTGTGCCCTTTAGTACTCACTCTCCATTTTCCCGATACTCCCAAGCCCTAGGCAACCACCAATCTACTTTGTTTCTATGGATTTGCCTATTCTGATCATTTTATATAAATGGAATCATACAATGTGTGGTTCTTTGTGACTGGCTTCTTTTGCTTAGCATGTTTTCAAGGTTCATCCATATTGAAGCATTTGTCAGTACTTGATTCCTTTTTGTTGCCAAATGATATTCCATTACATAAGTATACCTCCCTTTACTTATCCATTGATCAGCTGATAGATAGGAGTTGTTCCTACTTTTCAGCTCTTTATGAATAATGATGTTATGAACATCTGTGTGCAAGTTTTCATGTAGACATATGTTTTCATTTGTCTCAGGTTTATACCTACAAATGGAATTGCTGAGCGATATGGTAACTCTATGTTTAACATTTTGTGGGACTACTGGACTGTTTCCCAAAGTGGCTCCACAATTTTATTTTACGTTCTTAAAAGCAGCGTTTGGGGGTTCCAATTTCTCTCATCCTTACCAACACCTGTTAATCTGTTTCTTTGATCATAGCCATCTAGTATCTTATTGTGGTTTTGATTTGCGTTTCTCTGATGGCTAATGATATTGAACATGTTCGTCATTTATATGTCTTTGGAGAAAAGTCTATTCAGAGCCTTTGCCCATTTTTAAATTGGATTATTTATCTTTTTAATATTAAGGTATAAAAATTTCTCATTTAGTTCTAAGACATACTTCCTTCATTAATTTATATGTTTATGACACTAAGACATGTTTTTGTTTTTAAACATTAGTTTGCTGAAAAACATAAACTATCAAGTTCAAGTAAATTAAATAACTGTGTGAAAAACAAAACATCTAAAGTTTTAGGTAAATCCTAAGGCAGGAGTGGCTGCAGGACCAACTTTCTGGCTTAAGGAATGTAGACAGAAATGACATGCAATTTCTGGGTTTTATCCTTAAAAGGAAAGAAGTGTGTCTTCCCATTTTCTTCTTCCCCCTTCCTGTCAGCAGGGATATAGACAGATGAGCCATGTGTGACCACAGAGGTGATGGCAATACACTAGGAAGGGCACAGCAGAAAAGACAGAAGGAATTACAACCTCTGACACATACCTAGATTATCTTGTTAAAGCCACTGTACTTTGGTCTCTTGTTACAGTAGCCTAGCCTATATCCTAACTAATACATTCTGTATTTCTCAATAATATGTTTATTTGCTGTATCTTGAATTATGTCCTCGACAGACATTACTGACCTGCTATCATGAAAAGTAAGACTTGAGCTTACTTACACCCACCTTCTACATACATACTTCTCCATCCTTCCGTCCTCCCAATACAGTTACAACAATTTTTAGAACAATCAGTATTTAACATCTATGTTACTATGGCTATATAAATATACTTCACAAATGAGCCAGATGTGTGCTATAATTTATGTTTCTTATATTTTGTGTTTTTTTTTTTCTTTTTTAGAACAACTCATCTCTAAACTATCCCCAAGAGTTGAAAAATTCCTCTCAGTTTGGTCAGTCATCATATATTCTGCCCCCCCCCCTTTTTTTTTCCTATGGAAGTATTCCTCCTTAAGTCCCTCATCCACCTGCTCCAACTGGGACTGGCTATGTTTTTAGGCTGATGCACAACTGTAATCCTGGGTCTCCTTTTATCTTTCTTCTGTTAAGATTCCATGGTTTCCCTGGATTAAGATCCTATTGCCTTTCTTTCTTGGTTTACTACCTTGGTTTTACTAGGTATTTCTGAAAAAACAAAACAAACAAACAAACAAACAAAAAACCAACTTTTCAATTCTGAAATGTTGGCTGAATATTCAGGCTCTGAAGGTCTGAGAATGTCTTTATTTTGCACTCATACTTCATTTGGATGCACATAGAATTCCAGGTTTAGAATTCTCATTTTTTAGTACTGTTATTCAGAAATTTGGACACATTCTGAGTCTAGTGTGTTGTCTATTTTTTTCTCTCTCATTTCTTTTCTCTCTCGTGTCTGAAAATTGTGCAGTGATGTGAGTTGTTTTTTTTTCCTTCTCTTTTTTATTCACTATGCTGGGCACCATATGAGTACTTTCAATCTGGAAACCCACATCTCTCTAATTCTGAGAAGTGTGCTGTTTTGCTTTTGTACTACTATGCTTATAATTTCCTCCCTTCTATTTGGTTTGTTCTCTTTCTCTGGAATTAATCATATGTTATATCTCCTGAACTAATCCCATACATTTTCATCTTTCTCTTGGTTTTCCACTGCTTATCTTTTTATTTTACTTTCTAAGGGATTTCTTCACATTCTTTTTCAACCCTTTATCTATTTTTCAACAGATACTCACTGAAAGTCTACTATGTAGCCAGGAACTGCTTTAGGTATTGATGACACAGTGATGAACAAGCAAAAATCCCTGCCCTCATGAAGCTCTAGTGGGAGTAGGCGGACAATGAACATGTAGCACATGTAACATGTTAGGTGCAAAAAACACTGAGGGAAAATAAGTCAAGGAAGCTGTGGAGGTGTGTATGTATTAGACAGGATAGTTACGGACAAGTTCATTGAGAAGAAATGTTTGAACACAGACATATAAGGGGTGAGAGAATGTACATATCTGAGAAAGTATATATCTGGGAAAGAGAGTATATATATATATGGGAAAGAACATTCCAGACAAAAGTAACAGAAAGTGCAAATACTTGAGGCAGAGAGTGCCCAAAATGATCAGGCAGAGGGTGTGAGTAGGCAAAGAGTAGAAAACAAGGTAAAGAGATAAAGTTTATTTCGGCTATCTTGATTTTAAGTACCAAAGGTTATTTGATGTTGTGAATGTTTTATTTTATAGCATCTTATTATTATTTCATACATGAAATATTTTCCTTTTTGTCTCTGAGGGACTGTTGGATGGTTTTAAGTTTTTTTCTGCTCCCTGCATTGTCTCTGCTTTCTCTAAGTTCCCGTTTTTTCTACTGGCTTGATTTGTGCCTTTTCTTTTTCTCTTTGTTTGATTACAGCCTTTCCTCAAATATCTGGATTTTTATTCATATTAAAAAGTGAGGTACTAAAATGCTGACTGGCAGCTCTGTGAATAGAGGGGGCAAGGCAGAGAACTGATTTGGTCATGTGCGGATCATTCCCAATGATCAGTGTCTATACGTCTCTTCCTTTGGACTGCTCAGTGTCCCCAGAAGAGTCCTCCCACCTCTGACTTAGGGAGTATGAGTCAGGCTGTCAGGGTTTGAGACCAAGCAGCAAGGAGACATGTAGCCTCTTACTGGCTCTCCCCTTTGCATACTTAAAAATACCAGCTTCTCCTCTCTGCTCAATCAGCTGTCACTAGACGATCTACTTTCCAACTTATAAAATCTTAAAATCCTATCACTTTAATCATCATAAATATATTTGTTTATACTCTTTTGACATTGCTTTTCATCTGATGTTCTTTTGGGTCTATTCCATTTGTTGTATGTGTTCCTACTTACTGTAGATTACTTCCTCATATGTTACATAAATTTTTAGCATTAAATCACTTGTTCTTTGGGAATGCCTTGGGGCCAGGTGTGGGAATTTCACTCCAAAGTACTCTGCTTTTGTATCTACTTTAGTTCTTTGTAAGGGGTTTTGTGGTATGGGTGCTGAGTAAATATGAGTAAGTACAAATACAAATCATAAAAAAAATCAGGGTGTTCTCATAGAACACTGTTTCCCACACTCAGAGCCCAGGCTTATTATTCAGATGGAGGGATTTTCTTACAAGTGAGCTATTGTCTTTTAACACCATGCCAGAGCATCCCGTCTGATACCACAACTTATGTGTCTTAACTCAATTCCCTAGGATACCAGGTTCCATAACCAACCAAGGCAACAAGTGTTCATGTTAAATTAATAAGCCTTGTTGTTATAACAAGAAGCCTCTCAGATTCACTTTCTAAAATAAAGACCATCTAAACAAACATGCTTTAATAAGATTATGAGATTCAATGCAATTTCTTTATAATAAAAAAATAAAATTGCATATTATAAAGGTCTTTATAACAAAGCACACAGCTATGGGTTTGGTTTTGTTTACCTTGTTCCATTCTCTTCATTAGCTGTATCTGATCGACTGTCTTCTTCAAAATCTTGCATTTGTCTGGCTTTACACTCAAACTGTCAATGTCACTGATGTTGGCAGACAGTAACTCAGCTAGCTCTTCTAAATATTTATTTTCTTGCTCCCTGCGCCTCTTTTCAGTGCTGTTACACAAAGAAAAACCAGTCAGTGTACATTTCTATCACCGTACTTCCTTCTCTCTTCAAGTACTTAATATTTACATACTTATAGAGATCTGTAATCTTATCCGGAATATAAAGTCAGATTTTGAAAACAATCTAAATTCACATCTGAAAACCAGATACTACGAAATACTGAAGTACAGAAAACAATTCTGGCCAAAGTACGTAAAAAGAATGACTGCCATCACAGAAGTTATTTCCTCAATGATATAAATACATCAATTATTTCAAATAGCGAATGAATGTTAGATGTTAAAAGGAAGCAGATGGTACATATACAAGTTGCATTTGGAATTTATTTTACATTCTAAATATTATAAATTAAGCAGTGGAGACTATACTACGATTCAAATAAGTTATACTTGGAAATCTGATAAACTGTCTTAATTTTTTTGCTACTGAAAGAAATCTGATGAACTCTTGATTCTTATAATGATTTGACCATTAGTTGGTCCTATCAAAAAGAGTTTCCATCCAAAAAGTAAAAGAAGAATAAAAAATCAATAGAGAGACAAAGGTACAGAGAACAAGGTCTTTTGTATAAACTTTGTTCTAAAAATAGAAAGAACATCTATTTATAAGTTCTCATAAATGTAATAAATAAAATCAATTTGGAATAAGAACAAAGGATAATAGTGCAAAAAGCTAGCACTTTATATTCATTCCAATGTACTGAATGAATATTGTTCACTTTTGTTTTCCAGTCTTTACTTCTGGGTTAATTAGCCAAATCATCAGGCAACTTGCTTCATGTAATACATACAAAGATAGTGAAGTATTACTTTGAAATGAATTTTTCCATTATCAAATTAACATAATAAGAAAGACTGGACACAAATAGCTCTTTGTTTTATAAGCAGCAATCAAAATCATCTGGTATAATGGTAGAAAAGTGGCAGAAAAAAAGAGGTGAAAAGAGGGAAAGACCAGTTGCTTTTTAAAAACCTCATAATTGGCAACAATTAAAATATCTCTTACTTTTCATAATAAAAAAAACTATAAAAGCAATAACATTTCCATAACAACATAATAAGTTGACAATCAACTGTATTTAACTATGTAAAACAAGATGCTACAAAATAGTACACATCCCAAAACAAAATCAAATTTTAAAACTACAACAATCGTATTGTCTTTATCTTTAAAACCTTTCATTATAGAAGCTCACAGAAAAAGCACCTAAACCTAGAGAAAGACGAGTCCAAACCTAGTGGTAGAGAGGGGTTGGTTTCAGGGTTGGGGAGGCAGATAAACCCACCCAGAGCTTTTTCAAAGTTATAAACTGGGAATGGAAATGTCAAGTTAAAGGACCTATAGGTAGTTCAGTATGCTTGAACTATAAGTAAGAAACAAAAGGGCAAGAGATGAGGTCCAGGCCAGATCATGAGGGCTCTCGCATACACCAAAATAAAGAGTATGCACAGTGCGTTGCTTAAAAGCACAAGTTCAAACCTCCTTGGTCATTTATTAGCTGTGTAATGCTGGGCAAGTTACTCAGAAGCAATTTAACTTCTCTAAGCTTCAATTTCTTTATCCGCAAAACAAGGATGATGACATTAATTATCTCCCAGAATTGTGTGAGGATTAAAAAAGATGATACATGTAAAACGCTTGGCAGAGTTCCTGGCTATTAGTTCAATAAATGTTATCTATCATCACCATTTTGGCTATGAACACTTATTTTCAGGGTAAAAGGAAGCCTAGAAGGGTTTCAGAAGAGGAATGCGTGGCATGACCAGATTTGTAAGCTCCCTGAAGATAGAAAACCTGTCTCACTTCACTTAACATCCGTAATAACATGCACACCATGCTGGCTGAATAGCAGGCACTTAATAAAGACCTGTTGAGCTAAATTAGAAATGTTACACAAGCACAAGGCACTGCTACCTGCCATTCTGAGACCAGCATTTTAATCTCCATTCTCCAGTGGAGTTAAGGAATGGAGAAGAGGTAATAGGAGGCGATACGAGACATCTCACCCCACCAAACAACTACTAAGAAACTCTATCAGGGCTCCTGTGGACAGGGCTGGCAATACCTGAAGTCTAACATATGCTCTTCACGATTAATGAAGAGTCAGTAGGTGATAACAAAACCAAAAGAAACGTGACAAGGTGGTATTCATGGGAAAACTCAATCAGCTTCAAAATCACAAAGTTTTGGTTTACCATACCAAAAATAGCAATTGAAACTAAGGCCCACATTTATAAAACTGAAGGAGGGAATGTTTTCAAGTATTTTGAAAGCAAACATACAAATGTAAGGATTGTTCTTACAAACATATAAGGATTGTCTTTAAAACATCTAAGAGAAAAATATATTAAATTTTTAATATTTTTAATAACATGATTATACATGTACAAAAAACAAAGACCTACAGATAAGCCATTAAACAAATAGGAAAGTTCAGAACACTGGATGCACATGCACACGAGACCAATAATCCCAAATCATTAGTATTCCTCGGTATTAAAAACTGCCAATTAGAAAGTATAATAGACAAAACCATTTCTAAAAACAATAAACATTTGGTAGTACACTGGGATACATCTAACTAAAGATGAGGTAGGTTTTCAAAAGGGAAATTTATAAGCTGTTACTGAAGAACAGGGAAGACTTGAATAAGTGAACAGCCTTTATATATAAATAAGAACACTCTAGAATCTGGAGTCTAGAAAATAAAAATCTCATTTCTCCCCCAACTTAATCTATAAAAGTAAATGAAATTCTAATCCAAATCCCAGGAGTATTTTTTTTCCAGAAGAAACATCTGAATTGAAAGTTAAAGGGATAAGAAGAGGGAAAACAATACTGAAAAATGAAAAGGAAGAGTGACTTGCCCCTTCAGAGATCAAGGTGATTGTCTTAAGAAAGTTCAGAACCAGATCCCTATCTATTCGGGAACTTGATCTATGATAAAGGTAACAGCACAAAAGCATCGAAAGGATAGGGTCATAATTACTTATGAGCTACATGGGAAAAAATAAAACTGTATCTATCACACACAAAAATAAATTCCAGATTAATGAAAACTCTAAATATGTTTTAGGGGAAAATACATAAAAATACAGTTAAGGCCTAAGGCAGAGGGGAAAAAATTCTTTAACAAGATCCCCCAAGAGCTTGACACATGAAAACTGAAGGTTCCAAGATACATCAACAGATTTCAAAAACAGAGTTAAACAGACTGGGAGAAGATACTTGCATCAAATATAAGCAAAACAAAGTAGTCGCTAGAAAATTAAAAATAACTCTTTTTTTAAAAAAGATTTTATTTATTTATTTGACAGGCAGAGATCACAAGGAGGTAGAGAGGCAGGCAGAGAGGGAGAGGGAAGCAGGCTCCTTGCTGGGCAGAGAGCCTGATGCGATGCAGGGCTTGATCCCAAGACCCCGAGATATGACCCGAGCTGAAGGCAGAGGCTTTAACCCACTGAGCCACCCAGTTGCCCCTAAAAATAACTCTTATAGATGAAAAGGAAAAGGATAAATACCCTAGCAGGAATATGGGCAAAAGATACAACCAGGAAATTCACAGAAGAGGAAAAGAAAAATCATGATCAATTTAACTAGTGGTTGGTTAAATATACATAAAACTGTAACCCCACATTCATCAGATTGGCAAAGAGTTAAAGTGAGGAGAGAATAGTGTGGGTAAGGATGTGAGAAAAAAGAACTCTCAATGCTTGTTTTTTGAAGAGCAATGTGGTAGTGACCTAGTTAACATAAAAATGTACACAGATCCTAACAGAACTCTTACATGTAAAGTAGGAGATGTGTATGAGGATGTTTGCTGCAGTGCTAGCGGTAAGGACGAAAATTTCTAACAAAAAGGTTATTTATCTATAGGGAATGTCTCTCCGTAGAGAAATAGATTTTTCAAACAGGGTACATTCCTATAATACACTATTTCATCAAAAAGTGACAGGACTGAATCTATATGTATTTATAGCTCAAGATACATGCTGAAAAGAGTACATTATATTATAGTATATGTATATATAGTATACAGTATGGTACAATATATATTTATAAACATTCATTATTACCAATCCTTATCTATATGATTATTAAAAATGGAGAATTTAGTTGCAGACAGATAATTTAATCATTAATCATTTTACTGTCTTTATTCAAGCAAATATTAACATAACACTAATAATACTGTAAAATATGAACAATTATGTGATGTCTATAAATAGTCTCTTAGTCTCTCTACTTTTGTAGATTAAAAAAATTCCCCCAAACAAAAAATTAAATCTAAAAAAGTTTTATTTATTCGTAAGTTTTCCTTTGAAAAGGACTGACTTTACATAAGAACATTAACTCTGATAACACAGAGCTCCATTGTATCTTGATATCAACATTCCTCTGAGCATCTGGACTTACCTGTGGTTATGAGTGCTTAGATTATGATCTCTCTACAAGAGGTCTCTGAACTGATTAACTTCTCTCTCCAGCCTGGAGCCCTGGCACTCACTCTCCTATTAAAATCCTTTTCTCCTCCTGAGCCCCGGAAGAAAGAAGCATGTAATCCAGTGACAAAAGAGTCTTCTGCTACTTCACTCTCAAGGTCAGTGATTATCAACTGGAGCCATATTACTTTCCCCATCCTTGGGAAATACTGACAAACATTTGATAATGTTTGAAGAAATTTTTGGTAATCGCAACTTGCGGTGACATTTTGGTTATCAGAACTGACATAAAGATGCTACTGGCCTCTAGTGTGTGAAAGCCAGGGATATTGCTAAACATTGTACAATATACAGGATGGCATCTACAACAAAGAATTATCACTATTATCGGAAATAGTGAAAGGCCGAGAAAGCTTGCTGGAGATCCTAGAAGGTGAATGGATCCCCACTCTTCTCCTCTCAGGTGGGAAGCTGCTCTTTTGATGTGATTAAGGTCCCTTCTCTATCTGGTGTTTGTTAGTATCTTCTTAGCAATTACTCTCTTTTAGCCTATTTAAGGTGATCATATCCCTTATAATATACAAATATCTAATTTCACAAATAGGCATTCTTTAAAAATCCTAATATTACAACAATATATTTCTTTGTTCTACTAAGACCATAATGTTCTAAGACAGCAATTAAAGATGTACAATGGATTTATTCATACACTTGAAAAATATTTACTGTGTCCTTACTATACTTACTATACTCACAAATACTATGCTACGAACCAGGGATAACATGGTAAGAACAGACAAGGTCCTTACCAAATGGCAGCCTAAGTGTGCTATGGAGAAGCCAGGGATTCATAAAATGATCACAAGAATCAGTAAAAACTTGAAATTATGGAGCAGAGCTATAAACATACATGTGAGACAGATACATGAATGAGGGAGATTTAAAATAATAGTTATGGAAATAAGAGGACGTTTCTTTTAAGGTCGTAATGTCTAAGCTGGCATCTGGAAAACGTATAGGTGTTGATTATATGTTGACTATAAATCTAGAGGGAGCAAGCTGGAGTAAGGGAGCAGCATATGCAAAGGCCCTGGGGAAGCGAGAGAACATGGTAAGTCTAAGGGACTCAAGACCAGGAAACTTGGAGTAGATGAAACAAGGGCTCCAAAGTGTCAATGAAAATGATAAAGATGCTCTCCCAGATATAGACTAGGAAAAGAGTGTTCCTACCTTGATGCCAGTGTGTCACATGGCGATCCTTTCCTCTTATGTGAGTCTGGGTTAGCAGGGTCAGATGAACTGTCTCCAAGGCCACTCATGTTGAAAAACTTCACACCTAAAAAGGAAGGCCAACAGTAAGAAATCCACCCTGGTCAACTTTCTAACCATAGGGGAGGAAGAAGCTCCTTTACATTAGAAGATATCTAAACACAGTTTTCTCTCAATGAATAGCTAATTACAGTCATCATGAAACAACCACATCTACAGAAAAGCACAGAATCATCAGCTAGTTATTATTTCTACATTTCTTTTCTGTATCTGTGAAACAAAATTAATAAGCCCCTATGAAATCATAAAGGTCAATCAGGATGAAAATATTGTTCGAATAATGAAGTAGATACTGAAATTTTTTTCAGAGGAAAAAAAATCACTTTCAGATGTAAGTGTAAAAACAATGAATAATTTGGGAGTCAGAGAAATTATATTTTTACATTTATTTTGGGTTATACTTTGAAAAGAACTTTAAATGACTTTTACTCATAAGGTTTGGGACTTTATATTGTTAGGAAAATAAATAATACATATACAATTAAAGTTAAAGCGATGAACTAGATTTGATACTTACCAACTTTGAATTCTATACTCCTAACCTCGTGTCTATGTAGTCAGGAGACAAAGATCAAATGTTTAGTCTATGTTAGGATCTTGGTATAGATGCCAGAGAACACAAAGTCATTTCCCTGAGCATGTCAGCCAGGTCTCTCTCTCTCACATGTTGTGCCAGTTAGTGACTGCACTTACAGATCCCTTCTGACCTGTCCCTATCAACCACTAGTCTCTGCAGAATCCCTAATGGCCCTCAGAATCCTATTCCTGGCCTTATATTTATCACTACCTTTTGTGTTTAATTAGTGCCAAACAATACACCTCCTCCATTCTCTTTCATTCCATCTACTCTTATAAAAGGAAAGAAAATTCTTGTTAAATGTGAAAAACTTTTAGCTTTGCCTTAAATTATAAAATCATTAAACCACAGCAATGGCAGCTGTGCTTATAAAGTATCTTATAAAAAATGCTGAGATCTAAGAATCACTCACATGGTTTTAATTAATACATCGGAGTACATCTTTTTCCTCTAGTTCGAAAATTTACTCTGTTACTAGCCCTTTCTCAATACCAAAGACTGTCATTTCCCTTCTCAGTGTATAAATAGTACCTAAAATTCTAATCACAAATTTATTATTTCATGCAACAAAAGGGCACAATTTGAATTTTTCCCGTATTTGAAGTGGCGTTCACAGAAATCTCCACTGCCTAGGATTGCAGTCTTATAATTACTTTTTACTTGTCCCTTTTCCTCCTTATTCCTAACTGGTATCTATGTCCTGTCAATTTTTCCTTAATAAGAGATCTTAGATTCTCCCCTCCTTCTTTATTCTCAGACATAGTTATAATTCCAGTTGGAACCAAATGCCTCATTCTGGATTGATGCAAGATCCATGTATCTGGTTTCTCAATTCCAGTCACTCTCACTTCTAATCTGTCCTATAAACAGCACCTAAACCATTCCTGCTCAAATGTCATTTTCAAGGTATCAGTTCCCTGATGAGGAATCAACTGGGTCCCCCATTGGAGTATGGTGATTAAAGATGGGCTTTGGGGTCAGAAAGGCCTTAAGTTTATTTAAGTCCTGGATTAACCACTACCTGCTTATTCTTGGGCAAAGTGTATAATCTCCTTAAACCTAATTCCTCATCTGTAACACAGGGATAATAATTACCTTCACCTACCTTCAGATCTGTCGTGAGGACTGAATAGTGTGTGTAAAGAGCACACTGTAGTTCCGGAGAAGCTGGCTACTGGAAACAGCTCCAGGGGCAGTGTTCACTCAGGGGATAACTCATTCCAAACCTCCTCATCAATAAATACAATGGGCACTTCTCATTTCTTCATTTCTTACTGCTCAATATCTGCTAACTTACATTATTATTATTTTATTGGATTACTCGGAGCAGCATTTAAAATAGTTATGTTCTAAAACATTGTCATCCACTGGCTTCTGTGATCCCACACCTTAACAAACACTTAGAAAATAAATGAATCTGTATGTCTATCATGCATCAGGCACTGTGCTAAAAACTGAGGAAATAATGGACAGCAAAAGAGAGGTTCCTGTCTTCATGGAGTACAAAACATAAACTTGATGAGACACAAAAATAACGTATAATTTTGTTGATTTTTTTCTTTTTTTTAAATAAACATATAATGTATTATTTGTTTCAGGGGTACAGCTCTGTGAGTCATCAGTCTTACACACTTCACAGTAATCACCATAGCACATACCCTCTCCAAAGTCCATCTCCCATCGTCCCCATCCCTCCCAACCCCCTCCCCTCCAGCAACCTTCAGTTTATTTCCTGAGATTAAGAGTCTCTTATGGTTTGGTCCCATCTTGTTTCATTTTTTTCTTCCCTTCCCCACATGATCCCCAGCTCTGCCTCTCAAATTCCTCGTGTCAGAAAGATCATATGATCTCTGACTGACTTACTTCGCTTCCATAATACCCTCTAGTTCCTTCCACATCATTGCAAATTTAACATAGCAAGATTTGGGTTTTTTTACGGCTGCATAGTAGTCCATTGTATATATTCTTTTTCTTTTTTAGAAGACTTATTCATTTGAGAGGGAGAGAGCAAGCAAGTGCATGCGAGTGCACACAAGCAGGGGGAGGGAGAAGCAGGCTCCCCATTGAGCAGGGGGCCCAACGTGAGGCTGGATCTCACGACCCTGGGATCATGACCTGAGCCAAAGGTAGACGTTTAACTGACTGAGCCACCCAGGTGCCCCAACATATACTTTTAAATTGTGATAAAAGTTACAAAGAAAAACAATATGGTTCATAGAGAGAAGCAACAGAGGAAACCTAATTTTAATTGGGGGATCACCCGAGCCTTCTCTGAAGAGGTGATGTTTAAGTCATGACCTGAGGGATTGCAATTAGCGTCATTTTCTTCTTACTTCATTCTTAGTACTTTTTGCCCAATTATTCGAAGTCAGAATTCCTTATGGTCTTAACGTTCTACATCTCTTTTTCCTTCAGACTACATATATTATCCTGGGGTTAAACCACTCACTCAACATGATTTCAAAACACATCTCTGTACTGATTATCCCTGAAACTCTATCTCTAGCTCAGACCTCCTGGGTCTCAGGCCCTGAATCTAATTCTTCACCACGAATCTCTATCGAGATGTCACATAGGCACTTCAAATTTAACTTTCCAAAAATGAACTTAATATCACCTCATCAATTTCTTCTCTCAGTATGTTGGAATCATTCTAGCTTCTTCTCCGCATGCAAGCAGACACCAAAATTTGTCAATTTTTATTTCCCAATTGTTCCCAAAATCCATCCCTTTCTCAAATTCTCCTCTCACTGTCTCCTGCTGGACTATTAAAATAACTTTCCAGATGGTCTCCCTGAGCCACCAGTGTAGGCTATCAAAAATGTAATCATCTCAATCTTTGCTTAAAACCCTTCACTAAATCCTCACTGCAGACAGGACATTTAACCTCCTTTACATAATATACAAAGTTTCCATCAGCTCTCACCTGTTGTGTGTCTATTACAGAACTTGGTGAATAAGTGACTAAACTTCTGTTCAATCAAGCATTTATAGATTATGGGGGCCTTGGGTGGCTCAGTGGGTTAAGCCTCTGCTTTCAGCTCAGATCATGATCTCAGGGTCCTGGGATCAAGCCTCACATTGGCTCTCTGCTCAGCAGGGAGCCTGCTTCCCCTCCCCCCACCCCAACACCTGCCTCTCTGCATTTGTAATCTCTGTCAAATACATAAATAAAATCTTTTAAAAAAGTATTTATAGATTATATTTTTTAAAAAGATTTTATCTGCTTATTTCAGACAGAGAGCATGAACAGGGGGAGAGGCCGAGGGAGCAGACTCCCCGCTGAGCAGAGAGCTCGACGTGGGGGGCTGGGGGTGTCGAAAGATAAAAAGATAAAAATAAAATCTGTAACTTTAGTCAGAAAACTTTAAATCTCAATGTGGGTAACCCTAACTTAACTTAGCAATAAGTATTTATCAATCTCCTAGTATATGCCAGCCTCTGTTTTAGGTACTGGGGAGACAGCTGTGAATAAAATTTATAAAAATCACTGTCCTTGGGATGCCTGGGTGGCTCAGTCAGTTAAGTGTCTGCCTTCGGCTCAGGTCATGATCCCAGGGTCCTGGGTTTGAGTCCCACATCGTGCTCCCTGCTCAGCGGGAGCCTGCTTCTCCCTCTGCCTGCTGCTCTCCCTGCTTGTGTGCACTCTCTCTGACAAAATCTTAAAATAACCCTGTCCTCACAGAGTTTCATTCTATTGCGAGGGAGAGAGACAATACATAAAATTTAAAAGTAAGTTATGGAGTTATTAGAAGGTGATAAGTGTTGAAGAGAAAGACCAGGTGAAAATAGAGACTGTGTGGAAGGGAAGGGATAGCAATTTTAAGTAGAATTTTAAATAGAATTTTAAGTAGTTAGAAAAGGTCTCACTGAGAAGGTGAGAATATAAGCAAAGACTTGAAGGAGGTGAGGCAGAGGGACGAGCTTTAAGGCCTCAAGGCCAGCACATAACTATGCTTTTTGAGAAACATGAAAGATTAGTGTAGCCAAAACCGGGGAGTGAGGACGGTGATAAGCTCTGAAAGATCACAGGAGGCTACACTGTGTAAGGCCAGAAAAAACCATTTTAAAGACTTGAGCTTTTTTCTGACTGAATTAGGCAATCAGTGGAAGGTAAAGAACAGAGGAATGACAAGACCTAATTTTCATTCTAAGACTCCTGCTATGAAGGGGAGTACAATCTTTCTCATCTCAGTAATTTGGTATTTAAGTTTCCAATTGCTAAATGGCTTTTTTCATTGGAATAGCTCACTGTCACCTCAAACTCAACATGTATAAAATATGCTGGACTTTTAAGATCCAGACTTCCATTAATGATAAATAAATGAGATGAGCTGCATTGTCAATTGATGTCATCATAAAAAATATTTGTTAAATCTCCTGTGGTGGGGAGAGAGAAAGGACCCACGAAAAGGAAAATAATTACAGTTGAAGGTGGACAGCCTCAATGCAAAGGCAAATATGCAAGCCTTGTAACAACTACCACCACAACAAAAAAGATGTCAAAAGATCTGGCATGTTTTTAGCATCTACTCTGAAACCCAAACCCAAAATAACAATAATCATCTAAGTAATGTATTCATAGAAACATAAATGAGGTTAACCAAATATCACAGAAGAAGCCACTTCATTTTATATTCACATAGAAATAAAGTGCAATATTTTTAAATGTATTAATAGAAAAAATGAAATTCTGCAACAAATTTTATAATAATGAAGGAACATTAACTCTAAACTTTTCAATAGAAGTAGACAGAAAATGAAGAGGGGAAGAAAATGAAAGAGAAGACTTTAGAGTTTGCTCAACTGAAAGAAAGGAAACCAGCTAACTCCCTACACCTCCTGCTCAGGGACTACTTACTTTCTTATCTGCCCATCTTTTTTGCCTCCAAAGACATTAGGTTATACCCATCTGAAATTCTACTAGCTCTCAAAATTCAAAGGGCCATACACTTCTTATTACACTATGCTATAAATTATAATTCTCCTGTGTGTCTCCCCTTCTAGATTATGAACTCAAAGACAGTTATTAGATCTTTTTATTATATATCCAGTATCCAACATAATGTCTAAAAGATGTAAAAGCTAAAATAGGCGATGAATTAAAAGTGATAAAGCTCCTTAAGTAATATGACATTTGAAAGTTTAAAGGATATTTAAGATATTTTATAGTTAAATATTTTCTGGAATCTTTCATAAAGCTTTGGAATTCTTTCCTATAACTGAGAAACTACACTTGCTTGAAATCCTTGTTACCCTGTTTTCAATGGGGAAAAAAAACCCCAAAAACCTGTCTTCTTGATCTAGAAATTGGAGAATATCTCTTCTAATTTTGAAAAGGTAAAAATCTACTATTTGGGGGGAATCCCCCACAATATTCTATAGTACTGTAGAGACATGAAGTCACGTTACAGTCATACAACTGTAAACATAACTAATACAGTCTCACAGACTGGATAATTCTGAGCTAGACTTAAAACAAGATTCCCCAGACCGTGCACTCTTCAGACTACTGGCTAGAGATTGATATCTCCTACATTTATCTGAGATTCTGAGGCTAAGGAGACATTAGACAATAATTCAACAGCAGCCAGACAGGCTGGCCTACCAAAAGAAGAGCCAACAATAAGAAGTTATGAGAGAGTCACCAACAATGTGCTGATGATATGATTCTGGTATTAACTGCTTTCTATTTACAAAACACAATATACAGATCGTGGAATGCAAAACCTCTGATGAGTAAGAACTATTACAGCTCTTCTATTTGTGGAATGGCTTTACGTTTGGCAGTAAGGGTACTTAAATAAGGTTCATTAAGAAAAGAAATGTGGGTTTCAGGAAACCAATTTGCGTATCACCTTTTAAAAAGAGGTAAGGTTTCTGAGTAAAAGTTCCCTGTTGATTTGAAGACTTGCTAAGTTGTACCCAAACAACCTCAAGCAATCTGCAGAGAACCATTTTAGGAATTAGAAACCACATCTATCTCAAATAGACCAGACAAAACCAAACAGGTGGGGCTGAAGAAATAGGTCAGTGTTTTACATTTCAGTTGAATTATAAATTTCTAGAACATAAGACATTTGTCACTCATCCTCCAGACTTAGCTGAGAACCATACAATTTGAAAAGTAAGTAACAATATGTTAGTAAACAACTCTTACACATTAAAATGCTTAGCAGGCAATTAGCACAAAACAGCATAGACATGATGAGGGGGCATTCTGCGAGCTAAACCTCTCCAAGCTGACAGCTGTAAGAAAAGAATCACATAGGAAAATCATGATAAACAAAGCTCCTGCACTGAGCAGCTGCCATATAGAAATATTTCTCAGACTAGCATTCTCAGACACCTAAGGTTCTCTAAAAGAAGTTTTCAGTTTTCTTGTCGTTTTAATCCCTTGTCAATTGAAATCTTTCTCATGTGATAAAGTGTGGGGACTTTGGGGATTTTCACCGTACTTGTTATGGTTGAGTAATTTTCCATTTTTCAAATATCCACATTTTGTTTATTCATCAGTTGATATACATTAGGTTTTTCCATTTCAGGGGCTATTTATCAATAATGATTCCGTGAACATTTATATGCATCAATGTCTTCAATTCTCTTAGTATTCTTGGACTGGAACTACTGCATCATACTGTAACTCTCTTTAGCTTTTGGAGGAACTGCCAAACTGTCTTCCACAGTGGCTATACCACCTTAATTTTTTACCAGAAATGTACAATTGTTCCAATTTCTCCACATCCTCACGAAATTTGTTATTTTGTGTTTTGTAATTTTATCTTCACTCTGGCCATGCTAGGGGTTGTGAAATGGTATCTCATTACAGTTTTGATTTGCATTTATTTCCCTACTGTGCTTTTTCATGTGCTTATTGGCCATTTTTATATATTCTTTGGAGAATGTCACTTTGCCCATTTTAAAATTGGGTTATTTGTCTTTTTATTTTTGAGAGTTCATTGTGATTCTGGCACCTTAGACCACTCGGCCATCCTGACACCCTATGAGAGTTCTTTATATTAGGGTACCTCACCTCTACCAGATACATGATTTGTAAACATTTTGTTTTATGAACAAAGTCTTTAATTTTGATGAAATCCAATTTATCTACTTTTCCTTACTGGAGTAAGAGCAATTCCTAGACTTCCTTAAAGACAGTTTCTATTAATTGCTATTTTTCCTCTCTATATGCCTTACTTTCCTGTTTCTCTGAATGATTCCTAATTTTTTGTTAAAAAAAAAAAAAAAAAACAGATATTTTGAAGCTAATGCCTAAACAAAGATTTCCTTAAATGCCTGGAAACAAAAAGTCTCTCTGAATCCACAAAGCCAGAGACCAGAACTCAGATAATGGCTCTCTCCCTGGCCCAGAGAAGAACTCCTGCCATAATCTCTGCCATAAGTAGCCTGCCAGTATCTGAACTTTTTTTAAAAAAATACATAATGTACTATTTGCACCAGAGGTACTGGTATGTGAATCATCAGGCTTTTCATAGCACTCACCATAGCACATACCTTCCCTAATGTCCATAACCCAGCCACCCTAATCCTACCCCCAACCACCACCCTGCAATCCTTAGTTTGTTTCGTGAGATTAACAGTCTCTTATGGTTTGTCTCCCTCCTGATCCCATCTTATTTCATTTTTTCCCTCCCTATTCCCTATGACCCTAGCCCAGCCTCTCAAATTTCTTGTGTCAGTCAGATCATATGATAATTGTCTTTCTCTGATGAACTTATTTCACTTAGCATGATACCCTCTAGTTCTATCCACATTGTTGCAAATGGCAAGCTTTCATTTCTTTTGATGGCTGCATAGTATTCCACAGTAGCTGAACTCTTATGGCCAGAAATTTAAAAAAAAGGAAATAAATGGATCAAAGCAATGAATTCTTAAAAATAAAGACATCATTTTTATCTCAATTCTAATTGATTCTATAAAACATCAGATTTTTCTTAAAAGCAAATCCTGTGCAAAATCTTATTGATATTATGTTAATAATAAAGACATTATCAAGGACTTGATAACTTAAATTCTAAAACTATGTAATGTTTGAAAAACTGCATTTAATACATTTTATGTTTACCATTAAAAGTTCATCCTACAGATTAAGAGAATGCTTTCTTTCTTTGTATTTTTTTTTCTAAATGGAAAGAGTAAGTTTGGAAAAGCTATAAAAGTTTATTTTTTGTTTTCTATTAACAAAAATATAGGAAAAAGAGAAAAATCAAATTAGTTTTAAAACCTAATATTTTAAATTCCTCACAATGACTTTATTTAAAATTTAATTTTTCAAGATTAAAAAAATAAACATATATGCATTCACCTTGCTAAAATACTCCTGTTGTATGAATTTGTGCCTAAGGATAGACAGTCAGCATATGAAATACAAATTTGTGGAATGCTATCTTATTAAGACAACTGGGCAGAAACAACCCTCAACATTTCCTTGCAAATCCATGGTACTAGATGATTCCCGGTTATTGTACAACATTGGGTAATTGTAGATACACTGTACATGTCTTCCAAAAAATTAGTTCTATATCATTCTACCTTATGGAAAATGTGTTGGTATTTCTTAAAATAAGTATAAAAAAGAGATTAAAATCAGTCTTCCTGACCATAGCTCTCTTTAACTGTGTAAACAACAAAGTGTTATTTACTTGCATGTGCACAGCAGAAAAGTTTATAATAGTTTAGCAAAGAAGTAATAGCCTTAAAAAAAGAAAATGGCGATTAGAGAGACAAAACTAAGTGATAAAAATTTCATTGTCTCTCTCTTCCCATCAATTCCACCCTCTTTCAGATTCGAATACTAATGAGCACAAAATCAGCTAGAAGCTGTCGCCAGAAGAGAATGAATATCAGCATTAGACACAGATAATTCACAGATGATTATCCAAAACCAAAATCACATTTACTACATAAAATTATTCCAATATCGAGGGGGACCTTGGTGGCTCAGTCAGTTAAGCATCTGACTCTTGGTTTTGGCTCAGGTCATGATCTCAGGGTCTTGAGATCAAGCCCTGTATCACGCCTTGTGCTCAGTGGGGAATCTGCTTCTCTCCCTCTCCCTTTGCCCCTTCCCGTGCTAGCATGCATGTGCACCCTTCTCTCTCTCTCTAAAATAAATAAGTAAATCTTTAAAAAATATTCCAGTATCTAAAATAAACGATTAAGCCCCCGATCAGAAGTTGTTCAATTTTCCTCAAATATTTTAGAAACTAATTTCAGAATACAGTATGGTTAAATGTACATATATAAACCAATCAAAGAAAAATAAATATACTAAAATTTGATCCTTACAGTTATAAGGTAGCAGAAGTACCAAAGTAATAGAGCTGCATATCAATTACTTGGCAAAACAATGGAATCATATTCTGAGGGCACTAGAAAATGATCAAGTCAGGTAAACCTCCAGTTAATTTCAGGGTCATCCCTCAACTAGAACAGAAGGAACATGAAGAAAATCACAATATAAATGTACATATAATTTTCACTGCCCAAATTTATAGAAGAATATGTACTTTTTAAAGCCTAGCTTAAAGTTTAAGTCATCTCACTTGATTCACTTATTTTTGGCAAAAACCTTAATACCCACTGGGAAATGGAAAAAAAAAAATCCCCAAGCATTTCAGGTGACTAGCTGGTTAAATAGCATTAACATTTCCTCAATGATCATACTAACCGAACTAACTATATTCCTTCCAGTGCAATGTCCAATGAAGGAAGAACTCTACACAAGTGAAATTCAAATTTCACTTTCCAGTGTTCTCAACAGAATAACAACTATGAAAATAAAGCCTATATTTCAGAAGCAATGGAAAATAATACAAGCTTTCAGAATCAGAGGGACCCTAGCAATTGCCATCTAGTGCACTGCTTAACTTTTTAACTATATAGGCCACTTAAGAATATATGAAATGCCTATCTTGCCTGTTTTCACTTGCACAGTATAAAGTCAGTAACAAAGAATTTGAAAGGAACAAAATAATAAAAAGGTTCACAAAAAAGGAGGCCTATTAACATGCATTTAAAGGCTATGACAAATTAATAATATATATAGAGTGTTTATGTATTTTATATGTATTAACTCATCTATTCCTCCAACTGCTCTATGAAGTATAATTATTATTTCTATTTACAGAATCGTGGACTGAGTTCAACAGTTTTATCTTATTGATAAAGAAACTACTATCTGACAATGATAATGATGAAAATGAGATGACCAACACGTAGGATTTACTACATGCCAATCAAACCTTACTAATTCATTCACTCATAAAATATGAGAGGTAATACTATAATACATTTTAGAAATGAGGTAACACAGGCTCAGAAACATTATTTAATCTGCTCAACTTTGTCAAGTGGCAGAGGTAAAAATCATTCGTGGGTAGTTGATTCCAGATTCTGGCTATGCTTTAACTTATACAATTAAACTACAGTCACATAACTGATAAGCAGAAAAGCTAACGATTCCCACTTTTGCTTTTGCTTCTACACTAGAATGCTTGCTTCTTCATTTGTTTTCCCAGAAAAGCTGACATTAAATTATGCCACTTCGAGAAACCTGGGTGGTATTTACAAGAATCTCAAACACACGAACAGAGTCTTCTCAATTCTTAGTCCAAACATCACACAGAAATAAATAAAATTGATCATGTATCTAATCCTGACTTCTTCTCTTGCCATTACAATATAAAACAATTATTTCCTGTAAGATGTAATCCACTTTAAAACGTAAATGCACTATTTCGTTAAGATAAAAAATTTTGCCATTACAAACTCTGTTTTTTGTCCAAAAATTAATAAATATTGCTGGATTTTAAGATATGTATACAAACATACATACATAAAATTCTTTTCAATAACACCCAAATCATCTTTAGGAATCACCCTTTTGGGATTCTGGACTCTTACCATGTTTTAACAGACTTTCTCCTGAAAAAAATCTTTACAGGCTTTGTTCTACCAGACAAGTTCTCAGTTAACAAATCCATGACTCTCTAAAGTCCCACATTATAGTCTCTTTAGAAAGGAACATAGATGAAAAGAGATATCAAGCTCACAATGAGTACTACTGTACCAAACAGCTGACCTGTACTCTTCCAAAATGTCAGTTTTATGGAAGACAAAAGCTGATAGCGAATTCCAGGTTAAGAAACCAAATAGCTGTAACAACTCACAGTGTGTGATTGTGGATCAGATGACTGATAAAATTCTAATAGGAATATAAATATAAATGAAATAACAACAATAATGAAAATTTTGTTTCCTGAATTTCATTATTATGTTGCGATTAAGTAGGAGAAACACACTGAATACTTAAGAATGGAAGATATAAATGTCTACAACTTGTTCTCAAATGATTCATGGTCATCATAGTGGTGGTGGGAGAGGAGAAGCAAAAATAATAGTAAATACAGAGAGAGATAAAGTAAATGTAACAAAAAGTTTACAACTGGTGAAAGTGGGCAATGGACATACAGGGCATACCAAGCTGGCAACTATGTAACAGTTGTAAAATTGTTTTTGATAAACATTAAGGGGAAACAGAAACGACCAAAGTTTTCATTGTGATATGAAGAAAAAAGATTTTCTCAGTCACTCAATGAACAATGAGTTACAGGAAAAGACACCCACACTAGAGATCAATCATTAGATCATTCTGTTTTCCTTCTCTTTCTCTTTCATAAAGTCATGGTACTAACATTCTTCCTCCTGAAAACTCTTAAATAAGAGAGGGCTCTCCTATGTGATTAAAATTTCTCTGAATTATAATACACCCTACTCTGCAAAATGGCTTTTTAATATTCAAAACGCTTTATTAATTCACCTCTCTTTCTTTATTGAGAATCAAGTCTGATTTCAAATAACAGAAAATGTAAGTTAATAAATATCACCAGTTTATAAAGGCCAGAAATCAGGAGTGTGTTCTAGAAACCAATGGGATTTTAACGTGAGAAGTAGCAGGATAAAATGCATATCTCCTCAAATCATTTTGCACCTCCAGTCCCTGCTTTAAAGCTCTCTGCCTACAAATAGTCTTGCTTTCATCTCCCAAATTCACTGTTTATTCCAAACATAGGTGTTGCTTGTCAGCCAACTAAATTTAACTGCCTTTAACTTCTATGATTGTTAAACCCCACTCTTCAAGTTGACAGCTACCTCTCGATGGTGACAGCCTTGTCCTTTAAAGTGAGTGGGTGGGTGTGCTGCTGGGGCAGGGATGAGAGGGCTTTCTGGGGTGCTGATATTCTACTTCTTAACCTGTTTAACAAATATGTTTGGTACATGGGAACTCAAGAGTTCTACATTTAAAATTTGTAACTTTTATCTGTATATTGTATAACCTACTAATTTAAAAAACTTCCTGCTGGAAGTCTTC
Organism: Mustela lutreola; assembly: GCF_030435805.1. Lineage (NCBI taxonomy): Eukaryota > Metazoa > Chordata > Mammalia > Carnivora > Mustelidae > Mustela > Mustela lutreola. Next base: position 127,404,406 of record NC_081298.1, read on the forward strand.
CACTTAACTGATTTATCAGTTTCTGATTTATCTTCAGCTTTTTACCTACTGTCCTGGCTTGCTGCATGTTCATCATGTTCATGGATTCACAAAATACTATTCCCTCAGCTCACAAACTCTTAGAAAACAACTACATAAAAAATGCCCAAATATTACAAAAAGGGGGGGGCACCAAATATAGATTTATTGACTGCATACATGTTAGATATATACAGATCAAATTGAGGGATAGTTCAGTATAGTTTTTCTGCTTGCCATTTTTAATTCAATAATGAGGGTCTCGTAAAATATTGATATGAGCCCTATATTCATTTCAGCATGCATTAAAGTGGTTCATAAAATGTAATCTAGAACTTATCTAACATTTCCCTTTAGGAATGTCAGCACATGTTTTATAAATACCCTGAAACTCTCAAATCAAACATTATTTCCATTAACAAAAAGAGTCAGCAGGTAATCATTTTCTCTCCATACTTTTTGTAGAGACAAAGTTCTTTAAAAACAGAGCTACAATTCCCACCTGGGAGACTTCTTTGTTCATAATGAGTCCTCAAAACAGATATGGTCAAATCTAGTACTCCGGAGGGTAGCTTCCAGAGGATGGGGTAGCGAGGTTTCCAGAGATGGTTCTAGTTTCTTCACTCTCACCTCATTTAAGGCCAATTACGCAAACAACTAAAAGGAGAAAAAAATAAAAGCAGAAGGAATATAAGATTGCCACTTTATTCTCTAAGAAATGACAAAGGTCAGAAATGCTGCATGAAGAAAAAAAAATTACAACTTTTAATACCATACGGAAAAACACTTCCAACAGACAATGGACTAAGATATGACTTTACAGGTGAAGTCCTGAGGTGATTAGATCCGTATTCCTATTTAAGACTGCTACTTAGGTAATACATAATTACATTCTGCCCTTAATCTTCTGAAAGAGCCATTTATGTGTCTTTTAAAAATTTTTTATGGCAGGTGTGCCTGGGTGGCTCAGTGGGCTAGGGCCTCTGCCCTCGGCTCAGGTCATGATCCCAGGGCCCTGGGATGGAGCCCCGAATCAGCCTCTCTGCTTAGTAGGTAGACTGCTTCCCCCCCCGCACCCCCGCCTGCCTCTCTGCCTACTTGTGATCTGTCTGTCAAATAAATAAATAAAATCTTAAAAAAAAAGGGGATTAAGTATTTCCGTGGGTTCACCAAGATTCAATTCTCCCCCCAAATTCATATATTCAAAAATAAAATCAGTGGTTTACTTTATGTATATCTAGTACATTATACTATCAAATAAATACAAATCTATTTTTCTCCTGTTTTACATTTGTAATAGGTTTTTTTTAAAATGCTTGTTTTGGACTTTTTCTTTTTATATAAAAACACGTTTTCTCCAAGTCATGATTTCCCCCAATGCTGAATTCCAAGTTAAAATAAAATGTTTAATACTAGAAAACTGGGTGATCTCATTACCTAGATCCAAAAGTGCTTACCCCTTCTAGTCTCTCATAAACTAAGTTAGTTTATATTTTCAAGATTTTTATATTTTCTTATATTTTCAAGATTTTTCTCCTCTTGATTTAAATCCACAATTCAAAAACTCAAAGAAATGAACTAGTTTTTCGTACTGACTTACAGTTAAAAACTATTAAAGGACTTACAGTTAGATTAGCCCAATTTACAGTCTATTTGAAGTTTTCTCACTTTATATGTCCAGTATATTTACATTTGCATTTGTAATAAATAATTTCTTGAAACAATTCATTTCAATCCTCCTGATACTATTTTATGTGTTCTTTCATTTGTGAAGCACTTTATCTTTGAATTTTTCCTAAGCAAATCTGTATCGGAATTGGTAAATAGCAACTGACTAGTGCAAAGATGGCACTGTTCATCTAGTCATCCATAAACCTAGGTTCTGTCATTATTTGGCTACCAAGGAAGAGCAACCCCCATAATCACTTGCATACTTCATCCCGCAGGTAGAATCTCTGCCACAGAATGCCACTCTCTTCTATAAAACCGAGAGTTTTTATGGGTACTTCTTCAAAACCAAGCAGTAACTGAAGCCAGATGGATCCTGCTAATGATTTAGGGTCCTGATGGATTCATGGTCAACCATATGAGAGGCAAGGTGAAAGCAATGCTAAGGGGGAGGCTGAGCACAGTCATTTAGAAACTGCAGGAAGATGGAAAAGCACCGCTAAATCCATCTTCCAAAAAGGTATGTACACAATAAGTAGTAAGAAATATGGAACCAGGAGATAGGTGACACAGAGAACATAGGAAGACAAGAGGAATATGAAGAAATACTGAGAAAAAGGACAGTTCTGATAATCTGATGTTTAATTAGTACTGGGAAATCAGAGCTCTCTTAAAATGTATCTCTCCTTGGGGGACAAGGGGGCCTCCATCAGTTAAGGGGCTACCTTTAGCTCAGGCCCCATGATTCATGATCTCAGGGTCCTAGGATCCAGCCCCTGGTGGGGCTGCAGGGAGTCAGTTTCTCTCTCACCCTCTGCCCCTCCCCACATGTTCTCTCTCTCAAAGAAATAAGTTTTTTTAATTAAAAAATAAAATGTGATTTTAATCCAATGATTTTTTTCATTTAATTGGATTTTAATTCCAGTATATTTAACATAGTCTTATATTAGTTTCAGGTGTACAATATAGTGATTCAAATATTCTATATGCCAGTGATTGCTATGTAATTATCTGTGCTATCAACAGCTCAGCATTTTAAGTCTTTCCTCGCCACCCCTCCCCTGATCCCAAGGAATCCAGAGTAGGAGATCTGAAATAGATAGTACAAATTCCTACTAGACCGCCATGATTACTGAACATGCCTGAAGGCTTTGAATCATTGGTTCCATTTCTCCCCTCCTGCATAAGGCCTTTCTATCTTCATTATCTGCTTCCAATGCTGGATTCTGGAACAAGTTCTGGTTAATGCAGCACCTCAATATCCTTAATTTAATTATTAATTTAATTTCTTAAATTCCATCTGATTTAAAGACCAAATGAGGAAGCCAGTGGAAAGAAGAGCACCTATCGTGCACCTACCACATAGAAAGAGTAAAAAGGAAATCTATTAAACTGTCTTCCTTCGTTATTTTGGAGTTAGGAAGAGGTACAGAGCCAGAAATTAAGAATATGTAGAGAAATAGAACAAATAAGTATCTATGGGTTTATCCTCAGATTAAAACAGTAAACACTTTTTATATTTTTTCTTTCTTAGGAAATGAAGCACTACCAATAAATCGGAGGTCCCCATACTGACACAGAGCCCAATCTGCTCATTCCACCTCCCTTTGATAGAAAAACCATCATCGTGAATTTGGTACATCTCTTTCTGAATATATCTGTGTATGTGTATCCATAAACAGTATAAACTAAAGTTCTGGGTTTTAAAATATATGCATTTAAACTGTATATACTACACATAAATTCTGCATTTTGTTCATTTCATCCATTATGTTTTGGGGCTCTATCCTCGCTGAAGTGTGCATGCATGTGGGTTTCATTCATACATATATGTGAATATACCTGGTCTTAGCCATTCCTGTATTTAAGTGGTCTGTACATTTTTATTTTTACAAATAAAACCTCAATGAGTGTTCTTGTACATGGCTTCTTGTTCATATTTTCATATGCACAAGTGCAAGAATTTCTAATGGCAATACCCGGAAGTGTATTTCTGAGTTACAGAAGCTACCTATCTCCCACTCTACTCACCATGTGTCAAACTGCTTGCCAAAATGGTTATTTCATACTCCCATTAGCAATGGATAAGAGCCATTTCCCCCACATTCCTTCCAATACCTGATATCATCAGACTTTATTTTTTCAACAGTCTAATGGATGAAAATGGGATTTCCCTTCAACCTGAATTTCCTTGACTATTACGGAGACTGAGCATCTTAGCTGACTATGTGGATATCCTATTATTTGAACTAGTATTTGGTCTCTTTTCTTCCCTTATGCTGGGCACCCAAGAGGCACTTTTAGTTCTGGGGAATTTTCTTGATTTATACTAATTTAATTTTCTTTCCCTTCATTTATCCTTCTCTCTTTTTGGAACTCCTAATACTGGTAAGTTGACCCTCCTAGATTCATGTTTTTATTTTCCTCAATCTTCTGTTTATCATTTCTTTGCCTTTTTACTCTACTTTCTAAACATTTTCCCACAATTCACTGTCCAATACTGCTATTGAGTTTTTTCTGCTACAAATTCTTAATTTATAAGAATTCTTTGTTTTCTGAATGTTCTTTTTAAAATATCTTATTCTTGCTTTACAGATGTAGCATCCCATCTTGCTGAAGATATTTTATACACACATATGGTATATATATATATGTATGTGTGTGTGTGTATCTATGTGTATATTTATCTATATATGGCTGGATGTATGTGTGTGTATGTATATACATATACATAATATTGTCTTAGTTGTATAGTCTGTTTTCAGCAAGTTGTTTTGATTTTTGAGTTATTTATTTTGGTTTCTGTTATTCATAGTAGGTGCTTTCCTGAGATGCTTCATATTTAGGAGATAAAAAGTTTTTTTAAAGCTCTAATTAACTATGTGGGGCTATTGACCTTCACTACAGGGCAACCCGAGCAGGCTCTTTTTTTTTTTTTTTTTTAAGATTTTATTTATTTATTTGTCAGAGAGAGAGTGAATGAGAGCGAGCACAGGCAGACAGAGTGGAAGGAAGAGTCAGAGGGAGAAGCAGGCTCCCTGCGGAACAAAGAGTCCGATGTGGGACTCGATCCCAGGACGCTGGGATCATGACCTAAGCCGAAGGCAGCCGCCCAACCAACTGAGCCACCCAGGCGTCCCCCGGGCAGACTCTTTGTTAGAGTACAGCTAGTGCTGTCAGAAACCCCTTCTCTACCACTTACTTACTTATTCACCTGTACACATATAAAGTAGTTTCAGAACTGTTAATTTACACCCCTATAAGAAACAAACTGACCAAATACAGTACAATATTTATGTACGGTTCTTTCTGCCTTTAGTTTTTTATTAATGGGCTAGTCATATTCTTTGCAGAAGATTCTTCCTGCTTCCTGCCTGGAGGATAAAGACCTCAGTATGGAAAGCCAGTGATGGAGAAGAGGGCAGGGGCTTTTATTATTCAAAATGCCAATGCTCACTTAATCCTCCTCCACCTTCAACATGCCTGTTGTCTAGTAGCCCAGCTGTCCTCTGTTTTCTTTTCTTACTTTTTTTAAAAATTTATTTGACAGACAGAGATCACAAGTAGGCAGAGAGGCAGGCAGAGAGAGGAGGAAGCAGGCTCCATGCTGAGCAGAGAACCGGATGCAGGGCTCGATCCTCTGACCCTGGGATCATGACCCGAGCTGAAGGCAGGGGCTTTAACCCACTGAGCCACCCAGGCACCCCTGTCCTGTTTTCATCCAGAAAATATACTTCAATGGCCCACCTGCCAAGACAGAAGCAGTTCATTAGAACAGTGGCAAAGAGGGTAGAAAATCCAGGCATCTAGATATTTCTTCTTCTTTTTTAGGGGGAGGAGGGGTCGGGGAGAGGGAGAGAATCTCAAGCAGGCTTGATCTCATGACCCTGACATCATGACCTGACTGAAATCAAGAGTAGGATGCCCAACTGACTGAGCCACCGAGGTGCCCTCATTTAACTATTTCTTAAACATCTTTTGAACAATCCTCCTTATTTTTCCTTATCCTTTTTCACCTTCCACTTTTTAAAAAGATTTTATTTATCTGACAGAGAGAGAGACAACGAGAGAGGGAATACAAGCAGAGGGACTGGGAGAGGGAGAAGTAGGCTTCCAGTGGAGCAAAGAGCCCAATGTTGGGCTCCATCCCAGAACCCTGGGATCATGCCCTGAGCTAAAGGGAGATGCTTAACGACTGAGCCCTCCAGGCGCCCCTCACCTTCCACTTCAAAGTTACACAATACTACCACTGCCTGAGCCCTTTGGGGATTCACCGTACAAATTCCATTAGTCCTTAGTTTTCTCCTTGTAAAACTCAGCTTTCCTAGGTTTAACAAGATTGTTACCACTCCTCTAGCTGTTCTCCAGCCTTGAAAATTTTGCCCTATATTTCTCCAATTCTCCCACATCTCTGGATTTATGACTGAACAATCCTTATTAATTATATTTTTGTTGTTTACCTTAACTGTAGTTTGGGAAGGGAATAATATTAACTGTGTGCTCAACGTACCACCTTTACCTGGAATCAAATACTATGTTATTATTGGTAATATTTTATTTATTTTCAATCTTCCTGTTATTTCATTATCTTTTTAAAGTTTTGCTTCATGTATGTTATTTACCCCTTAATCTTTCTGACAATTTTAAAATCCACCATCTTGACACTCTCAAGAACCAACAGCTATTGAAATTGCTCAACAACATAATGAACGATATGACAGAAAGAGAACTAAGAACAGGCAGTAAGGTCTACAAAACAGTTAGTCAAGAAAGTTTTAAAAAGGATCAATTTTAGATCAAGGGAATGTCTCTTCATACACATTAGCTGATACCATGGATTCTGACTTTGGGAAAGCAGAAAAAAACACACCTTCAATTATCAACTGTCACCTTATGAGATGGGTATCAAAACGAGCTGTGGTCTACTGTCCTTTTCTCTATGAAGAAGTAAAAGAAACCTTCAAATCTCTAAGGGCAGTAGATTCTCTCCCCCAGCCCACATACCATATGTGTGAATAAAGTAACCTGTTACTAGTAACACTTAAAACTACAATGTTTATACATTCATTACTTCAATCAAATTAGTGCAGATTCAAGGTTATCATAATTACAACAGGACTTTAACTCTTCTTCTTTACAATGTGCTTTTTGATGAGGAAAGAAAGGGATAATGTTAGCCAAAATCTGGGTGTGATGGGACTGGCTTAGGTTAGCTCTGCAGCCGTCTTGTTGTGGGTCATTATAAATAAGCCATTAATACTAGTGATGGTCAGAAATTACTTTGGTTTACATGGAGTTGAGATTCCATAGTGAATTCTCTGTTCTTACTAATTCTACCCAAAATAAAACTTAAGAAAGAAGGTGGCACCTAAAACTTTGTGCAAAATGGGTTTTTTCCCTTAAGAGAGACTATGAGGTTTTCACAGAACAAACAATGATGCTACCAATCCTCCTCCTACTTATCATGCAGGAGTCATGCTCTCCAAATCAAAGGCAAAAATAATTTAAATAAAATTTGAAATCAACCAGTGATATTGTTAAAAAAATAATTTTAAAATGTATGTAAAGTTTGTTTTTAACTTCTCTATAGCATCTATTTGTTTTTTCTTATTAACACTATGAAGAGGAGGCCTAAAGAAAGATTTTAAAGATGAAATTGTTTATTTCTTTAATAGAATGGCAATATTTACTTGTTTTCCTTCTTAATCTCTGATTTTTAAAAGGCTGATTTCATTGCTCTTATGATTATAAACTGCTTTTATGAAAACCTGGTAATCTCCAGGGAAAAAAATCACCTCTTCATACAATTTTCGGAGGTCTTAAAAAATCTGGGTAAATTCATGGGTATTGGTAGAAGAAATTATATTATGTTGGAAAGATATGAAACCATGGTTAAAGTATGAGCTCCAAGGGGACTCCAGCTGAAAAATAAATCTTGGTACGTGGCAAGAATTCTGAGCGGACCAGCATTAAAGAAAACTGTGATCCCAAGGAAATTCTTTGTGTATGTGGATAAGACATATGAAGAAAGATGTTCATGCCAGCATTATTTATGAAAGTAAAAAATGGTAAGAACCCAAATGCTCATAAATAATAGAACAGATTAGCAAACTCTAGCATACCAATAGAATAAAACCTCACACCAGTGAAATTAATTGAGCTTTAGCTATCCATATCTGCCTATAGGCAACCACATTCCTTTCTTATAACTGAGGCATATTGCATTACGGTTACAAGTATGGATTCCAGAGCTTAACTCCATCATCACTAACTTTCTGACCTTAACCTCTACATGCCTTAGTTTCCTGCTGTTTAAAAAAGCAGACTAATACTTGTACCTATTCCAAAGTTGTTAGGAGAGTAAATAAAAATGATGCCTGGCACATGGTAAACACTGCAAAGTGATTAACAGACCATAGTCAACTAAGTTTAATATCTCTTCTGCTTAGCAGCCACTTATCTCATAAATGATGGCAGCCATCACATTTTCCCTTGGTTTTTTCAGACTTGGGTATCATGCATTTCTTTAATTATTGGTTTCAGTAATATATATTCAGGAAATTTTACGTACCTTCATATGGCTTTTTGTTTTTAATTATCATTTGGCTTCCAGGGAAATACTGATGCTTAAATTCAAAGTTTTGAAATTTAGGGACACTTGGGTGGCTCAGTCAGTTGAGTGTCTGCCTTCAGCTCAGATCATGATCCCAGGGTCCTAGGACTAAGTCCTGCATCAGGACCTTTGCTCAGCAAGGAGTCTGCTTCTCCCTCTGCCTGCTGCTCCCTCTGCTTGTGCTCTCTCCCTCTCTCTCTCTCTCTGACAATTAAATAAATAAATAATCTTTTAAAAAAAAAGATAAAATGGAATTTAAATAATACAGTAAACCGTCAATTCAAAGTACTTTGTTGAGTCACGATTTCTATTTTTTGTTCCCCTCTTTTAAAAAAAAGGCAGATTATAACCTTAAAACCGAAACTGTTTAACTGCCTGCATATCAACTACTAAATCTAAAATATTAATGATTCTTACATTCTCTATTACATTTACATTAAAGGGATAAACACTGAAAAGCCCAGACTACTGGATTTCAAAACTACTAATTCTGGTGCCATATAAACACCTCTATTTTGGATACAAGTTATTTGCAAAAGAATGCTCCTACTATTTTTATGCTCTATTTTAAGCTCCACGCCTATAAGTATCTGCCTATTTATTAGAAGTTCCAAACTAAACTCCTCTATATTCCTGTTCCTTGGCTATTCCCTACCCAGAAAAAGAAAAAGAAAAAGAAAAAGAAGGTACCTTCACACTCACCGGAATGCTACCACAGAAACCCAGATATCACCTTTGAAAACTTTTCCACTGTCACTTCCTATATTGTACTCATTCACCAAGCCCCATCTAGCCTATTGCAAAAATAAGTCAGCATCCACATACATACAAATCTGATATCCTATTTCTGTTTAAACCCCTGCCATGAGGTTTTATCTCACTTATAATAAGATCCCAAACTCATGACATAGCCACTTTTCCCATATGATGCTATGTTTTTGCAGCAATGGTCCTTCCTGAGCTCCTACTTATTCCCGTCTTTCTTCACCCCTCCACGACCTTCACTATAATAATACTCTCTGTTGCAAATAATCTCTTATTTTCTTCACCTGCCCAATTCCTATTCACTATTCAAGCTTCAGCTAAAACTCTGCTACTCTTACCATAGTAATCTAAATCAGCTCTTTCTTATACTTTAATAGTATTTTCTACTTCTCCTTCTCAGCATTTTCCAAAATTTATATTTACCTATTTGTGTGATTATGTGCTTATTGCCTATTGCTCTCATTGGACTTTAAGCTCCTAGAGGAATGTCTTTCCGACTTGCACAGAGTAGGTACGCAACATTTTAAAAGGTTAAATTATGTTACTACTGAACCTATTCCAATTCAACAATGGTAACACAGTTAAAAACTTAAAGAGAACGTGGATCATTAAACTGGTCAAAGGACATTACATCCTTCTAAACAAATCTAAGAGCAGTATCACTGGCATGGGGGTGTGTTAGGGATTAGGCACAGGTATGACAGTGAAAACACATGGAGAAGAGAAAGTTGAAAGCCGTAAACCTGCTGGGTTAGTCTTTACTAATTGGAGAAAGCCCATTTCTGTGGCATCATTCTGCAATATAATTTATCTCTCTGTTTTTGCTATAAGGCAAGAGAAAACACCAGGATGTTGGAGAGAGTCCACATTCAAAGAGCTAAAAATGAAATATAACACCTAGACTACAAGTGTTTAGTTCTTTCTTAAAGAGCAACTTTACTGAATCGGAAGGCAGCTGTTGAGGACTATCAAAACTAAGCTGTTCTAAATCTCCAAAACACTATGGTGGGATGCTCAGACAGGATTTTAATTCCCAATACAGGTTTTATATGTGTTAGAAGATGGCATTGTACTAAGATGGTATTTTACAAAATACAGATTAGATCACTTTAGGTAACAATTAAAATTGGCATATACTTTATCAGATGAGTGTTTGCATTACACGTTTTTCAATGTACAGGCTCAGTTTACTCCACACATGGTCAACCAACAGACAGTCTTACTACCTCTCTGTACCTCTCAAGGGTAGCAAAGAATAGATACTCACTAAAGTTAATGGATAAAAATGCTTGTATCTAGATATTTCTGTTTCTTTTTGTAACATTTCTAAATTACAGATTACCTTTTAAAATAGAGAAACGACCTGCACACGTGCTTAGAGGTTTTAATAAGTGATTCCATATCTCATAATGAGGTGTGCTAATCTACAGTTATATTTAACTTTCACTTTCCATAAGGTGACATGCAGTGTCTTCAGGTATGGGGGGGCAGATAATAACAAAACAGGTAATAATTACACGGTATTTTAAAATCAGATTATAAAATATCTTCTTTTTATTATTTATTTTACTCAGTACACATCATTTCTTGTGTAACAGGCAGAGTGATTCAATCCTCTCATATTTAAGAGCTCAATGTGTGGTAAGCACTATAGCAGGTGCTTGGGTATGGCAGTGAACCAGAGATGAAGTTCCCACACTTCAAAGCTCACACTCCAGTGAGAGGAAAAGATCAATAAATAAAACTGAGTAATTTGAGGTAGTCACTAGGGGAGCTACTTTTACACATTAGACAGAATGATTAAGGCCAGTTTATATGTGAGGGTAATGTTTGAGCCAAGACCGCGCATAGTAAAAACTTCATCCCAAAATGATTTCAGAAATGAATGATGTCATAGTATGTGTGAAAAACTCAGCACAAAGAACCTCTGCTCTGCAGCACCTGGGTGGCTCAGTCAGTTAATCATTTCAGCCCTTGATTTCAGCTCAGGTCAAAATCTCAGGGTCAGAGGATCAAGCCCTGAGTTGGGCTCTGTGCTTGGCAAGGAGTCTACTTGTTCCTCTCCCTCTGCTCCTCCCCCCATACTCTCTCTCTCTCTCTCTCTATATATATATATATATATATACTATGTCACTTCCCTGAATTGTCACCTCTCTTTACATTTTTCAAAATTATTGAGGACTCCAAACCAAATTCAACAATACATTAAAAAAAAATTCACCACAATACAACACATTAACAAGAGAAAGGATAAAAACCACATGATCATCTCAACAGATTCAGAAAAGCGAGGAAGTGGTGATACAACATGGAGGCTTAAGTGGGTAGAAGAAGAATAAATGAAACAAGATGGGATTGGGAGGGAGACAAACCATAAGTGACTCTTAATCTCACAAAACAAACTGAGGGTTGCCGGGGGGAGGGGGTTTGGGAGAAGGGGGTGGGATTATGGACATTGGGGAGGGTATGTGATTTGGTGAGTGCTGTGAAGTGTGTAAACCTGGTGATTCACAGACCTGTACCCCTGGGGATAAAAATATATGTTTATCAAAAATAAAAAATTAAAAAAAAAGAAAAGCATTTGACAAAGTTCAACATCCATTCATGATAAAAACTCTCAACAAGGTAGGTTTAGAGGAAACATACCTCAACATAATATAGGCCATATATGAAAAGCCGATAGCTAACATCATACTCAATGCTGAAAACCCGACAGCTTTTCCCCTAAGATCAGGAACAAGACAAAGATGTCCTCTCTCACCATTTTTATTCAACATAGTACTAGAAGTCCTAGTCACCTAGTCCATAGTGACTAGAAGCCCTAGTACTATAAGTCCTAGAAGTCCTAGTCTCAGCAATCAGACAAGAAAAAGAAATAAAAAAAATTATAGAGGACTGAAAAGAGATTTAATTTATATAGGTTATAATCCAATCGATTTTATTTATATAGGTTATAATACAATAAATATTGTATTTATTGTATTTATAAATTATAAATTATATTCTAAATTCTAAAATTCTAAGCAAATTTTCTAAAATTTGCTTAGTTTTAATTTATAATACAATAAATACAATATTTAAGCCCTTTAATAACCTATTTTTTCTTTACTGCAAATATGTAGCACTGAAGAAGGTAAAGATCACAAATATAGTTATAGTTATAGAAATCACTGCCCTGATTTGTGGTAAGCTACCAGATTTACCTTCCATTATTTCTGTACCCTCAATGAAAATGTCTATGCATTAGAAAAGGCAAGTAACATCTTAGTATTATTCATAAAACCATTTAGATGTTGTAGGGACACCTGGGTGGCTCAGCTGATTAAGCATCTGCCTTCAGCTCAGGTCATGATACCAAGGTCCTGGGATGGAATCTTGGATCAGGATACTTGCTCAGCAGGAAACCTGCTTCTCCTTCTGCCTGCTGCTCCCACTGCTTGTGCGTTCGCTCTCTCTCTGATAAATAAACAAAATCTTAAAAAAAAATGTTTTTAGATGTTGTAGACCCCATGAAAAGATCTTGGGACCCTGTTATGGATTGAATTTTGTCTCCCTAAAATTTGTATGTTGACACCCTAGCCCTCCAATGTGACTGTATGTAGAGATAGAGCCTTTAAGGTGATAATTAAGGTTAATTAACATCGTAAGGATGGGGTCTTAATCCAACAGGATTAATGTCCTTATGGGAAAAGGAAGAGACACTAGGAGTATACTCACAGAGGAAAGTCCATGGGAAGACACAGAGAAAAGGTGGTCCTTTGCAAACCAGAAAGAAGGTTTCACCAGAAACCAACACTACCAGCACTTTAATATTAAACTTCCGGTGCCCAGAATATTGAGAAAATACGTTGTGTTGTTTAAGCCACCAAGTCTGTGGTATTCTATTATGGCAGCCTAAGCAGACGAGTGCAGACCCCCAGGAATCTGCAGATCTTATTTTGAGAATGTGGGCTCTAGGTATATATTTACTATCTCTTTTACTGTTCTTAAGGAAGAGGGCAAAGGTGTGTTCAAAGAAAAAGATGGCTACCTGCAGCCTGGGAAAGGAAATAAGATGATAACCAGGAATACTAAAGAACAGAAATTTCCCAATAAAAATGGAAAAAATTATAAAGTACAATAGATAATCCATATAAATGGGCTCTCCCACCAATCCACATCTAGATTTCCCAAATCCCATGTTACTTAGACTCTGAAGTTCAAGCCTCCTATATCCTTCTTACTATATCACTTCTCTGAATCGTCACCTCTAACTCCTTTTAACCCTTTGAACCATCATCACTTATTTGACCTTACAGAATTTGGTTAGGGAGATTTGAGGTGAACCTTCTGTCTGTCCTAAAGTCAATATTCTTTTTGAGCATTCAGGCACATCATAAGAAACTACACTCTCCTGATTGACTTCAGTTCCCAATATCTTCCCAATGTTTGGTAAATGTCCTCAGTCTGTAGCCCTCTTTTCTTCAATACCAGTGTAAACATACAGGAACACACACACACATTCATTCACACATGAACACACACGTGCGCACATTCTCTCTTTCCTTAGATAAATACCAGTGTTCTTCTACACTGAATTTAATTTAAAAATCTATTGAGTATCTTATGGATGACATTTCAATAACTTCAATACTGAGAAACATATGTGCATAAAGCTAGTTATAAATTTAAGCAAGAAACCATAAAAATTCTTAACAATGAAAATAATTTTATAAACCCACAATGGACTAAATTAATCCTAGAAAAATGGGCAAAGAATTAAAAAAGTAATGCACATTAGATGATATATAATTGGACAACAAAAATGAGAATATATCCAACCTAATTAATAACTGTTTGGATTAAATTAAAAATAAGGAAAAGTAATTTCTCATCTACTAGGCTGGTAAAGCTAAAAGACTGACAAAATCCAGCATTAGTGAGGGTCTAGGGAATTATGCAGTGTCCCACATCATTATTAGGAATGTAAATTGGTGAGGGCTTGGATGGCTCAGTGGGTTAAGCACCTGCTTTCAACTCGGGTCATGGTCTGGGGTCCTGGGATGGAGCCCCACATCAGGCTCCCTGCTCAGCGAGGAGCCTGCTTCTCCTTTTCCCTGCCCTCCTCTCATGCTTGCTCTCTCTTTCTCTCTCAAATAAATAAATAAAATCTTAAAAAAAAAAAAAAAAGGAATGTAAATTGGTACTGCCTTTCTGGAATTACCAAAATAATTAAAATGTACATAAAAAGCAATCCACCTTCAAAGAACTTGTCTTCATCATATAATCAGAAGTGCATTAATTGTAGGGCAGCCACTCTCAGCTGGGACCTTCAGCTTCCTCCAGGGAACATTTAGCAACGTTTGGAGACATTTTTGCTTGTCACAACTTGGAGTAGGGAATGCTACTGGTATCTAGTGGGTAGAGCCCCGAGATGCTTCTGAAAATCCCATGATGTACAGATCAGACCCCACAACAAAGAATTATATGACCCACATGTCAATCGTTCTTAGAAAGGCTGGCTTCAGGAACTTTTTACCACTCTAGCTACCCTACCTCCTCCCCAGAAGGGAAGAAAATTAAGTCTTCTTTACGTCAAACTCTAGTATACTAACTAGCTATGTAACTAGCAGGTGTGGATAATGTGCACTAAAAGGTCCAACTGCTATATGGCTCCCCTTCTCCTACATATAAATTGATTCAGCCTGACTTCCTAGAAATGGCTGAGCATCTTCCTCTCACACAGTTAATGGGTCAAAATACATGGGGATTAGAGGTGTCACAAGTACTACCACATGCCTATCATTCTGTGAACTGAACTTGATAGTCAGCTAACAGAGTAAGGTCAAACATTAGGTCTGGGGGAATGAGACAAAGGTGTGTGCTAATTCCTAACAGAGCCTCCTAGGATACATGAATAAAGAGATCTGTAACAAATTGGGCCCATGGGGAATGCAAATTCATGAGCTCTGCTTAGAAACTTGCCTGAACACATACCAAAAAATAAAATCTGAATCCAGACGGGACCCATGTTCAGGGCTATGGTAGTTAAATTATTCCAAGGGAAAACAGAAAAGTAAAGTGATTTTAAATATATCAGATACATAGTTAGGGGACAAAGGAAACCTCAGGAACGATGAGAACTGAAGTACCCTTGTTACAATTTTCTGGATGTTTCAAATGTCATATTCTAGGCATGGGGTTAATGGGTAAGTAAACCCTCAGGGACCTCATGAATATGGGAGTTACAGTCACAACCCCCTTTCGCCTAATGAGGAAAGTGCAGTGGATAGAAGTGATAGGGGCTGGGATACTGCAAAGAAGAGGTAAGGAAAATTCGTAGCTTAGTTAACCAGATGAAAGACAGTATCAGGAATTCAAAATAGAATTGCTTTTCAAATATCCTGTTATCATCTCTTTCCACTTGCAAGAGAGATATTTTCCCCAATTAGCCTAAATTTCATCACATACGTCTAACTCATATAGATATGCCTGGAAAGGTCTTGCATATACTAAATTCATAGATCAAATCTCATTCTTTATAGCAAAGCTAAAATATCTCATTCAATGAAATCCTACTGTGAACCATTCTTTTATTTTTTTTTTTTTTAAGATTTATTTGGTTGAGAGAGAGAGAATGCAAGCAGAGGGGAGAAGGGACATAGGGAGAGAGAGAGGAAAAAAAACTATAAGCAGACTCCCTGCTGAGCAAAGAGCTCCATCTCAGGACCCTGAGATCATGACCTGAGCCAAAATCAAGAGTCTGATGCTCAACTGCCTGAGCCACCCAGGTGCTCCCAAATCATTCTTTTAAAAATTATTCCTACCTAAACATCTCTTTTGTAGAAAATCAAAGTTTTACATATGGGGCAGTGAATATATAAAACATTTTAAAAACACACATGGGGTGCATGGGTGGCTCAGTCAGTTAAACATCTGACTCTTGGTTTTAGCTTAGGCCATGATCTCACGGGTCACGAGTCAGATCCTCACCTGTGCTCCCCACTAAGCGAGGGGTCTACTTGAAGATTCTCTCCCTCTGCCCATTCCCCCATGCCCGCACCCATGCTCCCTCTCTCTCAAATATATAAGTAAATCTTTAAAGCACACACATAAACACACAAATAAGAATTCAAATATGCCCATACTGCTTTCCATATTCCCAGATTCCCAGACAGTTAATAATAACTTTATCATGACAGTTGTCATACATGCTAAACACACCAAACTATATAAAACTTGGCAATAGCCATGAAAATAGAAATCCCAATTTAATACCAGTTTATTATAGCAAGATGAACAGAATCTACCCAAAGACATGCTCTTCTTAAGTCTCAGTTTAGGCTACTCAGTTAGGCTATCTTGCTGGGAAGGAATTTAAAGAATTTTATAGAAAGGATAAGAATTTTACCTGGAAAAACTGTAAAGAATTTGTAGAGCGGGCACGAGGAAGACTGAAAGAGTGTGCAGAGGCTGAGAAGGCGGGGTGTTTGGGGGAGAAAAGGTCAAGAAAAGGTAGGAAGGTGGCATCTTAGTAAGAAACAGGAAAATCTGAGAACTAGCAAAGATATTTAAAGGCAAATTACAGGAAGTAAATCTTGCTGGATGATACAGAATGCATCATCGCTTTATTCCTACAAAATCTTTCAGGAATAGTCTATACAGTATTCATAACCAAAAATATAACTTTGGCATTATATTTTTGTATTTTTTCCCTTTTTTTCTTGTATGCAAGAAATCCTGAAGAGAGCTTCAAGGACAGAGAATGGTAGTCAAAGGGTCAAGACCAATTTGTCCCCCAACCACACAAAATTTACATTGTAAAAATATACAGGTAGTTAAATTGAAGTACAGAGTAGTCTATTGCTCATTGAAAAATAACATATTTCTCCAAGTCAACTAACCAGTTAGCAAACTGGTTAATACAAGGTCATAAGAAGCCACAGTTTATGGGTCTGGATAACCATGACCCACAAACTATTCTATTCTGCATTCACACGTTATATGCCTAATCTTCGGTAAACATCTTTCAAATGAAAGTAGCTGGATGGTCAGTGAAGGGTAGACAGGAGAACATGAAAAGATGAATTAAAAGTCATCGCTTATCACTGGCAAATTTAAATTGCATGTCCCACTAATGCTGAATCTAAGGTCACACCGCTCTGTGGAAAAAGGTTAAAGAACCATCAACGGTTTAGAAAATTATTCTATTTCAGTCTTGTGTAAGTATTTTCAAGAAGGTTCACCATGTAATTTTAAGTCTAAAACAAACCCAAGTAAATACTTTCCAAGAATAAATTAAGGACTACATTCATAAAAGAATTACTCCTTAAGATGCAATTATCTGATTTTAATGATGCTTAAATTAAAAGCAATTAAACAACTTAACAGGGGAAAAGTGTCTATGAAGGGTCCTGTTCATTGTTGACCATGGTTAAGAAATTTTAAAAAAAGAAAAGAAAAAAACCCAACACATTTTGTTTAAATTCCTCTCATGTTTAAATCTAACAAAAGCAAGAATGATAACATAAGTAATATGTAACATCAAATTCTTAATCATAATTGAAAAGACAGTACAAAATGTCTACTCTTTCCTATTTAACCATCTGGAACATGTTACAAACTCCCTGAAAGCAAGAAAAATCTGCAAGTATAATTACACTCTGGGACTATTAGCATGACATGCTTCAATAAATACTCCTAATAGGATCTGCTGATATAATAATTGGCACTAAAACTGATGGATTTTCATTATTCGGCTATTTGTTCTTACTAACTAAACACTCAAGAAAACCAATAAATTGTCCCTTGAATAGAAACAAACAAATACCCAGCAAGGGCAAAATGTGATGGGTTGCAGAGGGACAAAGAATAAAGATCTGGCAATGCCTGAGTTCTATTTATATTTTCTCTCTCCCTCTCTTCCTCTGGTCCCCTACCCCCCAAACCTGCCACAGCTATCTGGTCAAAAGTGACTTTGTTAGGGTTAGGAGAAAATGCTACATTAAATCTCGAGCTGGCCAAATTCCAGTTGGCTGCAGGTCTTCAGACCAAATCGTAACAAGGGAAAATATCCAAAATGTATTCTACTTGACGGTTTTGGGGATTTAACATTTAACTACTTAAACTGGAGGGATTAAGCAAAGAATGAACCCAACTGGCTAAGATCTTTAGGAAGACGGCTCTGGTAGCTGAGCAATGGAGGCAAGAGGGTTGTTGTAGCAATCTAATTCCAATGTGATGAGCGACTGGACTGATGGCAGCAAATGAGGTGAATGAGGCACTGGACTAAATTAACAAGAGTTGGGGGTGAACAAGAGAGGTTACATTGTCCACACATCTGAATTATAAATATAGTTCAGGTTTACTATTCAAATCCAGAAAATACAGGTAAGTAAAAAGAATAAAATATAAAAATAACCCGTAAGTGTTCCAACTAGAATTAATGGAAACAGCTGTATATTTACTCTTCTATAAACATAGATCCAGATATGGTTTTGTTTTAATGATTATGGATTCACAGTGCACATATTGCTTCAAAGCATCTTTTTTCACTAAATTTATGTATATAACTTCTCATGCTATTAAGTATTCTTCTAAAAAGATTTGTATTATCTGAGAAACACTCCTCGCTCTCTCTGTGACACAGTTTTTAATCAAAGCAGTGGTGCAGGACTTGAGATTGGTTCTAATTTTTTGCTATTAAAAACAATACTACAGGGCATCTATCTGGCTCAGTTGGTAGAGCATGCGACTCTTTTTCTCAGGGTCATGAGTTCAAGCCCCACATTGGGCATGGAACCTACTTTAAAAAATAAATCAATACATTAATAAAATATTAAAACACAATGTTATGATAAGGCATCTTTCTGGCTAAAATTTTGTTTACATTCAGGATTATGTTCTCTGAATAAGCTCCTACAAACACCACGTTTCCTGGCACAGGAGACTGGGTATATATTAATGCCACTAAGCCAAGAATGAGTTTACAGGAGATAACAGATGTCTGATGGAGAGGCTAATGAATTCAGTTATGTCTACATTAATTATGAATATGACATACAAGCAGATAAATCCAGATGACTTCCAAACAAGTGTTATATAAAGGTTCTGGAATCTCTGACATATTGATGATAGTGAGTACATGAGATGACCAAGGAAAACTGTAGAGAGAGGAGAATGAATTACTATGGAAACACCCCAATGTTTGGGGTCAGGGCAGCAGTTAAAGCTGAAAGAGCAAACAAAAAAAAAAGAGAGAGAGAGAGAGAAAATGAATAAAGATAAGAGGAAAACTAGCAGAAGTTGAAGGCACAGCGATCAGTAATGCCCAGTTTCAAGAATTATTTTCAACCTTCCCAAAGAATCACAATCCTTTAAAACGCAACAAACTCTTAGAAAAGTGCCCAGAGTCAAGAGTTCTTGCTAAAATAAACCCCAATGAGACACAAATGTCCCAAAGATACTAGGAATTCAATATATCCTAATACAACCATAAGCACTGAACCTACACTCTTTTATGCTCAATGTGTCTGTCAACTTCACCCAACTTCATGCCATAAAAGTCCAAATAAGGAAGAATTCTAGGTAAATTTGTGGTATAGCATTATAGAGAGTTTTTTTTTTGGGGGGGGGGTGGCCTAAAATTGTTTTTCTCCCTTCAAGATTTTGGCTACTCCTAGTGTGCTAAGATTTATTATTATAGAAAACACGTTTACAATTTCAACCTCATTTTACAAGCTTTCCAAAATATCTTTTCCAGAATTAATTTTTACAAACTTGATTTCATTTTCCCCTTCCTCTTTCTACCCTTTGCTTAACCCTGAGGATTAAGGGCTTTAGTCCTCCTACAACTGGGTTCTAAACTTTCCAATTGCTCCACTTTCCCCAGCTTCAGTCAGGGACTACTCTTGCAAAACACCACAGTACTTGGTGGGCCTCATATGGATATACAAGTTGAGTTGCAGATCAAAGTATTCTCTTACATCAAGTCACAATCATCTGGCTGCCAGAACATGCAGAGATACTGCTTGCCCTGGGGTTATTTTTAAAGACCAACCTCATTCATTATTCCTATAATCACGGATTCCATTCTAGCCATTACAACTGCCCATTTCAATATCCTCTTCTTTCTTCCAGTCCCACCTTCCTCCCCTTCTAAGAATTTCTTTATTCATTCCCTTTTTCATATCCCAGTTTGGCCAAAGGAGTGGTCTTTCCCTTGCATATTTTTAGTATGTTACTTTATTGGGAAGGGGCACTAGAAAAAGATCAAAAGAAATCTCAACGCCTATACATACAATTTTATTGATCAACAGGAAATTTATACCAGAGCAATGTACTATACCAAATTAAAACTATGAACTATAAATGAGTCACTGAAACAAATATTTTTTTCATCGCATGTGAACAAGGATGAGAGAAAAGGAAATGTGTAAACAGTACCTGGCGATATTCACCCCAGTTCACAAATTATCATTCCATCCTCTGAGGATCATTGTTTCTCCCTCTCTCCTCCCGAGAAGCATAACTTCATATGACACTAGTACCGAATAACAAGCACATAGGCCTCAGAAAGCACAATACCTCAGAAATCTCTTTAATAGATATTTCAATATTATGTTTTACTTTTATTTTACCTTTAAAAACTGCTTTAGTAAAGCCTAGACCCTGATAAACTTTCTTAACATCTCTGATATTTTCATTAATGTGGAAGATTTTGTTAGTGAATGGGACACTTTTAGTGCAATGACAATTTCTACCAGCCTTAGCTTTGCCTCCTCTCTAGATTTATGATTCTAATCCTCCACATCATCATTCTCCTTCTGGGAAGCCATTCTTCATCCACTAAGGTTTGGTTGAGTATCTCTCCTATGTGTCCCCGTAACACTCTATGTTTACCACACTGTAGCAGCTAGCAAAGTATTTGCCTACATATCTGTCTGGATGCGCGCAAGCAGACTGTCAACTCGTTGAGAACAGGAAGGCTATGTCTTACTCACTTCTGTATCTCCAGAATCTAGGGCAGTGTGTGTCACCAAATATATTCTCGACAGAGTCGATGTGGCCCCCACCAGCACCATTATCCAGTACCATCCAACTGCTCTGCTCCTAGACTAAGGCTTATTATAATCTCCTGAACGGGAATCAACACAGTTTTCTTAGGGAATACCATAAATCCTGATACTGATCTTCCACTTTGCATATGGTTAAGCAACACATTACAGGTTCTATTTATTTCTTCAAAATCTCCACGAAGTAAAAATAATTATCCTCTTTTACCAATAAGAAAAGTAAAAACTCAGAAAAGATAAACTGCTTTCTCATAGCTATACAGTAAGCAATTGAGGAAAAGATTCATGCCTGTCTTCCTGTAAATCAAAGATGTTTCTACTATACTATTCTGCTTCCCTTATACCTATACTGAAGTGACATGAATATATAATAATTCAAATATATTTTTCTTGCTATATTCTACAACGTTAGATTCCTTCTGGGAATCAATAAGATGCTAGTTATCTGGAAGACCATAGGGATTAGGGGTTAAGCTTATATGCTCTGGAATTATATTAACTATCTGGATTCAAGTACCAATTGTGCTATCTGTTAGCTATGTATTATTGAGTAAGTTTTTAATATTGCTGTGCTTCAATTTCTCATTTATAAAATGAGAATAGGAGTAGTAGCTATAGCACTGTTGTGAGGAACAGATTACAAGATGTGTGAAGGATTTAGAATAGAGCCCAGCATGTAATACTACTACTAACAGCCAGGATTATTGCATGCCTACTATGTATGTTAACTTACCTTCAGTAAACATTAGCTATGAATGTTTAATTATTTAAGCTTACACAAAAAGTCTTTAACATTTTCTATGCCAGTGGTTATCAAAACTTATAGTGTATCCAAATTATCTAAGAAGTTTTTAAAAATACCCACAGGACCTGCATTCTGCAGATTCTAGTCTGTGGGTCTGGACTGGTTTCTAGAAATTATTCTTTTGAAGAATTTCCAACAGGATTTCCAGTCTCTGAAATATACTAGAGGTCTTAAAAATTTCTGCTACATAGCATCTGAAACTGCTCAATAAAATATAAAAATTACCGTTTTCAGTGATGGATACCCCATAAAGAATGCAAGGGAAAACCACCAACATCAGCAATGGAAACAAATCAAGAAAAAAGATGGAAAAGCAAGCAGCAAAGCTGCCAGGAAACACAGGGGGCATAAACTAAGAGTAAGAGAGATCAAGGAAAAAGGCTCAGGCCTCCTGAGGTCTCATGCCATCAGACAAAGCCGGGACCCAAATGGACAATAACCCAGGAAAAGGATGAACTCAAACATCAAAAATACCTCAAAGGCAAACATCAAGGAAAATTTACCTCTTTGTTTTAGCAAACACATCATGAGAATTTGATGCCTGAATCATCTACACCATGTGGATGTTCCTAAAAAACCAAGAGTAAGAATTTTAAGTTAAAATCCAGGTTGACAGACCAAGCCCCCCAACTCCAAGCATATAGTAGAAGGAAATAAAAATCCACTCTAGAAGAATATATCCTGAACTTAAACCAAAGAGTTTTCATACTTACACAGGATTCCAAAGAAAAGGAGTTCAGAATTCAAGAAGAAAATCACAAAACACACAAGTAAATACAGCACTATTATAAAATATCAGTAAAAATTTAAAAATTTGTCATAAAAATTTCCAGCTATGACAAATTTACAGTAGCCTACACGGTCACTAGAAAGGAAAGTATGAAAGAGAGGTTAAGAAACATGCAGGAGAGAACAGAATAATCACTACCACCAGGACTATATTCTCTGATTCACAACACAATGAAAAAAAAGTCAGAAAGAAACTAAACACAAAACTGCCAAGCAATTGGAAATTTAAAACTCCACCTCTAAATAACGCACAATTCAAGAAACAATACCAGAAAACAATTATTTCTTAAGAGAAAAAACTGTAAAACTAAGAACGAAACAATAATGAAAATGCTACATTTCAAAACTATAAAATGCAGCAAAAGCAACATTCAGAGGAGAATGTATTCCCATAAATATTAGGAAAGAAGAAATGGTTGAAAGTTTTATTTTAATATTAGGAAAGAAGAATGGTTGAAAACTAATGGGCTAAATGTCTAACTATAAAGTTATTTCAACAAATAACCTCACCTTAAAAAAAATAAAGAGCAAGAAATATAAAAGTATAAATCAATGAAATGGAAAACAACACAATAAAGAGAATGATAAAACCAAAAGCTGGTTCTTTGAAATCAATAACAAAATACCCTTGATGAGGTCAAGAAAAAAAAGATACAAATTAATTATTAAAAATGAAGGAGAACCTAACTATAAATAAACCAAAGATTAAACAAATAGGATATTATGAAAACATTTCCACGAACAGATTTGAAAACTTAAATGAAATAGGTAATTTCTTAAAACAAAACCCATTAAAACTAACCTAGGGCACACTAATATAAACATATGACGGAACAAATAAGTAAAGAGAAGAATTCCAAAAAATATATGGCGCTACCCCTCCTTCTAAGAGATGGTGCTTAATCTCTAGACTTAGTGGTTTAGGAACTCGTTACCAAAGAATTAAGTGGGGAAAGAGAAGAGCAATAACTTCATGATGGGACAACCTGCCAACACTACCTCAGCCATGTGAGGAAGGTTAATTCACCATCATCAGTGACGTGGTGGATATCACCTACCCCCTAAAATGATGTGATGAGAACGGCACTTCCTTTTGGTGGTATTCTTCTCATAACCTCAGTCTGACCATGAGAAAAACACGAGATAAACCCAGATAGGGAGATATTCTATAGCACAGCTGGTTAGCACACCTCAAGAGTCAAGGTCAAAAAAATAAGGAAAAACTAAGAAAGTGTCATAGACTTAGGAGATTGGAGAGACATGACCACCAAAAACAAAGGGATACTCTGGGTTGGCCCCAGACAGAAAGAGGATATCAATTAAAAAATAAAATAAAATAAAATAAAAACTATTCAAATCCTAATAAAGTCTGAAGTTTAATTAGTCAACACTGCTGTCCTAGTTTTAACATATGTATCATGGTAATGGAAGATGTCAAGAATGGGGTGGGGTTGATGAAGGGCACTCTAGAACTTAATATACTATTTTTGTACTTTTCTATAAATCTAAAGTTATTCAAAAAAAAGTTTCCCTTAATTAAAAAAAAAAAAAAAAAGCTAACTAACCAGGAAGATACAGAAAGACTTAATAATCCTACTGGTCTCAAGAAAACTAAATCAATAGTTTAAAAAATTTTCTCCCAAATCATGAGTCAATTAGCCTTAACAGTACAGGATTTGAACTGAGTGATCAAACTAAGAATTAACTCCATATACAGATTTTCTTTTGTGTCTTGATATAAGACTGCTTGTTCTTAAAGGTATATTACATGGCATTATAGAAAATAAGAAAATATAGACAAGCAAATGAAAAAAAAGAAAACCCAATCGTAACAATTTTTTAAAAAATCTCCTCAAAAGGCAGTTGAATTTTACCAAAAACTTTCCCAGAAATGGAAATATTCCCCAATTTATCCTATGAGGCCAGTATAACTTTAATACTAAAACCAAACAGTATTAGTAAAGGAAATATGTCGATCTTACTCTTAAACACAGGTGTGAAACTCTAAATAAAATACAGGTATCCCTCACAATCGAGGCCTCATCACAAAAAATGAATTTATAAAGCACATTTTATTAAAAGTGGGGCTGATATCCTTTATAAGGTGTATCAAATGGGGGGAAAATGCCGTATTCTTTAATGTCCACATTGTCATTCACTATCCTTTCTCCAAAACTCAGGACCTACCTAGTTCTATAGCTTCCAAACTACGGTCCAAGTCACCCTGAGGTGCCACAGTGAACCCACCAGTGGAATCAAGGGATGTTTTCAATTTGAAGGAAACAGCAATATACAACATCTGTCAAATATCACATGCTTTCTTTCATAGTTTCAACATTAAATCACACTGCATTCCTTTTGATGACCTCTTTGTGAATCTGAGTTTATGGTAGTTGCTGCAATAAAAAAGCAATCACCATGTGAAAATCAACATGGAACAGGAAATGAGCGTGGCAGTGCCCAATCTCATTCCAAGATTTGAGAAGTTATGCAATAATTTCAAGCACACACATCCCACTAGTAAGTACAGTTGACTCCAACAGCATGGGTTTGAACTGTGCTGTACAATATTCTATTTTCTTTTCCTCATAATTTTAAAAGCATTTCTTTTTCTCTGGCTTACTTCATTGTAAAAATACAAACTATGTATCAATTGACTGTATTATCAGTAAGGCTTCCAGTCAAGAGTAGACTATTAAGTAGTTAAGTTTGGAGGCTTTTTGATTGTGCAGAGGATCAGTGCTCCTAATCCCTGCATTGTTCAAGGCTGACTATAATTGCAGTTATTTAAAAATAAAATGAAAATATAGCTTTTTCTTTGAATTTATCTATGTACTTTTTTCAAACAGCTACTAAGCTATTAGGACATAAATATGAAGTCGTTTGAACCCAACTGCTTAATAAATATAGCTTTTAGGTATTTCTTTTGTTTGGTCTTTCTAAGGGCACCATGAACTGGGGAAGTTTGGGAATTTCTGAAAGAGGCACTTTACAGAGCATCCCTTACTATCCAAACTAAGAATCTAAAAAAATGTTCTTACTGAAAGATACTTGTATTAGCAAACTGCATGTACTGATGAAAAAGATTTGTCCATATGAGTTTATGCTAGGGATACAAGTGTGATTTAACATTACAAAGATATAAATATTATTCACAAAATTAATAGATCAAGGGAGAAAACTCAAATGATCATTTCCATAGTAACTGGTAAAACATTTAATGAAATTCAACATTCCTGGTAACATTTTTAGAAAAATCTTAAAGAGAATATCCTTACTTAATAAAGGGTATCAAGAGAACATAGAAGATATTGTAGATAATTGTTAATTATTTGGAGTATTGACTTTAAAAACAGAAATAAGGCAGAGAGAGTCACTGACCACCACCTCTATTTTATCTATACAGTTATAACTGGCACAGTGTACCTAACAGGGGGAGGGAAAAATGCAAGAATTGGTATGGGAGAAACACAACTTGGCCAAATGATGGAAAAAAAGAAACTGGATGATCACACATGGCAGATTTCTGTGGGCCAAGCCTATAAGAGGCATACATTACTTCTACTCATATTCTACATAATAGATCTCATCTAAGTAGACATTCCTAATGCAAAAAAAGATGGAAAGGACAACCTAATCTGTGCCCAGGAAGAACAGGAAATTTTTAGTGTACATCTAGCCACTCTGTGCCACAAATTGAACTGGAAAATAATTTAGCATTATCTGAAACTGAAAATGCATATACCATATGGTCCAGCAATTCTATTCCTAGGTACAGGTGTGTTTACACATGTATACCACAAGATGTGTATGAGAATACTCATTGTGATATTGTTCATAATACCACATAATAATAATAGAAAAAACAAGAACGAGTGTATCAATCAACAATAAAATAATATTATTGCGTATTTACAACTAGCCATGAGAAAAATCTAGAGAGCAATGTAAATGAATCTTAGAGACCTACAAGAAGATCTTAAAAAGAAACACACAATATGCCATTTATTATAAAGTTCAGAAATAAATAAATCAATACTATTCTGTTTAGCATAGATATATATGCAGCAAGACTTATTTTCAAAAAATTAAAAGAGGTGGCAGGAGTGTCTGTGTGGCTTGGTCCGTTAAGCGTCTGCCTTCAGCTCAGGTCATGATCCCAGAGTCCCAGGATCTAGCTGGCGTCAGGCTCCCTGCTCAGTAGCGAGTCTGTTTCTCCCTCTTCCTCTGCTCCTCCCCCCGACTATGCTCTCTCTCTCTCTCTCTCTCGCGCTCACTCTAGTAATTTTTTTAAAAATTAAAAATTAAAAAGAATTTAATTTAAAAATTAAAAAGAATATGGGTATACATACTACTGCTTGGGTCACACTAATATACTTTTTGATGGAGGACAACAATTTTTTATTCAATAAATTAAGGAGATTATAGAATAGTATTTTATGGCAACTAACAATATAAATATTTTAAATAGCTCTACTTATGCTCTTATTTATTAACACAAATATACTGATTACCTAAAGAAAAATATTTAAGAAAAATACCAGTTATTACATAGACGTTTAAAAGAATTTAACATTTATGAAAAAAATAGTTTACCAGCTGACCATCCAATTACTTGTTGGTAGTCTTCCCCAACCACGTGACCATTTAGCAAATTATACCTAATATAACAAATGAAAGCTACATTGAAGTCTCAGTGGCCATCCTGAATTTTAATTAGAGTGAGTATTTTTTGAAACTACAGAAGTAGTAAAAATGAACAATGAAGGTGGAGGGGAGGAGACATAATAATTCTAACTAAGTTTAAAGGAATACTTGTATTCTAACCTCTTGGGAAAAGGTGGGAAGAAGGAAGGGCTTTTTTTCCAAAGAACAATCTCCAGAGGAATCCCAATTAATAAAACTGTCACAGAAAGGAGTGGGATTAAATGCTCAGGAGCTCTTAAATCCTTTTTTCCCAGGACTGTTAAAAATGTAGTTTCACTGATTATAAGTATACAGTATTATTTTAAAAATAATATTGAAGCTACAGAATTGTAGAAAGTTTTCCATGTAAACTGCATTAATATTTTAAATTTATAAAAGTGACAAGCCTCAACAATACCAACTATTTTTTATTGCAAGATGATAATATGTACTGAAACCTTGAAGATATAGACTACTTGGAAAGAAATCAGTCGACTTGATAAAAACTGAGGCAAAGAATATTAACTAGGATACAGAAAATAAATGCAGTTTTATTTCAGTAATTCAAATTCTGTGCATATCATAAAAACTGCTATAAATGTAATCCAAAGAAAAGATTTACCATGGAACTGAAACAGTAGGAGGTAAAAAGGTTTGGAAAACAAATCAGAGTTGGGCCTGAGACGCACGCACAGAAAGAAATACTACCATTGAAAAAAGCTCCTATCTGGAAAGAAAGCAAGAGGAGGCAGGCCACAGCACAATGACAATGGTAGGACTATGTGACCGGACCAAGGAATATCCCCACTGTTAGGACTATGGGCAAAGCAAAGTAATGAAAACAAAAGCACACACAGTGTGATGACAAAGTAAAGAACAACAGGTGGGAAATAACAGATAATCTCAGTGTTACTTTCAAGAAGTGACCAATGCACTCATGATTTTTTGAGACTGACAGGCTAAAGAGAAGGGGAGTGAGAGAAAAAGGTAAAAATAACTGACTGAGGCTACAGTTTCAGGTCGCCAGGGCTCCATGTAAACAGTAGGGCTAAGGCTGAGGCCTATAAAAATGACTCACCAGACACAATAAGCAGGCAGAAGGGCTCTGTATAAATTAAAAGATAATCCAATTAACAGAGCTTTCTTTTAAAACATGTAGTATATTTCAGTCATAGCTAAGCCTCCCACTTGTGAGGCTTTCCACTTGCCCCATTAGCTCTACTATGTAAGATGCTCCAAATGCTATTTTATGAGAGCTTAAATCTGACATCCTTCATAAATTCTTCCCAGAAAATAGTGGTAAATACCCTCCCATTTTGAACTTCTACAGTTTTTTTGTCTTCATCACAGCAGATACTAACTACACAATTGACAGAGATGATTTATCAGTAGTTTGATATCTTCAAATATTAGATTCTATACTATAAATTTTGTAACCAAAGTCTGCTGACCTCACCAAGTAGGATAAAATTCCTTAAGGGGCACCTGGGTGGCACAGTTTGGTAAGCACTGGTCTCTTGGTTTTGGCTCAGGTCATGATCTCAGGGTGGTGGGACGGAGGCTTGCGTGGGCTCCGGGCTCTGCGCTGGGCACTCAGCACAGAGTTTGCTTGAGATGCCCTCTCCCTCTGCCTCTCCCCACTGTACTTTTGTGCGCTCTCACTCTCTCAAATACATAAATAAACCTTTTTTTTTTTTTTAAATCCCTTAAAAGGAGCATTCTATGCCTCAGAGTGGAATGCTGGGAATAATAGAATACACTACAATATGTTTTACCTCATGGAGTAGCTACTAAGTCATGCAAGTACATCATGCACCGTATTCTACCTGCCCACTCTCGATTTCCACATCGCTATCAAAATTAACATCACTCTTTTAAGTGTCAGACTGCCAGTTTAGGCAAACTTAGTATATCCATCCTCTCTGTCTTTGTCTGTAACATGAAATCACAAAGTTCTACAGCAACCTCTATGAGACTTGGATTATCTTTCTATTTATAAATCTCTGTCCACGCTCTCATCTCCTGTGGTTGGGGGCTTAGAAACCACTCTAGTCCACTATATATGCAGGACAGTATCTGCAAGGAATGTTTTAATTAATCACCTCCCTCCTAATTAACTTTCAAGAAGTTGTTGTTGTTTTAGTTGTCTAGCTTAACAGATGTAAAATGTATACTCAAGGCCCTCTTTCAGTTTTCCCCCGCCTTTCCCTCCCAGAGACTCTCAAAGGCCTTTGGTATTGTACTTACTGAGATTATTCCCCAACTCCACATATGTATACATAGCATGTACACATTCTGCAAAATCAGATCAAAATGCATATTTTTGAAAAATATTTTCTTAAATCTATCCCATTCTGATCACTGATCCCCGAAAATTTCCTAACTTATACAGTATGTAGTATTTGTTCATATGCTTCAATTGTTTCCTATGTTGCACTTCAATAAGATTCTGATATGAAACAAGAAGGGATGAGGAGGGAGACAAAACCATAAGAGACTTTTAATCTCAGGAAACAAACTGAGGGTTGCTGGCGTGGTGAGAGGTGGAGGGAGGGACAGTGTAGCGGGATACGCACATTAGGGAGGGTATGTGCTATGGTGAGTGCTGTGAATTGTGTAAGACTGATGATTCACAGACCTGTACCCCTGAAGCAAATAATACATTATATGTTAATATAAAAAATAAAGTAAAACAAAAATAAGATTCTAATATATAAATACAGTCTTAGCCATAGCTACTCATGCATGTTTCTTTTTTAACTTACTAGTATTCTTTATACAAATTTCAATTTTTCCATAGCTGATTTCTTTATGAAAATGCTGAGGAATCTTTCCTCTTCTTTTTTATATTTTTATTTATTTATTTATTTATTTGAGGGAGAGAGAGTGAAAGAGTGTGAGAGAGTGAGGGGAGAGGCAGAGGGGGAAGCAGACTCCTTGCTGAGTAGGGAGCCCCGATGTGGGACTCCATCACAGGACTCTGGGATTGTGACCTGAGCTGAGCCACCCAGGTGCCCCTTAGAAATCTTTTTC
Organism: Mustela lutreola; assembly: GCF_030435805.1. Taxonomy (NCBI): domain Eukaryota; kingdom Metazoa; phylum Chordata; class Mammalia; order Carnivora; family Mustelidae; genus Mustela; species Mustela lutreola. The sequence continues at coordinate 127,434,836 of NC_081298.1, forward strand.
CCACTGAAATTAATCACTTACTCGGTACCTATGACGGTTACTTTTACATGTCAACTTGGTGAAGCCACAGTACCCAGATACATGGTCAAACACCAATCCAGATGCTTATATGAAGGCTATTTTTTTTTAAGATGAATTAACTTCTTTTTTTTTTTTTTTTAAAGATTTTATTTATTTGTTTGAGAGAGAAACAATGAGACCAAGCATGAGTGTGGAGAAGGTCAGAGAGAGACGCAGACTCCCCGTGGAGCTGGGAGCCTGATGCGGGACTGGATCCTGGGATTCCGGCATCATGACCTGAGCTGAAGGCAGTCGCTTAACCAACTGAGCCACCCAGGTGCCCAACTTCCTTTTTTTTACTATGTGACAAGCTCTGTTTTTATTATACTTTTACTCATTTAAAAAAAATTTTATAGAACCTTTTATACACAGAAATAATACAATAAATCCCTTTATAACCATTACCCAACTTTAGCAATTACTAATGTTCTACCTACTATAGGCATGGAGAGAAAGAGTATTTTAAAGCCATCCCAGATATTCTATTTGTTTGACCCATAAAAACTTCAGTCTATAGAGAGTCCTCTTTTTTCTCATTCTTAAAATGGAACAATACCAATTATTATATCCAGTACAATTACAACTCCTTCCTATCATCTAATACCTACTCCATTTTAAATTTTTTCTGTTCGCCTAACAAAATCCATTTTTTTACAACTGGTTTGATCTAATCAGGATCTAAATGAAGTCCTCAGCATTGGGATATATGTCTCTTAAACTTCTTTCACTTTTTGCAATAGTTCTTCCTTCTTCCCTTGTAGACATTCTGACTCTGGATTTGGTTGAAGATAAATTAACATTTAAGTCAGGAGATTCTGAATAAAGCAGACTATTCTCCATAATATAGGTGGGCTTCATCCAATCAGTTGAAGACCTTAAGAGGAAAAAAGACTGAAGTTCCCCAAGGAAGAGGTAATTCTGCCTGTAGACATCTTCAGACTTGAGCTGCATCATCAACATTTTCCTGGGTGTACAGCCAGCCAGCCTGTTCTGCAGATTTCAGATTTGCCAGCCCCTACAATTATGTACACCAATTAAAATCAATCAATCAATCAATCAATCTCTCTGGAGACATATAGGCTCTGGAAAACCATTATAGAGTACCCCAGAGTTTAAAATCTTGTTTGGTGAGTATAGAAAACTCAAAGATAAGTCCCTCATGTCCCTCAATCAGTCCATTCATTTAAGAAATATATGAGTATCTGCTGTGTGCTACATTCTGAAGATTCAAAGTTGATCTAGAGCCTTGTCCTCAAGGACTTGGGAATAGGGGGAGTTTAGTTGAGGAAAGATACAATACAATAAATATGCAATAAATTAGAATGTAATAAATATAAGGTTATAAGCTCAGGATACTAATCATGGGAGCACAGAAAGGAGGGAGGGGCAGGACACAACTGAGGTTCCTGCATCAATTGAATCTTACTGCCTGTAATCAAAATACTTCATCATAAATTCACCCCTGAAAACCAATTACATACCTTACATGTTTAAATTTTAAAATAAATACATTTTAAAAGATATGGAATGATATATAGATACATAGAAATATAGATATAGAATATAGATATAGAATTTGTTTTGTTGAAAATAAACACAACAGAAATACGACATTGTTAGTATTTCATTGGAGTTTTTTTTTTTTTTTTTTTTTTAATAAGCTGAACTGAGTAAGGAATCTTAAAATAGGAGTCAGAATGTTGAAGAATCTTGTTCCAGTTTTAAAAGCCAAACTGATTAACTGGCACTGTAAAGATATGCACAAAATCTCACAGTTCATAAATCTTGAGCATACCGTGTAAAATGAATATTGTAAAATGGGATTAGTCTTTAATTCTTTGAAATGTAATTAGATATTAAATCATAAAGTCCTTACTTTGAAAGCCTCTTAAGCATATATGAAAAGTGATTACAATCATGTGTAATCTTAAATTCATTTGACTCTATGTTCATTTAAGAATACTTCAAATTAGAAAAAAAAAAGAATACTTCAAATTGGGCAACTGGGTGGCTCAGTCTGTTAAGTGTCTGCCTTCAGCTCAGGTCATGATCCTATGGTCCTGGGATCAAATCCCACAGTGAGCTCCCTGCTCAGCAATGAGTCTGCTTCTCCCTCTCTCCTTGTTTCTCCCCCCGCTCATGCTCCCTCTCTCTATCAAATAAATAAATAAAATATTTTTTAAAATAAAAAAAAATTAAAATAAATTTTAAAAAGATTACTTCAAATTAATTTGCTATAGCTTTAGCTACTTGTAACTATGCTACTAATATTACCAAATAATATAAAAATTCAGGTTCTATGTTCACAGTGAGAAATGTGACCACAAATTTAAACAATAAAAGATCATTAACTTAAGAACAATAGTTAAATCTCAATCAGATAGTGAAGAGTGATAAATAAAATGAAAATCTTGGGCGCCTGGGTGGCTCAGTGGGTTGAGCCGCTGCCTTCGGCTCAGGTCATGATCTCAGGGTCCTGGGATCGAGTCCCGCGTCGGGCTCTCTGCTCAGCAGGGAGCCTGTTTCCTCCTCTCTCTCTCTGCCTGCCTCTCTGCCTGCTTGTGATCTCTCTCTGTCAAATAAATAAATAAAATCTTTAAAAAAAAAAAAATAAAAAAAAAAAATAAAATAAAATGAAAATCTTGGATTTTTAGCTTTGGTCCTTATTTAAATAAGGCAATTTCTTTAATTCCCAGTAGTCTGAGAATTTGTAATATTTCATAACTCTGTCAACCTGCATACTAAAGACTATCATACAAAAACTCCTATCAGTATTATTATATGACATTTTCTTCTCTGGGTTTGTGACTGGAAAGAAAAACATCTTCCAGGGTACGTGGGTGGCATAGTAAATTAAGAGTCTGACTCTTGGTTTCAGCTCAGGTTGCAATCTCGGGGTCCAGAGACTGAGCCCCACGTAGGGCTGTGGGGTAAGCACAGAGCCTGCTTGAGATTCTCTCTCCCTTCCCTCTACCCCTCCCGCTCATGCTCTCTCTCTCTCTCTCTCTTAAAATAAATTAATCTTAAAAAAAAAAAGAAAACATTTTTCAACATTAAACTGCTGATAGATATTATTAAATTAACACAATCTCATTAATTTTCCACAATTACTCTTTATCAGCTGGTGAAACCTACATCCACATAGTAGGCACACAATAAATATTTGCTAACAGAATGAATGTAATGTGCCTAAATTCTATTCATCATGGACACTGCCAAAGGTATAATTTTTTTGTGAAGATTAAGAGATTCTCCTTTGAGACTACAGGGACCTCCATTTATCCATCCTCTAAGAAACTACATAAACTAGCATCACTCTAATACTTCATGAAACTACTGGAGCAAATTATTCAAGATTTCTACTGGGCTCACAAAAGCTTTCTATTCAAATACAAATACCTTGCTATCAATTTGAAGCTCCACACCCTCTGTGCTGAGGCTCGAAGGCTGAAAAGGCCTTAAGTTATCAATCAGGATACCACAAGAGCCCCACCGCCTTCTCTGCTAATCCTTGGGTAACTTCTGGGGGCTTCAAGTTGGTCACTCCAAAATTCTATGATTAAGTAATTCTAGGACGCAAAGCAAATTTACCTTCAATATTCCTTTGGAGAGTACAATGCTTCAGAAGTCCTATAAAAGTGGTTTTTAACCTTGTTTGGTTGATGGACAGCTTTGAGACTACAAAATGTGCGTTGGTGGTATAGTGGTGAGCATACCTGCCTTCCAAAATGCTACAGACACTAATCATCACAAAACAATTCCCACAAGGAAAAAAAAAATTTTAATAAAATATCAGTAGAGTTTAATGATCCTCTGAAGGGGTTCATGGAACTCACGTTAGACACTTGTGTCTTATAAATTTAAATAGAATTCAATAAACTGGAGACATGTTAATAAGTTTGAAAACAAAGCAGCACTTTGCACCTGGTTCTTTTTTATTAACAAATTAAATTTTAAATTTCAAACAACAGTAAGAGTAATCAATTATTTTTGTAACTATCAAGGCGAAACATGGTTTCAAAGAACTCCCAGCTACTAGCTTAGAACATTAAACTATGTTTGCAAATCAGAATTCCAGATAAGTGATATCCAAACCAATATGATTATATATCAGTCTCAATTCCAATGAACCAGGTGTAATTTATTACAGCATTGATTTAGGATTCCAAACTTAAACAAACATATGTTCCATTTGATTCTCTTTCTGTAGACACCCATTCGGACATAGGCCTTCAATAAAAATATAAAACTAAATATAAATATTGACTTGTTAAAATGGCTTTAATTTCTGAAAGATTACATAGCAATCGTATACTGTAAAAGTTGAACATAACTAATTTATAGTTAAGATTGGTTAAATTTGGGGCACCTGGGTGGCTCAGTGGGTTAAGTCCCCGCCTTCGGCTCAGGTCATGATCTCAGGATCCTGGGATGGAGCCCAGCCAGGGAGCCTGCTTTCCCCTCTCTCTGCCTGCCTCTCTGCCTACTTGTGATCTCTCTCTCTGTCAAATAAATACATGAAATCTTAAAAAAAAATTTTTTTTGTTAAATTTATTGAGCTATATCAATTTGTTCATTATACTACAAAAGAAAGGAAAGTTAAGGAAAAATTTTTAAACACTTTTCAATGTAAAAGGAAAGGAATTAGAGGGGCCTGACTTACCACATACAGGAAAAAAGGAGCAATTACACAACTCTGCAGAGATTCATTAAACATAGGCAAATAATGGTGTCGAGGTTTTTTTTAAATCATCCTCAGAATATGCCAAAAGCATGCGAATATCTGCTCTTTTAGTACGGTTTCCAACGTAGACCTTGTGTGAGCTTCTCTTAGGATTCTTCTCATCTAAAACGGGTCCCCAGAGAACCAGCAAGAAGAAATTCTATGATTATTTTCTGATGCAATAAAGGGAGAGGCTTTTTAAGGAAAATAATGACTCTGCCCCAATTGTGATGGGAATATCCCTATCAGGAATATAAAAATAAAATGGCTATAATTTCTGGTATATTTCTTTTGTCTTTTTAGATAAAGCATATCTTCTTAAGGGATCTTTTCATCAAGTCATGAAATCATAAATTAAGTCTTTTAAAAAATTTTTTATTTATTTGACGGTGATAGCACAAGTAGGAGGAGGAGCAGACAGAGAGGGAGAGGGAGAAGGAGACAAGCAGGGAGCCTAATGTGGGGCTCAATCCCAGGACCCTGAAATCATGACCTGAGCCGAAGGCAGTCACTTTACCAAATGAGCCACCCTGGAGCCCCATAAAGTCTTTTTATTACAAATTACAAAATATAGTTTATTCAGTTCACAAGTGAAAAACATTTAAACACATTTATGTAACCTACTTAGAACACAGATTCTGGATTCTCCAATGTTCCACTTATAAATTAAATTACTCGAGAACTGTAAATAGTGGCTGTGTCTACTTGAATAATTGCACATTTACCTGGAAATGAAGCAAATATCTAGAACTTAGTCTGTAATCATCCTTATAAGCCTAATTTACATTCTAGATTTTTACTTCTATCAAAGAATGATATACTTACTAAAAATTTGCAAAGATATCAATCAGCAGCAGAATTAAATAAGAATCTAGAATTAATGTTTCTCTCCTCTTCAGCTTTAGTTTTTTAAGTCCTCCTTAAAGATACACTGGGCAAGGTCTTACAGAGGAGGCTTCATGGGTGAATGCATGACAGCAGGAATTAGTCAAAACATCAGGTTTTTACCCCCTCAGATTTGCCACTAACCTGCTTTTGTGACATCTGGTATATAGGACAACTTCTCAGAAACTCAGTTTCTGCCATGTGTAAAACACGTATGTTAGAGCAGATGATCTTCAGGGCCACTTCCAATTAAGATACTTATGTAAATCTACATTTATATGAGTATACAAATGAATAACAAAATTAGAATAAGTCCATACAAGACTATGATCATAGGTATATATGTAGGAATAAAAAATAGCAAATAAGTATATTAAAAAAGAAAAGGGCCACAATATTCACACTTAAGGTTTCCTTTCAAAGTTTAGTTTGGGGCTAACGATTAAAAAGGGCCCAGAAAGTCACATTCATGCAAATCCCCCAAAACCTCTTTTCATGCTGCCACTATCCTAATATCCACAAATAGTATAACCTAATAGTGTGCTTTCCTCCCATTTTGACCATTCCCACATCGGGTCCAAGATGAATGGATACCTAGAGGGGTTGGTAAACTGCTCTGTGAAGAGCCAGTTAGTAAATATTTTAGGTTTTGCAGGCTATATGGTCTCCCTAGCAACTACTCAACTTGCCTTCAGAGTAGAAATGCAGCCACTGACAATACAAACTAATGAGTATGGTGGCTGTGTTCTAATAAAACTTTATTTACAAAAAACAGGCTGCAGGCCAGATTTAGCCCACTGGCTGTAGTTTGCCAACATCTGGTCTAGATCACATCAAGAAACCAGATGAACCAGCTATAAGTGAAGGTGACATAGTTTCAGAATAGAAAATCACTACAAAGAAAACAACTATGAGTCATTTTATAAGGTTTTTTTTTAAAGATTTTATTTATTTATTTGACAGAGAGAAATCACAAGTAGACAGAGAGGCAGGCAGAGAGAGAGAGAGTGAGGGAAGCAGGCTCCCTGCTGAGCAGAGAGCCCGATGCGGGACTCGATCCCAGGACCCTGAGATCATGACCTGAGCCGAAGGCAGCGGCTTAACCCACTGAGCCACCCAGGCACCCCAGAGTCATTTTAAAATTTTAAAGAATCCCTTCAGCTTAGTATTAGAGCATGATAGAGTAGCAACTACCTATGCAGGTATTAAATACTTATTAGATGCTTAATAAATAGAGATTTCCTCTCCCTTCTCAACAGTGTCATTCCTCAAGATAGTATTTGCTGCCTAGCCATCCTTCTAGAAATCACTTATGCTGGACCTTGGATAAAAGCTGGTCCTTGATTCTTCTAGATCCTGGCAAACATGCTCCTGGTACCATTGTATCAAGGTTTTAGCGCTCCTTCATTCCCTTTTCACCCCATTAACCTAAACCTGCAACTTCACAATCTTTTCCATCTGAGCCTTAAATCTCAGTATTACTAATTACTCACTATTGGGCCAGGGAAGGTGGTAAAGAAAAAGAGAACAGAAAGAAGAGGATAGAGAGAGGGTAGATTCTGGCAGAAGACAAGGGAGTGGTGGGATTACCTCTCTTTCGTGACTCTAAGAAGGAGCCAGGGGCTCCTGTTATTTTAAATAAAAATGTTGTCTACTCTAGTGAGAACAAAGAACATTTCACTTTATGCAAAGTGCTCCCTAATGAAAGAACTCAGTTCTAAGAGGGGGGCGGGTGGAGGAACCACAGTAAGCTTTATTCTTATGCTTTTATCTAGATCATTCTGCCTCCAGCTGTGAAACTGAGGTTTTTAAAGCTCTAAAGAGCCTCTACTAGTAACCATGGTTACTACTTCAAAACAGCACCAAAAAAAGTAGGAGGGGATAGCAATTTGAAGAGAAAAACAGTTTTCTTGATTTTCATCAAATGAAGCTATAATAACGAGAGACAGGCTGATGGCTGGGCAAGGGCCCCAAGACTCTCACCTCTCCACAGAGCTGCTGAGGTATTTGATCCCTCAGCCTTAAAGGTCTAGAACCTCAATGGGTCATTTTACCTTACCCAAGGGTGATCCCCAAAAGCCAACTTCATCATTTACAATGAATAATACTGTATAAACTCAACTGATATGCTTTTTTTTTTAAAGATTTATTTATTTATTTGACAGACAGAGATCACAAGTAGGCAGAGAGGCAGACAGAGAGAGAGGAGGAAGAAGGCTCCCCGCTGAGCAGAGAGCCCGATGTGGGGCTTGATCCCAGGACCCCGGGATCATGACCTGAGCCGAAAGCAGAGGCTTTAACCCACTGAGCCACCCAGGCGCCCCTCAACTGATATTCTTGAATTTGCCTTGCAGCAGAAGCTTACTTGGGAAAAAAAAGAGGGCAAGGTTGCTTAGAAGTATATGAATCCGAGCCCAAGAAGCTACCTATGGTTTTCATATAAAGCTGCCCAAGTAATGCTTCTCAATCTTTGCTAGTCAAAAGGCTTCCATCAAATGTTCCTCTTTTGAAATCCCTTAGCAACTTTCTCAGTTATTTAAGAATTCATTCATATACAATCCCACCCATGTTTCAGGCACTGTAAAAAATACTGGGTACATCACAATAAAGAAAATAGATACAACTCATGCCTTTGTGGGGTTTACAGTCTAATAGAGAAGTGAAACATTAGATACACGATGAAAAGTTGTGTTAACCGTGCTATGAAGGAAAAAAACCTAAAGCATTTTTACTAGGGTATCAAGAACAGCTTCTTTGATATATAAACATACTGAACGTTGACAGCTATTGATGCTGGGTAATGGACGCACAGGGATTCCTCATGCTCTCTACTTTCATATATGCTTAAAAGTCTCAAAATCGAAATTTAAAAATGCAAGATATAAGAGATCCGAAAGATAAGGAGGTAATAAACAGGTAAAAGCTGCCAGAGAAGAGTGTTCTCTGGGTCGAAGGAAGAAGATACACCTTAATCGAAAGAACCTGGGAGCCCGGCACACTACAGAGATTAAAGCCTCAACACCAGCTAAAGATCTTTCACATCCAAAGATACCTGGTGGCTCACGTGGTTAGGCATCAGCCTTCAGCTCAGGTCATGATCCTGGGGTCCTGGGATCAAGTCCCACATCAGGGCTCTCTCTGCTCCTTGGGGAGCCTGCTTCTCCCTCTGTCTCTCTTCCTCTTTCTCTCTCTCTCTCCCAGTCTCTCATGAAAAAAATACATAAAATCTTAAAAAAACAAACAAACAAAAAAAAAACCTTTCATATCCACAAGCTGCAGATGAAAAATATTCCAAATAGCAGTAATGGAAGGTACCTTTATTGAGCCTCCACTAAATGCCAGGCAGTGTGTTAAGAGTTAATGTGCTTTGTCTCATATGGGTCCTAGAACAATCCTTAAGAAGGGTACAATTATTCCTAGTTCGCAGAGGAGGACTCTGATGTACAAAAGATCAGGTAACGTGCCTACATCTGATTCCAGAAACTATGCTTTTCCTTAACTGCCCTCACAAAGTCTTCCTACCACATATCCAGATGCCACTGCTAGTTACTAAGTTTTACTCAAGAATTCTAAATTCTTGTTCCATCTCAACAATTAACTGAGATGATATTAAGATATTCCTAGCTGTTAAACTCTATCCTTTATGACTATATTACTAATTTTTTTTCCATGACAGTTTATACCTATCATATTTGGTAGAGCATATGGAATAATTTAGGCAATTAACTAAATCTGAACAACTCATTAATTAATCATTCTACAATCACTGGTCAGCTTTGTACCAGGTACTCTTCTAGGTATTAGAAATACAGTAGTAAATAAAACAGTTAAAAATCTCTATCTTTGTGGCACTTAGAACTTAGCAGGGCGGAGAGAGACAACACATAAAACAAAAAAGTAAACAATATAGTACATTAGGATATGGTAAGGGGGCACCAGGGTGGCACAGTCGGTTGGGTGTCCTACTCTGGGTTTTGGTTCTGGTAATGATCACAGGGTGGTGGGATTGACTGAGTCCCCATCAGGCTCCATGCTCAGAGTGGAATCTACTTGGAACTCTCTCTCTCTCTCTCTCTCTCTGCCCCTCCCCCATCTCTAAAATAAAATAAATATATATATTTTTTAAAGTATATGGAAAGTACTATGGAAGAAAATAAACCAAGGAAGGAGTTTGCTGACCCCCCCCCCACCTATTATGAGCAGGAATATATCAGTCACTAAGGCAAATCAAGTCAAACAGTACCTGAGTCCTTGCCCTTGAGCTGACCACACTCGAGTAAACATAAATATGAGGAATTCGAGAAAAGACCAATAAACAAGGTACTATGGAAACACATAGGATAGGGCCATAAGGCAGAAGGAACTGAACTACAAGCTGGATTCTGATCTTTGAAACATATACAAACACATACAACAACAAAAAAGAAAAAGAACCATAGAAAAAAGAATATGAGACCTATATTTTAAAGCCACATTCCAAAATTTCATAAAACCTTACTGATAAATATTTAAAGAAGATACAATAGAAATAGAGTCACAGACTATTTTCCTGTTTGGGAAAATTATTATGAAGACACAAAATGATCTAAAAATTACAGGTTTAATACAAATAAAATAAAAACAAAAATATTTTTCAGAAACATCATCATAAGAATCTATACTATAATTAAAAGGGTAAGAGGATAAATGTGTAAGAAAAAACAAAGAAATTTTTAAAGAAGAGTAATGAGGGCAGATATATACTAACGATTATGAAAACAGTTATTAAAATACTTTTCCCATTTGCATTTCCTTCTGCTGACTTCCCTACTATTCTATAATAGCATCCATGTGGTTGGAGAAATTTAGGAATATTAAAAGAAATAAATAGTTAATATTCACCAAAATTTTAAAAAGGATTTTACAATAAAAGCCTTGAAATTCTAGTTTTCCCAAAGGAAAAAAAAAAATTGACATTAGTATCTTCTAACCAAAACTGAAAGACTCAGATTATAGTTTTATCTTCATTATAGAGCAGATATTCCTTTGCTCATGATGGCTACAAGGTAAGGCGTGTTAGTTACCTAGGGTAGAAGGAGGATCAAACCTAAAGAAAGTGTGAATTAAGGCCTCAAATTCCTAATTCTGGCCAGAGGATTGTAGCATAAAAAATTGAGACAGAGACAGGAAAGTGAGTAGACCAATATTTCCACTGCTCTCTGCAGGCAGAGGCTGCAAAAGGAAAAAATGTTTGATGTAATAAAGAAATCGGGGAGTCAGAATGGCTTCTGCTCTCCTTCCTGTTGAGACTGTGCCAAGTGTCTGCCTTCCGGGAGCATCCCTCCACCACACATACCACTGAAGTCTCACCTCCCCTCTATACACACTCTGTACAAGCTGGAGATTACCATCAAAAATATGCAGAGAAGCATGATCAGATTGAGGAAGAGTATGAGATCAGTTCTGGAGTCTCCCTTTTCTATGCATCATGGAAGGCACTGGGAAATTCCGGAGGGCTCTGAAGTAGTACAGGAAAGGTAATTAAAGATGTTGGACAGTGAGTTTTCCGGAAGAGGTCACTGTGATTAGGAGCAAAGTAACGCCACAGCAGAGGCCTGGAAAAGAGACCACCTGTGTAGGGGGCCAACGCAAGCGCAAGCCGACCTCGGGTTATCTGTGATACCTGGGAAGGTGGCCAATGCATCCTGGGAACCAAGAGAACAGACCTCAAGTAACATCAGTTGAAAACTTCAGCCAGACATCTGAAGTACACCCAAGGATAGGTCTGGTAGCACCAAAGTAGTCATAATTACAGGGAACAGCACAACCACTGACACTGAAGGGGACACGAGAGTAACCAGGGGAGACAACACATGGACCACAGGTCCTTGACACCCTTCTACCACTACAAGGTCACACAAGTCATAGACATACAACCTGCAAGTCTAGATTCCACTGCAGGAAGGTACGAGATAAGAGACGATATCTGAATGACTCGTATCCAAACAGAGACTGAAATATCCAAAGAGATTAATTTAAATTACGGGATAAGACTGAGTTTACCAGACTGAAGTAAGACTGTTACTCTTCCTCTACTTACCCAGTGACCAACGCCCATCAAAATGAAAAAGATGAGTTATAAAGAAGCTACATTTTTCTTTGTACTCCTGAGTATGAGGAAGTAGCAATCCTGCTACAGATTTTATGATGTTTATTTTATGTGAGATTCAAAATACCTCTTGACACATTACACACCAACACCACTTTAAAACTAACAGTGGCGTTCTGGTTCAAGATGGCAGCCTGAGCCCATTTATCTACCTCTTCCCTGTCTTAAATACCTCATGTCAGGAGAGCCTGCAAGTGTAAGCAGACCACAGAACAGCTGAGTGAAAAACCACCAGAGATGACCAGTACAACTCTGATGGTTAGTAATGCTGGTCTAAAGTTTAAAGTCTTTGTCAGAGGACTAATAGTGTGAACTTTGAGATGGAGGTAATAGGCTATGGACAATCTCTATGGGCGGGGGTGGGGGGGCGGGGAACCACAACTCAGAATTAATCTGCATATAAATTCTTTCCCTATACCTGAAACTGAGACAGGGATAGGTCCCAGCTTGTTAGCCTTATCTCTGCAAGTGCCTGATAAAGAAAAAAGGAACTCCACCTCCCATTTGCCAGAGCAATAGAAAGCCAACCTGCAGAGTCCTGTGGTCAGTGATGATACTCAGTGAAGAAGATAATGCTTTGTAAAGGAGAATACTGACCTTTTTAGAATTACACCAATTACCAAGATGTTAACAGCATCAGAATCATGTAAAGGTTTAGGTGCCCCTCCCAGACTTACTGAATCAGAGTTTTTGAGGCCAGGAATTTGTATTTAAACTGGGTCCCCAAGGGACTATGATATATATTCAGGTTGATAACCACTGATTCATACCCTCATTTGAAAATACTGTAAAGAAGAACAGCTAAGACTTAGCAGCTATTTAATAAAAACTAAGAGAGGCACTAAGTTGAAAAGCAAGGGCACACTGACCCAAAGAAAGAAAGGTAACAAAGAGGAGTAAAATGTCCTTAATTTTGACTGCTCTCTTTAGAGAGATTCAAGAAGTGAATATATTCATAAAACAAGAAAAATCTGTTCATAAAATGCAGTAATCAAAGAATAAAAAAGAATTTTTAGAAAACAAAAACAAAAATTATTTTCAAGATGAAATAGCTTAACTTTCAGTGAAGGCCAAGAAAGAGTAAGCCCACCCACTACAGCAGTCTCTCCCACTGAATACAACTAAAAGCTCTGGAAACAAACTAAAACCAACCACCTCAAGACTCTGAAAAGCAAACAATGGCAGGAGCACTGAGGAGGGAAGTCAAAACTTAAACAAACAATAGATATGGTGGTGAGTTTACTCTTTTTTAAAAAGCCTTCATCTACCTCTTTGACACGAGGATGGGCAAAGTCCCAGAATTATGCCACAGGCACACACAGCAAAAACTCCAAGGGAAACCCCCTTTCTAGCTAGAGTAAAAGGGGCATCTGTGAGCTGGTAAGTGTATGTATGTTGGGTTGGGGGTAGTTCCCAGTTCCTTTTTTTTTTTATTCTCTCTCTCTCTGCCCTGAAGCCAGCCCAAATCACAAAGCTATAAATCAGAGACAGGACACCTAAAAGACTAAGAGAAAACCTGTCCATCTGTCCTAAGGAACGAGAAAAAGAAGCCAGGATACAATGAAGAGTATGGGGGAAATCCTCATGATGTATTTCTCTTTTTCCCTTACTACTTCAACCCAGGAGGGCCCCAAGGGGGTACAACTGTGTAACAATATAGGGGAAGCGCTAAGACTCAAAGAAGGAAACCTCAGCTTTCTAGTGAGAAGGCCAGGAAAAAACTCCTGGGAGCCAAAGAATATAAGGAAAGTCCCCAAAAGTACAGGGACAGAGAAGATTCCTGATTCCCCTAAGGTATGTACATATAGAAGCAGCATGAAGTATAGCGAAGGCTGGAGGGACTGAACAATGATCTAACCGACTGACCATAAAGATAAAAATACAGCGATACCAATTTTTCTCCAATATATCCTTAACTTGATCCAATTCTAATCAAAATCCTTCAAATCCTTATTAGAGGAACTCTGAATGCTTATTTCAAAACTTCTATCCATAAAAAGAAATCATGAAATTAAAGGCAAATAAAAAGGTAAAAGTGATGAGGGAGCAGGAGGCTGGCTGAGGACAAAGCAAAAGCTGGCGCCTTGCACCCCCTCTTCACCCTTTCCCCTCCATAAGTGTAGCATCCCTCAGGCAGCCCTGACTGCCATGAACAATAAGCAAATAGTTAACTTGCAGAGCTCACAATCCTGCTAGACAGGAGTCTCCCTTGGCTTACAAATGTCCTAAAACTTCATCAAAAGTATTTGCAAAAAATATGACAAATATTCTTAACATATTAAAAACTTACACACAATGATCTAAAAATCTGTAAGACTCAGAGATAAGTGGATAGAGGACTCTAAATACAAAGAAACAAATATCATCATGCATCTATCAATTCACCAAACACTAGCGACAGGCATACTCGTTTGTGGACAGTGAGGAAAAGGTGACAGGATCTTATTAGGCAGTAACTTGACATTAAGGAGCAAGAACCTTAGAAAATGTTGATGCTCTCTCAAATTACTACAAGTTAGGAGTGTCTTCAATTCTAGACAAACATTTGACAGCTGTGTGATACGAGGGAAGGCACACACCACTTTGAGCAGCATAAAATATGAACACAAACCACTAATGCTCAAAGTTGTTGTTGTGATATTTTAAAAAGTATCACAGCATGTAAAAATATCTTCAAAACTACAGAGCAGAGGGCTGAGGCCAAATCTGTGAACTCTAGGGGACTTTAGAAGATCCTTAAAACACCCTGATTGAACCTGTGTAAACGTTTGTGAAAAGGGACTGCATACAGCTTTAAGCAGACCCTCCAGTGGGTTCCTGATCCAAAAGAAAATTGAAAACCACTACAAGCAAAGATCAAAATCAAAGTGAAGATATTCTTCCCAGTGTCCAGCTTGATACCTGACACATTTTAGGCCTAAAATCAAGAATTCACTAAAAAAATCCAGGCTGTATTTAAGATGGTATTAAACTTAACTTTATTTATCTCTAAAGCCCTCAGAGTAGTATTTAGTGATTTCTTCGCATATTTTTTTAGATTTTATTTATTTATTCATTCATTCATTTTGAGAGAGAGTGTCGGGGGGTAGAAGGGGCAAAGGGAAGGAAGAAACCCTCAAGCAAACGTTGTGCTCAGTACGGAACCCAACACAGGGCTCATTCTCATGACCCTGAGATCATGACCTTAGCAGAAAACCAAGTGTAAGATGTTTAACTGACTGAGCCAAACTAGTGCCCTTATATCTTAGTGTGGTAATTCATTCTGATGTAGCTGTAAGAAGAACCTTAAGTTAGGAAAACATGACAGTCAGTTATATCTATGTGAATCAATCACATGAAAGTAATGCAAGCTACTTTAGAAAATGGGGCAGTAAATTAATATATTTTAAATGTAATAAGATAATTACGCATCTTAATTAACTTATTGAGAGATGCACAATTAATACATAAACCATACAGAGACATTTCTCCTGAAGCAAACAAATACTAGAGATTTTATGTATATTTTTTAATAAAATGGGATATAAAAAATTATAATTTTCTCTAAAATAACTAAGACTAAGAGATTAATTCTAAAACTTCCATTTCTAGATGATGAACCACTTTTATTAAAAAAAATTTTAAAGCCCTAAATGTAAGCCACAGTGATAAAATTCTACCCACTCAAGCATATGGCAAACAGACTAAAAGGGAATTTTAACTATAATGAAAACTAAACAATTAAGAATTAAAAGTACATGAAGATTTCCACTTCTGGGGAAGTAGAATAGATGCATTTTTTTCCCTATTCCTCTCACAAAAATAAAAGTCCTGTACATCATATGTAACAAACAAAGAACACTCTAAAGGTAGAGAGAGAGAAGACAGACCTGGTACAGACCTCAGGGTCCAAAGAAAATGACATAGGAGTAAGTTCTACAGGTTTTCTTTTGTGCCTTAAATATCTCATCTAGGAGTTAAAGAAGCTGGCAAACTGAAAATACCAATGGAAGCAGACTCCTCAAAACAAACAAATAAAACAAAATCCTGTTCTCCTTAGCAAAAGATCAGAAAAGGGACAGTTTAGACAAAAGCTGTTATACCCAGACAAACATCACAAAAAAAATTTTAAAAGCTGTGGACCCACCCCCAACCAACAAAGGTCAAGTGGGGACCCTAGACTTCCACCCTTGCCAAGCTGTAACAGGGAACCCCACGCTATCAACCATAGTCATGTCACAAAAAGCCAGCTGTGAGGCTTGGTATCAGCCAAGACCACATGAAGAACTTGGACATTCACCTGGCACCTAACAAGGTGCCCCTCTCCCTCCCTACAATAGGCTTGTATCAAAAGAGGCCTAGTGAAGTCATGCCTTTCACCACTGCCCAACAGAAACTAGGCCTCCCCATGGAGGCCATGTGGAAGGCAGTACTGAGGCACTCCTGACCCACCTAACCAGGGAAAAGTCAGGGGAAGCCAAAACTCCCATCCCTGACCAACAGTAATGACAAATTTCCTAACAAACTGAGAGTTAAAGGAGGCAGAATGAGCTACCTGGGCTTCTATCTGCAGCAGGCAGTAATGTCGCAGCAAAGCATGCCACTCCTCATGCTGGAGCCGTGCCAGAGGAAGCCATCTAAACCAGACTGTTTAGATAAAATCCAGAGTCTCAGAACATAATACTCAAAATGTCCAGGTATCAAATTAACATCATTCATCATACCAAGAACCAGGAATATCTCAAAATGAATACAAAAAGATGACCCACAGATGTCAATACCATGATGACGGAGATGTTAAGATAACTGAAAAGGGTTTTCAGCAGCAATCACAAAAATGTCTCAAGTTACACGCATGCCTAAAACAAACAATGAAAAAAATAGAAAGTCTCACCAAGGAAAGAAAAATATAAGGAAGAACCAAATGAAAATTTCAGAACAGTAAATACAGTAATTGATATAAAAGATTCCAAGATGAGGGGCGCCTGGGTAGCTCAGTGGGTTAAGCCTCTGCCTTCAGCTCAGGTCATGATCCCAGGGTCCTGGGACTGAGCCCCGCATCAGGCTCTCTGCTCAGCCGGGAGTCTGCTTCTCTTCCTCTCTGCCTGCCTCTCTGCCTGCTTGTGATCGCTGTCTGTCAAATAAATTAAAAAAAAAAAAATCTTAAAAAAGATCCAGGATGAATATGACAGAATGGAAAGGACAGAGGGAAGAATCACTGAACTGGAAGACAGAAAAAAAAAGAAAAAAAAAAAACCTACCCAATCTTAACAACAGGGAGAATATAATGAAAACAAATTAACAGAACATTGGGGACCTGTGGAATATAACAAAAGATTTATCTTTCATGTCATCAGACTCCCAAAAAGAAGAAAGAGGGCAGGGCTGAAAAGTACTCTTGAAAAGTAAAAGCTGATAACTTCTAAGCTTGGCCAAACACATAAATTTAGGAATTTAAGAAGCTAAGTGAATTCTGAATAGGATAAGCCCAAAGCAAACACAAACAAGACACATCACAGTTAAACTTCTGAAAACTAAAGACAAAGAGAATGTAATGAAAACTGTGAGAGAGAAAAAAATGATGCTTTACCTAAAAATGATGTTTTATAGGAAAAGACAATTCAAATGATAGATTTCTCATCTGAAACAAAGAAGAGATAAAGAAAGTGGCACAACATTTTTCACTGAAGTCCACACCTGATCATCTGTGTTTCTATATCTGTTTCTCTCTTGTTCATGACTCTTGGCACGCCTGGAATCTCGGGATTGAATGTCAGATATTGTGTAATAAAAACTGTAGAGGCTGTGAATGCTCCTCTTTCTCAAGAGAAGATTTTCTTTAGTTTCTGATTGGCAACAGGAGCCAATCCAATCAGCTAACTTGAAGCTAGTTTTCAAGCACATTAAGACCTTATCTATTTCCTCTAGTTCCCCCTTATTGCTAGGATATAGTTATTCACAGATCTCATCTGAAAGCCGAGGGCATTTACCAGGACTCCTCTATCTCTACAGTACCATTAGACTGCTGAAAATTCTGCTTAGCTTCTCAACCTCTTAGCAGCTGCTTTCTGCTCAATGTTTCTGCTTATTAGCTTGTGCTTACTAATCTGCAACAATTTCTAGAGGCAACATGGGTTAGACTTTTGGGCTCACTTCCCTATGCTTATATTCTCTTCATGGTCTTGGTCACTCAAGTTACAGATGTCTTGGTAACCCTGAACTCCAACTCTCTCCACCCATGTTAAGACTGCCAAAAGCGCTCCTTAATTTCAGTTTCTTAGCAACCACTATATGTTCAGCTTTCCTGTCTCACCGTGGGGTCATCTACAAAATAGTGAAAACCCCTCTAGAGATAATTTATGTTCTTTTTCCCATTGATAAAATTCAAAATCCTAAAATAACAATCCTTAGCAAGTTCAGAACAAAAGAAAAACTTCCCTAGCTTTGTTAAAGTTAGTTACAATAACAACAAAACAATCCCCCACTTTGTTAAAACCTATTAGAAACCAACTGTAAACATTATACTTAGGAATAAAATAATAGATGTATTCTCATGGATGCTAAGAACAAGATAATGAGGGAAATCACATGTACTATTCAACACAGTATTATAAGACTTAGCTAATGCAATAAATCAAGAAAAAGAAAACAAAATATATTCATTCTGGAAAGGAAAAGACTCCAAAAACACTGTTATCTGCATAAACTACGAATACCTACCCTTATAAAATTTAAAGAGAATAGGGTGAATCACTACTGGAATTCATGACAGTGCTCAACATGATGTCAAAAAATAAAAGATGGATCCCTGGCGTTGCAGAAATTACATTCTAGGTCTGGGGAGAGGGTAAAGGAAACAGGTAACAACAACAAACAAAATAAATAATCAACTCTGTTACAAAGTGATAAATGCTATGAAAATGTAATATAAAGTAGGATACGGGGAAATCAGAACTGGAACAGGTAGACTACAATTAAAAAAACAAAATAAAATAGAATCACTTATTCCAGAAGAATCAAAAATAAAAATCACCTAGGAATAAAAAAAACTATGATATATATGTTAGCTTTCAAGCAGAAAGCTAACAGTTCCAAAAGAACAAAACCTTCAAGCATAGAGAACAGTCAATATACATTTTAGAAATGTTAATTTTCTCCAAATTGATACATAAATCCAAATAATATGCTAGCAAAATTTTTCATGCCTCTTATGAAGCAGATTCAAAATACAGAGAAAAGACACACATACACACACAGATATAAATAACAAAGACCATTATGAAAAAGAACAAAGCAGTATTACATGTCCTACTAGTTATCAAAAACTTTTAACAACACAGTAATTGGAAGTAATGGCATATAAGTACAAAAATAGATCAAGGAAACAATATAAACTATAGAAACAGCACCTGTAAATATGGGATATTAGTATATACAAATGTGGTAGTAGCAGGAAGGCAGACTATTCAATACTAAGTATAATACTAACTATTCAATACTTGTTGCTAAGACAAATGGCAAACTATTTAAATAAATAGTTTTTTTAAAATAGTTTTTTAAAATAACTTTTAAATAAAAGTAAGATGTATATTCCATATCATCAAAAAGTTAAAAAAGAAGAGAGAGAGAAATAAAATAGCTAAATGTGAAAATTAAATCTCAAGTTATTAGAAAAAAAGCTGAGGGGAGGGGAGAATGGGGGGTTGTTTAATGGATATAAAGTTTCAGTTTTGTGTACACTTGAAACTAATATTACAATGAGTGTTAACTAACTGGAATTTAAGTAAAACTTTAAAAAAAGTTTCAGTTTGGCAAAATGAAAAAGTTCTGGAGATTAGTTGCACAACAATGAGAATATATTTACCACTACTGAACTGTACATTTAAAAATAGTTAAGATGTAAATGTTATGTTATGTGTTTTTTACAATTAAAAAAGTGTTAGTGAATATTTTATGTCTGAGGAAAGAAACAGTTCTCAAACTAAAAAGTACACATAAACCATAAAGGAAAAGATGGATAAATGTGATAATTTTTTGTACAATTTTTGTATATTAAAGGACAATATAATCAAAATGACAGATTAACAATAACCTAAGAAAAAATTTGGCATTATATAACAGAAAAAGAGGATGAGTAATTAAAAGAGCCAAAGAAATTCAAATCAGTAAGAAAAATGTTCAACATCCAACAGGAAAAGACAAAGCATATTTTGAACATGCAATTCCATTAGAGAAAATACAAATGATCCTAAAAAATAACGAAAACAAGCAACCTCACTAGTAATACTATTAGGGAAATACTTAAGACTGAGAAGACAGGGGCGCCTGGGTGGCTCAGTGGGTTAAGCTGCTGCCTTCGGCTCAGGTCATGATCTCAGGGTCCTGGGATCGAGTCCCGCATCGGGCTCTCTGCTCAGCAGGGAGCCTGCTTCCTCCTCTCTCTCTCTCTGCCTCTCTGCCTACTTGTGATCTCTCTCTGTCAAATAAATAAATAAAATCTTTAAAAAAAAAAAGACTGAGAAGACATTTTCTGCTAGTCAATTCAAAAAATGCTGAAAGCCTGATAATAACAGTTCACAAGTGTGAAACAATGCTTTACATATTAATGATGGAGGTATAGATTGAAACAACAGTTCTGGAAGATAATCTGGCATATCTTCCAAGTTAAAATGCATATATCATCACTATGTGCCTCCTTACAGTAGATGACAACACTGTCTATAAAACAGTCTTGACAAATCAAATCTGAATCTCATCAAGCATCCACACCCAATTAAAAATTTATAGGAAATACAGAGGACAACAAAACAAGTTAAACAGTGTCATGGGATGCAATAAGCAAGAGCCAGAGTGTGGAAAAATCTTCAAGACAAACAGCCCAGTCACTCCAACCAATATACTGCAAGAATTTTAAAAACAGAGAAAAAAAAAATGGGGACAGGAATAAAAAAAGAGGGTTGGGGAGGAGAAGATAATAAAGAGATGGAGAGAGGGAGCAAAAGAAAAAAAACAAACATTAAAAGAGACTTTAACAAAAATAATCACATATCAACTAATCATTGTGATCCTTATTCGAATCCTAATTCAAACAGGTAAAACAATAAAAATACAGAACAAAATGTTATTGACATTAAGACATTGGAAAAATGAACACTGAATATTTAATGTCAAAGAATTATTATTCTTAAGTATGATAATGGTGTTGTGATTATGTTTTTCTTTAAAAAAGGAAGCACTTATCTTTTTCAGAAATATATGAAATACTTATAGATGAAATGACATGATAACTAGATTTCTTTCAGAATACGAGAGGGGAGAAAGTGATTAAAGAGTACAGATAAACAAGATAGGTCAAGGACTGATAACTGTTGAAAAGTGAGTAGGAATTCATTATTCTATTTGTCTACTTTGGCATATGTTTGAAATTTTCCAAATAACACATTTTAAAAATGCATACACCATATGACTCAGCAATTCCACTCTCTTTATCTTGAAGGAACTCTTATGTAGGCGCATGAGAAAGCATATACAAGGATAGTTCTGTCTTCATTGTTAGTAGTTTTAAAAAACTATAAACAATCTGCACTAAAAACCTTGAGGGTCCAAATAAAACTACTATATAGCCATAATACAAAAAATAATGTAGAAACTGAAAAAAAAGATGACAAAACACAGATCTAAACATATTGTAGACTGCAAAAATCATAATGCCAAACTATATAAATATTTCATTTATGAAAAATAATCCACATAATACCATATATTTCCTAAGCTATGTGGGTGTATATATAGGTGTATTTATTTATTTATTTATTTTGTAAGAGATTTTATTTATTTACTTGACAGAGAGAGATCACAAGTAGGCATAGAGGCAGGCAGAGAGAGCGAGAGGAGGAAGTAGGCTCCCTGCTGAGCAGAGAGCCCGATGCGGGACTCGATCCCAGGACCCTGAGATCATGGCCTGAGCCGAAGGCAGCGGCTTAACCCACTGAGCCACCCAGGCGCCCTATATATAGGTGTATTTAAATCAGAGTTTATGTGTATATATTTTTGTATCTACATAAATATAAATGGAGTAAAAATATTTGAAAAGATAAGACAACAAATGTTTAACAACAGTTACTAATGAAGAGAATGAGAGAGAACCAGGACTGCAGGAATGCTCACGATGGACTTCAGGGGCTTCAGTTTTATCTGTCTTGCCAGTGTTTCAAAAATGAGAATTAGTTCTGTAGGTATAATTTATTTTTAAAACAGAACACTAATCCACACTATTGCTATCTCTTTGCAAATCAGTGAATCTTTTTTGACTTCTGTACAGAAACAGGACTGAGATGTATCTCCTAGAAAATTAACTATACAAAATATTCTTCTCTATAATAAAAATAAAGAACTTACAGACAAGAATGCATCAATCTGGGGGAAAAAAATACTAGGTTTAAAGGTGAAAGCTGCCAATATTCTATAGTTTTTTTTGCCTTTAAAAATTTCATGAGGTTTGACATAAGAGATTTTCTAATAGCAATACTATTATTGCAGGAAATTCTATAATATAGAATATATATAACATATTCCCGAAAACTTGTACGAAAGATAAATGTGTGAAAAAAATAAAATGAGTTGCTGTTAAAGAGTTAAAAACCACGTATGCCCCTAATTTCACCAGACCAGTTACCAACAATATAACTACAGCATTTCTACATTTTCTTCAAATTCTGTCCTCTTACTTAACACACAACATTGCATTAACATACTTTCCATCTGATAAGCATCTGACTAAAGCCAAAAACTTGTAATTTTAATCTTGGTCTTAACTTTTCAGTTTATAAGCATACTTAAAATTATCACTATTAACTGAATTTCTTTAATTTTCTACTCATTTTTACAAATAAGAGCAAGTATTTATCCCAAGTACTATCCAAATAATTTTTTAAAGATGGCAACACTTTTAAAATAAAAATATTGGACAGACAGAACTAGACAATTATCATGTTAGTTGATTACAAAAGCTTGTTTATTCATTAAAAAAAAGCAGAGTATAATGTGCAAAAATACAGGCTATATAAAAAAGCCAAAAGTACAGGAACAAAGGACTACTTGTAATTATTATTCTTATCATCACAACAATCCTAACACCATAAACAGACTTCAGGAAGTGGGACTTTACAAATATTTGTGGGAAAGATGCAAGAAATGGTCTTACTTTCTGTTTCTCTTAGATCTTCAGTCTATCCCCCATGAATTCATTCTCCACACTGAGGATTAAAAACATTTCATAAACCTCTCTTCAAAAATTACTTAATCAGGTCATTCCTCTGCTTAAAATCCATGAAGTCCTATGAAGACCAAATGATGCAGTTCCTCTCTATTTCTTCATACCTCTTACCATTTTTGCTAGTACTCTCTGTGTCCTAGTTGTGCAGTCTTTTTTTTTTTTTAACTTTAGCTTCACTTTTTAAAAATTATAGTTTGTGAACTATTGTATAGTAAATTGACTTTTTTGTGTATACAGGTCTATGAATTTTAACATATATATCGAATAATGCAACCACCCACACAAGTGGAAGACGGAGCCTCATTTCCTGCAAAATAAAAACCTCCCTCATGCTGACAGTCACACCCTCCTACCACACCTAAACCCTAATTGGTTCTAATCAGAATGACTTTGTCATCTTGTCATATAAGAGAATATCCTGTAAAATGTCATACTATACAACAGATAATCTGTTGAGACTTGCCTTTTTCACCTAACACAATGTCTCCACATTCATCCAAGTTGTTACATGTATTAATTTACTTTTTATTCTTGAGTAGTAATCCACTGTAGGAATATACCACATTTTTAATCTACTCACCCAACAGGATAACATTCAAGTTGTTTCCAGTTTTTGGTGATTATGAATAAAGTTGCTATAAACATCTATATACAGATTTTTATGTCAAATTAAGTTTTTCTCCTCTAAGGTAAACACCCAGAGGATGACTGTTGGGTATATGGTAATATATGTTTAACTATATTAAAAAACAAATTAGTTTCCAGAGTATTAAAAAAAAAAATCAGTAATGTTAACCTCAACATTGACAGTCATGTTGAAACTGTACTCTGTGATACAATATAAAGAAATGGGAACCTCATTTCCTGCACTGTTCTTCCCAAAACACCATAAACTAAGTCTAATCATGAGAAAAAGATCAGACAAACCCAATGGAGGGACATTCCACAAGATATCTGACCAATACTACTGAAAATGTCAAAGCTATCAAAAAGAAGTAAAATCTACCAAACTGTCACAAACCAGAGGAGATTAAGGAAACATGATAGTTAAATAAAATACGGGATTCTGATTACATTAGAAACAGAAAGACTGGTAAAATATGAATAAAATCCAGAGTTTAGTTAAAAGTAATATGCCCATGTTGGTTTCTCTGTTTTAAAATATAAACCATGGTTTTTTATAAGGTGTTAACATTATAGGAAACTGAGGTACATGGGCATCCTGTATTATCTTGGCAATTTTTTCTGTAAATCTTTATAAATTCATTCCGAAGGGTTTTTTTTTTTTTTTGAAGAAAAATATGTACCATTTTTCTAATGATTTTTTATTTACTTATTTGACAGACAGAGATCACAAGTAGGCAGAGAAGCAGGCAGAGAGACAGGATGAAGCAGGCTCCCTGCTGAGCAGAGAGCCCTATGCGATGCGGGACTCAATCTGGGGACCCTGAGATCAGGACCTGAGCGGAAGGCAGAGGCTTTAACCACTGAGCCACCCAGGTGCCCCATATGTACCATTTTATATTGTCCCTAGAAATGCACAGTAGTTCCAGATTCTCTCCCTGTGGTTTTAATTTGCATTTCCCTAATGGCTAATGATTTTGGAAATCTTTTCATGAGTTATTTACCAACCTTATAGCCTCTTTAATGAAATGTCTGCCTTTTGCCCATTTTTAAATGGAGGCAATTCTTTCTTACTGTTGAGCTTTGATAGTTCCTTATATATTCTTGAGATAAGCCTTTTATTGCATATGTGATATGCAAATACTCTCAGTCTGTGGCTTGTATTCTTAATCTCTTTAACAGTGGCTTTCACAGGAAGCGTATGTGCTATGGTGAGTGCTGTGAAATATGTACGCCTGATGATTCACAGACCCTGGGAAAATAACACATTATATGTTAATAATAAATAAATAAATAAATAAACAAATAAACAAACAGTGGCTTTCACAGAGCAAAAGCCTCTAATTTCTATTAAATACAATTTATCATTTTTTTTCTTTAATGGATTATGCTTTTGGTATCATTTCTGAGAATTCTTTGCTTAACCTCAAGTCACAAGATTTTCCCTTATGCCTTTTCCAAAAGCTTTATAATTTCTCATTTTACATTTAGGTCTGAAATGCATCTTTTTTAAAGATTTTATTTATTTATTTATTTATTTATTTATTTATTTATTTATTTGACAGAAAGAGACACAGCGAGAGAGGGAACACAAGCAGGGGGCGTGGGAAAGGGAGAAGTAGGCTTCTCACCGAGCAGGGAGCCAGACCCAGAGCAGATTCAATACCAGGACCGGGGGATCATGACCCGAGGGGAAGGCAGATGCTTAAGGACTGAGCCACCTAGGCGCTCACTGCAATGCATTTTGAGTTAATTGTTATATAAGATGTAAAGTATAAATCAAGGGTTTTTTGTTTGTTCGGGGTTTTTTTGCATATGAACACAAAGCCATTTATTTAAAAAAGTTATGCTTTCTTTCCTGAATTGCTTTTCCAC
This sequence comes from Mustela lutreola, assembly GCF_030435805.1. Taxonomy (NCBI): domain Eukaryota; kingdom Metazoa; phylum Chordata; class Mammalia; order Carnivora; family Mustelidae; genus Mustela; species Mustela lutreola. The sequence goes on from NC_081298.1 coordinate 127,460,405, forward strand.
CTTTGTCAAAAATCAATTGGCCATACTTGCATGTGTCCTATTTCTGGATTGTCTGCTTCTGTTCCAATGATCTATGTGTCTATCCCTTTACTATATCACACCATCTTTATTTCCATACCGACATCTTTGAGTACCTTCAATATGCTATATGCTCCTTCCTTAAAGACATTTAGATATTCTGGTTCTGTCTGCCTGCACATTCCTCTTCTCCCACCTAGTTACTTCTAACTCATCCTTCAGAATCCGGCATAAATGTCACGTTCTCAGAAAAAACTTCCCATCACGATGGTCAAAGAGGTTTCATGACCAAAGGAAAAAAAATCAAAACATACCAGTTCAAAAGGGCTTCCAATTATAAATTCAGCAAGAATCAAGGACTATCAATGGCCTTAAAAGCTATTTGGATTTTCTAAGCTCTGTCGTTTTTCTGTCAATGACCACCATCCATTCTGCACCTCTTCCTCCTTCTACCTTTCCCCTATGATTAGCTGTAAAATCCTAAAAGCAAATAAGGAAAAGTGTATTTGTCATCCTGGTGGCAAGAAGAGGGGAGCTGCCAACAATACATAATTTCACTCCTGCCCTGAATAGGTCCTGGAGAAAGTAGATTCTCTAAGGAAGAGAAGCAAGTGGATGAACTTCCTAGGGCCTAGCACAAGGAGGAAACGCATCTAGTTTAACAACAAAAAGGTCTATCCCCAACAACAACAAAAAATAAGGCAGTATTAAGAAACAGGCTGATCTTCGTATGAAGTAACCACAATTTAAAGAACTGGTGGGTGGGGAAGGAGTTAAGACTTCTTTTAAAGAGCCTCTTCCCTTAAAATGCTATGTAGTTGACAGTAATGATTTCAAAATACTATAATCAAAAAGAAGAAGAAGAAGAAAAAGAAGAAGCAGCAACAGCTCCAAGCTAATATTTTCTTTTTTAAATTTATATTTAAATTTTAGTTCGTTAACATACATTGCAATATTGGTTTCATGAGTAGAACTCAGTGATTCATCACTTACATACAACACTCAGGGCTCATCACAATTGCCCTCTTTAATACCCATCACCTATCTAGCCCATCACCTATCAAGCCCAACCCCCTCTCACATCCCTCCATCAACCCTCAGTTCATTCTTAACCAAAGTTAACTAATATTTCTGAGCATTTTTTATAAGCCAGGGACAGTGCTGGATACTTTACATATATGTTCTCATGCAGTCTTTCCCAAAAGTCTACAAGGTAGACATTCTCATTCTCATTTCTACTAGAAAAAGAAATTGAGCTTATACAGCCAAGATTGGTTCCATTTCCTCTTTATCTTTATTCCCCTAATGTTTTTATAATTATACTCATTCTGAAAGAAATAAATAAATGAAAAACTTCAACTTAAAAAAAGACAATTAATAGACACAAGTACTGAGATGACAAAGAATTGTCTAATAAGGATTTTAAAGCAGCTATCAGTAGAATGAATCAATAAGCAATTATGAACTGTACTGGAACAAATGGAAAAACAGAAAGTTTCAGCAAAGAAACAGAAGATGAAAAGAAGAACAAAATGGAAATTTAAGAACTGAAAAATACAACAGCCAAAATTAACCTCACTGGATGGACTTGATAGTAGACTAACAGAAGAAAGATTGATCAACAGAATTTATCCATCTGAACAAAGAAAGTTAACAGGTTGAAAAAAAATAAATGAAGCATCAGGGACCTGTGGAACAACTACATAAGATTTAACATTCATGTCATCGAAATCCCAGAAAGAGAAAGAGTGTGCACTGCAAAATTATTTGAAGATACACGGCTATTTTTCAAATATGGTGAAAATCATGAACTAACAAATCTAAGAAGCAGAGCAAACTGCAAACAGGTTGAACATAAAGACATCCAAACACAGGTACATAATAACATTTCTGAAAACTGAACACAAAGAAAAAAATTTTGCAAGCAGCCAGAGGAAAAACAGTGCATTTGCATATGGGAGAACAAAATTAGGATGACAACGAGCTTCTCATCAGAAGCGGTCAGAAGAATTCCTTTACCATAAAAGATTATCAAGAGCCAATATGGTGCATGCTTTCCCCTTACATTTTAATTTTAAATAGCATTTACTGAATTTCTGCTACAAAAATTTTAAAGAGTATACTCATAACTCTAATTCCTACACCTCAATTTATTTTTTGTTCAAGTTTCAACATTTACATTCTACCTTATACTTGTATAATCAATTACACATTATAATTACATATGCAATTTCCACAGGTATCCACAGTCTTAGTTCTAATCTTAAGTGAGTTCAGTGTTTGTCATATTTAAACAATAAAACCAATAAGCTAGAACTACGGCTGATTCCCCATTTCGGTTTTATTTGGCCCTCTACCTAAAATGAAAACTCTTCCCCACCACTCCCTTATTAACTTTTGTCACAGCACTTATCACCTGAAACTAATTCTGTGCTCTCTGTTTTCTTTTTTTTTTTTAAGATTTTATTTATTTATTTGACAGAGAGGGAGAGATCACAAGGAGGCAGAGAGGCAGGCAGAGAGAGGGAGAAGCAGGCTCCCCGCTGAGCAGAGAGCCCGATGCGGAGCTGGATCCCAGGACCCAGAGATCATGACCTGAGCCAAAGGCAGAGGCTTAACCCATGGAGCCACCCAGGCGTACCGTGTGCTCTCTGTTTTCTTCTTTATTATCTCTCCTTCCTTCACTAAAATATAAGTTCCACGAAAGCACAGACTTTTATTCCCCTCAAAGCTATAAGATTCATGTTCTTGTTTCTTGTGCTGGACATTTAGTTTGAAAATGGAGAGCTGAAAACCTTCTTTAGAAATGCAATATTTAAATAATGGGCATAAATTTGGGAAAAAAATGTGATTTCACAGGCAATTTTTTATCAACGTTAGTGAGATAAAATATGTATGCAATAAGACATGTCTAATTTAAATGGACAGAGGAATAAGTCTTAACAAAAGAACTACCACAATCAAGATTCAGAACACTTCCGCTCCCCCAAAATGTATCTTTATAACTCTTTGCAGTCCAGACAATTTTTACTTTAATAAAGGTATCCTAAATGAATTCTATGACAAGTGGTTTGACATGTTAACAGAACTTTTTTCTATAGCCACCAATTAAAGGATCTAAATGCTTATTTATATTTAGTGAGAAGAAAGAATACATCCCTTCATGCTACACGCCCTACATCTAAGAACATACCTTTCCCTCTTCTCCAGGGTGCGTGGGTCTATTATTCAAGTCCCAACTCATGCCACCTTCTCTGCAAAGCTCTAAGTCTCCTCTACTCCTGTCCCTTCTCCAGATTAATCCCTGTGTTCCCATGGCACATCATTACCACCCTTATCTCAATATTTGTTACAGTTTATAAACAATTGTTAGCCCATTAAAGAAGGAATCATGTATTGTGCATATGTAGAAAACCCAGTATCTGGCGTGCAGAGCAGAGAGTACATACTCAATAAACAATCTTAAGATTCAGGTAAAACATCACCTACTCTGCAAAGCCCTTTTCCAACTCAATCTCTAACCCTAAAAATATAAAATTATTTAATTATGCACATGGGTATGTTCCTCTAACCCACTACTCAATTAATTCAACTGAATTGTCAATTCAATTAAAAATTCATCAGATGGTTATCTAAAGCTTTCATTTACATTTTCAATTCTGAATGTTAAACATTAACACACAAAAATACTGGCCAACGGCTTGATAAAATGCTTGCTATTTTTTTTTATTTTAAGAATCTGCACATGTTTATCTAAGATAATTTAATTTAAGACGTTTCTCTATTTTGTAAACAATGCAGATTTTAGTGTTGCACAACTACTGGAAACACACTGGTTTTTCTTCTTAGTTTATTCCAAATAAATTTCATGACCTTAATATTCAGTACAATGAACTGCTTCATAAATGTCAATTTTCGCTACCCCAGTATCACTAAAATGTTAAAAATTAGGTGGGGAGGAATCTACTCTTTCATAAAGCCCTAGATGGCAAAGTAGGCCTTCAATTCATAATTTTTAAAGTCTGATCCTTCACTAGATTATAATTTTTTAAAAGTTCTAGCAATATTTTTGACAGAACAATGAGAGTTGACACAGTTTTCTTCCATCTTCAAGGAAAAGGAGAGAGATACAAAAATGAAAGTAAAGCTGAAAGAATTACATATTTGTGTGGCACGGTTCAATGGAGGCTTCCTAAGACAGTGTTATTTTGACTCTGAGCATTTTTTGAATCATTTTAAATGTTAAGATTTCAGTAAAAAAAAAATTTCCTGTATATTTACGTTTTTATTTATTCTTCTAATAGCACTGTCCTTTTACAGAACCAAGTTTAACCCTTAAAATTAATAAAAATAACATTAGCACAAAGGAACAATCATTCCTATCCATAGTTCAAGATGAAAAACAAAATAGCTTTACAATTACTGTAACTGGACTTTTCACATGAAGCTTCACTGCATTTCCAACAGAGTTTAAACTGATCTCCCTGCCTGCACCTGTCCTGGATACTCATGCCAGATTAAACTTCTTGAATTAAATAACTCTTCTAAAGTCAACTTCTGTTGCAAAATCATCAATGACTTCCCATACTACAGAATAAAGTCTCATCTAGTTAGCTTTATTTCCCTACAAGTGCACTCAGAACACTGCCTTAACCTATGCCCCCAGGTACTTCCTAATCTTCTAGTCAATTGCTACCATCAGGCCTTTCCTCAGACTGACCCTCTTCTGGAGCACCTTCCCCAACTCCTGGCTCACAAGAGAAATCCATATCTTACTGAACTTTCACACTCCAGTTCAAATTTATCCAAAAAATTCCTCAACAGCCAACATGTTCCCCATCTCCCTTCCTCACTAAGGTACTTACAAACAGGTTCTGTATGTGTTTATTTCAATTTAATTTAACATTATTCCACTGATTTGTTCATTTCAATAATAACAATTGTTAAGTACTTACAAGAGAAGCTATTCTAGGCACTGCTGTTACACTAAGAACAAAAGTGATACAGTCCTTGTTGTCATGGTGCTTACCCTTATACACTTATATGCAGTGGATATGAAGTATTTGGATACTAATTGATCATAATACATCAAATTTCCCACTGTTGGCCAACAACGTTGTCTTCAGTTTTTACTATTATAAGTAATATTATTGTTAACTATAGCTCTCACACAGTTCTTTTATTCCTTTAATTATTTACTCAGGGTTAATTCCCACGAGTAGAATTACTGAATCAATGGTCACAGATATGTTTATGGCTTTTATGATATATACTACCATCCTATTATCTAAATAAAGTGTACCAATTCCAAAAGCAGTGCCTAAGTACTGGATTGCCTGTGGATGACTTTATTATACTTACTCAATAAGTATGAAAGGTTATTCAGTACTGTTTGAACTCCCAGGAAGTCAGACTCTTTTCCTTATTTTTGTTTTCTCAATGTCCCCTTATGATCTAATGGACATAACTTGCTTGATCTTATTACTGTAAATATTTTTTTTAATATTCATAGTATGTTAGATAATATTTAAGATCTCAGTTGTAAATATTTTCTTTTTCTTTTTAATTTTGTGTTAGTTTTATTTATATAGATGTGCTCAATGTTTTATGATCAATTTTTTTTTAAGATTTTATTTATTTATTTGACAGAGAGAAATCACAAGTAGATGGAGAGGCAGGCAGAGAGAGAGAGGGAAGCAGGCTCTCTGCTGAGCAGAGAGCCCGATGCGGGACTTGATCCTAGGACTCTGAGATCATGACCTGAGCCGAAGGCAGCGGCTTAACCCACTGAGCCACCCAGGCGCCCTATGATCAATTTTTTAACCTTCTTATTCTTTGCAGTTTAATAGCTTTTCAATTTTATAAAAGTTAACTATACATTTGCATACAGACACGTTCAACACTAATTTTTCTAACTTCTATTTGTTCACCGCAAAATTTATTCAGTAATTCAACCACTTGACGGATGTTATACTTGCTCACTGTATATTAAATTTCTAAATCATACTTTTTCAATACTAAAGATATTCATTTTTCTTAAAAAATAGTATTATTTTTAGGTTTCTGAAACTATAGGAAGTATCAGAATTAATGTCCAAAAACCTATCACTAGCCAAGCAAATGAGTAAGCTGTATGTCACTGCTCACCCATGTGTAAATCTAGGGGGAATAACCTTTTCTAAGAAGATATCTGTTTATTCAACTACGACCACAGCTGAGTTAACTGCATAGGTTAACTCATACACAGTTGAACTTTAAGTTAAATCTGAAAGCCCAACTGCTGCTTGAAAATATTTTCAGAAAGACTGAACTATGATGAAGCTCTGCAATAAAAAGCTACTATGGGATAAAAGTTGTCCACTGCAGCACAAGTAAGGCCAATTAAAGCCAGCAGAAATTGCCCAATCTCTCAAAATAGATCACCGAGTTATCAGAGTTGGAAGAGAGACACTGGTGTGACCAATTTACATTTTACAAGGTACTAACACCCAACAGCTAGATATTCATCTGTCAAAAGTTTCCAGGTATATCAAAAAGGAAGTTATTTAATTCACAGTTTAGCTGTAGAAAAACTGAAACTATGAGTTTAGCCAAAAAAGAAAAGCAGTTAAATCGAAACATTTCCTATATGACTCAAAACTATACCATCATAATGTGTGAAGAAAAAAAGCAAGCACAGGTAAGGAAAATCAGCATGTCAGACTGTGAAAAAGGGTTAGATTTGATTTTATGATTCCAAAGAAGATGGTACAGAAATTATATGGATAAATGTATGCTTCTGTCAGTTAATTTCTAAGAATTAAAAAAAATAAATTTAATGTTTTTTCCTTGAAATTTATTAAATCAATACTATATATAACAATTAATAGTCTTAGAATGTTGAAAATGCACTGTGTATATGTACACATGCATATATTTCTCTAAATCTATTCATTTATTTGCTCATTCATTTCTGAGTAGGGAAGGGCAAGAACAGAGAAGTAGGAACAACACTAAAGATAAAATGCATTAAAGATCAAACCCTTTCAAGCTCTTAATGGTTACTGTGATGCAGAAAAATACTTGATGACTGAAGTAAACACAACCCAGGGGGAAAATGACAACCAGGTAGATAACTAGCTAACAACAACCAAAAAAATCTGATAAAATTAAAGGTAAGTAATAGCAAACAGAAACAGTTGAGAAAAAGTAAATAGAAATGGGTCTTAATTCAGCTTAGAGTATTAAGAACTTATTAAAGCTATGTGGTATCTGAACAAGATTCAGAATACCATAATTCCTTTTTTAAATTTTTATTTAAATTCAATTAGCCAACATATAGAACATCATGATAGACTACCAGAATACTTTTTCTTAAAGATTTTATTCATTTATTTGACACAGAGAGAGAGCACAAGCACGGGGGAGTAGCAGGCAGAGGGAGAGGGAGAAGCAGGCTCCCCACTGAGCAGAGAACTGGATGTGGGGCTCCATCCCAGGACCCTGGGGTCATGACTTGAGCTGAAGGCAGATGCTTTACTGACTGAGCTACCTAGACAGCCCTAGGATACCATAATTCTTTTTATTATTATTATTATTATTAACATATAATGTATTACTTGCTTCTGGGGTACAAGTCTGTGAATTATCAGTCTTACATAAATCACAGCACTCACCATAGCGCATACCTTCCCCAATGTCCATCACCCAGCCACCCTATCTCTATGTCCCCATCCCCAAACAACCATCAGTTTGTTTCCTGAGATTAAGAGTCTCTTATGGTTTGTCTCCTTCCCTGTCCCATCTTGTTTCATTTTTTCCCTCCCTATCCTCTATGACCCCCTGTCCTGCCTCTCCAATTCTTCATATCAAAAAGATCCTATGATAATTGTCCTTCTCTATTAACTTATTTCACTCAGCATAATACCGTCTAGTTCCAACCATCATTGCAAATGGCAGGATTTCCCTTTTTTGATGGCTGCATAATATTCAATCATATATATATATATCACCTCTTCTTTGTCCATTCATCTGTTGATGAACATCCAGGTTCTCTCCACAGTTTGGCTATTGTGGACACTGCTGCTATAAACTTTCAGGTGCACATGTCCCTTCGGATCACTACATTTGTATCTTTAGGGTAAATACCCAGTAGTGCAACTGCTGGGTCATAGGGTAGCTCTATTTTCAACTTTTTGAGAAACCTCCATGCTGTTTTCCAGAGTGGCTGCACCAGCTTGCATTCCTGCCAAAAGAGCAGGAGGGTTCCCCTCTCTCCACAACCCTGCCAACATCTGTCGTTTCCTGACTTCTTAATTTTAGCCTGACTAGTGTGAGGTGGTATCTCACTGTGGTTTTGATTTGTATTTCCCTGATGCTGAGTGATGTGGAGCACTTTTCATGTGTCTATTGGCCATTTCGATGTCTTCTTTGCAGAAATATCTGTTCATGTCTTCTGCCCATTTCGTGATTGGATTATTTGTTCTTTAGGTGTTGGGTTTGGTATGTTCTTTATAGATTTTGAATACTAGCCCTTTATTGCTATGTCATTTGCAAATACCTTCTCCCATTCTGTCAGTTGTCTTTTGGTTTTGTTGTCTGTTTCCTTTGCTGTGCAAAAGCTTTTGATCTTGATGAAGTCCCATAGTTCATTTTTGCCCTTGCTTCCCTTGTTTTTGCCAATATTTCTGGGAAGAAGTTGTGCGGCTGAAGTCAAAGAGGTTGCTGCCTGTGTTCTCCTCAAGGATTTTGATGGATTCTGGTCTCACATTGAGGTCTTTCATCCATTTTGAGTCTATTTTTGTGTGTGGCATAAGGAAATGGTCCAGTTTCCTTCTTCTGCATGTGGTTGTCCAATTTCCCCTACACCATTTGTGGAAGAGACTGTCTTCTTTCCATTGGACATTCTTCCCTACTTTGTCGAAGATTAGTTGACCATAGAGTTGAAGGTCCATTTCTGGGCTCTCTATTCTGTTCCCTTGAACTATGTGCCTGTTTTTGTGCCAGTACCATACTGTCTTAATGATTACAGCTTTGTAATAGAGCTTGAAGTCTGGAATTGTGATGCCGCCAACTTTGGTTTTCTTTTTCAACATTCCTCAAATACCATAATTCTTGATCAACCACCCTACCACCGCAGAAGGTTCCAGAGAGTGAAAATGAGAAAGGATGCACCAGGCAAAACTGCCTATTTATTCAAGGGTTTGGACAACAAGCAACTAGGGAATCTTCCACCTCAGTTACAGGTCAGTCTAACACTTGGAACACTGAGAATAAGCCAACTGGGTTTTTTGGCTTCTTTTATACATAGGTCCACATCTTTTTTTTTTTTTTTAAATATTTTATTTATTTGACAAACAGAGATCACAAGTAGGCTGAGAGGCAGGCACAGAGAGGAAGGAAAGCAGGCTCCCCGCTGAGCAGAGAGTCCAATGCGGGGCTCGATCCCAGGACCCTAGGATCATGACCTGAGCCAAAGGCAGAGACTTTAACCCACTGAGCCACCAGGCACCCTCTTTTTTGTTTTCTGAACATACCAACTTTGCTCCCATCTCAGACTTTTGCTTCTGTCATTCCTTCTACCAGAAACATTCATTCTCCAGATTTCTCTGTGTCTCACTTCCTCAGTTCACCCAGACCTGGGTGACCTCAGCACAAATATCTCCTCAGAGAAGCCTTCTCTGACTTTTCTAGTTACAACAGTCCCCCCGCCACATGCATTCCCCTATCCTCCCTACCCCCTTTTACTTGTAAAGAGGGGGGATTAAATTTAAAGATTTTTATTTATTTATTTGACAGAGACAGAGAGATCACAAGTAGGCAGAGAGGCAGACAGAGAGAGAGAGGAAGGGAAGCAGGCTCCCCGCTGAGCAGAGAGCCTGATGCGGGGCTGGATCCCAGGGTCCTGGGTGGCTCAGTGGGTTAAACAGAAGGCAGAGTCTTTAACCCACTGAGGCACCCAGGCGCCCCCACAGGCCCACATATTAACCTATAGAAAGGAAGAAGGAAAAAATAATCCAGCAACTATTTCCACAAACAGCCATGATGGACTAACAGGAATCCAATTAATCCTCCTGCCTTATATAACCAGAAAACTTGATAAAATGGATTAATAAAACAAAAATTTTCAGATATTGAACAACAGTCAGAGCAGGAGTGGGATTCTTGAGAAAGTGGGAAAGGAAAATGAGGTGAATCCTATAAATGCCCCACTTCACACCCTTGAAGCAGTTTCTAGGATGCAGCATAGTGTGTATTTCAATGAGCCTGGAAATCTCAGAGGGTTGAGGAGACAGAGAATGATACTCAGGGAGGCCAAGGCACCCAGAATTTGTGGAAAAGCATACCAGAGAAAAGGGACTGCACAGAAAGACAGAGCTCCAGAGATCTGCAGAGGCGTCCCCTTCAAGGCTTTGACAGGTAGTGACCTGTCCTGTATGAGAGGAAACTACTTAAGGTTGGTGAAAGGACCACTGAAAAATAAATAGGCCAAAGAATTCTTAAAACTCATACAAGATTAAGAATAGTTAGTATTCCCAAGAAGTTGAATGAAAAGACCTCATAATACATGAGACATTAAGTCTTCAGAAGGTGTCAACTCTAAATTAGTTCTAGGAAAACAGGATCCTCTAGACCCACCCTAACAAATCTTCCTCAAAACAAAGCAAGTCTCAAAAAAGCATCAAAGAGATTTCAAAAAATTCAACTGCATGCCAAAACTTAAACTAACATCATTGAAAGGAATACAACAAAATCCAGCACCCAGCAACATAAAATTCACAATGTATGGCGTCCAATGAAAAATTACCAGGCATATAAATTAAAAGGGAAATATGACCTATAACCAGGAGAATGACAAATCAATAGAAACAGATGCAGAACTGACAGAGACACAGAACTTGGCAGACAAAGATGTTAAAAGAGCTACTATAAATATGCTCAATATGCTCAAGAAGGTAGAGAAACACATGGAAGTGTTGAGGGATAAGTGAAAGATTTTTTTAAGCCTGAAATGGAAATTCTAGAAATGAAAAATAGAGTATCTGAAATGAAAAATATACACTGGGATGGGATTAACAGCAGATTCGACACTTAACTTCAAAACACAGCAACAGAAAAATATCCAGAATGAAGCACAAAGAGAAAAAAAATACCGAGAACAATAAAGGAAAAACAGAAAGAGACAAATGATGTACAGTAATATATCAAACAATTTAATGTACATGTAATTGGGGTCCTAAAACTAGAGGGAAGAAGGTGATAGAAAAAATATTTGGAGAAATGATGGGCAACATTTTTCAAACCATAAACCCACATATCCAAGAGGCTCAATAAAATTCAAAAAGGAAAAACAAAGCAAAACACACTTATAATCAAACTTCTGAAAACCAGTGATTAAGGAAAAATGGAAAAAGGTGCCAGATTATGTACAGAAAAACAAACACTTCTCATCAGAACCTATGCAAATGAGAAGTCAATGGTTTAACAGTACTAAGTATTAGAAGAAAGACACTGTCAACGTAAAATTCTGTATCTGGTTAAAACATATTTCAAAATGAAAGTGGTAATGTTTTCAGACAAAGGTTGAGAAAAATCCATTACAAGATATGCAATGCACTTAGATGCTCTCTAGGCAAAAGGAAAAGAGCATCAAGTCAAAACTTGGATCTACAGGAAGGAATAAAGAGCACTGATAATAGTAAATATATTAATACATACAAAAGATATCTTTGTCTAGGTTTTTAATTTCTGGCTTGTTTTCTCCCAATTATCTTAATTTCAGTAAAAATCTCTGCTTACAGCAGAAATGTAAGTAACTCCCCCAAAAGAATCTCATTCTCATGAAAAAAAAAAAAAAGTCTCACTCTCATGAAATAACCATTAAGATATTCATACAGATTTCATAACATTAGTTGGGCATATTTCCATCTTTTTATAATCTCTAGAATAGTTTCTCACCATAGGAAGTGTATGTTCCTTGAAAGTTAGAAAAAACTCACTGGCAAAACGATCTGGCCCCAGAACCAATTTCTAGAGGAAATTCCTTAAACTTTCTTCCATAGTTCTTGGTTTACCCAGATTTTCTCCTTAACGTAGTTTGAGTGTTTAACAATTCATTTCAAAGAGATTTCAAATCAACTGGCTTACAGTTAAATAAAGCTGTCTCTTTTCTATCTTTCCAAAAAAAGAAACCCTCTTATCCATATATATTCTGTTTATTCCTTCATACTTTGGTTTTCTATTTTCCTTGATAAGATTAGATTTATTTGTTTTTTAATCCTAAGAAACAGCTCTTAGATTTTTCAGGTCTATAGTTTCTGTTTTTTAATGTATCTGTTTCTGCTTTTATCTTATTTATACCCTTTCTTTCCCCTAAGCATTTATTTTGTTGGTTTTATTTGTTATACTGAATTCCACAGTTGAGTTCATTTATTTTTTTAATCAGTTTACTTCTAAGGTTGGTATTAATCTTAGCCTAAGTCTCATTTCAGCTAGCTGAATAATCAATTATTGTATATTTGATCTCCTCTTTCACTCAATATTTAAGAACAGTTTCTGTCTGGTTTTTCCAAGTGGTTAGAGTAGTACATTTTAAACTTCTGTTGTAGGAATAAAATGGACACAAAAAGTCTCAGCTTTTCTGTAATTTACTGAGGTTTTTCCTTTGTGGTTTAACCTAAAATTTATGGGGGTCATTTTATTGTTGCTGTTGCATGGTCAACTGGAAAAGTATTCTTAACGCCAAATTTAAGCAAAAGCTTTAGAATTGACTAAATAAGCACCATTATGAAAGCAATGTAGGTTTTGCACTACAGTCAATCTTTTACTTTTAACTAGCATTAAATGCATCCATATACTAAGAGTAAGGACAGAGGTTCTCAGTTCTGCACCTAACCTAATTTTAATGTTTACATTGCTAGATGCGTAATAGATAAAAAGAGTTTAATGTAAGGAATTTCTAACTTAAATGAATGTCTAAAAGTTCTTGAAAGTTTCAATAGCTTTTTAAATTCATTTCCATGTTAAACACTTCCATATTCATCTTTAATTGAGGAAATTAAAGTAATAAAATATTGGTACATCATCCATGTCAAACACCATTTTCTAAAAACAAAAAATCATCCCTCCTTCTTCTCTAAAATGGTAAAATGTGATCTGACTAGTGAGTAGCAAGTTAGAATTATGATCTTTCTTCTATAAGATACTATACCCCAAAGATACTATAATCCAACTAATACATCTTTGATTACAGTAACTTTTAAGGAGCTCTATCATATCAGAAATTTATACTGAACTAGCTACATCACTGGTTTTGCAAAATCTATGCTTCTGCAGTTTGAACCAGAATACACTTTCTTTTCTAATCCTGATTAAAAGTTAGTTTCTGGGGGTACCCAGGTGGCTCAGTTGGTTAAGCAAATGCCTTCAGCTCAGTTCATGATCCTGGAGTCCCTGGATGGAGTCACGCATTGGGCTCCCTGCTCAGCAGGGGATCTGCTTCTCCTTCTGCCCCTTCCCCTGTTCTTGCTCTCTCTCTCAAATAAATAAATAAAATCTTTTAAAAAAAATAGTTATTTTCTAAAGTCGAACTTTTGGTTTTCCTCCAAGAGAAAGAGATGGATGAATCCTGACTCTACTGCGAATTAACTTTAAAGTAAGCCTTACTGAGACGCCTGGATGGCTCAGTTGGTAGAACACATGACTCTTGATCTCAGGATTGTGAGTTCAAGCCCCACCACTGGGCCTGGAGCCCACTTAAAATATGGAAAAGTAAACCTTATTAAGACTCCATTTCTTATACATAAAATAGATGCAATAATAGTTTACATCTCACAGTTACAGGGATAGAATCTAATAATACATATAAAGTGTCACAGTGCCTGGCTCATGGTGAACATTAAATATTAACTATTATTATTATATTTTTGTTTTCCTCATGTCAGCTTTCTTTTTTTTTTTTAATTTACTAATCCCAAACTCTGTAAATGGCCACATTAGCTATGTCTCCTCATTTAAGATCATATATGGAACAATAAACATCTCAATGCCTTTATTAACTAACTGAAAACAGATACTAAAGTGAGTAACCTCTCAACTATGCTTAACTACTATCTTTTTGTTTCCAAAGTATCCAGTGTAGTTTAGAAAGTATTTCATCTTTCCACTGAAAGCTTTCATGACCAGAGAATGAGCTTCTATCATACATATTCATTATTTATTTTAGTCTTCAAAAAGTATCTTTTGTCTCTAACCAGTAAACTATAACCCATAACAACAAAACCTCTACTTTAGTAGTCAAGTGACCGATTGTTCAATTTCAAAGTTATGCCACTTAATAATTATAGCTTTCATTTGAAAAATGGAATCTTGTACTTTACCATCTTCAGTTTCCAAATAGCTTAATACCATTTTCAAAAATACCACTAAAGATACATTAGGTTGCTGAAGTTGATTGCTATACAAAATCACAGGTGCACCTGAGTTAGAGGAAGGAGTGTGGTACAGAAAAATAGTACAGCTTTTAACTAGCTATACCAGGTCTTTGGATAGCTACCTTCTATAACTTTTAGGAAAAGGCTGTAACTGTGATTCATCTCTTTTTCTTGAGGGTGAAACCAAAAACAGTCCTTCTAGTAAGAAAAGTATATGCCTCCTTAAATGAAACTTAGCTATCCTAAAACCCATGGAGTTGGGACAAGTCACATTTCACCCTAAATTGTTCCCACCCCAACCTCTAATAGGCAAGTATTCTTTTGACGACCAACTCTCAGTAATCTTTCTCAAACTCAGAAACAATTATTTTAAAAGTTCCTTACAGAGAACACAGAGATTACTCATTAAACCACCATAACACATTACCAAGTTTTTGCCACCTGTCCCAGGCCTAGGACTTGTCTTAAAATAACCAAGCCATATTCACCCTTTCCCATTTTAAAGATTAAAGAAAAGAAACAATTTTTAAACAAAATTGTAAAGAAGTTACCTTTTAAATCAGAAGGCATACGTTTACTAGATATATATTATATGCTAAACCATATACTAAGTGCTTTGCCTAAGTTTATCTTATGTAATTTTGTAAAGTTAGGTGGGAAGTAATCATATAACAGGTGTGAGGGTTGGGAGATGGAAGGAATAATTTTATCTAAGATTCAAGAAATTCAGCAAATAGGACCAATGAAATCAACAATTAATTGAAAGTAAAATAAGCCATGAATAGGCTGCTTACAGACCAGGAGGTAAATTTTAAAAAAGAAACAAAACACTACAAGCAGTTACAATACACTTTATTCTGTTTCTTGCTACACACTAATTCTTTTTTTTTTTTTTTTAAAGATTTTATTTATTTATTTGACAGAGAGAAATCACAAGTAGATGGAGAGGCAGGCAGAGAGACAGAGAGGGAAGCAGGCTCTCCGATGAGCAGAGAGCCCGATGCGGGACTCGATCCCAGGACTCTGAGATCATGACCTGAGCCGAAAGCAGCAGCTTAACCCACTGAGCCACCCAAGCGTCCCGCTACACACTAATTCTTAAGACTAGTAGTGAGTACCTGATATTTGTAAAGAAGAAAACTCAATTGGACTCTGAATTTCTTCAGTATAAAGACAACTTCCAAAATCAAAATTACAAGTGAAAACTGCTATTTAAAAGTTAAAGTCTAGCCAGCACACTAAAACAAACAAAAATAAAAGGTATAAGGATTAGAGCAGAGATGGATAGATACAAAAAACTAGGAAAGCACAGATTCTAGGGTAGAAGGTCTGGATTTGAATCTCAGCTCATAATGTTGGACAAGTTAACGACTACTTCATTAGAGCTCTTATAAGGATCAAACGGGTTAATATGTGTAGTGCTTAGAATAAAAGCCTGGTAAATAGTAAGCACTATATAGTAAAACTGTCCTTTTTAAGCAATATGATTTTCTATATAGAAACCCAAGACTCAAGAAATGATCAGAAATAAGAATTCAGCAGCTTGCTAACTACACATAATTCAATTGATCTCTTATAAGCCAACAGAGAAGTAGATTTCTGGACCTTTTTCTGATGGAAATGTTCAAAAAATCTTAGAGAATAGTACCAAGAATTATACCACTACCACCCCCAATACCAGAAGTGCCTACTGTGTGTGTGTGAGAGAGAGAGAGAGAGATCGATCGATCGATCTGGGGACATGAATCTGAATTTAGTGGTCTCTTCTTAAATAAAAAAAAGGATCGAAGGGAGATTTTAAAAAGGACAAACAGGGCGCTGCTTTTCATCAAGGGCATAACTTTGAAATCCTATCAACATCAATGACAGTGCTGAGAAATATTGTTCTTTTAAATTGTAAGCCTTGGGAAACTGCTTTTTAAAGTGCCTACTTTAAACAATGACCACATCAACTGAGCCAAATCTGGTTTTATCCCCATCCAGTTTCCCCTCTACTCTGGATAATAATGAAATAGGTCCCAGATATATCCTCGCATCTACTATCATTTAAATACATAGCTCTAAAAGGTAATGACTCATTTTTAAATATAACTACATACGATTATACCTAAAAACTACCAATAATTTCTTAGTATCAAATATGCAGTTAAAATTTCCCTGATTATTTCATAAACATTTACATATCAAAGTCTGGACCTAGATAAAGTCCAATCATTGCTATTAATCTCAGGTTTCCTTCTTATTTTTCTTTTTTTGTTCCCTACAATTTGTTTGCTAAAAAAACCCAGCTATGTGTCTCAAAGACTTCCCCAAAGCCTAGATTTTGCTAACTGCTTCTCTATGGTATCATTTTATTTGTTTCCCTGATTTCTAGGTTTCCTGTAAACTGGTGGTTGGAGCTAGCAGCTTGATGAGATTCAGATCAAGTTCAACTTACTAGATTATACTGTGACTTTTTATTGAGAGCAATCTAATGTCTTCTCTCTGTGTGTGATGTTAGCAGCCACCAATAATCTTTACTTAGGCCCAGGAATTCACTACAAAATGGTAACACTCCTTTTTCATTTCACTCCTTTTTCATTTATCAACCAGAATACTCCCCAGAAAAGAAACTTCCTCTCTTCATCTACTGGTTATACTCAGGTACAGCCGACTCTTTAGCCTACTCCCACGAAACCTAATGAGAGCTATTTGTTTTTTTTTTTTTTTTTTAACTATCATTATGAACTCATAGATTTAAATATATTTGATATTATTGATTATATTGCAGTTATACTTAACTGATATTCAAAATGCCTCATCTTTGGCCAGTCAGACCCCATTCAATTAAGCACCTCTGTTGTCTTGACACATGCTGTTAGTGTTTGATAACCACCTTGCAAAGATTTCAAGTCCCCATATCTGGAATCATCATTAGCCATAAGCACTTTCCATATTCAAGTAGTTTCTTTCTTATTCTGTATTCTTACTAAATTAAAAATCACTAGTTCTCAATGATAAATCAGCTGTGTTATATACTCTGGATATTATAGCTGAACATGGACCCAGAAATTTTAACACTATTTTTCACTGAAGTCTACTTTCAGCGTTCCACTGAATGCAAAAAAAAAAGAAAGAAAGAAAAAAGGCATCATACACCACTCAAAACTAGATTTTAAATGCTTCAATTTGAAAGACTGGAACAGAAAGATTCCTAATCTATTCTCTGCTGTCATTTTGGCTCTGGAAAGTGTTTTTTCATGCTCTATTCCAAAATTCAGGGATGGTTTTTAAAAATGCATAATAAAAATCCACTGTTTTTTTCTTTGATAAATTGATAAAATCATCAAGTATGGGAAATGGTCAAACTCTTAAAGGCTGAATTATTTTGTACCATAATTTAGACTTCTATAAAATCCTCATACCTCCTCTTTAAAATTCATAACTGTAAATATGAACTTATAAGTTCTATTTAAAATACCAAATATATTTACTATGCTGTGTCCCCTTGAAATCATAGAAATGGCATTATCAGTATTAAAGAAATTTTTATCTTATTTTACTA
The DNA here is from genome assembly GCF_030435805.1 of Mustela lutreola. NCBI lineage: Eukaryota > Metazoa > Chordata > Mammalia > Carnivora > Mustelidae > Mustela > Mustela lutreola. The sequence continues at coordinate 127,478,378 of NC_081298.1, forward strand.
AAAAACTAATTAAACATTTAAAGCCCTGTCACACTACAGAGCTAGTTAGCATGCATCACTGTGAAAAAGCAGGATCCTATACTTCCTGACCATTTCTTCACAAAACACTGAAAAGACATGGCTTTAGTGGTCAAGAACTGCTTGCACCCACAGTTTTTTACCATTTTGATATTAAAGCACAATCAGAAATCACATTATTGAAGGGGTGCCTGTGTGGCTCACTCGGTTGGGCATCAACTCTTGATTTCAACTCTGGTCATAATCTCAGGGGCCTAAGATCTAGCCCCACAGCAGGCTTTACACAGAAATCCCTCTCCCTTTGCCCCTCCCTCCCCTTGTTCCTGCCCTCTCTAAATAAATAAATAAGCAAACAAACAAACAAACAAATAAATAAAATCTTTTAAAAAAAATCGTATCACTGAATATAATTCTCCCTGCAAAAAGCAGGCATGAACTGATAACCTGGTACAATTTCTTTTCCTCACAGATTAAGTGAACCCCTTCCTGGAGCTAACCTTGTGAGGCTTTGATCACAGGAGCCAATGCAACTTCCTCAGGCAACACCGGCTTTAAACAAAGGCCACCAAACACCACTAACAACAAAAACAACAAAACAAAATAACAACAAAGACTCCTCTGCTGCAGTAAGGCTTTCTCAGTGATAAACAGTAACACATCTCTATGAAGTGCTGGTATGTTCTCTGAACATCAGTGCTTTCATCCAACTGAAAAACAAAAATTCTGCTAGCGTGCACACATGACAGTAATTGCTTTTCCAGATGGTATGCCTTTGATAAGGGATTTTTGCCAAAAGCTCATTTTACTTTCTCTCCAAGCATAATATTTGCCATTAACTTTGAAACTGGTTTTACAAGCTTCTCACTAGTAGTGTGAGTTGACCTGTTTTTTGCTATGAGAAGAATAACCATGAATGATACTTTTCCTCTGTCTTTAGCAACAACATTCATTAATCTCACACTGAGAAGCATTATTTTATATAATTTATACATATTTCACTTTTCATCACAAGTCTAAAAAGTAATATTTCTAAGACAGAAATACTAGTTCATTTCCCCAGGGTGGCATGGAAGTAGAGCAGAGCTTGTGCCCTTTCCAGCATGCCACAGAGAAAACTGTATCAAGGGAATACGATTCCCTTAATATGCCCTGTAGACATTTGTTTTCAAATGTTTTGAGTTCAAATAAAGTATTTTTTTAAGGTGCCACTTTAACTTAATGTAAACTGTAATCTAAGATAGAACCTTATACATGTTCTAGGGCCATAATTCAGGTACTGGTTTTATTTTGTTTGGCTCCTCCTCAAAAAAACCCCAAATCTCACAATCTCAAAATCTAAAGTCCCCTCAAAAAAAATTATAAGAAAATACTGTCAAAATGTATCATATATAACTTCTGAGCAAATGTTTGTGAAACTTCCACTTCTTTTCATTTTCAAAGGGGAAAATGAAAAATATTAAAGAAAGATATCATGTGCAAATGCTTATAAATGAGTGGGGAGATATAAGAAATTGATGAATTAGAGATATCCTCATTTAAGGAATTAAGCAAATAAATATAGCCTATATAGCACTTTCACAAGTAGAACCATAAATAGTTAACAGCCAAAACCAAATAGTCAGCAAATTGATCAGAACTTCCTATTCCCTAATCTTAACTTCTGTTGAGATCTGAACATAGTACTATATTACTTAGAAAGGGCTTCCAAAATTTGACCTTATGAGCTTGTTTTAGGATTGTTTTTAAATGGTTTTCAGACGACTGTATTCAGCTTCCCTAGCCCCAAAAGTAAACATCTGAAGTGAAAGATTTCTTCAACTCCATTTATAATAAAGATATAGAATAATTTCTATTCTTCCCCATATCTAGAAACATGAAGTTACAGAATCATTTACATTCTTCCCCATATCTAGAATTTTCTTTGCAAAGCTTGGACAGTCAATGAATGTTATTAAATATTATTGGAAAGAAACAAAAAAAGGTATCTTTAAAGTAGTTCTGATAACAAGACATTTATATATTTATCATTATTTTTTGATTCAAAATAACTTTTCTCTCACAAACATTGCTCAGTTATACCAACCCCTTTAGAAGGCAGCCATATAACTAAAGCAGTCTAAGGATTTTCTAATATCATGGAATTATTTATTATCTTAGAATTTATTGCTTTATATATTCTTCTTCCAAAACAGAACAAAATGAAATTAATAAATTAATAATCCTTGCAGTAAGTGATACATTATTCTCAGTTTTCTTCTTTGCATTCTAGCAAGATTAATCTACAAACCTCTACAATGAATACAGAGAACCAACCAACTTTGACCTGCCCCTTAAAATAATTATTTTCCAGGGGCCCCTGGTGGCTCAGTGGTTGAAGCCTCTGCCTTTGTCGCAGGTCATGATCCCAGGGTCCTGGGATGGAGCCTCGAGTAGGGCTCTCTGCTCAGTAGGGAGCCCGTTTCCCCCTCTCTCTGCCTGCCTCTGCCAACTTGTGATATCTGCCAAATAAATGAATAAAATCTTTTAAAAAAATAATTATTTTCCATACTTCTTTCTTATTTGGAAAAAACATAATTAAAAGAAAAAATAATTTGTTTTTAAATAAACACCTGACCAAGTATATATCCTATTTGGAATATATGTTTATTTAGAAATAGAGTACTATGTTTGTTTTCTGTTGACACTACATTTCCTTTGATTATTTTCAACTGTCGTATGTAGTCTTTAAGGTGGGGATCCATCCCACGATTTGGAAGTGTCACTTGGTTCTTTAATTACTTATCTCCCTGTCTGGTCCAAGTGAAACTAACCCAACAGATCCCAAAGGTCCTACATGAACAGTCTATGAGGAGTAAAAGTGACACTTCTTGGTGAATAGAAAACACTTAATAATAAATTTAGAAGAGGAACAAAAAGGTTTCCAAATCAAACTAAAGGACAATCGCTAAGATTTCATGTATCATGTGAGCTGACTTGGTTACAGGGCTGAATTCAGCTGCTCATCCCAGAGGGTCATGACATAAAATAATTACTAAATTGACACTTATTTATTCCAGTTCTTCTAACACAGTTTACTCAATCTTAATCTGCACCCAGTAGATTTCTTATAATTGAACACGCTTTACTAATTATAAAGACTATCTCCCTTTAAAATCTGGATTTTTTTCTCAACTAGTTTTAGGGGGAAGTGGGTAGGGAAGGTTGAATGAACTCTTCTCTAAAAGCTAACTGTTCTCGGGGCCGCTGATTGGCTCAGTCGTTAAGCACCTGACTGACTCTTGGTTTCAGCTCAGGTCCTGATCTCAGAGTCATGAGACTGAGCCCTGCCTCGCACTCCACACTGAGCGCACACTCTGCTTAAGACTCTCTCTCCCTCTCCCTCTGCCCCTCCCCACCAAGCTCTCACATGCTCTCTCTAAAATAAATAAATCTTTAAAAAAATAAATAAAAGCTAACCATTCTAACATAAAAACTTTTAAGCTTATGAAATCTATATATAGAAAACAACATTATAAAATGAATTCCAAGGAGTCAGATTAAAGTAAATTTGTGCTTCAAATACCTCAGAAAAAGCAGAAATTCTAAATGTTGATGTCTTCATTTGGGACCAAAATTTCCTACTGCATGCTCTTGCTGATGGTCCTTGATTTTATCATCAGAGTCAGTTCCAGTTACATTTCCACTAATATGCACAGATCTAAAGTAAGAAAAAGAAGATACATTCATTTAGTCTACTGAAAACATTACAGACTTTAGATTCTACTACATATCACTGTTTCCCTGTAAGCATGCAAAGAATCTTATATGGATGCTTTATTTCAAGAAATGACAATTCTCGGGGCACCTGGGTGGCTCAGTCATTAAGCATCTGCCTTCCACTCAGGTCATGATTCCCAGGTCCTGGGATCAAGCACTATGTCAGGCTCCCTGCTTGGCGGGAGGACTGCTTCTCCCTCTCCCACTCCCCGTTTGTGTTCTCTCTCTTGCTGTGTCTCTCTCTGTCAAATAAATAAATAAAATATTTTTTAAAAAGAAAAAAGAAAAAAAAAAGAAATGCCAATTCTCATTTTTGTTCCACTACAGACTTTAAAAGTTGAAATTAAAGATTAATGGCTAAATAAAAAATTAAATTTATAAGAGATCATTAGTTACTCACTTTAAAAGGTTCATATCCCAATGCAGCTATACAGAGCAAGTTGGGTTTTGCATTGGTATTCCAAAGAGATCAGGACCCTCAACTATCAGCTTAATCATCAGAGTTGCTGAGGTCACCCCAGCAGCAGGCGCCTCAGTAACCTGTTTCAGGTAAAGTGGAACAGTAGGAGGAAATGGGATTCCTAGCAGAAGACACCCCAGTGTAATGGCTAGCATTCATTACTGGGTCATTGACAGTGCGATAGGACAAACTTTTTTTAAACTAATGGTAGTATTCTTTTCCCACTTTTATCTCAAAGCTAACTCCTAGGGGTCCCTGGGTGGCTCAGACGGTTAAATGTCTGCCTTCAGCTCAGGTCATGATCCCGGGGTCCTGGGATTGAGCTCATCAGAGTCTGCTTCCCTCTCCCTCTACCCCTCCCCCAGCTCGTGCTCACTCATTTGCTCTCCTGCTCTCTCTCTCTCTCTAACAATAAAATAAAAAATATAAATAAATAAATAGTTAAATAAATTAAAACTCCTAACAATGGGGGGACTAGGCAGACATCAGAGAATGCTTAAGAAATGTGAAACCTACTGGCTTTCATTACTTAAAGCCTAATTAATTTAGGCTTTACCACCTAGGGTTAAGCTTTTTACTAAATGTAATATTGCCTTTAGATCACAAAGATACAGTGCATTAGGTCCAGAGAAATCATTATTATCACAGGTCGATTCAGGAATCTTACTAGTCAATTCTATGGCTTCCACCCATCACCCTTGGGCTTTACTCAAAATACAAACCTATCTGGCCAGCTACCCTCTCCCCTATTTTCATGCCCACAATGCTCTCTGTGCTTTCTCATCCACCCCATGTTTTTCCCCACTGTTGTCCTTCCTTCCAACCTTTTCCCTGGGGAACCTCTGGAAACCTCTTTTACCATAGTGAAACAAATCACTTCCACATCCTCAACCTATCAATGAATAGTTCTTTCAATCCCTGGGCTAAATCGGTCTCTTGAGAAGAACCCTCTAAAGTGAAGGCTAAGGCAGTAGGGATCAACCTTCTCCACAGTGATATTTCTAGACCCTAAGTCACAAGCAAACCCACTCCTTTGCTCAGGCTCAGGCCATCTGGCTATCCTGCTCTCTTCTCTTTGCCATGCAATACCCCATCTACCTTTTGTAACCTAGGTCCGGATTTAATCCCTTAGATGCACTCCATCTAGTCTCATCTCTCCAGTTAGTTACAATGTTATCCAGTGAGCCTTTTACATGTCATTAATCAGGTCCTTCCTTCCCCCATGACACACAGTGCCTTTCTTTTCAAACTTGAGCCACACTTCCACTTCCAGTCCTCCAGGGGGTGGGAGGGGAGAGGGATTCCTTCATGTTCTCCTTTACTGGTTGTACAGGTTATTTATATTGTGAAAACACTATTTCTTCCATTTACTTGGAACATTTTCTCAATTGCTGGCTTTTAATATAAAAATTCATTATATTCAGGTAGCCAGATTTGTCCATCACTGCCTTCTCCATTTCTTTTACTATTTCTCTGCTTAGAAATTTCTCCCCCTTCAATAATAGCAGATAAATAAACTCTTAATATTTGCCTTTCTGTGGGCCAATTGTTCCAATATTTCATTCCAAAAGATGTATGGAATGAAATTTGACTGTAAACTGTTTCTGAATTGCCCAGTTTTCCTAACATCTAATTAATTCTCACCATCCTTTGGTTTATAAAGTTTCTTTTTTAAAATAAGCTTTCTTTTCACATATTTCATTTGTTTTTCTACAAAAGGTTGATTTCTGTGGAAGTAATGTTTCCTTATGTTTTACTTTGTGATAAAAATATTCTTTGGTATTCTCATCTTCTCTTCTTCCCGACAACAGTTAGATACATTTTATTTGTTTCGGAGGACATGCCAAGGGATTTCATGAGTAAGAAATGGTGACCCAGTCTACTCTGAGTACTGTGTATTTCTGTTATGGTTGTTGCCTACACACACTGCTCCTTTCTGTTTTAAGGGCTCATGCATTCCACTACTAAGTCTAGAATTAAAACCTTTCTAATCATGCTAGAAAACCGCACTTTTATATATTTATTCACCTGGTGCCACATTTCATTAAACCTCATTCTTTGTAATTTTCCATGTTTTGCATTTATCTTTTCATTTGTAAAATCTGATTTGCATAAAATAAAGGTATCTCACACACAATTTTTATTTCATAGGCCAACATTTTTTATCAGCTCTGAAGTATTTTTCAGATCTTCCTATTATCTTTTAAGATCCACAAAGTTATGCTTATTATTTTTAGTTTACATTTTTTTAGAGGTTTTATTTATTTTTTTGAGAAAGAGAAAGTGCCCGCATAGAAGCAGGGAGAAGGTCAGAGGGAGAGGGAGAAGCAAACTCCCCACTGAGCACAGAGCCCAACAAGGGGCACAATTCCAGGACCCTGAGATCATGACCTGAGCTGATGGCAGACGTTTAACCAACTGATCTACCCAAGCACATCTTTAGCTAACATTTTTTACATGCTACATTGACTTGAAAATATTTTATCAAAATTGAAAATGATGTTAAAAGGAACATGTAATTAAACAGTCTCATTTCTATGTCATCTAACTGCCGCTTACAATGCCCTTGATTGCTACTGGTCACCACTTTTATTAGTCTCTTCTATATCCTTCCAGCAATTCTTTACACAAGTACACTTAACTGAAAATAGTCTTATTCCTCCTATCTTCTTAAATAAAATGTCCAGTTTTGCACCTTATTTTTTTCACTCAGAACATCCTGAAGATTTTCCATGTTAGGATGTATTTCTTCATTGTTTCTAAAGCTCTATGGCATTTTATTACGTGAATCATACTAGTTTGTATAACCAAGCCCACAGTTTTAAGAAATTAGATTCCGCAAACTTAAGTCTTATTTATGAAAGTAATTTAGAATTCAAGAGAAGCAACTGTACAAACCAAACAGCATAGGAACCTATGCGGTGTAATTTCACAAATTTATATTCTACCGATAAATGTAAGTTCTCTTGTATATCATTTTACCTTTTCTCTCAAGTTTACTCCATGAGCCTATCTAAAATCTATCAACTGTTCTAGTCATAAACTCTGAAAGTAGAAGGATAGTTCTTAGGGGCGACTTGATGGCTCAGTTGGTTAAGCATCTGCCTTTGACTCAGGTCATGATCTTGGGGTCCTGGAATTGAGCCCTGCATCAGGCTCCCTGCTCAGTGTGGAGTCTGCTTCTCCCTCTCCCTCTGCCTGAAGCTCTGCCTGCTTGTGTGCTCGCTTTCTGTGTCAAATAAATAAATAAAATCTTTAAAAAAAAAAAAGGATAGTTCTCAGAGCGAGAAGCCTCAGATTCTAAAAGCTGCCCAACCTCACTAAGCTTCAGTGAGCCTGCAAAAATGAAATACAGCTATACAAGAGTCAAGACAGTTGTACAAATAAATGTTCCACTCTACTTAGTGGAACCAGGAGAGGTTTCACAGAGGAACAGACACAGTCCCTTAGGTTCAATCCTAAAAGAAGAAATGCTCTAGAGGTGGCAGAAATGCACAAGGGGCACAAGAAGGCAAGAGAAAGCATTAAGGAGGCATCAGAATAAAGAGCTGTTTGAAATAGCATACCTTGTCAAGAACTCTAGTTCCACTCCACTTAGAATGTAGAAAGCCTGAGTAATGTCAATACCACCCTCATAAGAAAAAGCAAGATCTATCAAATCAAAACTTATCTTGAGCCTAACAAAGAGTTGAGGTCACAAGGCAATCAAGTAAATTTAATTCCAAAGAGGGACAAGTTCCTCCAAGGAGAGACCATATACATAATCTGTTTTACCTTTGGCAGGTCACAGAAAAAGAAGGGGCCACCATAAAGGTGTGTAAGAAAAAAATCAGCTAAGATTTTTTTTTTAAGACTTTATTCATTTGAGAGAGAGACAGCACAAACAGGGGGAAGAGCAGAGCTGAGCAAAGAGCCCAATGCCAGGCTTGATGCAGGACCCTGGAATCATGACCTGAACTGAAGGCAGATGCTTAACCAACTGAACCACCCAGGCGCCCCAAAAAAACCAACTAAGATTTTAACAAATTCTTAAAGACCAAGTGTAGACTTGTGTAACATTTAGGAATGGCTGGGGATCCCTGACACAAGGGGAGCTTACATTCAATTTTAAGTTCTTCTACAGGCCTCAACCAGGTGCTCACAAGAAAAATTAAAGGTAAATCAGAGAGAGCCCTTCATCAATGGGGCAAGTGTGCAGGAGGTGACAAGAACTGGCTTGAAGTCCTAATTCCCCAACCTTTCTTTAAACACAGAGCAAAAGCCTAGAGCCACGAGGGGAAGGAAAGAAAGCCCTCTCACTCTAAGGTCCAGGCAAAAATCCACTGCTTCAGAGAACAGAAGCAAAATGCCTCTGCCTCTGGCAGAGGGGGAGAAAATAGTGTCAAGTCCCCAGGCACCGGCAAAGATACACTGATGCTAGAAAAAAGGCAGAGAAAAAAATTAATTCTGCCACTACTGGGGAGGGGGAACAGGAAAAAGTCTTGGGCAAAGGATCCTACACCAATACCAAAAGAGATCAACTACCACAGAGGAGGGAAAGGATATTCCTGGCAATAACCAACTATAAATATATGAAAGAAGTCGACTGCCATAAAGGAGAAAGAGCAGAAAAGCTAAGAAAGCCCCATCTCACCAACACTCGGAAACTTAGGGCCTGACCAGGATTGGGTCCGGACTAGAACAAAAGAACCTCAACCTGCCCCATAAGCAAAGCACTGGGTAATAAGCAACAATAATTACTGGGAGAGGGACAGGAACATAAAGAGAAATCTCTCCAATGCAGATATCCAAATACTGTTGAAAGATGAGGGTGGTATAGAAACACAGAAAAACCATGTAGTACTACATACCACACTTTAAACACAAGGAAACAGCAGCCACTGTTGGAGAAATTTGAAGCCTGTGGTACAATCAAGGTAATAAAGGCAAAAGAATCCAAACCTAGCTGGATTTGTGATTAGATTGACTCAATTTCCAATACAAACAGTCTAATGAAAGAAGAAAATCATTTCAATCTCTCCTACTCTTTCGTACATAATGATGAGCATTAAATAAAAAATTACACAAAAGCAAGAAAAAAAAAAACCCTTTGTCAAAAGATAAAGCAAGCAAAAGAATCAGCAATTATTCTGCTACTGAAACTATCAGACATTTAAAAATAACTACAGGGACGCCTGGGTGGCTCAGTTGGTTAAGCGGCTGCCTTCGGCTCAGGTCATGATCCCAGCGTCCTGGGATCGAGTCCCACATCGGGCTCCTTGCTCGGCAGGGAGCCTGCTTCTCCCTCTGCCTCTGCCTGCCTCTCTGTCTGCCTGTGCTTGCTCGCTCTCTCTCCCTCTATCACTGACAAATAAATAAATAAATAATCTTTTAAAAAAAAAAATAAAAATAAAAATAAAAATAAAAAAAAAATAAAAATAACTACAAATATGTTAAATGGTCTAGTAGGAATGACGGACAACATGCACAAACAGATGGACATTTTCAGCACTGAGATGGAAACTTCAAAGGAAGGAAAATATAAAAGATAGAAATAACACAGAGGAGGAAAGAATGAGTGAACTTAAAGACAAGAAAATAGAAATAATTCAAAATGAAACCATGGTGTAAAAAGAAGTGAGGGAAAAATACATGTCAGGGTACCCAAGAATCGTGGAACTGTACCAAAATGTCTTCAAATTCCATTCAATTGAAGCCCCAAGAAAAGGAAACAAACAAACAAAATGAGATACAAGAAATATGTAAAGAGATGATGGCTAAGAATTTTCTCTACTGAATCCAAGACAACAAACCAGCGAGCAAAAAATCCTACAGAATCCCAATCGTGATAAATACCAAAATGTACACACACAAACGAATATACATGGATACATCATAGCCAAAATGCAGAAAAACAAAAATAAAAATCTCAAAGGCAGAGGGGGAAAAATTACATACAAAGAACAAAGATCAAGATTTCCTTTTCTTCGGGAAATTATACAAGCAAAAAAACAATAGAGTAGAAAGATAAAAGCTGCACACAGAATTCAATAACCAGAAAAATATTTCTTCAAAAATGAATAAAAATGAATAAAAAAAGAATTTTTGGACGAATAAAACCTGACAGAATGCACTGCCTGCAGACACCAAAAATGTTTAAGGAAGTTCTTTAGGCAGGACTGAAAATTACCAGGTGAAAAGAAATGATGAGGATTATAAAGAGAAGGTAAATATAAAAGACTTTCTTTCTTGTTTTCTTTCTTTTTTTGGAAGATTTTATTTATTTATTTGTCAGAGAGAGCACGCACAAGCACAGGGGAGTGGCAGGTAGAGGAAGAAGCAGGCTCCCCACTGAGGGGGGGGGGGGAAGACACGGAACGGGACTCAATCCTAGGACCCTGGGATCATGACCTGAGCCGAAGGCAGACACTTAACTGACTGAGCCACCCAGGCATCCCAAGACTGGTTTTTTTTTTTTTCATATTTTTATTCATTTTAGAAGATTATACCAGAATACAAAAAATAATAATGTACTGCATATATACAGGTAAAATCATAACAACATAGAGAAGGTAGAAATTAAAGTATATGGTCAAAAGTGATCATGTGATACATGAAATAGTATAATGTTATTTAAATAAAGATTGTCGGAGCACCTGGGTGGCTCAGTCGGCTAAATGTCTGCCTTCAGCTCAGGTCATGATCCCCAAGTCTTGGGATGGAGGTTTCTCTGGTTTCTCTGCTCAGTGGGGAGTCGGCTTCTCCCTCTCCCCCTCCCTGCCATGTGTGCACGCACTTTCTCTCTCTCCTCTCTCAGATAAATAAAATCATTTTAAAAATAAATAAGTAAGTAATTAAAGACTGTCATAAGTTAAAGTTAGATTTTTTAAACTCTAGAGTAATGGTTCTCATACTCCCTCAGTGACATGTAGCAAAGCCCAGAAACTTTTTTTTTTTTTTTTTTTGAGAGACAGGGCACATATGCATAAGCAATGGGGTGGGGAGCAAAGGGAGAAGGAGAGAGAGTATTAAGCAGGCTCCATACCCAGCATGGAGCCCCAGACAGGACTCAATCTCACAATCCTGAGATTATGACCTAAACTGAAACCAAGAGTCCACCACTTAACTGCCTGAGCCACCCAGGTACCCTTGGAAACATTTTTGGTTGTCACAATGGGGGTGGGGAGTGGCTGCTACTAACATCTAGTCAACAGAGGCCAGAGATGCTACTGAAAATCCTACACTGCATATAGGATATCCCCTCCAGTCCTCAATAACAAAGAATTATCCAACTGAAAATACCAACAGTGCTAAGCTTGAGAAACCATGACTTAGAGCAACTGCTAAAATATATATGTATATACACACACATATAGGTATATAAACATACATATGTATGTGTATATGATTATACATGTATATATGTGTGTATACATATACATGTGTATCTAGACATATAGAATTAGCCAAGAGTATTATATAAAATGGAATTATGAAAAAGGGATTAATTCAACAGGAGGCAGGAAAAGAGGAAAAAAATAAATTTAAAATATCCAAAAATAGAAAACTAGCTGGGGTACCAGGGTAGCTCAGTCGGTTAAATGTCTAACTCTTGATTTTAGCTCAGGTCATAATTTTAGGGTCATGAGATCAGGTCCCACATCAAACTCTGCACTGGGCATGAAGCCTGCTTAGGATTCTCCCTCTCCCTCTGTCCCTCCCTGCACCTCGCCAATCACACTCCATCAATCTTTCTCTCTTAGGAAAAAAAAAAAAAAGGACTCAAAAAATTTTTAAAACATAAAAAAATAGAAAGCTAGCAAGATGACAGATTTATTAATGATTATATTAAATAAAAATTACCTAAACACCCAATTAAAAGATGGAGATTATCAGATCAAATTTTAAAAACAAGATCCAATTATATCCACAAGACACTTACACTACATAAGGATAAAGGATCAATTCACCAAAGACATAGCAATCCTAAATGTGTTTTCACTTAATAACACAGCTTTAAAATAAATGAAACAAAAACTAATAAAACAGGAGATTAGACAAATCCACAATTACAGTTATAGACCTTACTACTCCCCTGTTATTAATTGACAGAAGAAAAAGAAAATCACTAACGTAAAGAAGACTTAAAAACACTATCAACTGACTTGACCTAATTGGACATTTATAGAACATTTTACACAATGAGAGCAGAATACATATTCTTTTCAAGGGCACATGGAACATTCACCAAGAAAGACCATATTCTGAGCTACAAAATGAACCTCAAGATATTTAAAAGAATTAAAGTCAAATAATATATTTTCTCTGGCAAAAACAGAATTAAATCAGAATCAGTAACTGAAAGATAAAGAATCACCAAGGGTTAGAAATTAAACAACATACTTCTAAATATCCAAGGGTAAAAGAATAAGAGAAATTTTTAAATATTTTTAATTGAATGAAAATTAGAACATATCAAAATTTGTAGGATAACACTAAAGCATTTCTTAGAAACTTGGAGCAGTGATTGTTTATATTAGAGAATAAGCATGAATCAATACTATAGGCCTTCATTTTAGAGAAACAGGAAATGAAGAGTAAATTAAGCACAAAGCATTTAGAAGGAAGAAATGAAATTGAAAAAAAAAATAGAGAAAATCTATGAAACTGAAACCTAGTTCTTTGAAACATTAGATAAAGTTGAATAAACTTCCGGATGATCAAGACAAAAAGAGAGAAGCCACAAATTACTTGTATCAGGAATGAAAAGAGAATACCACTAGAGAGCTTATAGATATTAAAAGGATAACAAGAGAATATTATGAAGAATTTACGGCAATAAATTTTATAACTTCCATAAAATGTACCAATTTCTTGAAAGTTTGAAGACAAACTACCAAGTTCACTAAATGAAGAAATTAGATAATAAGAATAGCTCTTAATATACTAAGGACATTTAATTCATAATTTAAAACTTTCCCATGGAGGGGACGCCTGGGTGGCTCAGTTGGTTAAGCAGCTGCCTTCGGCTCAGGTCATGATCCCAGCGTCCTGGGTTCGAGTCCCACATCGGGCTCCTTGCTCAGCAGGGAGCCTGCTTCTCCCTCTGTCTCTGCCTGCCATTCTGTCTGCCTGTGCTCGCTCTCGCTCCCTCTCTCTCTCTGACAAATAAATAAAATCTTTAAAAAAAAAAAAAAAACAAAAAAACTTTCCCATGGAGGAGCCTGGGTGGCTCAGTGGGTTAATCCTCTGTCTTCGGCTCAGGTCATGATCTCCGGGTCCTGGGATTGAGCCCCACATCGGGCTATCTGCTGGGCGGGGAGCCTGCTTCTGCCTCTCTCTCTGCCTGCCTCTCTGCCTACTTGTGATATCTCTCTCTGTGTCAAATAAATAAAGCCTTAAAAAAAAAAAAAAAAAAAGCTTTAAAAAAAAACTTTCCCATGAAGAAAGCTCCAGGACAAGTGACTACTTTGGTGTATTCTGCCAAACATCTAAGAAAGTTATACCATATTACATAAGCTCTTCTAGAAATATGTAAGAAGAAAACACTTCCCAATTCATTTTATAAGCACTACTCGTAAATTTTAGCGTGACTCTGATATAAAAATCAGACAAAAGGAAAAAAAATCTTAAGAAAAGTAAACTATAGATAACATCCTTTCATAAACAGACACAAAATACCTTTTTTTTTTTTAAGATTTTGTTTATTTATTTGACAGAGAGAGAGAGAGTGAGAGTGGGAACACAAGCAGGGGGAGTGGGAGAGGCAGAAGCAGGCTTCCCAATGATCAGGGAGCCTGATGTGAGGCTCAATCCCAGGACCCCGTGAACATGACCAGAGCCGAAGGCAGACACCTAATGACTGAGCCACCCAAGTGCCCCAACAGACACAAAATATCTTAACCAAATATTATAAAAATGAATCCAGCAATATATAAAAAGGGATATATATCATGACCAAATAAAATTCAACCCAGGAATTTAATATAAATAATAGTTCAATATATGAAAAAACCCATCAATGAAATTTACCCTAACAATGGACTAAAACATAAATGATCATCTTAATAGACGAAAAAAAAGTATTAGAAAAAGCCCAGTCATTCATGATTCAAAACTCTCAGAAAACTAGGAACAGAAGGAAATGTCCTCAGCCTAGTATGACATGAATCTACAATAAACCTACAGCTGATATACATAATCATGAAAAATTAAATTATTTCCCTCTAGGATCAGGAATAAGGCAAGAACATCAGCTCTCACCACTCTTATTCACTGTACTATACTGCCAGTACAATAATATAAGAAAAAATAAATAAAAGCCTAGAGATGAAAAAAAAAAAAAACAGGATCAAAATGCTTTTTCACAAATGACAGAATTGTCTATACAGAGAATCCAAAGAATCCACTACTAAAACTAATGAAAAAATTTAGCAAAATTGCAGAATACAAAGTCAGTACACAAAATTCAACTATATTTCTATATGGCAGAAATGAATAATTACAAATGAACAAAACAGTAGCGATTATATTAACATCAAAAAATAGAATAAATATAACAAAATAAATGGAATATTTATATAAGAAATATAAAACTCTGAGTGAAAAATCAAAGACCTCAATAAATGAAGAAATACTATTTTCAAAGAACAGCTCCACCAATATTGTTAAAATAGCAATTTATAGATTTAAGTCCCAATTAAAATCCCAGCAGGTTTTTTTTTGTAAAAACTGATAAGCTGAGTCTAAAATTTACATGGAAATGCCAAGAACCTAGAATATTCAAAACAATTTTGGAAAAACAAAAAAGAACAAAGTTAGAAAACTTACACTACCTGTTTTCAAGACTTTCTATAAAGTGATAGTTATCAAGACACTGGAATTCTGGCATAAAAATAAACATACAAACCAAGGGAACAAAAGAGACAATCCAGAAACATATCTACAAATTCACAGTCAACTGATGGTCAACAAAAGTGCCAGGGTAATTCAATGCAAAAAGAATTGCCTTTGTTGGGGCACCTGGGTGGCTCAGTGGGTTAAAGCCTCTGCCTTCGGCTCAGGTCATGATCCCAGGGTCCTGGAATCGAGCCCCGCATCGGGCTCTCTGCTCTGCAGGGAGCCTGCTTCCTCCTCTCTCTCTGCCTGCCTCTCTGCCTACTTGTGATCTCTAATAAATAAATAAAATCTTTAAAAAAAAAAAAAGAATTGCCTTTGTAACAAATGCTGCTGGGACAACCAACAATCCATATGGGGAAGAAAAGAAGAAACTCAACTCATATCTCACATCTTATACAAAAATTAATAGACCTAAATATTTAAAAATGCAAACCTATAAAACTTCTAGAGGAAAATACAGGAGAAAATTTGGGAACACTAGGTTAGCCCAGGGGCTGTCAAACTTTTTCCGCAAAAGACTATACAGTCAATATTTTAAATTTTATGGGCTATTCAGTCTCTATTACAAATATTCAACTCTGTCACTATAGTATGAAAGCAGCCATAGATAGCAGGTAAATAAATGGGCATGGTCCTTTTCCAACAACACTTTATTTACAAAAACAAGCAGTGGGTTGAATCAGGTATAGTTTGCCAACCCAAGTTAGGTAAATAGTTCTCAGGTATGACACAAAAAGCACAAACCATAAAGGAAAAAACTGATATATCACAATAAAACAAATCTTTACATTCTGCTCTTCAAAAGTGTAATGAAAGTATAAAGACAAGTCACAAACTTGGATTAATAAGTATCTTGGCTTATTAAGAGTTAAAGGTCTTCAAAACATCTTTCTTTAGGGCTGTATTATGAGAATTTTCTGTTTTATTTTAGTTCCCCTGATCTGGAATATTTACTGATATATTTCCATATATATTACACTTAAGCCCTGGTAAACTTTGTGGAGCACAGTCTAGCAGAGGCTGTTGTAATTTAAAATCAAGATACTTGGAGAACCTGGGTGGCTCAGTGGGTTAAGCCTCTGCCTTTGGCTCAGGTCATGATCCCAAGGTCCTGGGATAGAGCCCCACATCAGGCTCTCTGCTCAGCAGGGAGCCTGTTTCCTCCTCTCTCTCTGCCTGCCCCTCCGCCTACTTGTGATCCCTATCAAATAAATAAATAAAATCTTTACAATAATAATAAAATCAAGATACTCTTTCTAAAATATTTTTTTAATTTTTTTTTTAAAAGAGTATCTTATTAATCCAAGATAAATTTATATACTGAGTCACGATGAAAACTGTGAGGCCCAGCATGGTCCCCCTATTTTCTATTAAATTAAGGTAATACTTTTTTTTTTTAAGACTTTATTTATTTGACAGATCATTTCCCGGGATCATGACCTGGGCCGAAAGCAGAGGCTTCAACCCACTGAGCCACCCAGGCACCCCAAGGTAATACTTTTTATTTAAAATTTATAACCTGTCTAATTTCTTGGATTGGTTACAAGTTAAAATACAAGGTAAAGAGGATTCATTACAATAAAACTATATAAATAAATTTTTAAAAATAAATAAAACTGGGCACCTGGGTGGCTCAGTGGGTTAAAGCCTCTGCCTTCAGCTCAGGTCATGATCCCAGGATCCTTGAATGGAGCCCCACATCAGGCTCTCTGCTCGGCAGGGAGCCTGCTTCCTCCTCTCTCTCTCTCTGCCTGCCTCTCTGCCTACTTGTGATCTCTGTCTGTCAAATGAATAAATAAAATCTTAAAATAAGTAAATAAATAAATAAAACTATAGAAACATTAGACACTGCAGCAGTCGGTATGGGCACTGACTACCATCTAAAAAATGGCTGCCATTGATTCCTTCTCACCCCTTATGCACATGTCACCCATCAAGAGCTGGGGCTGGAGGCACCTGGGTGGCTCAGTTGTTAAGCATCTGCCTTTGGCTCAGGTCATGATCCCGGAGTCCTGGGATCAAGCCCCACATCGGGCTCCCCGCTCAGCAGGAAATCTGCTTTTCCTTCTCCTATTCCCTCTGCTTGTGTTCCCTCTCTTGCTGTCTCTCTCTCTGTCAAAATAAATAAATAAAATCTTAAAAAAAAAAAAAAAAGAATTGGGATGAAGAACAGGGCATGGAGGGCAGGCGTGCCTGGCTCCATCAGTCGGAAGAGCAGGTGACTTTTAGTCTCAGTCAGGGTCGTGAGTGCAAGCCCCATGTTGGGTGTAGAGACTACTTAAATAAAAAAAACTTAGAGAGACAGGGCTTATGTCCCAGCTCCTTAAATCTTGGTTGGCCTAGTAACTTGCTTTGACCAACAGGATGTAGCAAAAGTGACGTTTTCAAGCTCTAGAAACTATAAGAATTGGCAGTTTCCCTTTTCTCTCCCTGAGAAGCTAGAAGCCACATAAGAGATCCAACTACCCTGAAACTATGATACTATGGAGAAGCCATGTGGAGACAGGTCTAAGTGCCAGACATGTGACAGAACCTTCTTAGACTATCCAGCCCTGCTCAGCCACCAACTGAGTGAGAGATCCTAGCTGAAAGTCACATAAGACAGAAGAATCCCCTAGCCTCGCACTGCCCAAATTCCTGATCCACAGAACTGTCAAAATAACAAATCAACATTGTTTTAAGACACTAATTTTGGGAGTAATTTGTTATATGGCAGTAGGCAACTGAACAGACACTATCTAGCTCACGATATCAGCAGCATATAAACACTGAGTATCGGATTTAGGTCTATGTTTTCCAGGTTGTAAGTTTTTAATTTTTAATTAAGAAGAAAACATAAATTTTGTACCTGAATCATATGCACTCCTATAAAGAATAACGAACCAAGCAGACTACAGTTTCAAATATAATTTTAGAAGATGTGCATCATTCAAATGATATTTCTTTCAGATCGATTCTATACAGACAAAGAGCATATCATTAAATCAGAATTCAGTACAGGCATTTTTGTATTGGGAAAAATGAGATGACATGGTCCTGATACTTTTGTTCTATGAAAACTTAATACAAGAAACCAGATGAATACATCATTAAGATATTCATTATACTATCTTCCCAGATTTGATATTTAAGTGAGTTTTTGATAGACACTCAGTAGCTGTCAGTTTGTGATTAAATCTTCCAGTAAGAACATACAGAATAAATACTCTATAAGACTAGTTAAAGTTAGAGAAGTATACATTAAGAGCCAAAACAATCTACCTTCCCCCTAGAACTGGTCCCACTGAGATCACCAATTTCTTTAATGCTGCACCCCATGAAAATTCCTTGGTCCCTGCCTTATTTAATCTTAAACATCCTCCACACAAATAAGCATTCCCTTTTAGTCACTAAGTGCAGCCCACACTCAAGGAATGGGGAATTAGGTTCCACCTCCTTAAAGAAGGGAAGTATCTGCATAAATTACTTTGAATTCTTCTGTACAGGATAAATAAATAAGTGGGGCACTCATATATTCAGTCACTTCTTTTAATCAGTATGGACTTAGGGATATTTATTTTATACTTTGGGTTATAATCCAATACTATGTTCTTTATTTTGTTGTTCACATTGTTCCTGCTAAGGCCACTGGAAACTCTTTCTGGCTGGTTCCTGTATCTTTTTGCCAAGCCCCTACATTTTGGGATTTTGAATATATTCTTACTTTCAGCACTACAAAATGTTCAAGGCATATGTTGCATATTCCTGCCCCACTCCTAGAATCAGCCATTTTCCAAGTAGCCTAATTCTTTTTATTGGAGAATGGTATTAGAGACCTAGATCTGGATCCTGGGTGTGCACCAGGGTGCCAATGCTTTCAGGCCCTCTCAGTAGACAGAGCAAAGAAATATATATGCGTATACTATGCCATTTATACACACATATCTATAATCATTTCTCTATTTCTATTAAGCTAAACATGACTGGTGCCTGCGTGGCTCAGTCAGTTAAGCATCTGCCTTCAGCTCAAGTCACGATGCCAGGGTCCTGGGTTTGAGACCTGTGTCGGGCTCCCTGCTCAGCGCAGAACCTGCTTCTCCCTCCCCCTCTGTCCCTTTCCCCTACTTGTGGACTCTCTCTCAAACAGATAAATAAAATCTTTAAAAAAAAAAAAAAAAGATTTATTTGACAGAGAGAGAGAGTGCGCGCAAAGCAGGGGCCGGGGGCAGCAGGCAAAGGGAGAAGGAGAAGCAGGCTTGCCGAGCAGGGAGCCTGATGCGGGGCTCAATCCCAAAACCCTGGGATCATGACCTGTGCCAAAGGCGGATGCTTAACAAATGAGCCACCAAGGCACCCTAATAAAATGTTAAAAAAAAAAAAAAAAAAAAGAGCTAAACAAGAATTCGTATTGATGTCTCTAATCCAATACCACATGCTTATCTGTAATCTCACTCTCCAAAAGTGAGAAACCTGGCTCCCACAGTTTACCAACCATTCATTTATTTGTTTGTTTAATACCAGTATACACATACAATGGTTTCAGAATTGTTAGCCCACACTCTTCCGAATTTTTGTCTTACTATTTTGTCATTACTTCTGAAAGTCTTATTAGAAGAATCCTCATTTTAAGTAAATGTTCCTAAGGTCTTTCACTTAAATCATCTCTTCCCTCTTTACACATTCTACACAGGTGATCTTTCAAATCCATGACTTCAGCTACCTTCCAAATCAGTATCTCTAGCCCAGATCCCTCTCCTAAACTTCAAATCCACTTATCCATCTTCTGGATTGGCACCTCAAACTGAACTTATCATCCTTCTCTAATCTTCTCTGGGGTTCCCCTATGAATGGCATCACCATCACGTACCTATTCACAAGCCAAAAATCTAAGATCGGATCTGTCGTCTTCCCTCTACATCTACCCAATATCAACGAAAGCCTAATCTTTCTCAAATCCACCTACTACTCACCATGCCATGATCCTATCATAGGCAGCCCAGGATCACCTCTGACTCAGAAGTATTTGTTAGAACAAACAAGTAAGACAATGCTCTGAATGATCTTACTACCCTTAATTTTACTGGGCTCTAATCTGATATTCTCCCCACTATAGCTTGAGTCATCTTCCTAAAAACAAACCAAATCACATCACTTTTTCATGACTAAAATCTTTTAATAATTCCCCATTCCTCCCAAGATAATGCCCAAGGGCCTCAACATTGTTTTCAAGGTTCTGCATGATACTGTCCCTCATTACCTCTCTGGTGTCTTCTGTTCCTTTCTCCTACTTTGTAATCTTGATGCAATCTACTAATCCGAAATCTTTTCAACTTCTCTCTCCTGTCTTCTTGTCTCAACACAGACATTTCTTCTTCAGAAAGTCAGCTTCTGCTCTGTCTATGCTCACGTTCCACCCTGCAGGCTACCCACTGTAGCATCCACTGTACTACACTGTACCTACCCGGTTCTTGTATCACTCGCTAGACTCTAAGCTCCATCAGGGCAAAATTCATATGACCTTGTTGAGTCTACTGTATCCTCAGAGCCTAGCTCTCTGCCTAGTACAGAGTAGGAACACAATAAATGCTTAAAATAAATACTTGAGTTTCTGTTTTTGCTATTTCTGTGCCTTAGCTTTAATGACTTTTTCACAAGTAATGACTCTTTTACAAGAATTAAATATCTTCTGTAAGGTACACAGTTTATTATTAATCTGTTAAATCAAGTTTACTAATTGTATTATTGATACTTTTTTTCAAAAAAGATACAAAACCAGTATTATTTCTGAAATCTGTCTGGAAATCTCTATTTGCCTTTATATGTAAATGACAGTATGGTAAATTATGAAACTCTGGGTTCATACCCTTTTCCCTCACAGTCTAAATACTGCAGTAGTTACCAAACTCCAAACCAAGAACTAATACTATTTGGTGATGAAATTTTTACTATTCCCCAACTCAGCAAAATCAATAAAAGTGAGTGTTGCTCACACTAAAACAAAAATTATTCCATTGTTTGCTTTATACTTTATGTCCTTATTTAGTCAAAAAATGTTTGAAAATTTACGTTAATCACTCAATTTTCTATCAGCATTTTATTGGCCCATAAATCCAAAGGTCTAGAATTCTCTGGTTTGGCATTTTCATTAAATATAAGACTAGATTCCAATCTGGTTATCTTTTCCTTGAAAATTATTTTGCTTTCCTCCAAGAATACTTGTGGAATTCTCTCTCATCCTTGAACATCAGAAATGTGACTAGCATAATCACGCTTCTTTGCCATTTGGTGAGTTCTTTTAAAATACAAGTCATCAGTTTAGCAATATTTTCAACACATACTCTTGAGTATTTCTTGATTATTTATAATCATCTCTGTCTCTTCCTTCTAGAACACTCAATTTTTGTATATCATATCTTTCGGATCTATCTACTATGTCTATTATTCTTTTTTGTCATGATCCACTCTGGAACATTATTTGAACTAATGTTCTAATCGACTAATATGATTTCCTGGTTATGCGATTACTTTTCGCTATTATTACTTATTTTAGTTCAAAATTAATGATTTTGTCTTCCAAAAACTTTTTCCTGTTTTCTGAATGCCCGTTGTTCATGACAATCCTCTCTTAAATTTCGCTGAGTCTAAGAATTCGGATTTTTAGCATCTGGCACAGAGCCCTAACTACATTGCAGAGAGTTATCTGCTATGAAAATTAATTTAATTAATTTAATTCCTTCTTTTGAACTGCCATCTTGTCTCCTATGTTTTTCTGTTTGTTCATACCTACAAGGATGGCCACATATTTTCAGAATCAAGGTAAGAAAAGCTCTCTTAAGAATTACTTAGATCAGTGTTAAAATCTTTTTCAGAAAATCTTCCCTTAAGGTCAAGTCTGGAAACCCAAAAACCAGCTGGGGCCACAAGCTCTCTGACTACTAAGGCTGGCCTTAGTAATAACCTCAATGCAGTTAGTGGACTGGCCCTCTGTGTTTGTCCAGATGAGGTTCAGGTGCACACAAACAAATACCCACGGCTGACAGAACAGAGGTTTATTTTTCTCTTACATAAGACATCTGGAGGTAGGAACATCACGATACACTGACAGCTCAGTAGTCACCACCGATTCCCTCCTGTTCTATCTTTTTGCTCTGCCTTACCCCATGGCATCTATGCTCAAAGTCATCTAATGGTCAAAAAATGATCATGGCATCTCCAGAAATCACATCCATGTCCCAGACAGAAGAAAGAAGGAAGTGGCGAGAGCTCCTTCTGAGGCTTCCCAGATGACACCATCTCTTTTAAAAGAGCTTTCCTAGAAGTGCTACCCTAAGACTTTTGTTTACAGCTGCTGGGAAATATTTTATAGTTAGGCTTAATAATGTGTACATACTATAGTAGTAATGTTACTAAAAATGAAAGAGAGGACAGACACTAGGTTGGCAACCAGCACTCAATCCCAACGTTTTTCTCTCTCTCCAGAATAAGATTCTAGTTTGCCAACACCTCTCTCTCTCCCCTTTTTAAGATTTTATTTATTATTTATTTGACTGAGAGAGAGAGTAAGAGAAAGAGAAAGCATGATGGGGGGGTAGAGGGAGAGAGGAAGAGGGAGAAGCAGACTCCCTATTCAGCAGGGAGCCCAATGCAGGACTCGATTCCAGGACCCTGGGATCATGACCTGAGCTGAAGGCAGACACTGAACAGACTAGAGCCACTCAGGTGCCCCTACCAACATCCCTCTAGATATGAAGTCGAACAACAGATGTTACATGTATTTCACCAGGGCAGGATACTTAACTCTTCCTGTAATCAAAACATAATACCCCAATTAATATATTTTAAGGTTGCCCAAATTTCCCCAAAAGTCATATCAAAATTCTGATTATCTAAAATGTGCTTCTTGGGGGCACCTGAGTGGCTCAGAAAGTTAAGCATCTGACTCTTGATCCCAGCTCAGGTCTTGATCTCGCAGTCATAAATTCAAACACCACAATGGGCTCTACATCCAGCATGGAGCCTACTTAAAAATAATAACAATTTAAAAATAAAATAAAATGTACTTTTTTGGCCAGAACTACTCCAAAATGGGATTTTGAAACTAAATGCAATTGATTCTACAATGACTCTTAATTGAACATCTTCAATTCAATTTTCAAGTTAAAGACACAAACAGACCTTGAAAGACTTGTGGTATCAAGTAGCTGAGGAGAGAGAACATAAAAATAAATGAACAAAAAAGGAAAGATATATAAATCTTTCCAGACAAAGAAAAGAAAAAAAATAAGTGCCACAGAAATGTGGAGCTAGGAGAAAAGTTCAAGGGTGGAATGGGAGAAGGTCAAAGGAGAGAATGAGAGAACACCCCTGACAATGGTTGTTAAGAAACAGGTCAGAAACTAGCAGAGAAGAGAAGCTGGAGAAGAAAAAAGGACTAACAGAAGAACATCCCTCCTCCAACCCTGCACCCACCTCTATTCCCTGCTCCCAAAGACCTTGCTCCTCTACAAAACCTAAGTCTGCAGAATCTGTTTTCACAGCCTCTACTACCTTACCTCCCATGCATTCTTCTCTTTTAAGATTTTAGGTATTTGAGATAAAGATGGGGGCTGGGGGGCAAAGGAAGAGGGACAGGCAGACTCTCCTCTGAGCACTGGTGGAGAAGAGCCCACGTGGCACGGACACCAGGCTTGATCCCAGGACCCCAAGATAATATCCTGAGCAGAAGGCAGACAATTAACACACTGAGCTACCCAAGCGCCCCCAACGTACATTCTTGAACTCACTTCAATCTGGTTTTAGCCCCATCACTCCACTGAAGCTGCTCCCCACCTTCCCTGAACTGCCAAATCACCACTCAACCTTCATTTACCCTCTGGTAATCTGACATTGTTGACCACTCCCTTACTTCTCTGGTTTCCAAGACGTTACTCTTCGTGTACCTCTTACTCTTCCAACCCTCCCCTGCATGTGCTGGCTCTTCTTCATCCACAGACCTCTCAAATGGAAGCACTCTTTCTGTCTCAAAGTCTGCATGGCTCCTGAGCAAACTCACCTACGAGCATGACCACCCACACCACTATCACCAATATAGGACTTCCAAAACTCACTTAAACTTGAACACTGGAGTTCTCAATCCACATATCCACTAGTTTAAGAGACAACACTTCACCCAGTTGTCTCACAGGCACCTCAATCTCAACATGTCCAAGTGAGAGAACACTACCCCCAAAAAAACGGCTTTTACTCCTGAATTTGCTAGTTTGGCTTCTGGCAATGTTACTTCTCCACTTAACCAATCAAGAAACCTAGGAATTTTCAAGATTCCTTCTTCTCTCATTCCCACACCCAAGGGTCTTATTAACTCTGTATTTTTAACAACATCTCTTATATTTGTTTCCTCAGCTCTATCTCTACCACTACTATCTTCATTCAGGATCTCATTGTATCACTGGATCACCAGCAAGAGCCAGTTCTCTCTGCTACCAATCATGCGCTGTTCTAATCCATTCTCCCCTGGCACCAAATATTGTTACATTTCAACAACCATATGTCTCATTCCTCAGATCTCTAACTGACTCTTCCCAGTAAATGCCTACTCTTGTTTTATAATCACTTGCTTTTGTTAAAAATATAATAAATTCCTTATTTAATATTATTAGCTAAACTTATTTTAGAACTCTGTTCTAGTGACTTTTTACTTGACTCTGAGTTCTTCTGTTTGTGGATTCTCTTGCACAGTATTTGCTTTCCTGAAACATTTGGGGATTCTTATCCTTGTATTTGGGATTCTGTTACATTCTGCTGGCTTCTGTTGGTACTGCTTATTCAGGAAGCAATACTCTTTTCATATTGTTTTCAGGAAGAACAGAGGAAGAGCAGACAGGATGTCTCAGAGTCTGGTCTTCCACATGTGAGTACAGCCAGTTACCCATGGTGCTTCACCATCTCACAGACCCAGGCTCCTCCGTACAGTTCTTGCATGGAAACAGACCTTTCACTTGGTCCAAATTGATGTTAGAATATACATAGGTTGGAGCTGCTTATGTTACAGTAACCACCTTACTGACCACTCTAGTACCCTTCATGCTCCCAGTTTCCCCCATCTCTGGATATGAGTGTTACCCACTGGACCTCCTATTTTCAGAAATTCTTCACAGTTTCTGATTTACAAAGATTTCCCCTTCTTATTTTTATAGATGACTACATATACATTTTTCTGTTATTTTTACATATTTGGTGAAGGAAAGCAAACAGGTATTAGTGTTTAGTCTGTCTTCTTGAAACTGTCACCCCCCCCCCCGCAAAAAAAGCAGTCACATCATAAGTCTATCCCTTTCCTATCTTAAAACCCTTTATGGGCTCTCAACTTCTACAGATAGACTCTAAATGCCTTAGTATCGCATTCAAAGTCCTCCACAGTATGGCAGATGACTCCAAACATCTTCCCATTCCCCATGCAATACCCCTCACGCGGTTTGGCCAGTCATACCTAACTACTCAGAGTTGGCCATATACAACATTCTTTTTTTTCATGCCTGAAGGCCTTCATACCTTAGTATTTCTCATTTCTTTTGTCGTTAATGCTTCCTCCTCCAGCCTCTTTTTAGTTGTCTAGGCATCCTTTAAAACCCAGCTTCAAAAGGGTAGGAAGAAATGCCTATCAAGGTATTAGGAGTGGTTGTTTTCCTAAGTTTTGCTTATCCATATTTCCTAGTTTTTTGTTCACATTAAGAATCTACTACTTTTGGGGCACCTGAGCAGTTCAGTCAGTTAAGCATCCCACGCTTGGTTTTGGGCCAGGTGGTGACCTTAGGTCATGGGACTGAGCTCTGCATGGAGCTCGGCACTCAGCATAGAGTCTGCTTCGGACTATCTCTCCCTCTTCCTCCTGCTCTCTTTCTTTCTCTCAAGTAAATAAAATCTTTAAAAAGAAAAAAGAATCTACTACTTTTTTTGAGGGAGAAAGTAAGTTTTTTTCATTTTAGAAGTCTGGTCAGGGGCACCCCGCTCTGTAAACCCTTACTTGACTAGCCAAAAAAGTTTTACTTCCTCTTCCTGCCACCACACTGCCGTGTTACACCCCTTTTTTTGTCCTACTGTATTAAATGTTTTTCTTCCCCTACCAACCTATAATCTCCTTGAGGACAGAGTTCTATGTCTTCTTGATCTTCCTAGAGCCCAAAAGAACCTGAAATTCTGCACATGTGTCATAAATGTTTGCTGGATAAATGAATAAACAACAAAACTGGGAGAATTAGCAATGGGCAGTTTCACAATCATACAAACTTATCTTGGAAAGTCATTTAACTTTTCCCCCAAGAAAAAAGAAAAGGGAAAGTATACACAGACATTTAGAGGTAGTGAGGAAAATGTAACAATTATGCAATGGTTTTAAATTGGAAAAGATTTTAAGAGATTAGCACATGCAAGCCCTCAGGTTACAGATTAAAGAACTGCATCCCAGAGAGGGAGGTAAAATGATCTGCTCAAGCTCAGAACACCGAACAGAACATGGATTCGAATCCCTATTTTCTAATTCCCTTTACAAAGCTCATTCAACTTTACTGACTTATCCTACTACAGTTGGTGTCATATGAGGCTTGGGAAGGATCATACCACCTTAGCAGCTGAATACTGCTTGAAAATGAAAGTTTTCCCAACGTATATCATCACCTAATTTTAGTCTATCAACATTTGGCCATGGTTTGTCTTCGAATGAGACTTCTCTTGGAGGCAGCTACTCATGCTCAAACTGGGGAAGGAAAGGTTAAAAAGCATTCATTCAGGCCATAGATCTGATTTTACCAGGTGACCAAATACCAAACACAGATACAAGATTTGCTTTCTGTGGATCTATTCTGTAATTTTATCAGACATCCTAAAAAGCAAACAAGCCAACAAACACAAAAAAATCATCTCTTAACATTCAAAGTAAGATCAATTTCCCACACCTGTACAGTTGTGGGCTTACAAGGAAAGAAAGGGGGTTTTGTCAGTTTGCTTGTGGTAATGGGCTGTTCCCTTACCCCATCCTAGAAACAAAATGTTAGCATAGCTGTCAACTGAGCAGTCCATCATGGCTACTGTACAACACTAGAGAAGCTGTAAGATCATTTTTTGTTAGGAGGCTTTAATGCTGCTAAGATGAGGCTATAAAGAAATCTGATATTATAAAAAAAAATCCCCACAAAACTTTGTATCCAAAGCAATCAACCTCTTTTAAGAGATATCTTCTATCTAAAATATTCATAAGTACATTTCCTTTACCTTACATTTCAACCTCAAGACATTTCTCAGTCCCTCCTCTCCTTACCAGCACAGAAGAGGTCTGCAGAGGTCCTACACATCCAAGTCCGAACACGTGTGGACTCTGGACTTTGCCATTTTAAAGGAAGTACTGAACAAAGTAAAAGGAAAATGCAAACTAACTTAGCTCGAGACAGACAAACGGCAATGCCTTGACTGTTATTATATTTAATCTGCATAGGCATGATAAACTAAGGGGAAATAACCATACGAAAGCAAAAGCGAGATTAAGAATATTGGGCCTCACTAGGAACAAAAAAAATCAATAAGCCCCCTGAGAGAACAAAAGCCAAATCTGAAACACAGACCCAGGGCCATACCACTACAAAAGTAAAGTATAAGAAACAGATGTGTCTTTATTTCCCAAAATAAATACCCGATTACCCAGAAATTTCATAGTGTTAGTCATAATAAAAATTCTCTCACTAAAATGTCATAACATAAATAAATGGCAAAGTGAATGTAATTATTAAAACAGGGATTCATCTCTAACTTTTAATGATAAACAAACTGATCTTTTTTTTGTTGTTGTTTAAATCAAAACTGTATTGAAAACATTTCTACACTTCTTCAAATATTCTAATGACCAGTAAAAATGGCACAAAAAAATGTTATCTTTTGTTATTGTTAATTCTAAAAGTGGAAATCTTTGG
This sequence comes from Mustela lutreola, assembly GCF_030435805.1. Lineage (NCBI taxonomy): Eukaryota > Metazoa > Chordata > Mammalia > Carnivora > Mustelidae > Mustela > Mustela lutreola. Next base: position 127,506,428 of record NC_081298.1, read on the forward strand.
TTGCAACTCTCATGTCCTTTGCAGTTTTTAGTGAGAAACCAATATTGGTTGAGAATTTCTTAGTTCCTGGGGAATGTTACACTGAGAACTTAAATAATCTGAGAAATTTAATTTTTAAAAATCTGCAATATGCTATGTATGACTAAAAAATATGTGTATTTTACCAGTAGCTAAATTATCTAAGAGCTTAAGTTATGTCATTATGCTAAATGTGGCTGATTTTGTCATAAAATTAGCAGTTTTTACAGCATAACCATCAGAAAAAAATATCAGGTGGATAAATGAGGACAATACTAAAAAGAATACACAAATGGTACACGGAGCTCTCAGATATCCTCCCAGAGAAAAAAATGGTAGAAAGGAAGTGGTTAGGACACTTCCAGGCAGAAAAGCTGTCCATAAACCTTGGCCCTATAAAATGCTAACTAACCACTCAATATCCACCACGAGCAGCCTGTGGTGGCCGGCCTCAGTGCTCAGCCTCAGGCTGCCCTGTTAAATATTTTTTTCAATGACTTGCTCCAAGAATCAAAAATCTATTCATTGGATCTCTTAAAAACATAACACTGAGTAAGCTAGACAATGTAATAAATGAAAAATTTAAATGGTAAATTATCTAAAGGATAGACCACTGCGTTAAAAACAAAGAAGAACTAAATTAAAGGTGATATACTTGCTATTAAATTTTTAAATGTTCTTTGTAAACATTTAATAGATGAAAAAAGTATGTAAAAAATATGTAGCCAATAAAGAATACTATACAGCAAACATTTATGTTATAAATCACTAGAATAAAGCATATGAAAGTTCTTTCCCAGGATGCCTGGGTGTCTCATTCCGTTAAGCGTCTACCTTTAGCTCGGATGATGATCTCGGGGGGCCTTGGGATCAAGCCCCCTGCAGGCTCCCTGCTCAGTGGGGAATCTGCTTCTCCCTCTGCCCCTCCCCCTGCATGCTCTCTCGTTCTCTCGCTCTCTCTCTCTCAAATCAATAAATAAAATCTTTTAAGATAAAGTCCTTTCCCTAGGTTATTTCATGTACTTCTCATAACAATCGCAGTAATGAGGCATTATTGTCCTCATTTCATTTAAAAACAAAAACAAGAGAGACCTGGCTTGCTTGGTCAGTATAGCATGTGCCTCTTGATCTCTGAGTTTTTTAAGTTCAAGCCCCATGCTGAGTATAGAGGTCACTTAAAAATAAAATCTTTTAAAAATAAAAAATAAAAACAAAAACTAAATCAACAATCCAAGGATACTTTATTAATAAATGGCAAAACCCAAATCTTTTTGCCCTTAACATCCATGGCTTGATTTCCTACACCATTCTCTTCTCCAAGGTTAAAATAATGACAGGAAAACCTGGCTTAATAGCCAATTATGAAAATAAATACACAGGTATATAAATAGTTAAATACATAAACAAAATCATCTATAGGTTTACATGACCAAAGCAGTTAATGGAAACAAAATGTAGGATATAGTCATTTAAAAGACCCCCCCCACACAAAAAAAGCAAACTTGGACTATCTTGATCACACTGACAAAATAGACCCTTTCTAATCTCAGTCGATCATGATCACATTTAAACCATTAGATGAGGTCTTTGAATACCATGATTTAAAGGACTTAAACTTAGAGATTATCTAAGAAAGATTTCCAAGTCTGAAAACAACGGCATAGAAGAAACAATAGGCTATGGAAATTAGCCTGAAAAAGAGAAGCATATGGGAAGACAGAATAGCTATCATCATAAAGAGACATTGAAATCATCATCGAATATCTGAACTCTCGACATATCAAAATGGACAGAGATGTGTTCTATATGACTTCAGAGAGTATAACCAGGACCAGTAAGTAGATAATGCAAAGTCAACCTCACAATCATTACTAAAGTTAAACGGAAGAGAGATGGACTAAAAAAAACAAAGGTCCCAGGGGGTCAAAAGATACAAACTTCCAGCTATAAAATAAGTAAGTCATGAGGATGTAACATGCAGCACAGTGACTACAGTTAGTATTATTGTAGCGCATATTTGAAAGTTGCTGAGAAAATAAATCCTAAAAGTTCTCATCACCAGAAAAACAAAAAAAAATTTAATTATGCATGGTGACAGATGGTAATTAGAATTATTTGATAATTTCAGTGTATACAAACATCAGATCATTATACTGTATACTGAAACTAATATAATATCAATAATATGTCAATTATACCTCAATTAAAAAAAAAAAAGGTTCCTTACAAATGTCGCATTCTTTTTCCCTAATCTTTATCTTTAAAATGAAGTTTTTGTTCTCTAAAACAAATTGTGTTATATGCATATTCTTATGAAAGAAATGTCACAAATAATGGTCCAATTGGCAGGCTAGTCCACAAACACTTATTTTACAAAGCTGTACTATAATATTAACTAGAGTGGAGTCACATTTTATTTGCTTTTATCTTTCCCAAATTCAACCTAACCTTCACCTCTATACTAGTCTCCCAAACATGGAAAATGAAACTACATTGAAGAACCAACCTAAGTCCTGAGCATGTGAGCAGGAAGTCATCAGAACAAGACAGACTTAAAGGGAAAAAATGTCCTTTTTCCCTTAAAGTGATTTCTCCCTAAAGTGTCATCTCTATTAATTTTTTACTAAAGTAATTTTTCTTTTGTGAATCCCACATTTCTGCACAGCACTCTCCATGCCCTTCTTCCCTAATCTCAGTACCCTCAAACTCCCCTACACTTTAGAACCCTACTCTGGCCCTACTCTGGCCCTACTCTGACCTTACTCTGGCAGCCCCAACTTACCGTGATACCCCGATCTCCGTTTGCCTCAGTGGCTCAGTCAGTTAAGTGTCTTCAGCTCAGGTCATGATCCCAGGTTGAGTCCCGCATTGGGCTCCCTGCTCTGTGGGAAGCCTACTTCTCCCTCTGCCTCTGCCTGTCTCTCATGAATAAATAAGTAAAATCTTTAAAAAAAAAAAAAAAAAAAAAAACAGAAAACTCCAATATTACATTTCTCACTTCTAATCACAACTAGGAGTAGAGAGGCAATCTGACTGGAACAGATTATAAACCCTTACCTTAACCAGAGGTATCTTAGGAGCAGGTATTTGTCTACCCAAATCAACATTTAATAGAATTTCAAGCAACATAGCAAAGTAAAATTTAAGAAATCATCATGGCAGTGAGGATATTTTTATGTAAAGTCCATCATAAGCCTGTCTGAAATCAGTTCCTAAAAGTGAATTCTGTTTCATAACTTTTCCCTTTCCTCTAATTCTGAGCCTTCAACTTCTCTAAAAGTATATGGTTTTTAAGAACTGTATCCCTGGGGCGCTTGGGTGGCTCAGTGGGTTAAGCCTCTACCTTCGGCTCAGGTCATGATCTCAGGGTCCTGGGATCGAGTCCCACATCGGGCTCTCTGCTCAGCGGAGAGCCTGGTTCCCCCTCTCTCTATGCCTGCCTCTCTGCCTACTTGTGATTTCTCTCTCTGTGTGTCAAACAAATAAATAAATAAGATCTTTTTTAAAAAATTAATTTAAAAAAAAGAACTGTATCCCTGATTTATGGGCAGAGGGAGTCTGATAATAAATAGGACTGGGAAAAAATGGCTTCCATTGGTACTTATGTAAATGAACTGTAATTAGAGAAAAACCCTGAATGGATAAATAAAACATTAATTAGTTAGGAAAATTCTAAGAATGAGGAAAATGAGTCTGTACACTTTTCTTAGGCTTACATGACATCTGCTCCCCCAAAAAGCATAAAAAAATGTGTTAGAAAGACAAAAACAATCTATTTATCAGCTTTAAATATACGTATAAATGATGATGTCGGGGGAGCTGGTTAGGTGTAATAAAACCAACTGGGAGAATACTGAGGGAAAGGTAGAAGGACACAGTCAACATTGAAATGAATGGACAATCCAAATACAAATAAATAATCTACCTAAAGATAATCATGACTTGACTGAACATAAAATATAGTATTCTCTTTTTTTTTAATTTTAAGATTGACTTGTTTTAGAGAGAGAGTATGTGAGTAGGAGGGAGGGGCAGAGAGAGAATCTCAGACTCCCACTGGGTGCAGAGCCCACTGAGGCTAGAACCCACAATCCCACAACCCTGACATCATGACCTGAGCCGAAAACAAGAGTTGGATGCTTAACTGACTGAGCCACCCAGGCGTCCCTGTAAAATATATTATTCTGAATTTATATGTATAAAATGTTTAGAACAGTGCCTGGTATGTAATAAAGTCTCAAAAAGTGTTCACTTCTATAACTATTAGTTTATAGCACCTGTTGTTTATAGTTTAAATAATTCTAAGTACTCAATCCTATACTTTCCTAAAAGTGATGAATAACACATATTTAAGATAAATACAAACTAAATGTATTACCTCTTTCAGGCTTTTGGAAGAACCTTCCTCAGGTTACAATGATGTGTTACACTACAAATTATTAGAAAACACGATATTGCTAATGATTAAAGTTGAACTTCACTTTTTTCATCCTTCACAATCGTCAGTCCTCTTCCTGTCTATTTTAATATCTGGCCAAAACAGCCCTCAATGCACTTTTTGATTACTGCATCCTTTTGCTCAGCTGTCCTTCCTCCTCCCATTTCTACCCCACCCCAAATCAGGACCCAACATCTAGTTCCTACAGAGTTGGGCACCAATCTGGTATAATCTCTTTGTAGCTTCAAAACACCTCTACTCCGTCTCCTGATCAGGCACCATTATAATAACTGCTGCGGTATGTGCCTCCACTATAGTCTGACAGGTCCTGGAGAACAAGGCCCACGTTTTCCTCATCTTTATGAGGCTGGCACACAAACCTGATGCTAAAGCCTTCTAAATGCTGAATGGATGACTCTATCCTTCAGAAATAAACTACGTGACAAGAAATAGTTTGATAAATCATAGCTCAACTAGATGAAGTATTACATAGTTACTGAATCATTATAAAAATTAAGTCATTATGAAGACTCAGTAATCTTTGTTAGAGAGGGTGTGTATCATTGTGATTGAGGGCGCAAGATCTGGAGTTAGGTAGGCCCAGGTTTCACGCATTCATTCAACAAACATTTAATGAGCGACCACTTTAAGTCAGGCACTGTTCTATCCTGGCCTCAAAGAATTTATATCCCAATGTGAAGAGGCAAACAATAAACACAATTAAATAAGTAAATTATACAGTACTTTGTAAGATGACATTAAAATATATATATGGTGATATATATTAAGGGGTTTAAAAAAAAAAGCAGGGAAAGGGATTGTGAATGAAGAGGAAGGAAAGGGGAAAATTATAACACTAAACAGGATGGTATGAGTAGCCCTCCTTGACTCAAGATTTGAACAAAGGCTTGTGGAGTTTAGCAGTATATCCAAGAAACTGCCAGAATGTTTTCCAAAGTAACTGCACCACTTTATAGTCCCACCAGTGTTTGAAGATTCTGATTTCTCCACATTCTCATAAATACTTGTTATCATCTACTTTTTTAGATGTGAAGTGGTATCTCTTTCTGCTTTGGTTTACATTTCTCTAATGGCTATTTTTTTCCCACACTCTTAATGATATCTTTCGAAGGTCAGAAATTCTCAATCTTGATGATATCCAATTTATCAGTTCCTTTTCTAGATCACATCTTCTGTGCTGAACCTAAGAAATCTCTGCCTAACCAATGGTCACAAAGGATTTATACTATTCTTTTTCTAAAAAGTTTTAGGTTTTATATTTAGTTCTATGATCCATTTGGAGTTAATTTTTTTCTTTTACTATGGTACAAAATACGGATCAAAGTCCATTTTTTTGCATGTAGATATCCAACTGTTTCAGCACCATTTGCTGAAGAGTGCCCTTTTGCCACTGAACTGCTTTGGTACCTTTGTCAAAAATCAATTTCACATATGTGTATGGATCTATTCCTGTAGTTTAACAGAGAATGTAAAATATAATATAGTAAAAAAAAAAAAAAAAGTATAAATTCAAATCCCTACAATTGCCAAAGTAACAAAGTGTATAAATGGGGCAACTTTAACCCAACAGGAAGAAGTGTGGACTATATCTGACTGAACAGAATATATCCCTAAAGCACTAAATTCAACAGATATTAAACACTGTGCAGAACAAACAAAATAGTGTGCATATGTGGTTACAGGGTGTGTGGAGAAAAAACACTGGCATATTAACATATTAAAGATACATCCAAAATGGGAAAAAGCAGGATAGAGAGTAGAGTACATTGTAGAAAAAGCTAGAGAGGCAGTTTTTTTTCTTTTAAAGATTTGATTTATTTATTTGACAGAGAGAGACGACACGTAGGCAGAGAGAGAGAGAGAGGGAAGCAGGCTCCCTGCTGAGAAGAGAGCCCGATGGAGGGCTCTACCCCAGGACCCTGAGACCATGAACTGAGCCAAAGGCAGAGGCTTAACCCACTGAGCCACCCATGTGTCCCAGAGAGACACTTTTAAATCAAGAGGTGAAACAGAGGGAGTACCAGAGAGGGAGAAAGATGGCCCTAACAGATGGGAGAAGAAACTAAAAGGTCAGATACCAAACTGAGAATTAAAGGGGGTTAGGCCAAATTTTTTTTTTATTTTTTTTTAAACCTTTTTTTTTTTTTTAAGATTTTATTTATTTATTTGACAGAGAGAGATCACAAGTAGATGGAGAGAGAGGCAGGCAGAGAGAGAGAGAGGGAAGCAGGCTCCCTGCTGAGCAGAGAGCCCGACATGGGACTCCATCCCAGGACCCTGAGATCGTGACCTGAGCCGAAGGCAGCGGCTTAACCCACTTAGCCACCCAGGTGCCCCCAAATTTTTTTTTAAATGTAAACTGTACTAATAAGATTCTTACTAACATTTCATAAAGGTGGCCATTAATTAGGCTCACTTATCAACAATAACATAGTTATTTGCATTTACAGCTTAGTGAACTTTTGTCTTTGCTCCTCCTCAATTCAAAAAGGAAAAAACCTATTCATATTCATAAAGAGAAAAAATATATTTTGTAGGTCAGGGTCCATGTCATTTGTGCCATTATAGTCTGCAGAGCAAAGTTCAGCCTGTTTACCAGCAGGCAGCCCACACGTAGGAGGTCACATTCAGGCAGCTCAGAGTTGACTGACTACTGCTGCAGAGCCGCTATGGCTGTTCCTCCCTGACAGACTAAGAATACCTTCTTTCTTGAAGGAAATTCACTGAAGGTTCCTGTTTCTTGTTTTTGTTTGTTTTCAACTCCTGACCCAAAAAATTAAAGAACAGTTATTTGCTTGGGGGGGGGGGGGGAGTTAAAATTCTGAATAAAATTATAAATCCATACTGTAACTTTCAGAAATCCACCAAAATATTAACAGCTTTTGTCTAGGGATAGGACTACATGTGGCTAATTACACTCTAAGTTTTGCTCTATTCTATTTTTAAATATTTTTCCCTATATTCCACAATACTGCATTTTTCTTTTCCTTACAAGGGGGTCAAAAACAAGCAAGCAAGCAACACAGCAAGACAGCTTTCAACCGAGTAATATAACATGAATGAACTTTAATCTTCCAAAATACCAAAGGAGAAATAAGTTTAACATGGATGCCAAAGTAAATGTCCCCAAAATAAATTATTCCTAAATGCTCATTTAATAATTTAGGAACTTCAGAAGAAATATGTTTTTAATACTATTTTTTAAAAATTAAAGATAAGCTCTTTCTTAATGCTAAACTAGATTTAACAGCTATAACTTATTCTGATGCCTAGAGTTTGAGCAAGGGTCAAGATGTGATAAGCAGCTTTATTTCTGGCTCACACATTTACTTCTTAATCCAATAAACACACACGGTCTTTGTCTCCGAACTGTCAGTATATATCAGAACATAACCATACTACAGATTCATCTAGCACTCATTATACTATACTTAACCATATTTACTTTGTATAAATGATCACAAATGTCTTTCAATGTCAAAGTCTTAAACCATAAAAATTAAGCTTTCTATTTAGGTTTACATTTTATCACCCAAGTATATCCTATACCAATTTTATTGCTTGGCTAATACTATTTAAGTCGCAATTGCTAGAAACTAAAATCTTACTTTACTTGCTCTACATAGAACATAACCAAATAAAATATGGGCAATGAAGACTTTACTAATGCTTATAGCATTGTGTTATTGCCACAAGTTAAAAGTTAAAAAGTTAAAAGCTAACAGAAGTTAAAAGTTGCTATTTTTCAACTAAACTTCTCAAACGAATTATGCGTTATACCAGAATAAGTTAGACACAAACCTGGAGCCACACAGTTCCAGGAGCCTGTTCATTTGATAGTATAAATGTTTCCTTATATATGCCAAGGGCTTCTAAAGTTGGCCAGAGAAACTGCTAAATGTAGTAACTGCTCACCTTCTAGAACCTGATGAAGTCATTATTTTAGATAATGCTAAAACCTGGTAGAGGAAACGTAGGTAAAGTAAAACTCTCACACTCTGGCAAAAATTGTCTAAATTGGTGTACTTTTTATTAAGTAATGTCAAATTATTCTCCAAAACTGAAGAGGCATATACTCCTCAACCAGTGATTCCAATCCTACACACACACACACACATATCCCTACATGTTCTCTACAGAAATTCACATACATTCATAAAAAGCATGTTCAGGAATGGTCACTGCAACATTACCTAATAATAAAAAATTAGAAAAATGTTGAGGAAGAAAAAGTACATTTCAAGAGCACATTGCAGGGACGCCTGGGTGGCTCAGTTGGTTAAGCAGCTGCCTTCGGCTCAGGTCATGATCCCAGCATCCTGGGATCGAGTCCCACATCGGGCTCCTTGCTCCGCAGGGAGCCTGCTTCTCCCTCTGACTCTGCCTGCCTCTCTGCCTGTGCTCGCTCTTGCTCTCTCTCTCCCTCTGACAAATAAATAAATAAAATCTTAAAAAAAAAAAAAAAAAAGAGCACATTGCATTATAGTATATACCTATACTTTAAAAACATGCAAAACAGCTAGATTATTTAAGGAAGCATACATTCAGGATAGTGTGTACCTCTAGGGAATGGGTAGGAAGGAAAAGTGAGAGAATGGTGCATAGTAGGTTCAACTCCACAGTGCTTCACTTCTTTTAAACAAAATTTGAAGCAGGGGGACCTAGGTGGCTCAGTCGGTGAAGCATCTGCCTTGGGCTCAGGTCATGATCACAGGGTCCTAGGATGAAGCATGACATCACTCCCCCACTCAGCAAGTAGTCTGCTTCTCCCTCTCCCTCTATCTGCCACTCCCCTGCTTGCACACGCTTTCTCTGCCACTCCCCTGCTTGCACACGATTTCTCTAATAAATCAATAAAATCTTTTAAAAAGATCTGAAGCAAATACAGCAAAATGTGAAGATCCAATTAAGTTAGGTGGAATGTACATGGAATCATTTTTCTACTACTGTTTATTCTTTTCTGCATTTGAAATATTTCCTATCAATTCAAGATATACAGAGATCTGAACTGGGTGGATTCTATTTAACAAATAGTATCTGACAAAGACTAAGTAAAGCCAGCAAAGAAGCACCTGTGAGAGAAGACTGTTTTCACAAGAACTATTTCCATTTGGAGTGCTAGAGACATATGTACACATAGGCACAAATCATCTAATTAAATCCCAACAACAGTGTGAAAATAGACATATTATTCCTATCTCACAGGTAAATGAGGTCAAAGAAATCTGGTATCTTGGCTCAGGTCATACAGCTGATTAGCAAGAGAAGAGCCCAGACAATTTGTAGGGGTAAAGCAACGTTCATAGCAACTCAAAGGAGTTTCAAAGTAATGGGACACACAGTTCGGTACATGGTGAAAAGGGGGTTTCATTTGATTATAAGTTCAATATGAGCTCCAAAGATATGGCTACTAAAAACAGCTTAATTCTAGGTTATATAAAAAGAAACAGAACAAACAAAAACTATCAGCCAATCATACTTTGTACTATGGGCATACGTGAAGTACTGACTTGACGCCAAGTTTTAAGAGGACATTCACAAAATGGAGAGTTTGTTACCAGCAATATTCCAGCTGAAAAAAAGAATAGATGTTCTAACCATTGGCTTTTTTCAAAATGAGCTGAATTGCTCTAGGAATATAAGCATTTTTCCTACTGTGCTGGTGGATATAATGTTCTCATTTAATTATAAAACACTGTGGATTATGATATGTCTTAGTTCTAGCCACTGTAACAAAATATCATAGACTGGAGATAATCAAAATACCATAGACTGGACTTAGACAACACCCATTTATTTCTCACAGTTCTGAAGCCTGGGAAGTTCAAGATCAAGGTGCCAACAGTTGTTGCCTCGCAAGGGCCCTCTTCCTGGTGTATAGATAATCTCTGCCTTCTTGCAGTATCCTCACAGGCTAGGGAGCCATGGGGGGGTTGGGGGGGGCAAGCTTGGTATTCTCTTATGAGGACATTAATCCCACTGTGCCGACTCCACCCTCATGACCTCATCTAACCCTAATTACTACCAAAAGGCCCCACCTTCTGATAACAGCACACTGGGGGTAGGGGGGGTTAGGGCTTCAACACATGAATTTGGGGGTGATACAAACTTTCCATCCATAACATGATATAATAACCAATTCCTTTTAACTTATATCGCTACAGGAAAAATAAAATTAAACCTGTGATAAACTACTAAGCTCAATAACTACCATTTCACTCTGAAACATTTCTTATTTATAATATGATTTTTGACTAGGTAAGAGTTCTTAAGGTAACTATTGCATTATAGTGCAATACAATGCATTGAGCTAACCATCTCTGAAAGTGTCCAAAAAGAAGTTGAAAGCTTTTCTGTCACAGATGCAGAAGCTTCCACTCTGATAAGAGGCTGGACTGTGTGATCAATAAGCTTCCTCCTAATTCTCACATTTTTTTAAGTGTAAAGGTGAACATGGCTTTGGTAAAGAAACTCCACTTAAGACCAACAAAATACTCATTAGTAAGGAGTCAGAGGTGAACTAATGAAGTGGCAGGAAATCATATTCTGATTAAAATATTATCAAGTGAGGTGAATCAGAGGGTCTTGCTGACAAGCAAATTTAAAAAATAATGAGCTTTATCCCATATCAAAGACTTATATTAAGTGCTAAAACTATAAAACTCTTAGAAAAAGACACAGGCATAAATTTTCATCACCTTGGATTAGGTGAGAGTTTCTTAGTTATGACACCAAAGGCACAAGGAAAAAACAAAAGATAAATTGGACTTCATCAAAATTGAAAACTTTTGTGCCTCAGAGGACACCATCAAGAAAGTGAAAACACTATCCACATGATGGGAGGGTGTACTTGCAAATCATGTATTTGATATGGGACTCATATCGAAAATCTATAAAGAACACTTAATATTCAATAATAAAAAGGCAAATAACCAAACTTTAAAACAGGCAAAATATCTGAGTAGACATTTCTCTCAAAAAGATGTATGCATGGACAATAAGCATATGAAAAGATGTTCCACATCTTCCACATCCTAGTCATTAGGGAAGTACAAATTACAATGCCTCTTTACACTTTCTAGGATGGCTGGAATCAGAGTCATGTAACAGGAGGTAGAAGAATCAGAAACTTCATACACTGCTGGTGGGAATGTAAAATGGTACAGCCACTTTGGAAAAGTTTGTATTCCTCAAAATGTTAAACACAGAGTTACCATATGACCCAGCAATTCCACTCCTAAGTGTATTAATAAAAGAAAGGAAACACATGTCCATGTAAAAACTTGGACGTGAAAGTTGACAGCAGCATTATTCCTAGTAGTAAAAGAATAGAAATAACTCAAATGTCCATCAATAGTTGAACAGATAAATAAAATGTGGCCTATCCATACAATGGACTATTTTTTGGCCATAAGATGGAATGAAAAGCTGATACATGCTACCATCTGAATGAACCTTGAAAACATTATACAAAGTGAAAAGAATTGAGACACAAAAGATCAAATACTGTATGGTTCCATGGGATTTCTTCTGGGGATGATGATATAGTCTGATTTTAGCATAACACTTATATAACTTTGTGAGTATACTAAAAGCTACTTTAAAAGGGTAATTTTAGGAGTGCCTGGGTGGCTCAGTAGGTTAAGTGATTGCTTTCAGCTCAGGTCATGATCCCAGAACCCTGGGATCAAGGTTCCTTGCTCAGCAGGGAATCTGTATCTTCCTTGGAAGCCCCCGGCCCCATGCTGTCTTTCTCTCTCTCTCAAACAAGTAAATAAAATCTTTAAAATATAAAAGGGTAATTTTATGATATGTGAATTAGATCTCAAAAAGTAGTAATAAAAATAAATAGGAAGGGGTGCGTGGGTGGCTCAGTCAGTTAAATGTTCAACTCATATCTTAGCTCAAGTCTTAACTCAGGGTTGTGAGTTCAAGCCCCACACTGCGCTCCACACGCACATACATACATACATACATATATAAATGGAAATCTTTCTTGGGACTATCACAATCAAACCCTAAATATTTCACTATAGTAAATCAAGAATGACAGTATGGTTCCCAGAGTAACAAAAGAACTACAATAAGCACAGTACCAAGTAAAGGTGTCCAGGTCAAGCCCCAGGGATTTCTGATAAACACATTACCAACATTTAGCAAAAACAAAGCACATTTTCCTATACTCTGCATGTCTGCCTCAGGCAGAGAGATTTATCCATCACAATACCCTCTGCCTTGGAGCTGGAGCTGAAAACAGATTGTCAAAGCACTCGTTATCTAATGATCATTATGGGTAACAAATTGCTGAAGGTTAGACCTGAAGGTCCTAACTTCATGCCCATTTCTCTTGTCTGGTACACATGCAAATATTGTGGTTAGTACTTTAAATAATAGTTTTATTAACTATATATTATTTCAGACACAGAAGAAAATATTGAAAATAATTTTAACAGATATACCCACTATCTGGCTAAAGCAATATTACATTACAAATTCAGTTAACACTTCCTCTACTTTTAATAAATATTTATCCTTTTAGAAAAAGAACTGTTGACTACACTCTTGCTCTCTCAGTTAAAAATATCGACAGTGAGCCTACGTATGTGGCTCATGGAGTAAAACCAAGACATCAATACTCACCTAGGGAGTCTTAAGCGACCTCTGACATATGACATTCACCACACACAAAATCTCTATCACTGTCAATTTTAACAAGAGAAGGAAACTCTCCCACATGTCAACAGCAGTACTAATGGAAACAGAAGTTAGAAAGTGACCAGAGGGTTCTTTCCACCCACACTTTTCACTATCACTTAGCCAAAGGCAAAGGCCACCACTTTCACCCTTCCTGTGTATTGCCAGCACAGCACACTTCTCATTTTAACATCTATAATATTTTTCAAGGCACTTTCACACACGGTATCTCATTAACCCCACAAGATAGATAAGGCAGCTCTATTTATACCCCCTCTTTTGCAGACATGGAAGAACAGAGCTATTAAGAGCACAAGATTGGAGTGAAGCAGGGCTTGAAGCAGGGATTCAAGCCCTGCTTCACTACTCAGCAATGTGTACTGCAAAATAAAGATGATAATGCCTGCCTCACAGCATAGTTATGAGGATTAGATTGCACAACATATAGAAAGCGCTTAGTACAGAGCCTGGTGTAAAATAAACACTAAAGAAATGGTAGCTGCTACTACTCTTGCTGTTAATTAGGCAAGATCAAACAGTTCTTAAACACGGGAGCCAAGTCTGAAACTTAGGTCTTTTTTGATTGCACAGCACACAGCTTCATTCTCAAATGGTCAACCGGGAGTCCTACTGTACAGCATAGACTTTGCCATTTGCAGGCAATGACTTCCTGTTCTCATCTAGACACCATGGCGATCACATTAGGATTTTAAGAAGCAAAAACCAATAGCAATACCAACAGCTGCTAACATCACCAAAAGACAACCAGACATTATATGTGTCTCATAATACTACCTATAAAGTTGTGTTGCCCCCACATACACAAAATTAAACCTTAATCAAGCTTCTATGTCAAACTACCAATTTACAGGATATATAGAGGGTAGAGAAATATGCTAATCTAAACAGAAATCTAGACTGTAACAACTTCTAAAGAACAAATCACCCAGGTTCTTCAACATATAAATTCAAGGGGGGGAAAAAAAAGGAAATAAGGAACCTACAAAATTAAAAAGGGCTTAAAAGATATTTCAATTAATCCTGATATCAAAAAAACTTTGATTCTTCCCCCAACCAAAAAGGCATAGCATCAGCCCCATGTATTATCTGGAGAATACCCTAGAGACATAACCAGAAATATTCAGGAATATTTTAGACTTTGGGACATTTCTTTTTACCCCTTGTAAATCAACAAATCAACATTCTAGTTTTTTAAAGAAAAGCAATAACAATACACATAGCTTTTACTCTTTCTGAGCTATATTATGGTAAAAGTTTTATTCTGAAGTGTATTTTTTCAAAACTACAAGTTTATATGTTCTTAAAATGATCCTCCCCAAACTCCTCCCTCAATCTACAAGAGATGGCTGGATCAAAGGTCAAGGGAAAAAACAAACAAGAAAAGTCAGGAAGGAACACTTTTGTAACTGAAGCTTAAAAGAAAACCCACAGCATGAACAGGATTAGCTGTCAACAGGAACCTTCTCCGAAGTAAGCCATCCTATGATGAGATCTGAGATATCTTAATGAAAATTACAGCACCTCCCTGTCATCAAGAAGCAGGCAGTTAAGGTAAACTGAATGAAAATTAATCTGAAATTTCAACATGGGCAACTGCTGTAATGCAGATTACTTGTTTCTGTCCCTGGTATTCTAAAAGAGATGGAGAGAGCTCACAGGGAGCATTAGAATTAAAAAGAAGGAAGTGGAGACACTGGGGCAAGGAGAAAGTGAGGGAGGAAAATAAGATGAAGTGAGGGGTAGCTCACCACAAAACCTAAATGCCACAAGGTTCTATAAAGCTGCAAGGGAAGGACTGCCCATTTGACTGAGCTCTCCTGCATGGAAACACCATGGGCCACAGCAGTTGTGACTATGTAATACAAGCAGACCAGCTGGTCAAGGGAAAGGCAGCTTTTCCTGGTACCAAGACCTGGGGGAAAAGTGACTACATGGGTTCAAAAAATAATGGTGATGTAGCAGCTTGAACTATACACTTAAAAATGGTGAAGATGGTAAATTGTATATTATTTGTATTTTACTATACCAAAAAAAAAAAAAAAAAAAGCTGGGGAGAACAGCAGCAGCTCTCTTTCATTGCATGTGTGCTGGGCTGAGCATGTTCCAAGCATTTTGCATGTCAAAACTCACAGAATTTTCTTCTTCTTCTTCTTCTTCTTCTTCTTCTTCTTCTTCTCTTGTATATTTATTTTAGTTCAATTTTTCCCCCAGTTTTTTTTTTAAGATTTTATTTATTCATTTGACAGACAGAGATCACAAGCAGGCAGAGAGAGAGGAGGAGAGCAAAGAGCCCGATGTGGGGGCTCAATCCCAGAACCCAGGGATCATGACCTGAGCGGAAAGCAGAGGCTTTAACCCAATGAGCCACCCAGGCACCCCAATTTTTCCCCCAGTTTAATTGAGACATGACAAACAGCACTATGTAAGTTTAAGGTATACAATATAACCATGTAACTTACATATACTGTGAAGTGATGACCATAGTAAGTTCCATTAACATCCATCATGTCATATAGATACCAAAAAAAAGGAAAAAAAAAAATTTCTTTCATTTCTGATGAGAACTCAGGATCTACTCTCTTACTTTCAAATATATCTTACAGCAGTGTTAACTATAGCCATCATGTTGTACATTACATTACATCACTTGTACTTATAACCAGAAGTTTGTACCTTGGGCCACCTTCATCCAATTCCCCAGCTTCCTACTCCCTACCCCTATAAACTCACGTAATTCTCACGACAACCTTGTGCAGGCAGGTACAATTATTACCCTACTTCACAGATGAGAAAACTAAAGCACCAAGAGGTTAAGCAGCACACAACTAGGAAGCAGCAGAGCCAGGCTTCCAGTCTGGGGAATCTGGCTCCAGAGCCCATACTCTTACATAACCCAGATATAAGAGCCCATACTCTTACATCAACCAGAATGGTGTCTCCTTCTGGGCAAGAGGATTCACCACACAGCTCATCTGTGTTCAGTCTTAGTCTTCTGGACAGCTGCTAATAGTAATAGTAGTAGCAGAGCTAACAACATCGATAAGGGCACTAAGATAAAGGAGATAAAAGGCTCACAAGAATTCTATAATAAGAGTATAATAAGAGGAATACTAAATTTTATAAGCTGTCTATTTTAATGGCCCTCAATAAAGGTTGATTACATTATACCAAATAACAATGCTGTGAAGTAATTCTACCCCAGTCTAAAACAATGCATCTATAAAGTTAGCTTTCTGGTATTCTGGCTTGATCCAAATAAAAACTGCTTCTAGAGTGGTGGATTGAATATATTTAAGCAATTCTCAGAGAGTGCTGTTTCTGACTTGTAGGTTTTTTTATAAGAATTGGGCAGCAAAGTAAGTGGATACATATTTGCTAGAGAGAAGCTATTCTACACTGCCAATTACAGGTGGACTAAATACTTTCATGCTCAAGTCCAGAGTCAGGTTAATATCCTCTAATGAAAATTAAGGAGCCTAACCACTAAAGATACCTAGCAGCCAAACCACCTCTCCATGGAGGTGAGCCAAGAAAGTATTTTCTTATAGGGCCAAAATTTTCCTCTGAAAGTGGTTCTGATTCTGCACCAATGGACAAACCAGTCTGTTGAGTCAGAAAGCTCTATACCATCCACTGTACTGTCAGTGATTTTGAACTTGAAAATTTCTTTAACAAGAGTCTCCGAACATTCACCTCAACCATAAAATTAACCTCAATTAAGCACCCATGGAACATCCATCCAATTAAGATATATATATCCCTGAGCTAACTAAATGAATTGGGCAGTTATATAAAGTTATTAGATATAAAGTTATATAAAGTTATATAAAGTTATTAGATATAAACCATCTATAAAACAGATGTCCAGGGACATCTGTAAAATATACATATGATGTGGGTTTTGAACTAATAGATATCTCAAATTCTTCCTTCTGAAATAACTAGGTAGCAGGGTCAGCTGCCTAACAAGGCCATTCCTAATTAATGTAAATACAACTACATCATAAGCACATTATGGATAAGAACAATTAAAAAAAAAAAAAAAAAGACAAACATCCCCAAAAGAAAGTTAACAATATGAATCAAAAAACCTTAAGGGGGAAAAAATCCAACATACAATAAACATCTAATAAGATGAACAACTTTATCAATAGTCAGGGAACTGCAATTTACAACAATGCTGTTATACCATTTTCACCTGCCAAATAGGGCTCAAATAGAAATGACTGATAATACCCAGAGTTGATAAAGGTAGAGGATGGCAGCAACTATCATAAACTGTTGGTAGAAGAGTAAACTGATAAAGCTTTGGGGGTAACATTTTGAAAGGACATGAGTTTTTCAGATGTGCATACAACCATTAATTCCATAAGTATGTTCTCATACATACGCACAAAAATACAAACTAGGATGTCTCCCAAAACATAGCTTACAACAGCAAAAAAAAAAAAAAAAAAAAAAAAACAAAACCAAAAAACTCCCTACCTAAATGCCCATCAAAAGGGAGAAAGACAGCTAAATTACAGAATATACATTTAATGTAATGTTATATAGCATTTTATGCAAAGATAAAATGGCTCCTTCATATTCTGAGGTAAAAAAAAAAAAAATCCCATGACATTAAGTTTTGAAAGTCTGTAACAGTTCAAAAAATATGATCCTATGGTGGGGTGGGGAGGATAGGAAAGAAAGGAGGAGTAGATGCCAAAAGGGGTCTGAATTAGTCAGAACTTTCAGTTCCAAGAGACAAAAACCTGATTCAAACTAGCACAAGCAAGTCAGGCAACTGATTAGCTCATTTAACTGGAAACTATAGGGTGGATCTAATTTAAGGTTAAAGTGGATCCAGGGGCTCCAGTGACTCCCCAAGCTCACGGAGTGTGAGAATGTGTGTGATTGTGCATTTCTGAGTGTGAGAGAGACGGTCTCTCTCAGTCAACTCCGCTTCACCCGTATGCTGGTCCTACTCTTTCCTACGGCAGACAGGCTTCCTCCATGTGGCCAGGCGCACTCCATCTCAGTTTAGTAACTCCAATGGAATGAGCCTGTCCTTGTCCAACATCTATTTTTCAATCTCAAGGCAAGGCTCTGAACCTGTATTGTCACAGAGCTATTCTGCAGCAATCACCGTGTCCAAAGACACTATGACAGGGCACCTGGCTGGCTCAGTCAATAGTGCACGGCAGTCTTGATCTCAGGGTTATGAGTTCAAGTCCCACAATGAGTGTGGGCCTTATTTTTTTTTTTTAAATAAAATTTAAATACATACATACATACATATCCAGCCTAGGTCACATGTCCATCCCTTGGCCACCAGGAAAGATACTGTGACCTGAAATGGGGGGAAGAGGGGAACCAAAATTAACAGCTGCCATGTAATTCACTACAGAGACTTTCACTTTATATACTGTATATATATTATATACAGAGACTTTCACTTTATATTTTCATTTCTTTGAATTTGTTATTTGAATATAGTCATGATTTACACATGTGGTTTATTTTTTCATTTAAAAGAGAATGCTATTGGGATGTAGTCATAAAGAAAGCCGAAGGTGTAAAAAGTTCAGGGTTGGGGTGCCTGGGTGGCTCAGTCATTAAGCATCTGCCTTCAGCAGGGCACTATCCCAGCATCATGGATCAATCCCCACATCAGGCTCCCTGCTCAGCAGAACCCTGCTTCTCCCTCTCCCACCGCTCCCCCCCCCCACTTATGTTCCCTCTCTCACTGTGTCTGTCAAATAAATAAATAAAATATATTTTTTTAAAGATAAAAATAAAAAGTTCAGGGTTGATGACTTTAAGAATAAAACTAGGAGGAACATAAGCGTCATGTATAAATAAGAAACTGGGCTTCCTAGTCCTGCATAATTGACCAACATTTTAACAACCATCCAATAATCCTTATTGAAGCAAGCATAAAAGACATATGAAAAACAGACAGAAGAGATTTTAATTACTTAGCATTATGTTGATAAGAGGGAAGGAAAAGACCTCCAAGGACTCTAAGGAGAAATATTATGAAATCCTCAAACAGCAAAAGGTCTCCAGGAGTGTCAGAAAGCCCTTTATGCCCTCTCTCATTTTTCCCATCCTACAATGTCACCAGCCAAACAGTATATATAGAAAAGCTTAGGATCAGTTTTACTGAAACCAAATAATCACTTTCTACCTGTTTCAAATATATACTGTAAATATGGCAGCAAACCATCTAAACTAAAACAATGTATATTACCTACCCCTAAAGTAGAGATATAGTTAAAATTTCTATTTTAATAGTCCCAAGGGTCTACCACTCAACATTACAAGTTCTTCTTACAAAAACAAACAAACAAAAAATCCCAGTTAGACTGAAACACAAAACAATTCCTCTTTACTTCAGTGCCTCTTAAGCAAGTCCTACCA
This sequence comes from Mustela lutreola, assembly GCF_030435805.1. Taxonomy (NCBI): domain Eukaryota; kingdom Metazoa; phylum Chordata; class Mammalia; order Carnivora; family Mustelidae; genus Mustela; species Mustela lutreola. Next base: position 127,526,025 of record NC_081298.1, read on the forward strand.
ATTCTGGCATTCAATCACCTCTCTAAATAAAGCCAATTCTACTATGGTAAGACATTTATTGCTCACCCAGTATTTCTTGCCCACATTTCCTAGCCCTGTAAGTAGTTGCTCCATGACTACTACTGACCAATGCATCACGTAAGAGGAAGTGATGAGGGTCACTTCAGGGCCAAAGGCACAGTAATCAAAGAGGTTCCATGTTCCAGATAGTGAACCAAACGTACATTATTATTTTAACTACAGAACCCTTTTTTTAATGTTCCAGGAGACTATGTACAGTTAATATACCGGATTCTACAAATCTAATTCAAATTCCACTTCCTCAAGGAAGCCTATCCAGCTACCCAGACCAGGCCAGCCTCCCAGCATCATCATTAAAGCACTACGTATGTATACAACGGGTAAAGCACTGTGAAAGCACTGCGATACTGAGATATAAGCAGTACAACAAATGTTCTACCCTCTATAATTTACAATGCAGTTGCTGCAACAGGACACATGTAAAAACAGAAATAAGTATACATGGTAATAAATAAATTTTGAGTACTAAAAATAGTAAGTGCTACAGGACTTTCCACCTATCTCAGTTAGCAAGTAACTATATATACCCATATGACATTTTTTCTACAATTTTCTAATTCATGTATGATTTAAAGCAAATGGGCTTTCTTTATGGAGATTACAATCTCTTTAAAGGGTAGGAACCTTAAGATATAGTAACATCCTGGCTTCCTATACCACCATCCAAACAATAAGTATTCGATAAATATATAGCTTTTATTGAGAAGAATGGGCTGAGAAATTAAAACAGAAATATAGGAATCCCCAAGACATTACAAATTTGTGTCTCCAGCATGGCAATGGAGAGAGAGGAAGAACACAAGTTTTTCTGTTATCCGTGGCAGGTAGAACTTTCCACTGGAGAACAATGACTCACCAGGCTTCCCCAGACTTTTGAAATAGCCCATGACAGCCAACTTCTTATCCTGTAGGGACTACCTGCTCTTCAGGCAATATCTGATTTCCAATTCAATTTCCCAAATACCCTGAAACCAGTAAAAAGAATCCCTAGATAATACATACAAGTAGTCCAGGCACACTTTTTTTTTTTTTTTAAAAAAGGTCTGTTTCCGGGGCGCCTGGGTGGCTCAGTGGGTTAAGCCGCTGCCTTCGGCTCAGGTCATGATCTCAGGGTCCTGGGATCGAGTCCCGCATCGGGCTCTCTGCTCGGCAGGGAGCCTGCTTCCCTCTCTCTCTCTCTCTCTCTCTCTCTGCCTGCCTCTCCATCTACTTGTGATTTCTCTCTGTCAAATAAATAAATAAAATCTTTAAAAAAACAAAAAAGGTCTGTTTCCCTAAGTACATTAATAAGTAGCACTGATTTAATCAATGTGATTTGTCAAATATTTTCCTATCTGTGTGAAACATAGCAAAAATATATAGGACAAAATATAAAACATAATCCCCTTTTGCCATTCTCATACCATAATTTGGGAGCTAGGACACATGAAAACAAAAAATTCCACACAATACAAGCAGTAAAATGTCAAATGAATAATATGGAAAATAAATATTAAAAGAGTTCATAGAAGGAAGAGATTACTTTCAAATTTTATATTCTGAGCAATTAATATCAAGGTGGACTCTCAGCTGAGCTTTTTTTTTTTTTTTTTTTTTTAAAGATTGGTGCCAGACACAGGAAAGCTTTAAATGCCAGGCTAAGTAACAATTTTATCCTGACAATAATGAAGAACCTTTGAAGGCTTTTAAGCAAATAATACAATGAAATAAAAATCAGGATGATCACCCCAAAACAAAATTTAGGACAGACTTAAAAAGGAACTCATTGGGGACAGTGAGACCACCTTGGACACCACCACAATAATTAGGCCTAAATCAGAACGATGACAGGAGGAAAAGGAACAGATCTAAGCAGCTGATCAACTTGGAAAGTGTTTCTAGCATATGTCTAATCAGACCCTAAGGACTCTAGAAAGCTGAGATTCAAATGCTAGAAAGAAAGAGTTTAAAAGCACAGCAACTGTGAATTCCAGTCTACCAGGGTCTCCCTACACTTGAACTGATACCGGGCTCTGCCATACATATATGCATTCCCATCTCCACACTCCTACAAAAGGTCCACTCTTTTTTATTAGGGTTTAGGGGGACAGAGGTGGGAAATAATATATAAGAGCAGTCAGATGAGGAAGGCCAGGTAGTTGTGCAACAAATAGAACTCAAACATCTGTAAAAGCCAAAGACAGTGTAATCACATCTATTGCAAAATGGAAAAATGGACTGCAAATCCAGTCATACTGCGGGCTTGAGTAATGACATCAGATATATCCATTAATCTTGGCAAGAGGGTAAGAGTAGATGAATGGAGTTATTGAGGTCCCAGTCGTTAACAACAGAGGTTCTTAACCTTTGGGGAGGTCATGAGCCCTTTTAGGAATTTGGTAAATTAAAAGCTATAGACCCTCTTCCCAGAGAAATGCTCACAATATTTTGCATATAATTTCAGAGTATTCACAGACCCTCTAAGGACTATCTAGAAACTGTTAGTCTATGAATTCCAAGGGTTTTTAGTTAAGAACCCTTGCTAAAAAACACTGATAACTATTTATCATTATATACCTCACAGTTAAAAAGTTTTGAACAGGAAGCCATATATTTATATTTATTTATAATTTATATACAGTGCACACCAGACCAATAAATTATGTGCCTTGTAAAGCACACACAAAAATGGAAATTTAACAGAATGCCATTTCTTATAATAAAACAAACAATTTTAAAGCATTTATCTTACTGATGACAAAGTTTTGTGCTTTTCCCAACACTATTATTAACACCCTTATTTTAGTGAAAATAATGTGATTGAATACGGTTTATTATTTTTCAACTTTGCTTTTGAATTTTGTAAAATGTCAACTTGAGGTCTGGTTCTCAATTTCAGTTCATTTTTATAGTAAGCAACTATTTTATTTGGTTTTAACGGCTATCACAGCCAAAAAATATATTTCACCAAGATGGGTAAAACCAAATCAAAGAACGGCATCATTTGCTGCACTGTATAAAACATGATATTCTATTCAATTTTCAATCCCACTGACCATTTATGCAAATGTTTTTGCTAAAGTTCAGTTAGCACTTTTCCGTATTTCTTGATGACAACCAGTTGTTCTTCCTAATGAAACAAAAGGTATTGCTTTCTTATAACTTAGGCAGGTAGGTACAAAATCATTAAAACAACTAATTTTTATAAGGTTTTTATAGAACATTTTGTTTCCAAGTTCAAAGGTATGTATAAAAACATTCTCAAAGTTACATACATCATTTTCAGCAATAAAATCCAATAATGATGGAAACAGTTCCAAATACTCATTTTTAATAACCTCTGTCTATAACACTGAATTTAATTTTGTTCTGAAAAGTAGTTACTTTTTGAGTCACTGTTAAGAACTTACCATCATCCCAAAGAGGCAGATAAAGTAAGTGTGTTTATTTTTCATAATTATCTGCTAGGTAGCACATTACTCACAGCCACTTGTCACAGAAAATGTCAGCAAATTTGGAACATCTGTGTTTTCATGAAAGAAAAATGAGTAAGTCACCTTTAAGTTAGACAATTTTTCAGTCCTTTGCCTTAAGATGACCAGTTAACTTCCGTGAAGTATTACACAAAAGATCTGCAGAGAGACTTCCTACTGTAAGACGAAGTATGTTAAGAGTCGACTATTCCAACAAACTTGAAAATCCAGTTACCCAGGCCCCTATAAACTGTAACTCATCACAAGAGACTTAAAAACAAAACAAAAAAAAAACAACTTCCTTAGAGACCTCTAATATTTCTCCCATTTAATATTTCTCCCATTTCTCAGATAATTTTATGTAAACTGTACTGTGGACACCATGGTTCTAACTGTGCCTGGGACCTGAAGGGTCAAAGCCATCTCTCGTTACCCTCCCACCAACTTCCCTCGCATGCTAGCAAAGTTTAAAGGAGTTATCTTTAAAGGTACTCTAATTATATTGTCTGCATCTCTGAATTACTACCAGTTTGGCAAAAGACACAACTGCAACACATTCTGTGACACCAGTTGTCTTTAACACTGTTCCCTCAGTGTAATGTTGGCTAGCAGTTCAGTCAAATAATAGATAGGGCTAGAACAAGGTCCAAGACTCTTCATGACATATCCTGCCTTAAATCCTTTTTGGAACATGGCAGGGCATAAATAAATCAGTAAAATAAATCATGAACTATATTGAGAGCCAGGGACTTTCAACTTACATGACCAACCTCACTTATACAGAGAAATACTTATATTTATACAAGGAGATGACATTTTTACACTTAAAAAACAAGTCCGCTGCATAAAAGCCAAATGACAATACGCTGTTTAAAAAAAAAAAAAAAAACAGCTACTGTTTTTAAAAAAAAAAAAAAAAGTTTAAGCCAGTGAAAAAGATTTTGTACTAACTCCTATCAAGAAAAAAAAAAAAAAAGCACATAATCTGTTCTCGAATATACATAAAAATGAGTGAATAAGTTCCTAGTGTGGTAAGCCTTACATATGGAATCATTTCAAAAACTATGAAAATATAAAATTTGGGGTGTAAAACCTGCCAAAAAAAAATCTATGTAAATTTGGAAAACTGACATTTCTCATAGATCTCATCCAGATCTGCATACTTCACTGTTCCCCACCACCTCCCTCCATTAAAATCCTGCAATGTCTTGCCATTGCACCCACAGCATCTGGTTCCCTCCTCCTCCTTCAGCTGGTGCCACCCTCCTCCTTGCACTCTCCCCTTTCATTACTCCTAAATAATCCCAAGCTTTTCTGTCCTTTTATCTCTGGCATTTCATCTTCCTTAATATACTGCTCCCCTCACCCTCACTCATACAAACCATCCCCTGCCTTCAGTGTTCTGGTCCACCCTAGGCCCTGCATGAAACCCGCCCTGATCACTCTCCAATGAGAGTAATACTCCCGCTCCTGACTCCTCAAAGTACTCTTTCATACCTCTCTCACAGCACTCATCACATTCAATCAGTATTACAGGTATTTGTGTGTTTGTCTTATCACCTCTCTTAGGTCATAATCTCCTTAAGAACAGGATCTGTATCTTATCTTTTAACTCCCCTATCTTTTAACAACACAGCACCTTGAACAAAGTAGGTACTTATATAACTATGTCTTGAATGAATGATTGAGCGGCTACTTAGAAATTCAATTACAGACTTCCTGTACCACCTGGAATGGAGAGGGAGGTATGAGACTTTGCACAACAAGCAACTCTTCCCCCAGTTTCCTCCAAACAAACTCACCAAAGTAAAGCCTGTATTATACACACAGGTGCTTTCAAAAAGCAAGGACATTTCATCCTTCAACTATCTGGTCAAATACCGTGTGATATCTTTATGTACACTCACACAGAATATCTTCCATTAAACAATCAATCTATGCTTGATAATGAAAGCATGTAAATATTTTAACCATATAGGCAAACTAAAAATTTAAGATGTAATGTATTAAAGCTATCAGAATGAGATCAACCATTCAAAGTACAAGTGGAGGTGTTCAGTCAGTTAAGTGTCTGACTCTTGATCTCACCTAAGATCTTGATCTCAGGGCGTGAGTTCAAGCCCCACACTGGGCTCCACGCCCAGCGGGGGGTAGCCTACATTTAAAAAAAAAAAAAAAAAAAGTACAAGTGGAAACACAGAGAATGACCAAGCAATTTATTCCAGCTGGGGGGAAAAAAAAACAACACCTGAGCTTTAGCTATTTAAATGCTAACGAAACCTGAGAGGCAGAATTTTATTGCTAAGAATCCAAAACCAACCATTCTAAGATAAGCTTACCTAGACAGAAGCACCAAAGAATCAACATTACTAAAGTACAAAGGTGAGTTCAGAAACAGCACGAAAATCTTAAAGTGACACTATCATTAAGAAACTGATATATATGGGCTCCTGGATCCTCAGAAAGCAAGGAGATTAGAGGAGTCTCCACTGCACATGTAAGGACGAGAGAAAGCCTAAAAAGAAGTGCTACAAGCGGCCAACTGTGGCAAACACATCTGGAGAAAAGTTGGTTTAAAGGCATGCCTGTGAAGGGACACCTGACTGGCGAAATTGATCAAGCCTCAGACTCTTGATTTCTGCTCCGATTGTGATCTCAGGGTAACGAGACTCAGCCCGTTTCAGATTCTCTGTCTTCCTGCCCCTCCTCCCCACACCCAACCATGCACATGCTATACATTAATTAATTAACTAATTAATTAATTTAAAATACTTCTCAATAAATAAAATTAAGGGATGCCTGTGATTTCAGGTAAAGACCCTGGACTCAAATGGCATCCCTAATACCTACAAGCTGTGCAATCTTACACCAACCACTTAACCACCCTGAGCCTTGTTTCCTCGTTTATAAAATGTAACATGCAGAATAAGCACAGTACCTGAGTACAGTGTGTCTCAGAGACAGCGCTCAATAAATATTTGCCGACTCTGAATGAGGGCCATACAAGAAAAGCAGACATTTCTCTCCGGGCACTTTTGTAGTTTTTGAGAGAACAGCCCTAAGTAATCCCTGCTTACTAATTTACTGCAATATTTAACAGTCAATTTTGGCCAAAAAATAAAAATTTCCTCTCCTCCTCGCTTACACATTACTTAAAAGCTTACTAAAATTCTTAAGATTTAAAATCTTTGTAATAACTTTCAAATACTGAAACAAAACAAAACCTCTCCTAAGGAAACCTGGAAGACAAATTCCTGGATTTCTGCCTAAGTAATGCCACTAAGTATGTGACCCGTGAAAATTACTGTATTTGCCTGGCCTTAGTCTTATCATCTGTAATATTAAGGAGGCTGTGCGAAATTACCATTAAGGCCCCTTCACTCTGAATGGTGTGGTTCTAATTGGGTGATGGGCATTAAGAAGAGCACTTGATGTAATGAGCACTGGGTGTAAGATGAACTGATGAATCACTAAATTCTATCCCTGAAACTAATAATACAGTATATGTTAACTCCATTTGAATCTAAATTTTAAAAAATTTATAAGCAAAATTTTTTTTAAAAAACGGTGTGGTTCGCGTCATCTCAAGGACTGTTCCAACCCAATTAGGAAAAACAATTCAATGTACAATTTTAAAAAAGGATTTCTTTCCAGAAGAAAGAAAAAGAAAAAAAGAAATAAAAAATCTATTATATTGAAAAACTGAGCAACCGATGCTGAGGGAGTGATAAAAATCAAGCTTTCTAGAGAACACACCAACTTTGACCCTGTTTTTGAAGGTCAAGAGGTAAAGGAAAAGGAAATAATTTAAATAAAGAAAATGAAACATATAAAATCAGAGCAAGGTATCAACAGGTGATTATAACACCTTCTTCACTTGTGTAGTACTTTACAGTTTACAAAGCATTTCTGCACGTGCCATCTGCAGCAAATTTTCTGGAATAAGAGATACAAGAACTGTTTAAATTATTTACATTTGATAAATTTGTGCACAGAAAGTCTCTGCTACAAACAATAACACGAAAAACCATCTTGGAAAGGAATTTTTAAGCATTTCTTTGTAGGCAAATACATGCAGGCAAACAGCTATAAACCTACAAATCATAGAAAGAAAAAATATGAAATCAGTCCAATATGCTGATCTAATGATAAAGAAAGGCGGGCCCCCAGAAACGATTGACTCTCTTCACTCCATGTGCAAAATGACAGGAGGACCAGATTGAAGAACCAGAAATAAAGGGGACAATCCAAATGGCAGAGAAAAGAATTGAATTTAGTGATGGATTAGATAGTGATGTGTTTAGATTGTTAGTGTAGGAAAACATTATTAAAGTCTTACTTTGTGCCAATCATTATGCATGATCTATTTTGTTATTTAATAATTTGAACATCATAACAATGTGAGGGTAAGTACATTATTCCGATTTTACACATGAAAACCTGGGGTTTAGCGTGGTTACATAACTAGCCCAAGGTTACTTCTACTAAGCGTCTGGAAGGGCCAGGACATCATCCCTTTCTGAAGTCAAACCTCCATTTCCAAAAGAAACCTAAAACTTGCCTCAAAAGTATAAGCTAGAAGAGTTAAGTTAAAGTATCACTCTGGAAACGGCGGACACCGCAGTATTATTAGAATTCTGGTCCTGTTTACAGGTGTATTTTGCCTCTATGCCTGCACCTACCGTTATCAGTCTCATCTGCCTGTTCCCAATGGTCGGGTCCAGGATGTCTCAGTAAAGCTAAACTTCCCGGCTCTCCACACTAAAACATCCATGGGGAGAGATTAGATCAAAATATATATAAATTGAGGGTGACTGGAGGGTGATTAATTTCAAGTCTTACAAAACTCAAGTGACTATAGCTTCTGTTTGAGCATAAGCTATTTATCTTCGAAAATATGATAACTATACTAAGCTTTTCTAAAAGCCTGTCACTTCAAGGAGCCTCAAAAATACTGTGCTGCAGATGGGGGTATGGGGGAGGAAGCATGGATACAACAACCCACTCCACTTGCGCCTCCAAATTGGATTTATATGTTGATGTCAGTGTTTTGTAATGATTTCTCTTCTTCAACCACATATCCTGTGGAAATATAAAATATCAATTTTCCCATATTCCAACTACCTATAATCTAAATACTGACGCCTGTGAAACGTCCAGAACTATAGGAAAATTCCTGCACCTCTTTAAACTAAGCAACCAAGTATGGTACCCAGTTGGCACTAGGGCATTTTATGACCTCTAACCCCACATGTTGAGAGAAAAGTACAAAGTCTGGCTAAACTATAAAGAAGGGAGAAGAAGGAAAGGCTTGAAATGATTAGACCTCATCTCAAATGGTAAGAAAAAAGTCAGAGGCCACAGGGCCCATTCTCAGTGACCAATGACAAAAGCCTAACCTAGTGGTTAACTGAGGAAAGAAGCAACAAAGTTCCTACAGTCTAGTCTGTCCCAGTAGATAGGAAAGCTGTACACCATGGGAAGAAATCTGTGCAGCTCTGAAGCCCAGACCCAGTTCAATTCCTGGATGGCATAATTTTCTCACCCAGTCCCACACTTCCATCTGTGCCTGACATTTGCAGGTAAGCTAGAAAGGAGCCCACCACGTGGTTATGAACCTCTGCCAGGAAAGCGGTTGCTCGTCCTCTGGGAATTCTTGTGATTGTCCTATGTAGAAGGCAAAAGACATGACTAAGATAATAATGAGCATCCTGGGGCTCTCCTCCCGCGCCCCAAGACTCACGGGTAGTATGTGCTTATACTGACCTCCCGTACTTGTCCTAAAATGAAACCTATGTTAGGCCATAGGGTTTAAGGCCAACTAACTCCAAAAGATATGCCACGTAACATTCAAACAATGTGGAACCCTTGGAGGATGAAGAAAAAAAAAAAAAAAAGAGAAAGAGAGAGAAACTAAAGTAAGGAACAGAGGTAGTTATTTCTCTAAGATTAGGTATATAAAATTGATGACAACAAAGAAAGGAGGGCTAAAAGTCTTTGAAAAACAATTAGAAATCACACTGTGATACGTAATCCAACAGAGGAAAGATTTTCATGGAATGTCCAATATCCTCTCTCCCACACTCTACCTTTCAGCACCTCCACACCATCCTTATCACTTAACATTCAGTCCTGGTGAAGACCAGTCATTGGATTAGCAGGATCAAGAGTACATGGAGAGAACATTCCACCCTGAGAACATCTTTAAATTATTTAGGCTTGTTTACCACCCTTCCCTATAGAGTAAAAGCATGAAATGTTGCCAACACTTTCACAATATATACCAGTCAGCACCATAGCAACCCAATCCTCTGCCCACCAAAAGATTAACACATACACACAAAACAGGAAATTCAACAAAAATTAAATTTGACCCTAGACTCCCTCAACAGTTAAATGTCTTAAGTAGTAGCAGTATCTTTATATCACACCCACTTCATGCTACCCTTACAGCTTCCTGGCATAAGCAAATTCTTGGGATTATACAAACTGCTGCTTCTGTTTCCAGCCCAGATTTCTAGAAATGAAACCCTAGAATTGAGGGAGAAAGAAAAACAAATGTTGGCAGAAAGAGGGAGGAAAATGCATTGTCTATATAATCCCAGTTTAAGAGGAACAATCACCATTAGTTCCATCAAGCACTTTTTTTCAATAAAACCACTTACCCAAAAATGCAGATCTAAAATACTCCCTTGGCTTAAACCACACAAAAAGCAATTTAATAGACACAATCCTACAGATTTTCTCAGAAATGGGGAAGAGATTAACTACAAACTATGTCAAATTCAAGTTTTGCACCTTCAAACTCAAACTTCCTTGAGAGTTAAATAAATGTAATAAATAAGCAGTGCAAAATGTCTACAAAAATCAAACCAAACACCTGTTCTTATAAGCAACACCCCTCCATTTTCTCTCCAAACCATGTATTTCCCTATTCAGGCCCCCTTTTTGATCCACTGTTCCCAAAGCAAGAAGTCTGAATAAGAAATGGAGGGAAAACATTTCAGAAATGGAGGGAAAACATTTCAAAACCAAATTAGACCTTTCCACAAAGTACAGGAGGCAAAATAGAAACACACTCAAATGGTATCTAGTTTATGACAAATAGTTCAAGGAATGACCACTTATGAAGCTGAATCAAACCCCACTGCTACCTTTCACCCAAAACTATTTCTAGTTCAAGAGCCAAAAGACCCAAGCAAATACTTTCTTTTCACATTATTCTCAACATGAAGAAATCTGACCCCCTTCCTACTACATCATAGCTTCTGTGAAACAAGCTGAGAGGCCCCTTTGGCCAACTTTTTTTTTTTTTTTTTTTGAGCCTAACCTCCAACCAATTCCAGAAGAAGAGACAAACCTCAAACAAATTTAACCCTTGATATCCATCCCTTCCGCAGTACAGCAAGCTCCACCACAGCAATGTTTGACACAGACACTTGAAGATTTCTTAATCACTGAAGTGTAAGCCTCAGCCCTCACAAATCATCGCCACAGAGATTATTCTTGGCATCAACAGAGGGTGCTGGGACTGCAATTCACTCAAGAACCCTTCATTCACCATCACCATACTCGACATTAAAAATTCGCCCTCTCAAAAGGAAAAAAAAAAAAAAAAAAAAGTCACCTTCTCCACAAGGACACCTGCCTCTTCAACGTCTCTACAGTGAACGAGGAGAACCAAGCATGAAAGGCTAAAAGATCCTCCAGCTTAAAGTTTTCCTCCCCAACAAACTCTGCAGCCACAGCACCGTGGACTGTCCTTGTCACACACACAGGCTTTACTGTCAAACCTTCCATCTCCCTCTAACATCGTCAGTGTCTAGACCATGGGGGGTGGGGAGTTGGCTGCTTTGAAAAGAAGCAAAACGAACGAACAAAACAAAACAAAACAAAACCCACAGCTGGGTAGTTAGGACTAGGGACCCTGGTGTCCGGTTTCTCCGTTTCTCTTCCGAGAGACCAGAGGGAGGCTCGAGTTCTGCCGCTGACCATTAACCAGTCCCACCTCCCGGTCGTCCAGTCAACACGCCGGCTCCCCCTCCTAGGTCCTTCCAGCGACTCCTAAGAAGGGGACCAAACCCTAGCCCCACAGCAAAATCTCACTGATCCATCCCCTTTCTACCTCCGAAAGCCATCGACGGGAGAAGGAAAACGCAAGTGCCCCGGGGTAAACAGAAGCGCCGTCGAAGGCTGCGCTTACGGGAAGGCACGCCATGGTCATCCCCATTTCGCAGTCCGGGCAAGCGAGACTCGGAGAGGTTGCCCGGCTTGCCAAGGTCACCGCGCGCGCGGGGGCCGAGGGGCGCCCGCGCCGACTTCCGGCTCCCCCTCTCGGCAGCGGCGGCGGCGGGGAGCGCCGGCGGGCTGGGGGCGCCGCTCCCCACGCCGGGCCGGCGGCCGCGAGCCTCGCGCACCCTCCGCGGATGCTCGCCCAGTCGGCGCTAACTAGGGCAACTGGGAAAAGGGGCCGCGAAGTCGCTGCTGCAGCAATTTCCTTCGCGGGCGCAGCCCCCAGCTGGCGCCCGTGACAGCTGCGACCTCCGCCCCCTCCAGCCGTGCGAGGCCGAGGGAGAACTCGGGGAAAGTGGGAGGGGGACGGAACGGAGAGAAAGGAGAGTGGGGGGCGGAGGGGCGCCAGCTGCTCCCCGCCCCCTAGGGCCTCGGCGGCCGCGCGGCTCGTGACAGCTGCACCCACCGGGAGGCTCGGCGCCCGCCGCCCGCCACTCACCTGCCGCCGCCGCCGCCTCTGGGCCGCGCTGACGGGCGCCGCGCTCGCCGGGACCGAGGCGGCGCTGCCGCGGCCTCCGCCGCTCCCCGGGCCGGGAGCCCGCCGCCGCCGCTGCCGCGGCTCTCCCGCCCCCTCCTCCGGAGCAGGGGTCCCCCCGCAGGGGGATGCAGAAAGAACCGGGCGCAGGCTCCGCTTGAGGAAGCAGCAGGGAACCGGGCGGCCGAGGCGCTCGAGGCCGCGGTGCAGCCGTCTGAGGGGAGGGCTCGGCGGATCGCGTCAGACTCCCGCTCGCCTGGCCTGAAGAACAGGCATTTCAGCCGCTCTCCGCGGCCGCCATGTTCTCCTCCTCCTCGGCCGCCGCCGCCGCCGCTGCCGCCGCCGCCGCCGCCGCCGCCACCGCCCCCCGCTCGCGGCCCCGCCCCACCCCGCCCCGCCCCACTCCCTAGCTCCCCGCCGCCCCGCCCGCCGCGCTGCCCCTGCGCTCTCGGGTCCGGCCGGGCCGCGGCGACCCTGCACCCACAACCTCCGACGGCGCGCCCGGGCAGCGCGCTCCCCGCCCGGCCGCGGAGGGAAGAGTCGCCCCGCGCCCTCTGCCGGCCGCCAGCCCCAGGGAGGGCAGCCGGGTCCCGCCCCGGCCCGCGTCCTAACGAAGTGTGGGAAAGGAGGCCCCAACTCTTCCCCTCCCCTCGGGGCGTTCCTCCGACTGCTGCCGGGAAGCCGCCTGGAGCCCCAGGGTGCTCTCAGCTAGGCCGCCCGGCCTGCAGCCTCCCGCCGCGCTTATCTCGCGGAGAAGGTGGCGGTGCCGCGGCGCGAGGCCCCGCACACCCGGGAGGAGTCGGCTCTGGGCCTGGCCCTCCACTAATCTGTTGTATTACTTTGAGAGAGACGCATCCCGCGGGCCGCTTTTTTTATATTGTGTAAAATTGGAAGGTGGTTGCCTAGATGATTTCACAGGCTGTTAGACAAGGGAAAAGAAAGATCATCTGCCCCCTTCGTTTTACGGATGAAAAGATCTGACTGACACGTCTGGCTCTGCAATTCTATGAATTACCCAAAATGTCTGTCATTGACAGAGCTTTCCCCTCAAGGGGGCCCACACCTTTCTTCTTTTCAACGCGCTTTTTTTTTTTTTTTTTTTAAGTCTATAATGGAAGTACTACTTGCAAAAAGTGGAGTGTTCCTTGTCACTGGAGGAATCAAACAGCTGCCGAACGGGCTTTCTGAGCCGTGATGGCCTTATCTGGAAAGCATCCCTCGTCCCAAATGCTGGCAATATAATACCTATCTCTCTCCCCGCGATGTCCTAAGGATGAATGAGTCACTGGCTGCGGAAGTGCTTTGTAAAGCATACATCTATCCTTTTCCTGCACTCTTTCTCCCAGTTAGCTGCTTTCACCTGCTTCAGTCCTGTCCTGCCGCTGCTGCCGCCGCCAGTGTTTTCCATCCTAGAGCTACCTCTGTAAATCCTTAAACCCTTCTCACCCCTCCTAACTGAAACCTGGCCGCCGTGAAAATGCCATGCTCCCTGGCATCTCTCTGAGGCAGTGGGCAGCTTCCTCCCGAGGCAGGCATCCCATTCTGCCACACCCACGATCATCCATCTTCTCCCTGTCTTGCTCATAAAGCAACCTTTCACCCACACCCCGCATTCGCTCATAAATTCACTCATTTATGTTCAATCAACTGATTCTTGTCAAAGACCTGTTCCTGGCACCCTAGGTACACTTCGTTAGATCTTCCCCTCACCTGATTTATTAGGACCTCTAGACACCAGCAGAGTTCCCATCCCCAATAATAGCTGGAGTTACCCAAAACTATGCATCTCCACATTCACCCTGTTGTCCCCTTTTGAAGGACCTACCTCCCCCTCCAGTCCAGTCCAGACTGTGTGGAGGTGCCCACAAATGAGCCACTTGGAGAGGTGATCCTGTCCTCCTGCTGGGGCTACACTCTAGTTCCTGCTGATTGCCAGATCCAGTGGACACTTTGGTCCTCCTACTTATGGGTCTTTCTGCTGTGCTGGATGGATACTGCAAGCTCCTCCTTTTTCAAATTCTCTTCTTCTCCCTCTCCTACATCATTCTCCTTTCCCTCTACCTGTTTTTCTGACCTTCCCTGTGCCAGCACATTTCTTGGCTGCTCCTTTTTTACAAAGGCATAAAATGTTCATAATCTCAAGATTTTATTTTTCCCTCCTTTCATCTCACTTAGATTGACTTCATCTGTTTCCACCGCTTCAACTGTTAACTCCTGCATGCCCTTCTTCTAGCCACCCCCCCCCCACACACACACACACATACACTCTGTAGCTCAGTGACTTAATTAACTTTAAAACATCCTCAGGACAGGCAGTGCTGAGATACCTGGGTGACTCAGTCAGTGGCTCAGGTCGCAATGGGATGGAGCCCAGCAGGGAGTCTGCTTCCCCCCTCTCTCTGCCCCTCCCCTAACTTGTGTGAGCTCTCTCTTTTTCTTGCTCACTCTCTCTCAAATAAATAAATAAAATCTTAAAAAAAAAAAAAAAAGAAGACAGGCAGTGCTGAGATTCTGTTGAGTGATGAATGAAACTTAGGACATTATTTTTATTGCCATAACCATCCATAGACGTTAAGGAAAGAACTCTTTTTTTCTGGGGCTATACTCTTTCTTAAGACCCTTTGACGTTTTCCTTCTTCCTCTGCAAATCATAATCACTTGCCAAAACAGTTAAACCTACTTTTTTTCTTTATTTTATTGCACTAAAACACACATTACATAGAATTTACCATCTTAGCTTACCTTCGCATTGGTATGCAACCATTACCACCATCTATCCCCAGAACTCTTTCATCTTGTAAAATTGAAACTCTATACCTATTAAACAATAACTCTCGTTCTCTCCTTCCCAGCTTCTGACAAACATTATTCTACTTGCTGTCTTTATGATTTTGTTTACTGTAAGTACCTCATGTAAGGGAATCATACAATATCTGCCTTTTTGTGCCTGACTTATTTCATTTAGCATAATGTCTTCAAGGTTTATCCCTCTTGTCACATTTTGCAGAATTCCCCCCTTTTTAAGTCTAAATAATATTCCACATTTTGCTTATCCATTCATCCATAATGGACACATTTGAGCTATTGTGAATAAAGCTGCAGTGAACATGGTAATACAAATATCTCTTAGACCCTGCTTTCAGTTCTTTTGTGTATATACTCAGAAGTGGAATTGCTGGGTCCTATGGTAATTCTATTTTTAATTTTTTTAGGAAAATCTGTACTGATTTCCACAGTGGCTATACCATTTTACATTCCCACCAACAGTGCACAAGTGTTCCTTCTCCACATCCTTGCTCACATTTGCTTTTTGTGGGTTTTTTTTTTTCTCTTGTTAGTGTTGTTTTTAATAGCCATCCTAATGGATGTGAGGTATTTCATTGAAGTCTTGATTTGCATTTCCCTAGTGACTAGTCATGTGGAACATCTTTTCATGAGCTTACAACCCACTTTTATTTCTCCCAATTGGTCATCTCTTTTCCGGTCATTTTCAACACCTCTCTGGTTCCATCTACTTTTCTTAAATGGGCCCAATTTCTTAATTCCAACTAACCCCTGAGGAACCATTAATACAGGGGCAAAAGATTTATAGTTAGATTTACTTCCTGAATCCCAAGTCAGCCTCTTGGAAATCCATTTGCTTTAGCTACTTAAGTGAAAGTTCCTTTACTTCCAAGTACCAATGCCAATCAACAAGTAGGACTGACTCCAATTAAATGAAAATGCTTTGAAGAGAATTTTTTAAATGAAAAATGTAAGACATTTAACTTTTATAGCCCAGCTAGATCTGATTTTAGACCAGGTCCTAATTGACCTAAGTCCAGGATTTATAACATACTCAAGGATCTTTAACATACCTGTTGAATTTTCTCCAAAGCAAAATTGATTCCCGGTTCTATAAAACATGTGACTAGTACACATGAAATCACTCCAGTTTTTGAAGCAAGAAGGACTTAACTTTGACACTCTTTTTAAAATAGTTTTTTGGGGGCGCCTGGGTGGCTCAGTGGGTTAAAGCCTCTGCCTTCGGCTCAGGTCATGATCCCAGGGTCCTGGGATCAAGCCTCGCGTCGGACTCTCTGCTCAGCGGAGAGTCTGCTTCTCCCTCTCTTTCTCTCTGCCTGCCTCTCTGCCTACTTGTGATCTCTGTCTGTCAAATAAATAAAATAAAATCTTTAAAAAAATAAATAAATAAATAAAATAAAATAGTTTTTTGTTTTGGAATAATGAAACAAATTCAAAAAATATTCAAACAGTAAAGAAAAGTACAAAGCAGTTTAAAAAAAAACAAAAAAACCTCTATTGGTCAGAGAAAAACATAGTGAACACCTTTCCACATATCAACTGTATATTTGCACATATAATTACAGTAAGGTATTCAATTTTACATAATAGACTCACACTATAAATGGTCATCAATAATCTGGTATTTTTTACTGTAAAATATCTTTTCATCATTAAAATAGCTGAATATTCATGCATTGTATGTTTCTTTAGCCATTCAATTAACCAGTCCCTTACTGCAAAATGTTTACATTGTTTCTGGGTTTTTTGTTTGTGTGTTTATTTTTAAAAATATTACCATAATTCTAATGCATGCCTTGTGTCCAGTTGGAAATTATTTTCTTAGGTTAAATTCCTAGATTAATTGCTAGCTCAAATTGCTGGCTTAATTTTTTTCTACTACACTTTTGCCAAACTGGCCTTTAGGAAAATTGTTCCAATCTACAATCCTCCCCATAGTGCATGAGCCTGCCACCGCCCCACAAAATAAATTTTGTCAGTGTGCTTTTGAATAGTCTTTCATTTCCAGGTCTGCTTGAAGTAAAGACATTAAGACTATGTTTGGAGTTCAGCAGACCTGGGTTGGCAACAGCTCTGCCACTTCCTCACCGTGTGACCTTGAACAAACCCCTTTAAACACACTACCACCAGACCTCAGTGTCCTCCTCTGCAAAATAGGACTCTAGCCAACAGTTATGGCAAAGATTAAATGAAATAACATATGCAGGGCACTCAGTAGAGTGTTCAGCATTTAGGATTGCCCGTGAGAAAATAAAAACGAGCACACACTAAGAAGGTAAAAATCTTCCCCACCATTCATCAGGCTGGAAGCACAGGCACAGATAAAGCCAGCTGCGCGGGGAACAGCATGCAGTGTCCCCTGAGGACATAACGCAGCTGTGAAGTATCATGATAGCTGCCTTCTTCAAGGGACTACTGCTTTCCTACACACTGCGAAACTTCGAGCTCTACCATCAGAGATATAAGAAACTTTGCTGTTTGCAATTATATCAATAAGAATGAAGCATCCATCTCTTGCCCAGAGAGTTGAGATCCTTTTTGACAGAGACCTCATCTTGATTTACAACCTAGACATAGAGTTTAGATAAAGGGAGTGGGTGTTTCCCAACAAACACCCCTACACTCTTATTGTTTCCAAAGCATCAGGACTCTGGGTCTACCTTGCTGGACAGACTGGATGGTGACCCCTTCATTTATTTAAACTGGCTTTATTTTAGCTGCTTCTAAACTCTGCTGGAGGTTAGTATCTTCTCGCCTGTGGCATTAAATAGAAGTAGCTATTACATAACCATAGGGTTTCATCTGGAATACCTTAGAAATTTCTTCTTAACAATTTGAAAATACTATTTATTAAGTTAGCTGTCGTCAGGCAAATTGAATGGTTATACTTCCACGTGACAGTGATTTTTAAAATTTTAATTCTGATACAGTTAATACACAGTGTTATATTAGTTTCAGGTGTACAGTATAGTGATTCAACAATTGTATACATTACTCAGTGCTCATTACAATAAATGTACTCTTAATCCCCTTTACCTAGTTCAACCCATCACCTCTCCCCTCTGAAAACCATCCATTTGTTCTCTACATATAAACATCTATTTTTTTGTCTCTTTTCTTCGTTTGTTTTGTTTCTTAAATTCCACCAATGAGTAAAATCATATGATATTTGTCTTTCTCTGACGTATTTCACTTGGCATTATGCCATCTAGAACCATCCACGTTGTAGCAAATGACATGATTTCACTCTTTTTATGATTTAAGATTTATTTATTTATTTGAGAGAGAGTGAGCACAAGTGGGGGCAGGGACAGAGGGAGGGGAATAGAGAGAGGGAGACTGTCAGGCAGACCCCACACACACACACACTGAACACAGAGCCTGACATGGAGCTCGATCTCATGATCCAGAGACCATGATCTGATCCAAATTCAAGAGCCAAGCGCTTAACCAACTGAGCCACCCAGGCACACCATGATTTCACACTTTTTTATGGCTGAGTAATATTCCTTGTATATATACCCCATGCAAATGATAATGATTTTTGATTTCTTTCAGTCCAAGCTGTTGATTTGGGTGGTAAAAATTTTTTCTCTGGAAGTAGGTATTTTTTAAGTCAAATAAGTATCTTATCATGTCCTAGTGTTCTGTTATCAAATAACAGGATTTCTGGTCTCTTTGCCAGGTCTCATGGATTCATTGCTATATCTTGAGCTCTATACATCATGCAGCAGCTCTTGTCTAAAAGACATTTAGGTCCTGCATTAGTTAGTTCCCCTATTGGAGCTGCATACTTAGCAATGTCATCCTGTTCGCTGGATGGTGGTGGTGAATTCTTCAGCAGTAGATGCAGCTCCATTGTGTCTTGGACCCATGGCAATGGAAGCATAATCGTGTTTAGAAGTCAATCTTGGGGGACGCTCAGTGGGTTAAAGCCTCTGCCTTCGGCTCGGGTCAAGATCTCAGGGTCCTGGGATGGAGCCCCACATCAGGCTTTCTGCTCAGCAGGGAGCCTGCCTCCCTCTCTCTCTCTTTCTGTTTGCCTCTGCCTACTTGTGATCTCTGTCTGTTAAATAAATAAAATCTTAAAAAAAAAAAAAAAACACAATCTTGGGGCGCCTGGGTGGCTCAGTTGGTTAGGCAGCTGCCTTTGGCTCAGGTCATGATCCCAGGGTCTTGGGATCAAGTCCTTCAATGGGCTCCTTGCTCAGCGAGGAGCCTGCTTCTCCCTCTGCCTGCTGCCCCCCCTCCGCCCCCACCACCCCCGCCCTGGCTTGTGCTCTTGTTCTCTCTGTCTCTGATGAATAAATAAATAAAAGACAGTCTTGTTCTCTGGAATGACCACTTCACACTGTTAGTCTCCACAACCATCCTGTTTCTCCTAAGATGGATATTATCCATGCATGCTGATCTCAACTAAGAAAATGAAAGTACCATAAAATTCCTTTGGTTTTTACATCTAAATTCCAGGGATTATAATCTCTATTATAAACGTTTTGGTTATTTAAAAACTTTTACAACTAAAAGCACACTGCAACAAATGCTTTCTTTGCACCCTTCTGAGATGACAATGTCATTTATTTTCCCTAGCATTAATGATCTAAAACACAGGCATGCCTCCCTAACACGTGTAGGCTTCAATCAGACTACCGGTAGCAGCTGCTCCTTGCTTTTGAAGTCTGAGTGCCAAAGCCAATTGTACATGGAGGAGGACTGGACTGGCGGTGTCCTGTGTGTGTGCTTCTAGATGCCAGGCATATCCCACCCCAAGCTTAGCACATAGTGCCTGCAGTTTCAATGACAGAGATTCATTCCTTTGGGTTTGTAATTTGTCGTCTCAAGATGATCCTTTAAACAAATCATTTCTCCTTGATTACAGTTATTGTAGAAAATTGAGAACATACAGAGAAGTTGATAAATGAAAATAGAAATTACCTGTAGCTCAAGACTCAGACGCCACCACTGTTAACATTTGGTATTTCCTGTACATGAAATTGAAAAGATGACCTTATTTAAAAGTCTTTTGTTATGCATTTAAGCAGCTTTACAGTAAAGGAAATTGATGAATATAAATTGCAAGCATTTCTCTAAATTAACTTCTGATTCCTTCCTTCACTCAATAAACATTATTAAATACCTACTACGTGTAGGCACTGAGCTAGACACAGAATAGCAATACAGAACACATTGTCAGAATATGAAAATTTACATATTTTTACAAATCAGTAATCAGACATATAATCAGTGCACAAAGCATTTTATGTTCTAGTTTTCTTTCCTCTTTTTTTTTTTTTAAAAGATTTTATTTATTTGACAGAGACAGAGAGAGCGAACACAAGCAGGGGGAGAGGGAGAAACAGGCTCCCCACTGAACAGGGAACCCAATGTGGGGCTCAATTCCAGGACCCTGGGATCATGACCTGAGCCAAAGACAGATGCTTAACCAACTGAGCCACCCAGGTGCCCCTCTAATTTTCTTTTTCAATATTGATTCTTATAGATTCCTATATGTGCCTCAGTCTTCTTGGTTTTTAAGGGTTGTATAGTATTCAATCGTATTGATTTTACTATTCTCTAATATTGCAAATTTGGGCTCTTTTCTCCTCCTCCTTTTTTTTTTTTTTTTTTTTTATTCCTTCCTTAGACCTTATTCCTCAAAGGAAGTTACCAAATCAAAGGGAGTGACTGTTACTTATCTCCTCTTGGAACTTGAAGATGAATAGGAGGAGGAACTAATTACAAGTACCTTCAACTTTCCATGAATTCAGTCAAGCAGCTGGTTCTCTTCCCATTTCAGGGAAGTAGAAGCATTGAAAAAGGTAAGTATCCCACAGGGAAAGCAAAAGCCACTGAAGATGAACTTTCTGCCTGGCTCAGCTAGGCTCTCTGTGAATGACAGGAATTGTAACTAGGAGTGACACCCTTTCCACCACTGTTGCATGGTGGATTCCACTCATGCAAGCTCACTGAGGGCAGAGACTTCCACATCTTTCAGAAAGCCCATGGCTGGGGTGCCTGGGTGGCTCAGTGGGTTAAGCCCCTGCCTTCAGCTCAGGTCATGATCTCAGGGTCCTGGGATTGAGCCCCATTTCGGGCTCTCTGTTCAGCGGGGAGCATGCTATCCCCCCCCCCCCGACCCTCTCTGCTTGCCTCTCTGTCTACTTGTGATCTCTCTCTCTGTCAAACAAATAAATAAAATCTTTAAAAAAAAAAAAAAAAGGAAAGAAAGAAAGAAAGCCCATGGCCCTTGTTTTTCATTAGTTTTGGCTTTCAGAAGAACCCACCCTTCTGCACTTTGCCCACTGATGCAACTAGTAGCTATTGATACACCAGTCCATTCTTTCATAACTCTGTGGACCAAGGACGAATCTGAACTTTCCCTTAAAGATGGGGCCTACCAGTTGCTGACACATGGATGAGAGCTCATGGTGGCATCCATTTGTGCCTTGCCAAAGAATCCCCAGGCAGGACCTGCTGAAGGGATCCTTCTGGGGGTTGTGCCAAGCCTTCCTGTATTCCCATTTGCCACTGGGCTGCAGACAAATTTAAGCCTCACCCTCTAGTCTTAATGGGGTGGATACATTCCTCTTTCCCTCCCACGTCCCAGGGCTGCCCAGATTCTGTCACTTGGGTAGAGGAAAAGAGTGAGAGAGCAGAGAAGAGGAAATTGCTAGCTCCCCTCCTGAGTCCTGAGGCAAGCCGTCAGGCCCTAAGTTTTCAAATACAAGAATTATAAGCAGAGATTGTATCCAGAGATTCATTCATGCAATCATCCAATAAATATTTATTAAGAGCCCACTATGTGCCCAGCACTGGGGACACAGTGGGAACAATTTTTGTCCTCAAAAGCTTACATTGTGGAAGACACGGATAACAAATGAATCAACAATAAATGAGGAAAGGCTTCATCTGAGTAGAATATATAAAGGACAACCATCAGTGCTACAATAATCTGGTGTGTTAATCATTCTGAATCACTTTCAGAATTTCCATTCACTAGGAAGCTAAATAAAATCTAAGAATGTTTTTCAGTCCAGCTTAACAAAGTGAACTTCCTACAGTAGCTGGGAAGCCATGAAGATTGGAAAGAGAGGCTCCCTGCCTTCCAAACACTCACTGTCTAGTAGGGAACGTTCACGTATTCAACTAACCGCAATAGTTGGTGCTTGTACTATATATCTTCATGATGCGAAAGGAGATGTGTGTGTTTCCATTCAAGGAGCTAGCATGTGCCAAGGACATAACTTCAAATTCTGCATATCTTGGGTCTGCAAGCTCAGAGCCTGCACACAGCTCTTGTTCTGTGAGTGTCTATAGCTGTGATTCCAGGAGCGTTTATTTTGCCCCTCTGCTTTTCCCAATTGCCCAGCCTCATCACTGCCCTCCAGCATCTCCTTGACTCCTGGGTGGCTCCGTGGGTTAAGCCTCTGCCTTCAGCTCAGGTCATGATCTCAGGGTCCTGGGATCGAGCCCCATTTCGGGCTCTCTGTTCAGCGGGGAGCGTGCTACCCCTCCCCCACCCTCTCTGCCTGCCTCTCTGTCTACTTGTGATCTCTCTCTCTGTCAAATAAATAAATGAAATCTTTAAAAAAAAAAAAAAAAAAAAGGAAAGAAAGAAAGAAAGCCCATGGCCCAAAGCCCTAGCTACCCTTTCTCCATGAGCTATCAGAGAGTTCACTATCTCCTCACCTTCTTATTTTCCCTCAGGTCAGGAGACACTGGGCCCACTCTTTCTCTTGGCTCTTTCCTCATCTAATTCCCTACACTCACAAAATTCTAAGGCAGGAAGAGATCTTGGCACAACTTACTCATATAACAGATAAGGAAGCTGAGGTCTGGAGACCTGTCCAAGACCAAACAGCTAGTTAGTTACTTCCGGCAGGGAGCATTTTTGCTGGGGTAAGTCAGGGGAAGGTTTCAGGGACAAGGTTTAACAGATTTAAGCAGATTTTAACTTGTCTGATGCTGGTTGTTAGCATTGAAAGGACAACGAGGCCTCAGTTGACCAAATAGAGTTAATGCCCAGAGCAGGACAATCACCTGGCCTCCCGGAGAAGTTGGGATAGAAGCAGGATTACAAGTGGCTAAGAAGTGAGTAGGCAGCAGAAGGTCAAGTCTAACTCACTTGTGAAATCTGTTGATGGGGAGAGAAGATGGTAATCAAGAACTTAAATGAAGACAGGAGGATTATCATTTCCGTAGAAGGGAGATAATGACATGTTGATGGGCAGAGGGGAAGATCTTTTATTAGAAAAGACCAAAATTGCAAAAAAGGAAAATAGTTTACATTTTCTACATGGCAGTGACTACTGACAATTCACCTTGGTGGACAGGGGTGAGATTAAAGCCATAAGTAGGGGCATGACTTCTCAGTTTATTGTGCGATTAATTATTTGACTCTTATTCCACAAGGACTAGGACCATGTCAGGTTTTGCTCACCATTGTGTCCAATACCTAGCACATAGTAACAGCTCTATAATATTTGTTGGAGGAATGAATGAATGAATGAATGATAAGGGAACCTCTCAATGCTGCACTTATGTGCAATAGCAAAAGTTTAGGATCAAATAAAAGAAGAAGGAAAAAAAAGAGGCAAGAAGGGGGTTAAAATATAACACAGATGCTTGCTCTGGCCTCTTTGGCCAATGTACTGGATGACATCCAGGAAACCAAGATGAATTGTCAGTAGTCACTGCCATGTAGAGAAACTGACAGTTCTGGTGACTTCAGTGCTGATGTTAATTGGATCGGTACACTACAGCATAAAGTTATTTATCATCCTGAGTTCTGAATGCCAAGTGAAATTTATCATGTAAATCTTTATATGAGGACCCTGAATAGCAGAGTAGCTGGTGCCCTTGATAGAAGTTTTACCAAAAAAGATAAAGAAATTATACATATGCACAAGGGTGATATTCAAAATGTTTAACAACTGGTATGGCACAGAAGCCGACAGACCAAGCCTAAGCAACCCGTGTGTCTGCACCTGTGTGTACTGGCGATGAGGACCGCACATGGCTGTTGCTCACACTGATGCTCCGAAAATAACAGAGCTGTTTTAAAAAGGCCATTTTGCCAGATGGAAGAAAGAGTGTGCAAAGCAATGTTGCATGCTTTCAGAGCAACGTCTTCCCTATCAATTCTTAGCCCGATGTTTCTCCATCCAGTGGAGCAGAGCTGTACTCACTGTTTTTTTGCACTTTGTCCCCCTGACTCCAGCAAACCCTGATATTGGACATTTGCTTCAATCTCTGGCTTCCCTGATGCATCAAACGTTCGAACCAGACACATCCGTACTAGGCCTGCCCTTAGCTAATCCATATGTCAATTACCTTTACTAGCCTATAATTATTCCCAATACCTATATGACCAGGATGGTCAAACCTAACAGACCAGTTTCTGGATAAGATTTAACCACAAAAAAAGACTCAAAGAAAATTGGACGACATGGAGGACCAAGAGAAGAAAACCACAAGTTCCATGAAGTTGCAGACATGAGAATACTATTGGAGAGAAGATTCTGATTCCCCTGAGTTTCCTGTGGGTCACGGGACACTCCACCTCTAATTTTAACAGATAGAAAATCAAATACAGATATTATATACTTCTATTCATTTCTTAAAGAAAACAGGTCTTCTCTGGGTCTTACACTGTATTGTGTACTATGAAACCAAAGGAAGTATTCCTGATGAAATGCTTCCAAAATCCTGGAAACATGTTAGTTGACCATTCACAAGTAATGGCCACAGCCGTTTAGCCTCTTATGGAAGCTGGGCCTTATTCTACAAGGTTACAATTAACCAATCATTCAACAAGGTTGTATGTTAAATTAAGTCCCCCTCAAAATTGGTATGTTGAAATCCTAAACCCCAGTCCCTCAGAATGCAACTGAATTTGGAGAAAGGGCCTTTAAAGGGATGATTACATTAAAAGGAGGCTATGAGAGTGGGACCTCATCCAATCTGACCAGTGTCCTTATAAGAGGAAACTCAGACACACAAAGATATATGGAGGATATACACACAGACACACAGAGGAAAAACCACATGAGGACGCAGCAGGAAGGCGACTGTCTGCAAGCCAAGGCGAGAGGCCTCAGAAGAAACCAAGCCTGCTGACACCTTGCTCTTGGATTTCCAACCTCCAGAACTGTGAGAAAATAAATCTCTGTTTTTGAAAACAGCCCAGTCTGTGGTATCTTGTTATAGCAGCCCTAGCAAACTAACGCAAACAGGTCCTTATCGCAGGTCATATGGACACAGTGACAAAGTGTGCTCAACTGAGCTGTAACTATCTGAAGGCAGGACCTAAGTCTTATACTTCCTTGTATGCCCCAAATGCCAGGTCCTTCACAGAATAGGACCTCAGCACACATCTTTCAACTGATAGTTCATAAAACAGGCTAAGATACAGTCACTGCCTTCAAAATGCTTGAAAACTTTTAGCAGAGACAAGGCAGGCATGGGAGAGTCACCAGCAAAGCAGGAGGTGCCAGGGCTGTATGGAACCAAGGGATCCGTAGGAGCATTATGGAACGCTTGATGGCTAGGATCCAGACAGGAAGAGAAGAAATTGGGGGCATGGAGACATTCCTGGGACAGAGAACAATGTAAGCAAAAGCAGACAATTGGAAATGCTTTCTTTTCTATTAACAAAAGAATAAATAATCATTCCAGCTAGAGTGACATGTTCATGTAAAGCAAGTAGATAGCATTTTTGAGATTTCTGAATGCCAGTCTTAGGCCTCAGGACCTGATCCTTGTCCTAACACCCTGCTGGAATGAGGAGAGCTCAGATACCGTGTCTACCTAGTCCGGGAGCTGAGGGAGGGTATGATGTAAGGAAAGATGGACCCATGGAATTACAAACAGTGGCATGACCAGGATCAAGATCAACGAGAGGCAGAACTAGTTATGAGGTAACCAACCTGACCTAAAGGTGTTGAGGCAGAGCTGGCTCTGGAAGCAGCATCTGCAGGAACAACCTCAGGAACCAGAATGGGACACAAGAGCTTTATGGAAGACTTGTCTTGGGATGAGGGCTGCCATGAGGAGGGTGGAAGATTCTGGACAGTCTCTAGATGATCAGGAGTCATTGAAGGTTGTTGACCAGAGGCCAAATAAATGGTATTTTAGAAAAATCAAATTAAAAAACTCTGGAGACATAGAGTGAGAGAGCTTAGTGATTCAGAGGTTGTGAAAATCTTTTTGAAAACCCCCGGGGTCATTTTCCTTTGTTCTCAGTGGTGCCCAACAGGCAGTGCAGACTGAGTAAATGCAAAAAATGAGATGAATGTTCTCTGTACAATGACTGTTTTTGTCCTTAGAATAAAAATAGCTCACAGAATAAAGTCATAAATTAATATCATGGTTTACATATCAGATTCCTGTGAATTTGGCCAATGTAAATACTTTCTGTGTAGCCTAATCATTCCTAGATGACCTAAGAATATTGAGTTTTTCAATCTTGCAGATTGGGGATCTGACACTCTAGCAGTTCTTTGGTGGCAAGTCATAGAAATAGACTCTTGTTACCAGGGCAAACATTAATTGATTGGAAAGATAGAAGGCAGGGCAGAGAATGAAAGGATCTGTTGGACCATTTGGCCTGAGGAGGCGAGAAGCAAAGCAGCTTCAGGGACCTTGGTGGCAGGACCTTGTGAACTGCCTTTCTGTGGCTCAGAATTTCAGATAATGCAGCTTCATCACCTTCTGTGTCTGGATGTCTCAGCTCAAAATTGAAATTCCTGAGATGAAAAAGTGTTACTGGCCAAGGGAAGATCAAACATCAACTTCCTTGTTGGGCGTAGACAGCAGAATGCTGTTACTGAACCCATCAACACAACCTATCAGACATATCAAAGCCCCCCCCCCCCCCCCCCCCCGCCCCAAGGAAGAGATTCGAGCAGACAAGAAATAACTGATATCCGCTCTGGGCACCTCCACTTCAATATTCACCTTTAAAAGAATGTGGAGTTGCATGGGTGGAGATGAAGGGTTAAACTCTTGATTTTGGCTCAGGTCATGATCTCAGGGTCCTAAGATGGAGCCCCACATGGGGCTTAAAATTCTCTCTTTCCCTTTGCCCCTCCCCACTACGCATGTGCGCGCATACGCACACGCCCACTCGCTCAAAATAAATAGATAGATGAAATAAAATAAAATTTAAAAAGGAGTGTGGATAGATGATTGGAAAAAATGCTGCTCGAGTGCCTTTCCACTCGAGAAGTCCACGCACTGGAATCTACATTTGTCATTCCAGAGGGCAAATCTGACAGTAAATGATGAATTCAGAGACTGTGGAGCTTTTCTACACATAAGTATCTCATTTCCTAGAATTTTCAGTATTTGTTCAGTATGTCTACATGATCTGGTAGGTTTAAATTTTTTTTCATTCTAGTATAACACGCATGTAGGAAAGTGCACATAACGTAAGTGCTCAGCTCGAAGAATTTTGATAAAGTGAACAATGTGTAATCAGAAAGCAGATTGTGGGGATGCCTGGGTTGCTCAGTCATTAAGCATCTACTTTTAGCTCAGTCATGATCCCAGGGTCCAAGGATTGAGCCCCACATGGGACTCCCTGCTCAGTGGGAACCCTGCTTCTCCCTCTGCCTGCTGCTCCCCCTGCTTATGCTCTCTCACTCTCTTTCTCTGTCAATTAAATAAATAAAATCTTTATTTAAAAAAAAAAAAAAAGAAAAAAGGAAGCAGATTGTGAAATAGAATATAACCAGCACCCCAGGATATTTCCTTCAAGCCCTCTTTCTCAACAGAGGTAACCACTAAACTAACTTCTGTTTCCATCAGTGAGTTTTGCCTGATTTGTTTTTGTTTTTAAGTAAGCTCTATGCCCAACACAGAGCTAGAATTTACAACCCCAAGATCAAGAGTTGCATGCTCTACTGATCAAGCCAGCCAGGCACCTGAGTTTTGCCTGGTTTTAAGCTTTATGTAAACTGAATCATATATTATGTGCTTTTTTTGTATCAGTTTTCTTTCAGTCACTGTTGCATTTTATAAGATTCATTCATAATGTTGCAAATAGTCTGCTCATTCTCCTTGGTGTAGAGTATTTTATGAGCACATTACTGCTTGCCCAATCTACTGTGGATGGACATTTGTTTTCCAGTTTTTGCTTTGTTTTGTTTTGTTTTTTAAAGATTTTATTTATTTGAGAGAGAGCGAGCATGAAAGGGGTGAGGGTTAGAGGGAGAAACCGGCTCCCTGATGAGCAGAGGGCCTGATGTGGGACTTGATCCTGGGACTCCAGGATCATGACCTGAGCCGAAGGCAGTTGCTTAACCAACTGAGCCACCCAGGTGCCCTGTTTTCCAGTTTTTAAGCATTGCAAATTGTGCCACTATGAACATTCACGTACATGTCTTTTGTGAGTATATATATTCGTTTTTGTTGGGTATATCACAAGGAGTGGAGCTGCTGGTTCACAAAGTTAAGTTCATATTTATTATTGTTTTTTAAAATTTTATTTATTTATTTGACAGGGAGAGAAAGCAGAAGCAGGGGGGCAGCAAAGGGAGAGGGAGAAGCAGGCTTTCCATTGAGCCAGGAGCCTAATGTGGGGCTCCATCACAGAACCCCAGGATCATGACCTGAACAGAAGGCAGACGTTTAACCAACTGAGCCACCCAGGTGCTCTGTAAGTTCAGTTTTAATAGGTAGTACAAACAGTTACCCAAAATGAGTTTACAAATTTGTATTTCCAACAGCAGTGGGGAAGAGATCCAATGGATTATCTGCCTTCTTAATTTTAACCATTCTGGTAGATGTATAGGACCTCCCTGTGCTGTTAATTTGTATTTCCCTGACAACTAATGAAGTTGATCACCTTTTCATATATTTATGGTTATTTGAAATACTGGTTTGTAAGGTGCTATTGAAATCTTTTGCCCATTTTTTTTATTGATCTTTTATTGATCTATTGGGGTTCTTTATATGATGTGGACCTGAGTCCTTTTTTTGGATACATGTATTGCAAATATCTCCTCCCATTCTGTGTTTTTCCTTTTTACTCTTTTAATTATGCCATTTGATGAATATACATTCTTACTTATAATATTTCCCAATTTATCTACTTTTCTTCTACGGTTAGCACTTTTATCATCCTGCTTCAAAACCTTTGACAGAGAAATACTAGCGGTTGGAAAAAATCATGGTAGCTTCACAGAAAACTAAAAATATTTAAAACAACAAAAAAAATCACACTTATTAACTTCCAGAAAAACTGTCCTAGAAACAAAGCATAGTCATAGTACACCACTTATTTCGATTGTGAAGATTATTTACACAATCAATCATCATACAATCAGTCCCTGACTGCTGATTTGTCCAAAGATTAGGATAACTTTCAAGGTCTCTGTGGGCATCTAGTAAGTAGCACCCATCTTCCCAAAGCAAGCTCTCAACAAATTGAAAGTAAAACAGAAGCATGGCAGAGAGAGGTAATGATGTCACCTGCATTATAACTGATAGAAGAAGCCTGGTTGGAGAATGTAGCATCAAGCCTTTTTGCAAGGTGGGATAATTCATACAGAGCCAGACTTAGGAAGAACTGTCCCATCATTGTGGGCAACACGGGACCAAGACCAGCTTCCTCCCGAAGGTCGCCGGTGTTGCCCTTTCAGTCAACACCAGCAGGTTATCGCCTTCCATGCAAACCCCCAGATTTTCAGAGTTGTCTCTAGAAAGCCATTTAATTGGAAAAGGAGGAAAGTTTATCTGTAGTTCTGTTGGTAAAAAGAAAACCATTCTAGGCAGTATTCATGTGGGAGTATGTTTCCATTAAGATATAGCGAGTGCTATATTAAAAAAAAAAAACAAAACCCTAAATGTATAACATTTCAAGCACAATATAAATTGATTTCTTGTTCATGTAGCAGGCCGAATCATATGTTCCTCATCAGTGGAGACAGCTCTGCCATTTCCCGCACATGGCTTCCAAGGTTGGTAGAGACACACGAGAGGGAGGCTTGTATGGAAGTGTCGGTCCCTGTTTCTACTCCTATTCAGCAGGCTGGAGACCCAGCTGCAGAGCAAGCTGGGAAATGTTGCCCAACCATGGCACTTCCAGGAAGAAGAGAGCCCACGAATTTTGGTGAACAGTTATCACTCTTCTACCACTGAGTGTGAGTTTCATTTGGGCAGAATCTCATTTATTTCCTGTTTGCCTCCTGGGCCTGACAGGTAGTAAGAACCCAGTACATGCTTGTTGAATAAATAAGATAGTGGGAAGGGCATGGGCTTCGAAATGAAGGAGACCTACATTCTAATCCAAGTGCTGCTACTTTCTGCATTAATTTAGGCAAGTTACTCAAATTCCTCAAGCCTTGGTTTCTCATCCGTATCATGGAGATGAAGATATGTTTGTGGTCTGCTCCCCAGGTGATCCCAGCCAGGTGTGGGAATGCATAGTGACTAAAATGTGCCAACAACAATAGAGTTTGTGAAATAAGCCTCTTTGACTTTATTCAGATAGCTCTGGGAGTGGGGAAAGGGCACAGACCGCAGAACCGGTGGTTGTCTCGTAAGTATTCTTGAAGAACTGTAGTCATCCAAGCAGCACATGGAGTTGGCCACGTCCCTGTTTTCCAGCTGTGAGATCAGGGGCAAAGCCTGTGGCTGAGAGGCTAAGGCCTAGGCTGAGGGTGCAGGTGTCCCATGCTTTCAAGTTCAAGGTCACTGTGTGTCCCGCCAGAGCCCCGTGGGCTGCACGCTGACCAGCAAAGGTGCCTCAGGTCATAACATCTTGCCTCAACAGCTTTCCAGTGAAATGGCTTTGTTTGTTTCTGCCTTTTTGTTCAACCTCATTAGGATTAAAGCCAGAAGCCCCGCAGCAGACTCAGCAGATAATGTGAGTTTCAGGCGGCTTACAATACTGATGACCCCTGTCCCACTTTCACCCAAATTTGCCCCACTCTTCTTAGGATGAGTCATTTCTCAGACCCTATTTAATGCTTCAAGCAAATAGTCCCTTCTTACCCAGTTTCTGGATACTATCCCTCGACTATTGTGACTCAGTTCAGGTTGGATGGCCAAGCTGGGACCCTCCCTGCCCCTCATCATTATCTGCTTTACAGGGTTAACATTGGCATTCGATGAGATAAAGTGGATAAAATATCAGACTTGGTGGTGGCATCAAAAATTGCAGAATAGGGGCCCCTGGGTGGCTCAGTGGGTTAAACCCTCTGCCTTTGGCTCAAGTCATGATCCTGGGGTCCTGGGATTGAGCCCCACGTCGGGCTCTCTGCCTGGTGGGGATCCTGCTTCCTCCTCTCTCTCTGCCTGCCTCTCTGCCTACTTGTGATCTCTGTCTGTCAAATAAATAAATAAAATCTTTTTTTTAAAAAGTGCAGAGTAAGTGTTAGTTATCTTCCTATTCCTTAGGAAATTTCTGGCATCATTGAAATTGATGTCTCCCTCATCTACCCTTGAAGGGAGGCCCTGGCTACATGCATCTTTGAGTCTTGGCCCAGACAGTGTAAGCACTGCATCGCTTTGGTACCTAGGGCAAAGTTAGCAAGTTCACAATTCATGGGCAGGCTTGGATCTAGGGCCTATTTTGAATTTTCCAAAATAGGAAATAGGAGGTTGATGTAGGCCACAAGGGAGTGATATCATGAGAACAGCATATCTACACATACAATTTTTCCAATTAGCCACAGATATTTTACTATTCAAACCGGTGTAGGTATTACTAACATAGTGCCACTGTCCTAGCAGCTGCTGGACATGAGACCCATGCTTCAGTCCTGCTTGGAAGCCAGAATGAGACCTCAGAAAGACATGGCAAAAGAGGGGAGAAGCTGTGAAAGAAAAAAATGTGTCAGATCCGCCTCATGTCCCAACACACATCTTCGGGATGAGTGAGAGCAGAAGGGAAGAATGGGAAAGGAGAGGTGTTGGCTGTGGCTGTGGAGGGAACAGATGAGGACCCGCACCAGGAGGCAGTTGTTGAACGGGTTTGATAGTGAGTGAGTGTGGGCACCGCAGGAGAGAACTCAGGAGAACTTTGTGATGTGTTAGATATGGGGCACGCTGAAACAGGAAGGAACAGAAACAACATGAGGCTAGCACTAGGTGGCTTAGTGCAAGGCTCGGAACCAAGAGTCAGAAGGCCCACCTCTGTCACTTTGAATGGGTCATATTCCCTCTTGGGCTGTCTCCTCGCCTGTCAGGTGCTGCTGTCAGCCTCCAAGTGGTTTTGTGAGGCACAAATAAGATGATTTGTGAGAAAGGGCAGCACAGTTGACAATGTCCTCCAGGAGTGGAGGCAGCACAGTTCACCATTATTGTTCTCATTGTTGTCAGAAAGGAAGCCAGAAAGGGATAGAGTTTGAGGGAGAATATAGTAAATTCCATTTCCAATGTGCTAAGGTGGGGGGGAGGGGCACCTGGGTGGCTCAGTCAGTCAGGCAAATGGCTTTTGGTTTCGGCTCAGGTCATGACCTCAGGTCAGGATTCTCTTTCTCCCTCTGACCCTCTTCCAGCTTGCTCTCTCTCTCTCTCTCTTTCTCTCTCTTTCTCAAATAAATAAACAAATAAATCTTTTTTAAAAATTAAAAATTAAATAAGTAAATGTGCTAAGATGTTGAAATAATATCCAAGTGGAGAAAGCCAGATGTTAGGGGGTGAAGTCGGGAGTTAATGAGTCAGGGCCATTATATAGAACAAGAACATGTTTCTGGAAGGGGTCAGGTCTTCCATGTTCCTGATAACAATTTTAGAGTGTGGACTTCACTGTGGAACTAAAGCTTATTAGCCCTTGCATGGTACAGCATCTATAGAAGACACCTGAGGGACAGTGTCCTGGTCTTTCTGGGCTCTGGAAGCCTGGATGTGACTGCTGCAGCACTGGAGAGCTCTTCCTGGAGGCTCATTCATCTGCATCCTTGGATGTCCACCAATGTGAAGTACACAGAAGATAGCAAAAACAAGTAAGACTGAAATGAGGGGGAAAAAAGGTATAAGAGTAAGTAGGCAGGGAATACGAATCAAAACCACAGTGAGATGCCACCCCACACCAGTCAGAAGAGTTAAAATTAACAAGTCAGGAAACGACAGATGTTGGAGAGGATGCGGAGAAAGGGGAACCCTCCCACACTGTTGGTGGGAATGCAAGCTGGTGCAGCCACTCTGGAAAACAGCATAGAGTTTCCTCCAAAAGTTGAAAATAGAGCTACCCTACGACCCAGCAATCGCACTACTGGGTATTTTTCCTAAAGATACAAATGTAGTGATCCGAAGGGGCATGTGCACCCGAATGTTTATAGCAGCAATGTCCGTGATAGCTAAACTATGGAAAGAACCTAGATGTCCATCAACAGATGAATGGATAAAGAAGATGTGGTATATATATATATATATATATATATATATATATATATATCATACACACACACACACACACAGGAATACTATGCAGCCATCAAAAGAAATGAAATCTTACCATTCGCAACAACATGGATGGAACTAGAGGGTATTGTGCTGAGCGAAATAAGTCAATCAGGAAAAGACAATTATCAAATATCTCCCTGATATGAGGAATTGGAGAGGCAACATGGGGGGCTTAGGGGGTAGAGAGGGAAAAAATGAAACAAGATGGGATCAGGAGGGAGACAAATTAACTTGCAAACCAACTGAGGGTTGCTGGGGGTTAGGGGCGTCGGGAGAGGGTGGTTGGGTTATGGACCTTGGGGACGGCATGTGCTATGGTGAGTGCTGTGAAGTGTGTAAGCCTGATGATTCATATACCTGTACCCCTAGGGCAAATAATACATTATATGTTAATAGAAATAATTAATTTTTAAAGAAGAGTAAGTAGAAAATAAAGAATAAAGTGGGAACATAAAAAGAGAGGTTATGGCTAGCTGGATGCAATAATTAAACTAGTGGGAGAAAAAAGATTGGTATATGTCTAAGAATGTAAATCAATGAACTAGGCTGAGTATCATAGAAAAAGGGGTGGTGACAAAAAAAAAAAAAAACAACTTACTTTTCCTGAAAGAAAGTTACAGGCAATCATAAGAAGCATAAAATCAGCTGCTATTTGAAGAAATCGTATGATGGTTCCTAATGGAAAGCAGAGTCCTTTTCATAAAGCAAATGTTCGCTCCCATTTATTAAGTGGGTGAATTGGTGACTTGCACCATTCATCACATTGGTAGAACTTTATTGTCATCTACTAGGACTCTTTAGATTGAAACAAGGATATATGTTGAACCTGAAGCTCAACTAGAGACATTTTCTACTTTCTCTTCCAAGTATAGCTTCTTGAGTAAGTCCCCGGGAGACTCCACACCACCCGTCCTTCCAAAAGTAGCCACATGGTGAATGATGGAAGAAGTGGGCCCCGGATTCAGGACCATCCTACCCACAAGGTCTGATGCCAAAAGGTGAACTAGGCAAGCCCATTTCCCTCTCCTGCGTCTTTGGACTGAAAAAACACGGCAGTGGGGGCTGAAATTGCCAACCAGAGTTGAAGAAGCAAGAAAAGATGGAATGGCAGAGGGAGCTGTCAGGAGATGGAGGAAAACAGATGTGCAGAGAGAAGCAGAGAAGCCACAAGCCCCCAGGAGGTACTTCACGCAAGGAAGAAGACCTTCCCATTTCACTTCGAGTGTGTGGACAACCCTTATCATAATGTACATTTCCCAGAGACGAGAGCTGATAATAGCTTCACTCACTGAGTATGCACTAGGCTCCAGAACTTGTGTTACCTGCGTTTTTTCTTTCTATTCTCACCATGTCTCTGTGAAGTAGGCAACAGGATTACCACCAAAGGCCAAAAGAGGCAGAAAGGTCACGAGCCATTAGGGAGTGTGCCTGACTCCAAAAATCTATGCTCTTAACTCTGCACTGGGCCCTTGCCCCCCAACCCCCAGTAATTACAATAGACAGACTGGGCAGCTGTCTCTATTCAGAGCCCATAAGGTAGTCCCTTCCTCCTCCCACCAATCTGAAATGTGGCAATGAATCTTATTGGTGTAGACTAGGAAAAATCACAACATCAGGCTGGATTGAAGAAATTGGGCTGGTACATGATACTTCTGGTCTGGGCTCCTACCTTCTGGGGAAGGGAATGGTGGAAGGAATACAGGAGCTAGAGGCTCAGGAAATAGGAGAAAAGATCAGAAGGTCCCTCTTCGAAAAAGGTTAACTTAAACAGCAGATTAAGAGGAAGCCCAGCAAGAGAGACAGTTACAGGAAATGTTGAGGAGTGGAGGGATCAGCAGAAGACTGCTGCTTTGGATTCCAAGAGGCTGAGAGGAACGGGACACATCCCGTGTGGGAAGGGGAGACCTCCAGCATGTCCGGAAAATGGAGCTTTGCTTCCTTGTCAGCTAGGTGAGCTCAGAACTGGACTTTTGTGGAGAATTGGAGATGAACATTACCTGATAGGACTAAAAATCACAAGATAAAGCGAATGAATTATATATTTATTATTAATCAATTTCTTCATCAAGCTCTCAGTAGGTGGTCAGATAAGTTTAGGTTTAAGTCGTGAAACCACGTGCCTACCATTGACCAGCTCCCTGGGATACATAACCTAAGATTTCCACACTCTGTAGCACACTGGTTCCACACTGTCACACATTGCCTGGACAAGTTGGGATCAAAGAAAGTAATCGTAACAGGGACCCTGGGAAGATGAGAAGAGAAGGAAGTTGGCAGTCTGAAGGGCCAAGTCAACTTCAAACAACAACAACAAAAGCTTTTTTAAAAAAATAATTAATAAGCTTAAAAATGTCACCCTCCCTCAAGACTTAACACTGCCACCTGAGGGAAATGTTTTCAAGCCATGGATCCTATAGTCAGTGTAGGTGGTCACGACCAGCACTTTAAAAACAAAAAAAGAATAAGAACTGTCTAAAAAAATTTGTTTTCATTTTACGCACACACAAATGTGTACTCAATTGAGATGTAAAATGTATTTCTTGTCTTGTTACATGTCACATAACAACAACAATTAGAAAAATCATGCCCTCTCCCTGGCCTCCCTACTGAAATTATTTCATTTTCTGCATGTGTGCATCTTTACTTTCTTTAGTTCCCATAATGAAAACAAAAAATTCCATTTATTTTTTAATATAAAAGTATATTCTAATATGGATTGTGTTTCTCAAGCAATCCTCCCCCTTGCACCTGCAGATTCTTCTATTTTTTTTTTTTTAAAGATTTTGTTTATTTACTCAACAGACAGAGATCACAAGCAGGCAGAGAGGCAGGCAGAGAGAGAGGAGGAGCAGGCTCCCCGCCAGGCAGAGAGCCCGATGCGGGGCTCGATCCCAGGACCCTAGGATCATGACCTGAGCCGAAGGCAGAGGCTTAACCTACTGAGCCACCCAGGCGCCCCTGCAGATTCTTCTATTGCCCCAAAGGTCAAAGGTGCCCTGGTTGAGAAGCCTTAGACAAAGGCAAGGGAAATCTCATCTCTTGGGGTAGTCCTAGCAGCAGCAATCCCCAGCAAGGAAGCCCTATAAACCTTCTGTTTGGGATTCTGATGTGTTTATTTCACCACCCTATTTACAGAAAGAACATAAGAGTTCAGTGGGCCACCAGGAGCCTTATAAGCTGACATTTAGGGTCAATGAGTTCTCTAGCCAACTAAAGTTAACAGGTGGCATTCTCAGCATGCCTCTATTCTAGAAATATTAGTATATTTTAGCCAGGGTGATCTTTAAAACATTCAATGGCTGGCCAGTGTGGCTACCAGACCATCTGGTATGGTCAGCTTTATGCTGACCATAAATAACCAATAGGTGAATTTGACCTGAAGGTCAACCTGCACTTAGCAATGAAGGAAACGCTTGACTGAATACCTGACCCTTCCCAGGACAATATTTGTGGATTGTAAGAAGACATCTCAGAACAAGAACGAGAATTGGTCAACATTGAAAGCAAACAGTGAAGTTTAAACTATTTTTTTTTGAAGTTGAAGCTAGCAATAAGCAGATATGGTATGGGAGAGAGCAACACACAGGAATGAAATGAGGAAAAGTCTTCAAGAAAAACAGACACCTGGAAATAAGAAGAAAAAAGGTTTTTAAAAATAGGTATGGGGCACCTGGGTAGCTCAGTCAGTTAAGCATCCGATTCTTGATTTCAGCTCAGGTCATGATCTCAGCATTGTGAGATGGAACCTTGCGTAGGGCTCCATGCTCAGCGGGGAGTCTGCTTGTCCCTCTCCCTCTGCTCCTCTCCCTGCTCTCTCTCAATCTCTCTCTTAATCAATAAATAAGTGAAATCTTTTAAAAAATAATAATAATATTTTTTAAAAATATAAGAAGGTATAAAAGTCTATAAGAGACAGATAGAAGCGAAAAGCAAAAAAAAAAAAAAAAAAGGTTCAGAAGAGCCAAGATAATAAAGATAATAAAATGAAGATCAATCGTATCTTACTAGATTAGCCCAAGTCTGGAAAAATAAGACAGGAATAAGAAGAATATATCCAGGATGCCTCAATGGAAAGAATATATATTAAGGGACAGAGACAGGAAATTGCGTCGTTTCCTCTTAGACATTCAAGCACCCAGGGAACCCTACTTGCTTTCAGGATCTGGAATCCAGGACTAGGCTCAGAGATGAGGAAAGACTGGCCCATGGGCTATAACTTATGGAGCCAAGGGAAAGACAGCATGCATGGGCAAAGCTGGGAGCATGCCAAACAGAAAGTCCCACGGAAGTGCCAAGCCAAAGGATCTGGGCTAAGGGTCAGAAATAACCAGGTGCTGGGCAAGGGGATGGGAACTGAGATCCCAGGACAAGGCAAGTGGTTTGTAATGACAGGTGGGAGGCAGAGCCTGGGGGTTTCCCAGGGCACTGGACTACCCATGCAGAGGATTTTTATGGGGGCTATTTAGGGTACGAAGCTGGTTTTACATAAATGCAATAGAGCCAAACCCTTAACCTCAGCAAGACAGAATAGCCAAAAATAGCTACAAAAATGACAGTAATTATTCTTTAGGCCCATCAGTGAGCCTTGGTTTGAATCTTGGTTCCACCAATTGCTGGTCGCAGAATGGGCATACTGACCTGTTACTTAACTTCCCCCTACCCTGAGTTTTCTCATCTTTTAAAATGCAAATGATAATACTTTTACACTCTCTCCCTGGATGATTACACCAGAAAACAGCATTAAGTATCTCCATGTTGACAACTCTCAAATTCATTTTCCAACCCAAATCTCTTCTCAGTCTCAGGCTCCTGCATCCAAACACAATGCGGACTTAACAAAGGTAAAATAAAATGACTCACAGTCCAGGATCCTGGTTCTTACCTAAAATGCTTCACCTCCATAAATGGTACCATCTCTTGACTCCTTGCTTCCTCTTTCTCGGTCCCACCGAACATCCAATCCAATAACTAATAGAATAAAATCCCAAATTCTTTCCAAGGCCATGGCCGGTGTCCTTAAGTCCTTCTATTCTTGCCTTAAAATGAATCTGCCGTGAGGGGCGCCTGGGTGGCTCAGTGGGTTAAGCCTCTGCCTTCAGCTCAGGTCATGGTCCCAGGGTCGTGGGATCAAGCCCCGCATCGGGCTCTCTGCTCTGCAGGGAGCCTGCTTCCTCCTCTCTCTCTGCCTGCCTCTCTGCCTACTTGTGATCTCTGTCTGTCAAATAAATAAATAAAATCTTTAAAAAAAAAAAAAAAAAATGAATCTGCCGTGGT
The DNA here is from genome assembly GCF_030435805.1 of Mustela lutreola. NCBI lineage: Eukaryota > Metazoa > Chordata > Mammalia > Carnivora > Mustelidae > Mustela > Mustela lutreola. Next base: position 127,564,818 of record NC_081298.1, read on the forward strand.
CAGAAAAATGCACAAGTTCTCTCTAATGGCTTCTGCCTCCCTGACCACGCCCCCTACCCCCTTTCCACTTCTCTGCTCCCAACTGCTGCCGTTCTGGGCTTTTCCAAGCCCTGTTTGGTTACAGGCTCTCCCAAATTTCTCCAACCCTCCTGCCATTTATAACCTCTTTGGGATATACTTCCTTGGATCTACCTCAGCTCTCTTCCTCAGCAAAGGTTCTGTTATTTTCCCACAAGTCCCACTGGTCCCACTGGTCTGTGAACCACCACAAAGACACACTTCTAAATTTGCTTAAGCTTCAGTAAAACTTGGTGGTGCACAGAATGACATAGGTGGAGCAGAGTGGGACAGAGAAACAATAAAGGACTTTGAGAGCGAATGTGTTAGAGACATCCACACCAAAAGGTAAAGCTTTTTTTTTTTTAATGGATCGCCTGCCTGTCATATATTATTAAATTTAGATTAAATTTAAATTATTGCATTTAGAGTATATGTTAATTTTTTTAAAGATTGTATTTATTTATTTGACAGAGAGAGAGAACAAGCAGGAGGAGTGGCAGGCAGAGGGAGAGGGAGAAGCAGGCTTTCCACCCAGCAGGAAGCCCAATGTGGGGCTCGATCATAAGACCCTAAGATCATGACCTGAGCTGAAGGCAGCTGCTTAACTGACAGAGTCACCCAGGCACCCCAAGGTATAGATTTTTATGAAAAAATATTAGCAGGTTGGAAGAACTGAAGATCATCCTGAAGCAAAGGAGCTGGCCCATCCTCGGGCTGGACCTCTTTGTAATCCTTCTCCCTCCCCATTACACCGGAGCTGCCTCGCCCGCCTCTTGCCATTCCCAGCTCACAGCAAAACCACAACGTGCAGCCAGACGGTTGGGTTATCAACCTCTAGTACAGTTCCATGAAGGAGTGCGGTCCATAAAAGGCAGCATGATAAAGCACTCAAACGCCAGCGTTTTTTGCCCCATCCCTCTAATGTGTGGTTCATATGGAAACCTCAGAAATAGTCAGGAAGCTGAGAAGCATTGTGTGCGGTAAGGAAGCAAAATGAGTGGGGACACGTGCTTCACTGGGAGAGCAGGTTAAAAGTGATACAGCTTTCCTTCCCTCCTTGAAGAAGATACGAGATACAGATTCAGGAAGGTAATCCTTCATGGAGAATAATGGCTTTTTTTTTTTTTTAAAGATTTTATTTATTTATTTGATAGATCACAAGTAGGCAGAGAGGGAGGCAGAGAAGGAGGGGAGGCAGAGAAGGAGGGGAGGCAGGCTCCCTGCTGAGCAGAGAGCCCTATGCGGAACTCGATCCCAGGACCCTGAGATTATGACCTGAGCTGAAGGCAGAGGCTTGAACCCACTGAGCCACCCAGGTGTCCCTAATAATGGCTTATTTTAAATGCAGCTTCCAGGTAGGAATTCTTGCCTGACTCCTCTTTCTCTATGCCCTCTAGGATAGCCAACCCCTATGTTGTTCATGGTAGTAGCTCCACCAATGAGCCCAGTGCCCGGCATGTAGTAGATACCCATTAAACCCATGTTGTATAAATGTAACCACTACGGCCAACCCAGTGCCCCAACTTCTCCCTGCCTTTTGCATTTTACACATTTTTTTGTTTTTTATGTAAATATTTCAATCTTCAGAACACAGTCGGTCCTCTCAGAATAACCCGGGCAGCCTAGCCAGACAGGGACTCAGAGATCTCAAATGATGAGCACAGACTATCAGAAAATGTGCCTAATGCTTCGCATTCTTCAGAGAATGTTCAGGTCCCACAGCTTGTCCATGCTTCTGAAGAAGAATGCCAGAGGCAGACTTTTCCTCCTGTCGTACAGAGGAAACTGAGGCCCAGAGAGGATGAATAACTTGCCCGGCTTTCCTCAGTTCTAGAGTGGCAATGCCAGAAATTTTCTGGAACTTTGGAAAATGCCTGGGCTAACCAGACTCCAAATAATATTTGCAATCTCCATGGGCCTCGTCTTCCTTTATAATAAGGAATAACAATGCCTACCTCAGAGGATTATTCTATTCCAAACACTGAATTAAAATAGGTAATTAAAATACAGTGATATAGAAAAGTGTGTACAAATTAGATACACAAAAATAATAGTTTCCTTCTACCCCCTGAGTGGAAACAGCAGGCACAGTTTTGTGAAGATAGTAAAACGATCTGTTGATTATTTAAAAAAATTTTTTTTCTGAAAATAAAGATCCCATGCATAATAAATCAATATTTATAGTAACCTAATTTAAAAAACATTGCAACAATGTTAATTCTTCTGTCATTTATGTTATGTCCTAGGCTCACACGTGTGTGCACACGTGTATATGTATGCACACATACACACACACGAGTGTGCTGAGAGCTTCCTTGTTACCCAGCTTGAGAAGAGAGGCAGCAGACAGGGACCCAGGAAGCAAGGGTGAAGAAGCTCCCACTTCAGATGGGTTCTGAGACAATTTTCCCCTTCCCTCAGGCTGAGGTATTCTGCCATCTGTTTTGATTAAACCTTTCAAAATTCAAATTGTGTTTTTCCTTCCATTCCTTTGAAATCTCCTCTAATTCAACAGTCTTTAGGCTTTCTTCTTTCCCTCAACCACCATCTGGTGTTTCTATTAAAAAAAAAAAAAAGAAAAGAAAGAAATAAAAAAAAGAAAGAGAGAGAGAGAGAGAGAAAGAGAAGAAAACACATACAACAAACACTTTTGAGTTCCTTAGAAGAAAGGTATAATGATGAGGATAATTTATTCCCATAGTGAGGCCCATTACTATTTCCATGGCAACAGACTGTGATGTTCTGAACATGGGACTTTGTGATTATCACAAGAACAGGATGGCAAAAGGCCCTGCTCAGACTCTTTGTCCCTGTGGATTCTTCGGGTAGTCACCCTTGGTGGCTCCCAGTTGTCTACAGAATTATGTCCAAAGGTCTTAGCGTGGCATTCAAGGCCTTCTCAGTCTGGTCCAATCATTCTAGGCTCATCATCTATTAAGCCCAGAGTCCCTGGAACCCTGGTCCTTTTCTACCGCTCACTGTGTCCTGGACACATCACACTCTTTCACACCTCCATGTCTTTGCCTCTCTCATTTCTCCTTACATCTGTCCTTCTACTTCCTTCCTTTTTTTTTTTTTTTTTTTTTTTTTTTTACTTAATGGAATAATCCTCCTTATCCTCAAGGTCTGGCTCAAATGTCACCTTCTAGATGGACTCTTCCATGGCTCACCCAAACAACAGAAATAACTCTTCCATACTCCCAACAGTTTGGTCAAACTGGTATAGTAACACTTTTTTTTTTTTTTTTTTTTGTATTCTTAAGTAATCTCTGCACCCAATGTGGGGCTCAAACTCATGATTTCAAGATCAAGAGTCACACACTCTACCAAGCAAGCCAGCCGGGCACCCTGATACCTGACTTAAAGAAAAAAAAAGTTCTATTTATATCTCTTTTATCTGAATTTGAATAATTTGCTGAATTATTTGGGATCGGTCCCTGTTTCAGTTTTTAGACCACTCCAATTAGTTTACATGATTTCTCAAAATGTCCCCTTTCTTATTGCCCTAGAGGGGCAAGCATTTCATCACCCTTTTACCATTAAGGTTTGGAAAAGTAGGTGACTTTGATAGGTAGTAAGTGGCAGAGCCAGAATTTCACCGATAGAACGGAAACATCATGGACTTAAGAGTCAGGCATATCTGGGCTCAACCTAACCTTCCTCTCTAACCTTCTGTTTCTTCCCCTTGAAATGAAGACATCATGTATATGAAAGTGCAGGGCACATAGTCACCACTCAGGTCATGGTAATATTCTTCTTTCCCCCTTTCTAGAAGCATCTAGAATCAAAAGTTTTCTTCCATTTTTGTTTCCCAAATTTTTATGTGGTACTGAAATTCAGATGAAGAAGCAAATGACTGTCATTGGCATCTCCCAGAGGGGGAGGAAAAAAAAAATCTTTGCCTGAATTCCCTTATCTGGAATCTGGTTCAGCGAGGGAAGTTACCTAACAGAGTTGTAAAAATTAAGGGAAGCAGTGTATGGGTACCTGAAGCTCTGATCACAGTGTTTGGTATGCCATTCAGTACTCAGGATGCTCGCAATAACATGATTACTACTACCTCATTAGCATTATTATTATCATTATTTTGGGCACAACAGAACAATAGGCCTTGTGAGAATGACAGAAATTAGCAAGACAGTCTCAAGACTCTGTCTTCCCACTTCTCCCCCCTACGGCCTGCCTCTGTACACGCGTGTCTGCACAGTCATTTCCTCCTATTAGATTGTAGGTTTTAGATAGGGCTTTGGTGCCTTATCTGCAATTCTTTCTGTTGGGTGGACCCAAAACAAAGCCTTTCAGAGGAGGAACCTTCAGTAAAATGCTGAATGGTACTTCTCCAAAATGAGCATGGATCCTGAAACGAGGTTCAAAAGCCTCTGGCTTTCTCACCATCACTACGATGTGAATTTTCAGTGGTGGTATATTGGCGAGGGAGCCATTTTGGGGAAGATCATATACATCAAGAGGTTACTGGACAGAGCCTTTTGATATATTATGTAGCTAAACTTGTAATGTTTCCTCATAGGACATAGATGATTCCCAGATTAGAAGACAGACAGCTCCTGATCTCTGGGGGATGTGGGAGGGTCTAAGGAAATTGTCCTGGGAAACACGTCCACCAGGCATCAAGCACAGCCTCACCCGGGTGACCCAGTGGCAGGATCACTTAGGTAATCATTCAGCACATGTTTTACTGAGTATCTCCTTCATTTTAGGCCCAGGGTTGAACCAAACAATACCATGAAATCCTGTTTAGCAACCTGCAGTCTCCTCCCCCGATCCCACCAAACCGACCGCCTAAAGAGAAGGCATATTACTCCCTTCAGGTAAAGGAGATATGGCTCAGGGTGTTTAAGTGACTTGGTCCAATATCACACACGCGTAAGTGACTGGGAAGGAATTAAACTTAACCCAAGTCTCTAAGATCCAGGGCTCAGATAGGGTCCCTGATGCATCTCCCCGACTCCTGGAACCACTTGCCGGGTCCCCAAGATTCATTGCTGGTGATCACACCCCACAGGCAGGTGCTGGCCAGTCTGTCATGCTACAGTCAGAATCAGAGTTAGCTTTGTTGGCTCTCCTTCTGGCCGTCACTTGAGTGCAGTCACAGAGTGCAGTCTCTGATCTGTGCCTTCTTAGGAATGGTCAGGGCCCACAGCACTCGAGGGATAAAGGAAAACAGGGAGAGACTAGTGGTGTGGTACATCCCTCCATAGCTTCCTTTCTAGAATCCACCCCCCCACATACACACCAACTTTATTTTATTTTATTTTATTTTGTTACAGCTGGGGTAGGGTGGGGGGCATTGATTCTGACTCACCACACACTTTGAGAGGCTCTGACTCATCTCAGCTCTGGTGTTCTTCCAACTCTGTTCAGAACACTGTGGGTGCCCTTCCCCAGCTGCCCAGGAGCAGCCAGACCCGTTCAGATGTGCTTGCTTCAGCCCTAAATGACACCAAGTTCATTAGTAAATTAGACACACACACAAGAATCAAAGACTCCCCAGCAACCAACAGGGCTTAGGCAAGTTTTCGTTGAAGCCAAGATTAATGTGCAATACCATTAGAATGAATTAACTGCTTTGCATTCAAGCATGCGGTTTACAACTACATTGGTGGTATTATTGATAGTTAAAGGTTTATCTTCAAGTTTAAAAACTTATAAAAGTTACCTATAGATATTAAATATTAGTAGTTGAAAGTTAACCGTAATTCTTTCAAGTTAGGTATAAGTTAGAAGAAATAAACTTCTCTGTATTCATTATTTTATAGCGCTGTATAATAAAACACCATCCTGACTTTGGGAATTTGTAAAGGATCACATTTATCAAAAGAAGCAAGCTTTAACTGCTTAACTGCTTAAAGAATTACCCTTTGGCTGTTCCCAGATAGTAAATGGCAGGTGTTTCTTCAAGTACATAAAGGGCTCCAAGTTCATTTAATTGTTCCTGATTGCTATTTTAATCACTATGCAGTGACTCCGTTTCAAAAAAAGAATTTTGCATGTGGTAGAATTTGGGCGTTACACTGTCTTTTCTTTCCTCGAGCCTGTCCTGATTCACTCTCCCCAGCAGAAGCTTCTCCCTGCTCACTTATTGTCAAAAGGGCTTTGCTGCTGACCCTAACTTGTAAACCTTCCATTTCCAGCATGTGTCATCTTCCATGAGGAGGTGGTTTTTATATTCTATCAAAAAATGGTCTCGTCCTACAGTGAGTACCCAGCATAACAACAACAAACAACTTCCTTTTGGGGAAAGTTGGCTTTCTCTCCACTTCTGAGAGCAGATGTTCGTGTGTTCTGATGAACCCCCATCCAGCATCTCCTCTGACTTGCTTCCTTTGACATCAAGCTTCTTGTTTCCTGACACCTTCCACACTTGAACTTCCTGTACCTTTGCAATGCCAATTTGCAAAGATAGAGTTATAGGCGGGCAGTGGGATTTTTGCTACCTCCCTTGGCCACATTTTTTTAAAAATACTGTTTCCTAGTAATTTGTGTTCTGCAAGAAATGAAACTGAGCCACGGTTCTGCAGAAACTTGAGAATGTCCTCCCTAGAGGACTCTTCCTTGCTCAGCCTCCTGGGGACCAGCACGGGTGATCTTCCCTCTCGGGGAGGACCCTCAGCTCCTATATTTTAGATGACTTTGGAACCAGGGAGTTTGGTAGGACAAAGGACGTTTTAAGGATTTAAAGAGAAAAGAAGCCGCCTACATTGAACTCATTCCTGTGCCCATGTTATTACTGTCCCTGCCTCTGACGCCGCCTGTGTTCTGGCTTTTAGGATTGTTCTCTCAGCTTTGCTCTGAAATGTAAAGCCCCATTGCCCACTGCAAGTCTTAATGAAAAGCAGCTCATAAGCAAGTTACGTAACCTAATTGTAATCCAGGGATCAGCTTGGTTATATTATTTAAAGAAATAGCATCCATTTTCTGTGACCTGATTTAGAAAAGAAACGGAGGGAAGAAAAAAAATAATACCCACTTTAGCATTCGGCTCCCTGCGCTCATTCTAATGAGAACACTTGTAAATAATTCAGAAACAATGACTTTTAAGAACATTAAACCCAACTTAGCTCAGGGGTTCTATCTCAAAGCAGCTTTAGCCACTTAAAGCAAATGATAAATGATCGTGAAATATGGAGATTGTTTTTGCAGACAATTTAGTCATTTCGTGAGTTTAATTTCCTCATCAGTTCCACACGCATGAAGTCGACTAGAGGCACCATGCTAGGGAATGCTGAGTGCACGAGCTGTGCTCTCAGGAAGCTTACAGTCTGGTTAGGGTCGATAATGATGTACCACCACAGGCTCCATAATTGGAACAAATGTACCATAGCCGTGTAAAATGTTAACAGTAGGGAAAACGGGTTGGTGGTTGGTGGGGGGATTTGCAGCAACTCTGTGCCATTTTTTCAACTTTTTTTTAAATCCAAAACTATTCTAAAATTAAAAGTTTATTTTTAAAAACCTGGATAGGGAAACAGTTGGGTATACAAATAGAAATGCGTCCATGCTTATTGCCTAGTTTATGGAAATAAAACCAGGCCTGCCTAATAGGCAACTTCATAAGTTCGCTTTGTGAATTTCAGAAGCACACGACTGGGTTAATCATAATCTTGATTCATGTTATTAGTGCGCCATGAATCACGGACTATGATTGGTTCTTCGGTCCTTATGTAAACCTCATCTAATTGATTGATACTGTATGTATTATAATACCATAATAAACCACCCAGATACACCTTTCAATCCCAGAGCTAAAAGGCCTCCATGACGGACATTTAACTTACGTGTTCCTCTTCCATCCTATCCCCCAACTGTCCCCTCAGTAGTAACCATTCTCTTAAATTTTGCTTCTGTCATACCCTTGCTTTTCTACACACTTTATTACCCATACATTTGGGCCTAAACTTTAAGCTAGGTTTATTTGCTTTTGAATTTACATGTTGTCTTCTGACTTACTCTTTTGGTTCAACGTCATGTTCCTAAGATTGATTAATAATGTTGCGACTATAGTTAATGCATTTTCACTGTCGTGCAATATTCACTAGCAGGAATTTACCACAATTTATTTCACCACGTCCATCGGTGGTTTCTAAATTTTTCCTCTTACAAATGGGTTCTGCCACATTCATAGGTGTCTCCTGGGAAATGTGCACTGACATGGCCATTGAACTAGAGCTTTATGTGACTGAACGATCTTAAAACAACATAAGACTCAAAGCTTAACAGTTCACTTACAGAAATCATGTCATGTGTATCTAGGGAAGAGCATGTAGTATAAATTCTTCACCTTTGAGGCAAAGCACAACAAGAATGAGACACGAATTGCATGTCAGTTGAGATTTGATTTGGCTCTCCCATGAAATTGAAATGAATATTGGCTTAAATATCCATGTTGCTGTCCTGTAAAACATCCAGACAGGAGAGGCTTACAACTGGCATGGCAAGGTCTACAAAGTTGTCATGGATCTTGGCTTCTTCCAGCTTTCCAGCTTGCAACCCTAAGAGTGTGACCTTTGTCTTCATGATCCAAAAGGACTGCTCAACTTCTAGCCCTTATTTCTGCTTCTTAGTCAGGAAGAAGGAGAAAGAAAGGGGGTGGAGGGAAAGCACACATTTCATTCAAGGACTCTTCCCCAAATGGTACATGACATTTCTGAAGATTTTATTTATTTATTTGACAGAGAGAGAGAGTGAGAGAGAGCATGAGAGGAGAGAAGGTCAGAGGGAGAAACAGACTCCCCACGGAGCTGGGAGCCTGATGTGGGACTCGATCCCGGGACTCCGGGATCATGACCTGAGCCGACGGCAGTTGCTCAACCAATTGAGCCACCCAGGTGCCCTGCACATGACATTTCAGATGACATCTCATGAACCAGAAGGTAGACACATGGCTCAAACCTCATTTCAAGAGAGACTGTGAAGTGTAGTGTTTATTCTGGGCATCCCTGTCCTCAGCTAAAAATTCTATTACTAAAGAAGAATGGGAAAGGGACTTTGAAGACAATTAGCAGTCTCTGAGAAAATTACCACAGCTAAAGTGAGAGCAGAAAGGAACACAACCCTAAAAAGATTTATGTTGAAAAGTATAAAGAAAAAATAAACACTGATAATATCACCACCCAGTGGTTACCACCATTAATTTTTTTGAGATATAGTCTTCCACACTTTTCATCCATATATACAACCAGTGTATCCATAATTATACCTATATTTCTATAAATGTAGCCATACATTACTTTTAAAGGAACTATTTTAATTACTGCAGTAAGTCAAAGGGAAAGAGAACCAGGTTGTTTTTCTCCCTTTAAACTCTTAATAAGCTTCATGGGAAAACCAACATTGGAGTAACTACAGGAAAGAGGAGAGTGTGTTCTATAATTGCATGTTTATATTTCTCAGAGTTGCTAAATGCAAAACAACTTTAGCAGCATACCGTGTACTCTGGAATAAGGTTTTATAGGTGAATTTAAAAGAAAAATGATTAGCCATCCTAGAAAAGATACAGTCATGTCTTCAATAGGAAAAGTGACCAGAAAAATTCATGGACACAAGAAATCTGAGGAAATCCATCAGTAGAGTTTCCTAGACCACAAGTAGGGAGAACAAGTATCTATAATTATCACTCCTAAACATACTCTACCAGATGAGCACAAGAGAGGCTCTTTGGGGATCTTTTCTCTGTAAAAGAGTCTTCTAAATGGTGAACCAACATGACATACGACCGTGGTCAAGAAAAAGGACAATATATAATTGTCCTTAGGGCTGCAAATACACTCTACAATGTACTGGGACTATGTTCCTATCATCATGGAGACCATGGTACAGTAGAGGAGACAGAGAGGTGCCTGTAAAGATAAGTGGACTTTAGTGTATGCCAAAAACTGTACAAACCACTTTACATGCATTACTGAGTTTAACATTTAGGACAGTCTATTCTTATTCTTCTCCCCTTTGACACATGAAGTAAATTAAGCTATAGGCTAGGCAAGTTGGTTGAGGTCAACAAAGCTAGTGAGTAGTGGAGCTGAGATCCTACCCCCAGGTCTATCAGACATTAGAGCCCCTGCTCTAGACAACCCAAGTAGTTAATGTTATAATAAAAGTTCGTATAAGATTCTGAGGGAACACATAAAAAGCACCAGATACCTGCTAGGGGGAAACGTGTAAAGCAGCACAAAAATGAAAAAGCGTGAAGTATAAATACGTCAGCAGTGTTGAAATAAAGATGAATTGTAAGCATTGATAAACAAATGGAGAAGACAAGATCTCCACGTGGGAGCTTATTAAGGCTGGATTTTAGAAGCAGCCTTTTTAGTTTTGTGATTCACTACATAATTCCATCCTAATCATCTGATATCTTTACCCCTGTTTTAGTAGTTAGTCATATATTAATAACCTTGCTTTTTATCAAGGTATTTTTTCCTGCAAGTTGCCTCCATATATAGATTACTGGCCATAAAAAGCAAAATGCAACACATTGGATTCTTTGTTTTCTGGATCCCTAACAGAGGGACAGACTAGCATCCAAGGCACCCAGTACATGTATGAGTTGAAATGATACCTACTTATTTAAAGTTGATTCAAAGTGATCTATATAGAAGATATGCAGAGAAGAGCCAACATATGGATAATGGGGGGGGGGGGTGGTCCCTGAAGAATAAAAACAAAATATTAAAATAGAAGAAATACTTAAAATTAGAATCCAAGAGAAATGTCTAGAAATAAGAGAAGATTTCTATCTACATTTTGAAGGGAACATACAGAGATGAGATGGAGATTAGGCGGGGACCAGAGCCCATTGGTCCTTATAAGCCACTAAAAGAAATTTCAATTTTGTTCTAAGTGCAATAGGAATTTGGAGGACTTTAACCAGAGGCACCATTGATTATACAAAATGGAAGTAAAAATGTGCACGGCCCTGAAAAAAAAATGAAATATGAGAATTAAGCCATGGTATTACTTTACAACACAAGGCCTTTCTGCTTCCACATTAGCTGTGGCAATCTCTTACATTCCTTCATGCATGGGACCCCTCCCTTTTCTCCCCATTTATCATCTTTTTGGCATAAAGAATTGGGAAACTAAGAATACCAAGCAGTTTAGGGATTAAGGGTGTGAAATGAGCACTAGAATTGTTGAGATAAGCCTAAAAAGCATTGCTAGGTAATAGGCACGGGAAGTGAGCTGGTAATCAGAAACCTGTTGCTAAGGTAGAACAAGCTAAAATTACAGTGCAGGGCTGGAGAGGAGAGAGTATGAGGAGGAATATTCAGGAAACAAGAGCTAGGGACAAGGCCTAGAATTCTTTCTGTTCACCGTACCCTGGAATATCAGTGTTTATTCAAGAGAAGGTGGTAGAAAAGGAATCAGAGAAAGAAACAATCAGGAAGATTTTAAAAGAAAAATAAATGATGCCTTGCATACAAACCTATACTTTGGTGAGTGGAGAAGTATTAGGCCCTTCCCTGTCAAACTTTTGTCATTTTAATATCACTATTATCTTTTTTTTTTTAAGATTTATTTATTCATTTATTTGACAGGCAGAGATCACAAGTAGGCAGAGAGGCAGGCAGAGAGAGAGAGAGAGAAGCAGACCCTCCGCTGAGCAGAGAGCCCGATGCAGGGTTTGATCCCAGGACTCTGGGATCATGACCTGATCTGAAGGCAGAGGCTTTAACCCACTGAGTCACCCAGGCGCCCCTCGCTATTATCTTTTTCTTGTATTCTCTGGATTCATAATTTTTCATTCTCTATCTCTCAGATTGTATGTAATTTCCTGTAAGATTGAAATTCTTATGTGGAGGGGCGCCTGGGTGGCTCAGTGGGTTAAAGCCTCTGCCTTTGGTTCAGGTCATGATCCCAGGGTCCTGGGATTGAGCCCCACATCGGGTTCTCTGCTCAGCAGGGAGCTTGCTCCCCCCCCCCCCGCCGCCTGCCTCTCTGCCTACTTGTGATCTCTGCCTGTCAAAAAACAAACAAATTAATTAATTAATTAAAATTCTCATATGGAGTGTTTTGTGCTTGGCAGCATGGAATATTAAACTATTCTGGGCCGACTTTCACTACAAATATATTAAAATGCTGTATAAAATCATACAAAAAATTTTAATTAGTCAAGATGGAGAGAAAGAAAGGAAGAAAGCATAAACAGAGAAGGAAACCCTTTGTCAAGAACAAAAAGTGGATTCAAAATCAGAGCAGTAGACTCAATTGTCCTGTAGGAACCTAGCGAAGTGGGAAACTAGACTTTGATATAAGGGATTTGAGCTGGAAGGTGGGAATTAGACATCCATGAAGAGAAAAATACAATACAAAATATAAATACCCTGTATTTTGTAAAAATACAAATACCCTCAACTTGAAAAAGTTGGAACTAGGACTTTGCCAAGACGGTCTATTAAATTCATGACAAGGGAACTAAAAAAAGAAGCATCCCAATGGCCCACAGAAGTTGCAAAGAAGCTCTATGCCCAAAACTAGACGGATTGCATGTCCATCCGGGGAATAAAAACTCTAGACAATTCAAATGAGGGTATAAGTTTCATATTTTTAGTGCCTGTAGGTATAGAAGTCCTTAATTGTCTAGGACTCACAGAATTTCCCAAGCCCTGACAAGAGAAAATATAAAACATCAAAGTAGAGTGACTCTCACAGTTCAAGGGACTAAGATGAGAAAAAAGAATATTTCATATCCTCCAAAACAAGTTCATAATATAATAAAGAGATGAAGAAATGAACCAGCGTGAGGTAGAGCTCACACACACAATAGAAAGAATTTATGTGCTACGAACCAGGTATAACAGCAAATGAGAAAGAGAATTCTAGGTATTTAAGTTAAAATGACAAAGGAGTTGACATCAAAAACATGACCCTTAAAGGAAAAATTGATAAATTGTACCTCATCAAAATTTAAAACTTCTGCCTTCCAACAGACCCCGTGAAATGATGAAGATAAGCTACAGACTCGGGAAAAATGTTGGCAAGCCACACATTCAACAAAGTACTTGTATCTAGACAACACAGGAACTCTCAAAAACTGAATAGTTAAAAAAAAATTCATTTAGGAAATGGACAAAAGATATCAAGAGACATTTCCCCTAGAAGATAGACAGCTGACAAGCACATGAAAAGGTGCTAGACATCATTAGCCACTGGGGAAATGCAATGCATTACAAGATACCACTGCACACCTATTAGAATGTTGGTGAGCTATGGAGAGACTGGTTCATTCATACAGTGCTAGGACATAGCCATTCTGCAATACAGTTGACTATTTCTTTTGAAACTAAACACACAATCATCTTATAACTCAGCAACTGAACTCTTGAGCATTTATTTATTCCAGAGAAATGAAAAAAAGTTTTTTTAAAGATTTTATTTATTTATTTGACAGACAGAGATCACAAGTAGGCAGATAGGCAGGCGGTGGGGCGGTGGGGGGAGCAGGCTCCCTGTTGAGCAGAGAGCCCGATGAGTGGCTCTATTCCAGGACCCTGGGATCATGACCTGAGCCGAAGGCAGAGGCTTTAACCCACTGAGCCACCCAGGTGCCCTGAAAAAAAATTTTATTTTAAAGATTCCATCCATTTATTTGAGAGACAACAAGCAAGGGGCGTAGAGGAAGAGGGAGAAGCAGACTCCCTGCTGAGCAAGGAGCCAAATGCAGGTCTCAATCCCAGGACCCTGGGATTATTACCTGAGCTGACGGCAGCTGCTCAACCACCCAGGTGCCCCAAGAAATGAAAAGTTACATTTACACAAAATCTGTACGTGAATAGTCATAACAGATCTATTCATGTAAGCATAAAACTGGAAACAACCCAGACGTCTTCAACTGGTGAAAGTTCAAACAACTATGGTATATTCCAGCTGTAGAATACTACTGAGCAATAAAAAGGAGTGAACTATTAATTATAAACACAACTTGGATAGATCTCAAGGAGTGAGACAAGCCCATCTCAAAGGTTATATACTGTATTATCCAATGTATATAACATGCTTGATATAACAAAAGATAAAAATGGAGAACAGATTTGTGGTTGCTAGAGGTCAAGAACAGGGTAGGAGAGTGAGGGAAGTGGGTGTGGTTCTAAGAGCAGCCCATGTCTTGCAGGCATGGGTCACTTCTGTATCTTCATCATGGTGGCCGTTCCTCAAAGCTATACATGTTAGAAGATTGCATAAAACTACACACGCACACGCACACACACAACACACAACTAAACACACACACACAAATGAGGAAAGATATCTAAGAAAGAAAAGAAGCTATGATAAAGAAAACCTAGGCAGATTTTTTAAATATGAACAAAACCTTTAGAAATGAAAAATATTGTCACTGGAGTAAAAAAAAAAAATATTGTCACTGAAGTAAAAAGTTAAAAGACAAATTAAACAGCATATTAAACATAGCCAAGAAGAGAATTTGTTACCTGAAAAAATAAGATTTGAATAAATCACACAGGATGCCGGTCGGAGAGATCAAGAGATGGAAAATGCATGAGAGAATTCAAAGAGAGGACACGATGAGAAGATGCCATATCTCTCTAATAGAAACTCCTTGAAGGAGAAAATAGGGTAAGAGGCAATGTTCAAGGAAAATAGATGAAGATTTTCCATACTTAAAGAAAGTTGTAAACGCTCATATTGAAGGACCAGGCATGAAAACAAACCCACCAACCAACCAACCAAAACAGGCAAGTCATGGCAAAACTACAGAATACCAGAAATAACAAAAAAGTCTCAAAAGCAACCAGAGGAGAAGGACGTATGAACACAAAGAGCAGCAGTCAGACTGGCAGCAGATTTCTCCTCGGTAACAATAGAGTTTGAAAGATTAGATTTGTATCTTCAAAGAAATAATAGTAAAAGAAAAAAAAACTAACAATAATTATACACACTAACATATCTTCTGAAATAAGGCTAAAATGAAGTCATTTTCAGGCAAAAAGAGAAAAAGTTTATTACTCACTGGCTATCACTGGAAGATCCGTGATAATTACTTTTTCCTGGAGTTCCAGAAGAAAGAAATCAAAAGTGAAGAAATGAGATGCAAAAAACAGTTGAGAGATAAATTGGCAAACATGTAGGTAAAATGGACACAAATATCAATCATTAAAAAGAACATCAATAATATTGAAGACCGGAGGACAGAAATCAAATATTAAATTAAATAATTTAATTCAATAAGCATAGTAATTTATTAAGTAAATTAAATATGAGTGAAGAAGAACATGTCAAATGGGAGGTGGGAAATTAAATTTAAAGAATTTAAGGCCTTTGTGCTGTTTGGAAAGAGGATAGAACTCTTGGTTAACTGGGAATTTTATTAACAACTATACATGTTAAATATTAACAATGACCCAAAAGCCTCTAAAAATATAGATATATAATATACAACCCTCCAACTAATAGAGGGGAAAAGAGGTCTTAAAAAAATCAAGACGAATAATGGGGCACCTAGTGGCTCAGTTAGTTAAGGCTCCAACTCTTGGTTTCAGCTCAGGTCATGATCTCAGGGTCATAGGATCAAGCCCCACATTGGGCTCCGTTGCTTGGAGCGGAGTAAGCTTGGGATTGTCTCTGCCTCTGCCCAACTCCCAAATCTCTCATTCACTCACTCTCTCTATATATAGGAAAAATAAAATCTCTGAAAAAAAAAAAATCAAGACAATACAGGACAGGAAAAGAGAAACAAAGAAAGGACAGAGTAAAGAGAAAATACAAAATAACTTGCTACAATTAATACCAAATATACCCATGATCAAAATAAAAGAAAAAGGATGATTTTCTGACTCCATTAAAAGTTAGATATTTTCAAATTGGATTTAAAAAACAACAAAGTCCTGCCATATGTCAATGAAGTAAAAAAGATTTCTTAAAAAAATAGGAAAATATACATTTTTAAAAATATATGTGCTGCCAAAGTGAGCACATGGAAAATACACATTTTTTTTAAGAGCTGGTATGCCAACACTGTCATTATATAGAGTAAACATTAAAGCAAAAAGTATTATTAGTGATAAAGAAAATCATTATTTAATAATGAAAGGAGTAATAATTCTGTATTGTTTGATGTTGTTTTTTCATTGTATTGAACAATGCCTGGCACATAGTAGGTGCTCAGTAAATGAATGGTTGAATAAATTAAGTCATGAGGAAATTATAGACCTAACATCAGAGCCTTAAAATATATACAGAACAGGAGCATCTGGGTGGCCCAGTTGGTTAAGCATCTGACTCTAGATTTTGACTCAGGTCATGATCTCAGGGTCATGAGATCAAGTGCCACAAAGAACCCTATGCTCAACAGGAAATCTGTCTCTACCTCTCCCTTTGCCCCTCCCCACAGCATGCACACACTCTCTCTCCATAAATAAATAAATAAATAAATCTGAAAAAAAAAAAAAAAGAATCTGACAAGATTCTAGGGAAGATTGATAAACCCATAATAACATTTGTTAGATATTTAACATTTCTCACACATGACATAATGAGATCAAGCAGACAAATCTAGTTAAAGATGCAGATGATTTGTGTAACTGACTTAACAAATTCCATCCAAGAGACATATTGAGGACTCTATACCCAACAATTATAGAATAACTTTTCAAGAACACATGAAATTATAGAAGAAACATTTAGAAATATTAACTATGGGCCAGATGATAAAGGAAGTCTTACAAAATACTACAGAATTTATATATAGATCATGTTTTCTGAGCACAATCTGATAAAGTTAGAAATAAATAACAAAAATAATTTTTAGGGACACCTGGGTGTCTCAGATGGTTAAACCTCTACCTTCAGCTCAGGTCATGATCTCAGGGTCTTGGGCTCCTTGCTCCCTGGGGAACCTGCTTCTCCCTCTCCCTTTGCCCATCTCCCTGCCTGTGCGCTCTCTCTCTTTCTCTCTGACAAAGACATAAAAAACTTTTAAATATTTTTTAAGATTTGGAGATTTTAAAACACATTTTTATTAATTAAGTCTTCTAAGAAGAAATAATTATGCATATGAAATACACAGAAAATGAACGGCAGTGAAAACATTGTATATCAAACCCATAGCACAAACAGCACAAAAGGAAAATGTATTGCCTGACATGCATATATTTTAGAAAGAAGAATGAAAATTAATGAGTTACATTTCTAAGTCCAGATGTTACAAAATGAATAATGGAGTATGAAAGAAAGTGGAAGGAAGGAAAGAATAGAATCACAGCAGACATTCATGAGGTGAAAAACAAACACTGAAGACTCTAAGAAGGTAACAATTTATTTACTTTGAGACACTTTCCCCTACATTTTAACATTTCTGAAATATTTTACAATTGGTGATATCTAAGATTCAATTAAATATGGTAGGCAAAGTTCTGGTAAGGTTAACTAGTGAAAAAAGAGAAGGCACAAATAAACACTATTAGAAATGATATGAAGATATAACTATGATTACAATAAAAACTGCTTTGGCCCAATTAGTGCTGTTAAATTTGAAAACAAATGACATGGGTTTTTAAGATAAATTATTAAATTTAACTCGAGAAGAAATAGACAATGTTACTAGACTTACGATCATAAAAGAATTGGAATCATAAATAAGTCTACCACAAAAAAAAACATGAGGCTCATAATATTTTACAGGCAAGTTCATTTCCAGGAAATGAACTCAAAAGTTGAAATTTCATTTTAAGAGGCTAATATATCTCTGATTCCAAAACCAGACAATGACTGTAAAAGGAAGAAAAAATAGGCCAATCTTGATTATGAACATAAATATAAAAATATCCTATACAAAATAATAACAAGCCAAATCCAGAAATACAGTTTTATTTTAAAATAATGACCAATTGGGTTTATCACACAAATATAATGATGAACTATCCTAAGAGAAAACCCATTGCTTCATTTCAACACATTAATACATTAAAAAAGAAAACCACATAATCACCTCAGAGGATCCTGGAAAAGCATTCAGTAAAATTCAACATCTGCTCATGATAAAAATAACAATAACAACAACAAAAATGACAAACCTCTTTTTTTTAAGATTTTATTTATTTATTTTATAGAGAGAGAGCTTCTTGAGCACAAGGAGGGGAAACTGCAGGCAGAGGGAGAGGGAAAAGCAGACTCCCAGTTCGAGGAAGGAGCCCAATGTGGGGCTCCATCCCAGGACTCCCGGACCATGACCTGAACTGAAGGCAGACACCCAAGAGACTGAACCATCCAGGTGTCCCAAAACCTACAAAACTCTTAATTAGAAATAAAAGGACACTTCCTAGCCTCAAAAGGAATATTGAGCAAAACCAACTGAAAATAGAGTCAATAGTGAAATGTTAGAAGCATTGTTACATTCAGGGAAAAAAGACAAGAATGACCATCATCCTCACCTCTGTTTAACATTGTCATGGAGATCCTGTGCAAGAAACAAATAAAATGTGTAAGAATTAGAATCATAGAAACAAAACACCCATAACCTATTAATCATAGTCATTCCAAATTCTCATTCTGATCATCTCAGCATCTCTGCCGTATCCGAAATTGGTTGTGATGCTCACTCTGTCTCTCCAAACTGTTTTCTTTGTCTTTCAGTATGCCTTGTAATTTTTAAAAAAGATTTTATTTATTTGTCAGAGGGGGTGGTGGAGCACAAGCTGGAAGAGAGGCAGGCTCCCCACTAAGCAGGGAGCCCCATGCCAGCTCCATTCCGGGACCCTGGGATCATGACCTGAGCCGAAGGCAGACACTTAACTGACTGAGCCACCCAGATGTCCTTGTCGTCGTCTGTACTTAGTTGTACTTTCATCGATGAAACAGTAAAAATTATTAATAAATTTTATTAAATCTCATCTCTGAAGTACATGTCTTTTTAATATTAATACTCTGTGTAATGAAATGGAAAATACACATAAAACCCTTCTGCCCACGAAAGTATGATGGTTCTCTCAAGGAATAGTTTTGTTTTGTTTTGTTTTTCGCTCTACGAGCCGAACTGGCTGCTTTTTTCATAGAACACCCTTTCTACTTGAAAGAAAAACTACAAAACTATGGTTATTTAGATTTGGGATTTTGGCAGGCGTTTTCTCATAAATGAACAAAGTGAGCCTGTCACTTCAAGGAAAGCAACTGACTGCATCGGTTGCCAGTGATAAATTTTGAGCTTTCAAGCAAAGTTAGAATTTTGGAAAATTTGTGTCCACTACCATGACCTTGATGGTTTCCCAATTTTAAAAAACCTTATGATTAAATAGGTGGTGAGATACATAAATGTGGGGTTTTTTTGGTGCTGTATAATAAAATCTATTGACGGTCGGTTGTAAGGCGTGTATAACTCAGTGAACCAATGTCTCCCCAATGCCCAGGAAAGATCAATGGGTGTTAGTGTAACAAAGCATGAGAAACACATTAATACAATTTCACATCCCCCATTTGCAGCTAACCTTTAAGAAACTATTACCTGTAGACTTCTGATTTAGTATCTTTGATGAGGAATATCCAAAATTATCTAAGAAGGTTATTAAAATTCTCCTCCCTTTTCCAGCTACATAACTGTGGGAGACCTGTGGCCTTCATATACTTTAACCAAGACACCATATTGCAACAGATTGAATGCAGAAGCAGATAAAAAGGTCCAGCTGACTTCTATTAAGCCAAATATTAAGATTTGCAAAAATGCAAAAACAAAGACATTATTATTGTTATTTTTCTATGAGCTAGTAAATAAACATTTAAAAAATTTTCTCAGTTTTAATTTCAAACGCCATAAACATCAATAGATATAATCCATACAGACAAAAGCTATTTGGGGTCCTTAATAATTTTAACAGTTTAAAGGATCCTGAGAGCAAAACCGCCACCCTAAAGAAAAAAGAAAGAAAAAAAAAAAAAAGCTCCTTTATGTTCCCCAAGAGATACACACAAGTCTATTTATACAGCAGTGTTCGTGATTTCAAAAAAATAAATTACTTAGTAATTATCAGTCAGGGAATGGATAAATACATTTTGATATAGTCATATAATAAAACACCTCTTTGAAGTCAAAATAAATGAGCTAGATTTTATGTGTTAATGTGGATGATTTTGGAGCATGTTGAGAGAAATAACATGTTGCTAAATGAGGGGCACAGAATGATACCACTTATCTACGTTTGAAAAACAGGAATATTGTCGCTTATGGGTACATGCGTATTTAGTGAGAATATAAAACCCCATGGAAACACAGGAAGATACATACCAACCTCAAGACGCTAATGGGATCTGGGGCCAGGGAGAGCAGGGGGAGGTTCAAATGTACACACACAGATTATTTAGCAGGAGATGGGGCGTAACTATGGCACAAAGTTAATGTTTACTATTTGGGGCCATAGGTATGGTTCTCTATATTTTTATCCACTTGAAATATCACAATATAAAAATATACTCGTTTTTAAATGCCTCTGTGCATTTGCTCTCAGTTAGGAAAAATCCAACTGGCTGGTTCCCAGTGGAATACATTTTCTCCATCCAGGGCTGGACGGCCAGCTGTCCTGCTCTCTGCCGGCTGCTTCTTGACCCTCCTAGATGACTTGGGATATTTGAAGGGTAATGTCTTTTCTGTCTGCAAAGCTCTTGATCCCGAGTTCTCAGTCATGGCTGCAAAGGAAATTCTCCCTCAGATTTCTTACAGAGCTCCTGCAGCTGTCAGGCAGGGCAGGAAGCCAGCATACCCAGAGACAACTTGAGCAGGCATCAGCATAGCTCCCACTTGGGGCAGAAGTCCCAACACAAAGTATCCTGTTCCTGTTCCTTTTCCTTCTGAAGCCAGAGAGCGAGCCTTTGATTCATGGGGCGATGATATCATGTAGCCTGCTGGGTGTAGCTGGGCTCTGGGCGAGCATGTGGGAGACACCTAATTCCCCTAGCATTCCCTGGAGCCTCAGGAGCCCCACTGGATCATTCTGTGGTAGAGCTGAGATGATATTTTTACCTTTAAATTTATACATCCACTCGGCTTCCCAGAATTTTTATTAGGAGTACCCTTAGCAGCAATTTCCAGACTTCACAGCCTCCGATAAGGAGGAAAGAGCTTGATATTCTGGTTTTGTTTCTGTTTGAAGAGCGGATCCCCAGAGGAATTGCATGTGTCCCAGATTCAACACAGCTGTTAATTAGAGCTGAGAACACTTGGTTGACCCCTGTGTGGCTAATTGCTAGAATTGAGAAGCGTCTCCAAGGGCCTCATATGATAACAACGGAAAATTGTACTGAGCATCACCTAACGCTTCTGGAACCAGTTCAGGACGGGAAGCAATAGGCTCCCTGCCGTTCCTGGCGCGAGAGAGGCAACTATGTGCTGAAGGAGCGGTATTAAGGATTCTCTTCAGTGATTAAAACACCCACATTTCACTTTGGATGTGTGACTTGAGGCAGTGTGCGCGGAAGGGCTTATCAGAGAGCCCGGGATTGTGCGGAATGGCGTGTGTGGCCTACTTTGGAGGGCTTGGACTTCTGCCCCTGACGTCTCACCTCCGGGGCCAGCGCTGAGGCTCAGGGTGTGACCCAAGTTCTGACAGGAGGTGAGCAGCTTCTGAGGTGCTGCCTGAGCCAACTGTTCTGTTTCCCCAACTTAGAGGGACAACCAAGTGTCGCTCTTACAATGAGAAACACGTGTAGAAACCACCTAGTTCCCCTCTTGATGCAGAAGGGTAGCCTCCCCCTGCCCACCAAGAAAAGGCAATTGTCAGAGAGCTGGTCAGAGGGAGGAGGAAGGGGAGGCAACCAGGGGAGAGGAGGTGGTGGGGAGGGCAGAAGGGCAACCCTAGGAGAGGCAAGGGAGAGAGGTGGCTCTTCCTCCTTCCTCCCCAGGTCCTGGGACAGAATAAAATTCAGCAGAACCGACTGTGAATGTTTTGTCCTCCTCAGCCAAGAGGCTTAGAGCATACCCCAGATAGTGTAATGGCCTGGCCAACTCTACTCCCTTGGCCTGGCCTGAGGAAGGTCACCTGGAGCCAGCAGTGTAAGCAGAGACCCATGATCCCTTTTCCAGAAGAGATCAAAACCGTGGGTCCAATTCAAGGAAGTGACAGCAACAGAACACAACCCAGAGCCTGCCACCCAGGGCCAGGGAGAGGAAAGAACCAAAGGGAGCTGGAAGAAAAGGGATCGGTTGCATTTTCTTCTAGACCTGATTCGCAGTTTGGGGCACCCCTTGACCCAAGGACAGCTGGGAACCCCACCGATCTTGAATCTCTAAATGGACCTTTCAAATCTTCCTCCTCCTAACAGACACCTCTACTAGTAAGTGGAAGGTTCCCTGTGAGGACAACAGCTGAGGAAACAGGGGACAGCAAATATGGCTGCCGTCTATAGGTGACACACTGGAGAAGAAAGCCTAATACACAGGAAATCACAACGTTCAACAAAGACCATCGGATGTTAAGCACAATGGGGCAGTGCCAGGCTGAGTCTGTAGGTACTAGAAGGGACAGCAGTGAGGGCTGGGGTCGTCTGAGAGAATTCACAGAGGAGGCTGGACTGGGGGTAAGTGAGGCACTTGAGGGTAAACACGGAAGCAGAGTGCCTTGCTAGATGAATCGACAAGGCTGATCTCACTTGATTGGAAGGTCCATGTTAGAGAATGGTGAGAAATCCACCATTATTGCCCCACAGTTACATAGAACTTTATATTTTGAGACTTTTCAAATGAATTTTCATAATCACTTCTCACAAGGCTTTTAAGATAGAATTTTTACTTTTTAGAATCAGAAAATATCTTAGATTTTTACATAGCCCAGGCTCCACACGTTCATTACATTTGAGGAAATATTTCCCAAAGAGGTCAAGTGACTAACTCGAGGTTGCACAGTTAAGTAGCTCCAGGACTGTAATTCAGGTCTCATTCTTCTACTGAAATGGACTTACCAAAAAGGGTATAAATGTAATTTTGTGTTTATTCATATGCATTTACTTCCTACAATAAAGACCAATACTTAAAAAACAATAATTGTATATGTTTTTTTACAGGAAAAGAAATATGTGATCACCTCAGAAAATTTAAGAAAATACAAGCAAGCCAAAAGATTAAAATCATCCATAAATACAGCATCCATTTTATCGGCTTTGAAAATCATTAAAAGTTGGGCGCTTGGGTGGCTCAGTTGGTTAAGCGACTGCCTTCGGCTCTGGTCATGATCCTGGAGTCCCGGGATCGAGTCCCACATTGGGCTCCCAGCTCTGCAGGAAATCTGTTTCTCCCTCTGACCTACTCCCCTCTCATGTTCTCCTCACTCTCTCTCAAATAAATAAATAAAATCTTAAAAAAATGAAACCCATTAAAAGTATGTATGATTTTCACTTGATCCTGGGAGGTAGCATTATTTTAGGTATAAATGGCTCTGGTCCCCTTTAAGGAGAAGCACATTAAATAGGATAATGTGCCAAATCTCAAGGGCATGACATTTAGAGGCCAAAGGTCTGGGTTCAAGACCTGGTCATTACCAGCAGTGTGGTCTTCCATAAGCCAGTCAACTTTCCTGCACTTTGCCTTCTCACTTACAAAATGATGGGGTTTCAGTGATCCCTTTCTTAGCTTGCTAAAATGTCTTTTCTGGGACTTCAAACTCAGGCATTGTAAGCTTAGAACAGTTAATTAAAACAAAACAAAACAGTTTCTGATGTTTTTAAAGGAATGTAACAGCATGTTACAATAGGTCTCTTCCTTTCTCAGGGCTTTGGCTGGGGCTCCAAAGCGGAGAACAATGGGTCTATGCCCCCCTCCCGCACACACACACACACACACACACACACGCACACACACTCACACACATTGTAAGCGAGATACAAGACTGTCTGGGCAGGACTTGTAGAGACGGACCTCGAGCTTGTTCTGCCTCAGTTAGACCTTCACACACACCCAGGCTTTGCAGAGAAGGCTAAGAGAAGGGACCTAGAGAGGCTGCCTTCTCATTAGGCTGCCTTCTCATTCCACTGGGGGAGAAAAAAATCTTTAATGAAGGGCTGGCTGGTGGCACCTCGGGCAGCCGAGCAAAGCCAATGGGTCCCAGAGGGAATAAGCTGCACTTAAAGAAACAATAGAAAAGTTTATGCCATTAGGACATGAAGAAGAGAGCTGGACTCATTATCTTACCTCTTCAACGAGACCCTTCTGGATGATTCCAACATTACAACACACCATGTGGGGTGTTCTGCTGGGATCCAGATGATAGGGGGGAATTTCAAGAATCTAGCTGAGGTGGGTATCATCCAAGCAAGGCTATGGTAGGCTATCCCCGGGGTGGAGGGGTCTCTCAACAACTCTCCCAAGGCATCCCACTACGGAAATACCCATGTGATGACCACTGCAAGGGCCACTGAACACCTTGCCCCTTCTTCTCTAATTCCCTCTCTCTCCTGGACCCGGCTAGTGCAAGAGGAGGTGAAACAAAGAGAATAGAAATGTCCGTGAACCCTGGTTGAAGACTGGCGGTGGCCCACACGAGGGGGAGGGAGAACTCTAATTTGGATGAGAAACTGAAGTTTTGAAATGACATTGCACAGAACTTTTCAATACTTGAAAGGAAGCAGACAATCATGGGTAGGGAAGAAAGACTGGAGAGAGCAATTTAAAGGGCCAGTCATAAGGTCAACCAAAGTTGCTTTCTGCTTGAATCCTCCCAGCTCCTGCTGGTTTCACACACCAGTTACAGAAGGGTAATTTCGGGGAGTTGCGGGAGGGTTGTAAAGGGGAGTGATACTGGAGGCCAGATCCCGATCAAGAGGCTGTTGTCTGGAAATTATGTAACAAGGTGTGCCTGGATGGTTCAGCCAGTGAAGCATCTGCCTTCAGCTCAGGTCAGGGTCCTGGGATCGAGCCCTGCTTTGGGCACCCTGCTCAGCAGGGAGCCTGTCTCTCCTTCTCTATCAGCTCCCCCCACTCCCTGCTTGTGCTCTCTCTCTCTCTTTCTCAAATAAAAAAATAAAAAAATAAAACCTTAAAAAAAAAAGAAATTAGCAATAATCTGGCAGGAATTAATGACTGCTTAGGCGTGTTAGACAAGTAAAGTGGGTGACTCATGTAAGCTTCTAAAGTTTCTAGCCTGAGAGACTGGAAGATGGTGACTTGATGGATAGCAACGCCACTTCTACAGCTAAATATGTGTTCTAGAGAGATCTCACACTTAGGTCAATGATGCCACATTTTTGGAACCCTTTCTTTTGAGTCTCCGGAGCCAGTGGCTTCTGAGCCAACTTATGAGTCATACAAAAAAAGTCATTACTTTTCATTGATCCATTTTTCATTTAATCCACCATTTAACAAACTTGTGTTAAGTATCTCCTATGTGCTATGCACCGTGCTAGTCACGGCAGGGAAAAATGAGGGGGGCACCAAGCTCCGTCCTCGGGTCGTCCCTTGCCCATATGTTCCGCCTACTCTGGTTACCAGGTTAACCCCGGTTTTTGTGGTCTTATCCCCATTTTAACTACCTTCTGCCATTGCTTTTATATAGAAAGGAGCCCAGTCTGGTTTAAATTGGGTATTACCATCTTAGGTAGATGAATTTATTTCCATTTGTCCATTTTCCATTTTGTTTTATGTCCTACAGAATTCAGGCCGTTATGACAACATGGCCCAGAAATTTGATCTCTGTCCAAATTTGCACTTTCTAAATGTAAGTAGACACTCAAAATGAGTCTAAAAATCACTGGCACAAAATGTACCCAAATAGGCCCACACAATTGTTCTCTTTCTCTCTCTCTGTCACACACACACACACACACACACACACACACACTCATAGTGTTCAGACTCAGTTCAACGTGATAAAAATATGTTTCTAGTACTTGGAATATCAAAGTTTGGTGTTAAGTCCTCCATGGGATATAAAAATTAAAAACAGAGTTCATTCTTTTCAGGATCCCACCACTTAGTAAGAGAAATAGATGCATTTAAAGATAGACATAGACATACGTGATACATGGTAAAGTGTGAAGTGATATAATAAAAGAATAAACAATAAATTATAATAAATTAACAAGGGAGAAAGAATCTACGATAACCTCTTGGATTCAGGTTGCTTGACTTTTGGACCTTGCGTACAAAGATCGGAGTTCATGGTACTCTTCAGTTTATTGCACAAACATTTCTGAGCACCCACTATGTGGCAGGAACCTTTCTGGGTGTTGAGAATAAGCACCTCTTATTCAAGGTGGGGATACGGTCAACAAGGAATGAGAAATCTGATTGTGGTAGCAACGGGAAGAATTAAAGCAAGATGGTGGAAAAGCAAGTTATTCGGTGACTCTTACCTGGAGAATCAGAAACAGCCTTATGAGGATGGAACATTTAAGAAGGAGCCATCTTGAGAAGGAAGATCAGAAGGACAAGCATCTCAGACAAAGGGAATAGCTATTGCAAAGTCCCCTAGCAAGGATGAATTTTATGTGATGCAGAGAGGAAAAGAAGGCAGGTTGTGCCCAGAATCCTGTGAACCAGATGGGGAGACTGGAATGAGATGAGACTGAAGAGGTGGGCACTGGACAGGTAAGTGAGGCTAGGTTTTAAAACCAGGTAAGGTTTAGCTGATCCTTAAATGTGCATGTGTGCACGTGTGTACGCACGTGTGCACGTGTGTGCGCATGCGCAAACACACACACACACACACACACACACACACACACACGAGGTTCCGAAACTGTTTCAAGCATTGGCAGAACTGCTGGAATCTATGACTGTGTTGTAGGAAATAACACTTCTTTGGATCACATTTAAAAACTCATTATTTTCTACTCACATCTAATTCTTAATTTGACTACAAAAGTTTAAGAAACAGAAGAATATTTGCAAACCCTACATGAACTCTACGCATTATCAATGGTTATCACTGAACAGCATATAGAAAAAGCCATGCGTGCCTAAAGAACAATTTGAAAAAAAAAATCCCATGACAGTGGGCTGGGTGAGTGGAAGAATTCCAATTATGGGGATGGAGAATGGCGATTTTTGCTACATTTCTCATTCGGCTAGAGAAGATTAGGCCATATTCTCAGCACTGGTTTTGGATAAGGCCCCTCTCTTATATTATTTTTCCAATCCCTGCTCTGTAGGTATCCTTTCTATTATGTTTGGAATATGTCCTCTGATGGGTAGGTACCTTTGATAAATGGGTGGGTTGTTTTCCACAAATGTGATTTTAATTAGTGGACATGAAATCGTTCTATGATCTGTCTTATTTATTTACTCAAGACTATTTTTAAAGGTCTATCCATATTGCTCTGTATATCTCTAATTCATCATTTCCAATTGCTGCAGAGTATTTTATGATAAAGATTCTTCATACTTTACTAACCCATCCCCCTAGAGATGG
This sequence comes from Mustela lutreola, assembly GCF_030435805.1. Taxonomy (NCBI): domain Eukaryota; kingdom Metazoa; phylum Chordata; class Mammalia; order Carnivora; family Mustelidae; genus Mustela; species Mustela lutreola. Next base: position 127,592,231 of record NC_081298.1, read on the forward strand.
AAACTAGGCTGCTGCACACTCTCTCCATATAATGAACATCTTCCTAAAGATGCCCTTATAGGCTGTGGTGAGCTCCTCTGGGGGATTACAGGGTCATAACAATGACTCTCAATCAAATTCTCTTGATAAAGCTGGATTGCTCTGCCGAATGAATGCAGTAGTCCACACGCCTATTATATGTTCATAAATGATTTATACAGAATAGACTAAGTTTCAAAGATATAGTACAAGATCCAAGTCTTCCAGTTCAGTTCTAAGGCTTTCTCCATGGAGAAAATGCCTTTCTGAGGAAGCCTACCTTACCCACTTCTATGTGCACAAGCTCAGATGCAAAGTTTAGCCGAATTACTGCTTGAGGCGTATAATTATCCTTCCCGGCCCTCAGTCAATGATTATTTGTTGAAGGGCACCCAAGAGAAGACATTGCTTTTTTTTCTTCATGAGGTCAAGGTTTTATTTCCTTTCATCATCAGGTCATCTGTACCAAGCAGGTAAGGACTAAGGATGAGATCCTCCCTTTCCTTAAAGGATCTTACAATCTAATTTCCTATCATTACCATAATCCACATTACTACAGGTAGCAGCGATATTTTTCAAAATATCCCTGTGGGTCTGTTTTCTTACATCTGCATTTCATGGTCTCATAATCCCTTGAAATTGATCATTTTACCTAGCCCCTTGTTCTCCATTTCTGGACATTACAAACTTCCTCAAACTTCAGGTCCCAAATAACCAAGTCATACCAGAAGACAGTCACAAGCTTCTGACTAGTGCCCAGCATGGAGCACAGCAATTCTGTTGGGAGTTCAATACTTCATGAGCAAATATGGCAGAACCATAAACTAGATCCATTTTAGCTGTGGTCGGTTATGCCCTTGGGTTTGAAATAATTAATTTCCTAGACATGTTGTTCCCAGATGAAATTCATGCTGTGATTTGATTTTTTAAATGCAAAAAAAAAAAAAAAAACCTCCAACAGAAATTCATCACCAACATGTTAAGGAATTTGATGACTAAAAATAATCTCCCCATAGAGTGTATGGATGTGGCGTGCAGACTTGGAAGAGAACACACCAGTGAGTCTGTATAAGAGGGAATGACAGGAGCTCTGAACTGGGGACCCAGCTTTTGACTTGACTGGTATCAAAGGCTGTCTCATATGTCAAAAAAAAAAAAAGAGAGAGAGAGAGAGAGAGGATTTTAATCAATTAAATAAGAAATCATTTTAAATGCCTACCGATGGACACCAGCCTTCAAATCATATTCATTCCCTAAAAGACAAATTATAAGTTGGGAAGAATGTAGCATGAGATCCTCTTTTTTTTTTTTTTTTAAGATTTTTTATTTATTTATTTGACAGATCACAGGTAGGCAGGGAGAGGAAGGGAAGCAGGCTCCTTGTTGAGCAGAGAGCCTGATGCAGGTGCTCGATTCCAGGACCCTAAGATCATGACCTGAGCTGAAGGCAGAGGCTTTAACCTAGGCACCCCTAGCACGAGATCCTCTTAATATCTCCCTTTTGGGGCACCTGGGTGGCTCAGTGGGTTAGGCCTCTGCCTTCGGCTCAGGTCATGATCTCAGGGTCCTGGGATCGAGCACCACATCAGGCTCTCTGCTTGGCGGGGAGCCTGTTTCCCTTCCTCTCTCTCTGCCTCTCTCTCTGCCTACTTTGATCTCTCTCCTTCTGTCAAATAAATAAATAAAATCTTTAAAAAAAATTCATTAATTTAAAAAAATCTCCCTTTTGATTCTGAGAAGGAATCTGTACTTGCTACATGTTTATTCTGTACACATTTTGGTGGCTCTCAATCTTTCCCCTCAGAAAATGGTTCTCCTAGATCCTGGGGTAAGAAATCATGCGGTTGCTTCAAAAGGAGAATGTGGAAGCTGAGGCTGGCAGGTGAAATGGTTGAGAACACTGACAGATTTACACGGAGCCTCTAAGCCGAAGGCCCTTCTTTAGGTTCTAGAGGTCTAGAACCAAATTTAGTCTGCAACCTTGAGGCAGAGACGTAGAAGGCACTAGCCCGGGGAGGGAGGCATGCCACTATCTGGGGAAGAACATCCTGTGCAGAGAAGATCTTTTGCAGGTTGGAAGCAGCGGCTCCTGGTTTTGAGCAAGTGTCTTCCTGGGCCTAGCTGATGCTGGTAATGGCAGCAGCTTTCTTGCCAGGCTGGTTCTGCAGTATGGTTCTGAGAGTTGTTCCAGAAGTTCAGCCTATAGCCTGTTCTTCCAGCCTTTCCAATGCTTATATGAGCTAATAACTCCCTTTCCGCCTAAAGTAGTTACTATGGATTTTATAGTTGATACCAAGCACTTGACCCAATTTTAGTTGATTATAGTATCAGTCTTAGGGTTTTCCTTTGTACTAATTAGTGTGTTATGCCTCTTTATCTGATTTGTCAGCTTTAAATGAAATCTTTTGACCCCTTAGCTATGAAAGATTAGGAAATCTGTGTATTTTACCCTCCTTGATTTTTATTGCACAACTTCCTACTAGCTGCAAAGATCCCAAGTTTTGGGGAGCTGACTTTCCTATGTAATTCCTACAAACAGTCATACTCCTAAATACTTGGTGCCCAGTATCTAATTACGCCCAGACATAATGTTTTTATGCTTGCCCTATAAGAACAAAGAGTAATGCGGGAGGAGAGGGCACCCTTTCGTTGAAACTCAAACCTACTCTGCATTCAGCTGATTACCTAGATTCTGGTGTGTCTCTCCATGGGATGATGAGAAGATGAGGATTAGTCACCTTTTCTCTTCTTGAGGACCCCTGGCTTATAGTTTCTGCCAACAAAATTGGATCCTTAAGCCATATTGCATGATGTAGAGGAATTCATTCTGAGCCCTGTTTCACCATGAGTGGTAACCACAAAGCGACTCACCTTGTATTGCAGTGAGGAATTACAGTAATTCCTCAGGATATTAAAAAAAAAATTAAAGAAGAGTCTATAACCGCTACATCATGAATAAAAATAATCAATAAAGCAATAATTGCTGTAAGCAAAATCAAAAGACAAATGACAAACTGGGAAAAATATTTGCACAGCATATCACAAAGGTTTATTTCCTCAGTATAAAGAGGACCTATAAATCAATAAGACCAACACCCAAAAGGAAAATGGGCCAATGATATGGATACACAGTTGTTGTTTTTTTTTTTTTAAGATTTTATTTATTTATTTGACAGAGAGAGATCACAAGTAGGCAGAGAGGCAGGCAGAGAGAGAGAGAGAGGAGGAAGCAGGCTCCCCACTGAGCAGAGAGCCTGATGTGGGACTCGATCCCAGGACCCCGAGATCATGACCCGAGCCGAAGGCAGCGGCTTAACCCACTGAGCCACCCAGGCGCCTCCCATGGATACACAGTTTATAAAAAGGGAGGTACAAAGGAAACACTAAGACAAACACCTTTTAAACATCTGAAATGCAAAGATTTAATTTCAAAGTATACTAAAACTCCATTTTTCACCTCTTAGTATGGCAAAGACCAAAATGTACACAAGTCCCTGGTGTTGACAAGGGTCTGGAGAAATGGGCATGCTTACTGATGGGAATATAAATCAGTACATCTAGGGAGGCCAATTTGGTGATATCTGTTCAAATGATAAGTGCACATATTCTTTTAGACAGTACTGCAATCTTAGGGATTTATTCTACTGATACACTTATATATATACACAAACTGAGCTATGTGCGATTGCAGTATTGTTTATGAAAGCAAAATATTTTTAATCATCTGAAAACAAGAAGGAGAATAAGGAACTTAATCATTAACAGAATGGCCAAGTCGCTTCTACCCTAAAACTTAACATATATGAATGAAGGCTATTTTCTATGGTTGACAGTCCAACCCAAGTAAGAAAGGAGATCCGGTAGAGAGATTGCATACTGCAGAGCTGGCAGAACCCAGAATGCTCAAACACAAGTGGATTCCCGAAGTGCAAAACCAGTAGTACCTCGCTTAGAACCAGACTTGGTACAGGCCGTATGCTGAAGGTTTTTTTGGACTCCATTTAAGACTACAGAGGGGTAAGGGAGCAGACAAAGAAGAAGGTTGTAGAGCCACCATCTTAGCATGGTGCTGCAAGTTTGAGGAAGAGCTGTCAGTAATAAGCTGCCCTCCCATTGCTAAGTTTTTCCTCTGAAGAGAAAGAAAGGCTAAGCCAGCTCATACAAGCACACATACCAACCCTGCTTAGACTCTTGGGACACACGGAAAGATTCAGCACTCTGCTTTGGTCCCTTCCCCACAAGTATTTCAGCACATAGGTAGTCTAAGCAGTAGGGTCTCCAAGAGACATCATTCATATTGCATTTTGTGGGAACGGCACCCCCAGAAAAGAACACAATGTGGAGATCGTCCTTCGGAGATGTATAATGTGTTGGCCCTGCTGGAAAAAGTGCCCTTACTTCAGGTAGGAAATAATCAAAAGAGATACAGCACAAATCTTTACAAAAATACAACAAAAAAGGATGAAATCAATAGGGAAAATTATTGGCAGATAAAGAACTATAGCAGAAAGGTCTTGCCACAAAGACAATGAAAATTATGACCAAAAAAATTTCCATTATCTCTAGGGACTAAAGAAAAACTAACTTCTAAAATAATAATAATAATAACTTGTATATAACAAGCACTTAAAGCAGAGATACAGGGGGTCAAGGAGAAAATGACAAGACAATTGAAGTTTATTTTATTTTATTATGATTTTTATTTGTGTATTTGACAGTGAGAGAGAGAGAGATCCAGCAAGAGAGGGAACACAAGCATGGGGGGTGGGAGAGGGAGAAGCAGGCTTCCTGCTGAGCAGGGACCCTCATGTGGGGTTCCACCCCAGTACCCTGGACCATGACTGGAGCTGAAGGCAAGGTGCCCTGACAACTCAAGTTTAAACATGAGTTAGTGGGGTGCCTGGCTGGCTAAGTCAGTAGAGCATGTAGAGCATGCTACTCTTGATCCCAGGGTCATGAATTCAAGTCCCACACTGGGCATGGAGCCTTCATGGAAAAGACAGACAATCCAATAGAAAATGGGTAAAGACTTGAATGGTTATTTCACAAAAAATAAGCACATGAAAATATTCTAAACTTGAGTCCTCAGGGAAATGTAAATTAAAATCACAATGAGATGTGGCTAACAGAATGCCTAAAATTAAAAGAACGAACAATACAAATAGAGGGTTGCCAGAGGGGAGGGTGGGAAAGGGTTGGGTCATTGGGTGATGAGCATTTAGGAGGTCATGTGATGTAATGAGCCCTTGATTGTATATACAACTGATGAATCACTGAATTCTGCCTCTGAAACTAGTAATACACTACATGTTAATTAATTGAATTTAAGTTTAAAAATATATGAAGGAGTTCTTTGTATATTTTGCATAGGTGTCCTTTGTCCCATATATGTATACAAATATCTTCTCCCAGTTTGTATCTTACTTTTCCACTCTAATGATGTCTTTTTGATGAAAAGTTCTTAACTTTAATTAGATCCCACTTAAGAGTATTCTGATATTTAGTGCTTTTTGCAACCTGTTTTTTATATTTATATTTAGTGCTTTTTTTCAACCTGTTTTAAGAAATCATAGCCTAGGGGCATCTGGGTGGCTCAGTCCTTAAGCATCTGCCTTTGGCTCAGGCCATGATCCCAGGGTCCTGGAATGGAGCCCTGCGTTGGGCTTCCTGCTCAGTGGAGAGCCTGCTTCTTCCTCTGCCTGCTGCTCCCCTTGCTTGTGGTCTCTCTCTCTCTCAATCTTTCTCTCTCTGTGTCAAATAAATAAATAAAATCTAAAAAAAAATGAAGATTAAGAGAAGAGAGAAAAGGTATTTACCATCATAGAACTGAGGGCCACAGCAGGAGTAACAAAGAAATAGTGAACACTTGAAAACCTGTAAAGAACACAGAAGAAAAGTTTGAGAAAAAAAAAAAAAAAAGCAAAATGAAAACAAACATTGTGAACTGTCAATAAGAATATGTCTCAGGAAAGTCACTGGATTTCAGTGACAAAGAAAAGAATATTTTGAACATTTACCCAAAGTTATCAGCTCATCTACAAAGGGAAAAGTTTCAGATGAGCTTTAGAATTCTCCATAGTAACATTCAACAACAGCAGAAAGAAAGAAACAAACAAACACCAGTGAGGCAATCCTTAGAAAAAAAAGAGTGTAATCCTGGAATTTCATACACAACTGAACTATCATCGTTTAAATAAAAATGCAACCAAAATATTGTCAAACAAGCCAAAAGTCAGGGAGTCGTTCCTTTCTGGAAGAAAATCCTGCAGGACAACCTTTAGCCAATCGAGAGAGGATGGAGAATTTGGAGAGGTGCATTCATCAGATACGAGCCAACACAGAGAACAAAGAAGGCTGCTGACCCAGAGACTTGTTTCAAATTCTGGACAACCGCAGGGCATGAAGCTCATCAGAGATATCACCAAGATAGGAAGACCGTGGCATGGAAGATGGAGCAAACTGCCTGAACCGGGCAACACTGGAGAAGTAGCCAGTAGGAACCACAGAGAAGGTGAATGGCAGGAAGTACCATCAGGCCACACCTTGGTGAGACAAGCAGATCACAAGTCATGGACCCCAGACTTAGCTGTGAAAACTATGAGACGAAGAGCATCCAGGCACCCTCGATACAAGCAGATACAAGACAGTGCAACCACGGCACAAAGCCAGGGAGTCCCTTCCCCAACACAAAATGGAAGAAACACTAGCTAAATCCAGATACAGCTTAGGAACCGCAGGAGGCGACAGAGTACTTTTATCCCGGAAGAATAAACTTGAATGTGGAGTAAGTGTTTAGCATGTGCTGACTATGGCTATAAGCTTTTTACATGTTTTAATTTGTTTGATCTTCACAGCATTAAAAGATAAATAGTATTACTCCCGTTTTAGAGATGCAGAAACTGAGACAGAGAGAGGTTAAGTAGCCTGCTTCAGGCCACACAGCAAATAAGTGGTCTGGCTGAAACATAAATAGAGTCAGTCTGGTTCCAGAACCCACACTCAAACAATTACACAAATGGATTATTTTTTTTTAACACCTTTATTTACTTTTTTAAAGTAAGCTCTATGCCCAATGTGGGGCTTGAACTCACAACCCCAAGATCAAGAGTCGCGTGCTCTAGCGAATGAGCCAGCCTGGGTGCCCCTTTAAGTGGATTGTTTAAATCAGTCCACAAGGGTAAACCTGAATCTTTACAAATATGGAACTGGTAAAGTAGATTATGTTACAGCCACTCAAGGAAATTTAATGTGAGTGGATTTTTGTACTATGTGCATACGTTACCTAACCAAAGCCACGTGGCTTCCATAAGCAGACATAAAGAAAGCTGAGGGGCCTCCCAGGGACCTGGGATGATGAAGGCCATCTCACCGATCCGAGCGAGGCTCTCCGGTAGGGGGAAAGTTTTACTGATAATGCTCTAAATGAAAGCAGTATCCTTCAAAGGAAAAAGAGAAAACAAACACGACAAAATGTTTAATAGGGAGGTTCGATCGATTTCAGATTCCAAAGGGTGGTGCGAGAGGCCATATGGAAATTTCAAAGTAGATGCCAAGAACAGGTTAGACAACTGACCCACATAAAAGGCCTAACGCGTTGGGAGAGGAGAGAGGGAGGATTTTGTGAGGAAGATTTCTCTGGAAGGAGCTGGGAAACCTGCTCAAAGTTGGGGGAGCATCAGCCAGACTCCCTGGAAACTGGCTTTGTTTTTTGTTTTGTTTTGTTTCTTAAGATTTTACTTACTTATTTGAGACAGAGATCACAAGTAGCCAGAGAGACAGGAAGAGAGAGAGAGAAGAGGAAACAGGCTCCCCGCAGAGCAGGGAGCCTGATGTGGGGCTCGATCCCCTGACCCTGGGATCATGTCCTGAGCCCAAGGCAGAGGCCTTAACCCACTGAGCCACCCAGGCACCCCTGGAAACTGGCTTTGTACTCCTTGCAGTGTTAGTTCCGGGGACCATGACCGAGAACGATTAAGGGGCCAGGTCGCAGAGAAGAAGGAAATAGGGCCCTTCTACCCCAAGAGCCTCAGCAGATCCCTTCCTGTTGTGACTTTGTCCTGAGGTCATTTAAAATAGATCCTACCTGCGAGGGCAGCTTGCTGGGGTGAAGGGCACAGGTAAAAAGAACAGTGGCAGGAGCAGACCCCAAGAGAACGGGTACAGCCAGCCAAAGGAAAGGGCACTGCTCAGGTCAAAGGGTCTGTCGGTCAAGGTCCAGGAGCAGGTTGGATAAAGGGCCTCGGAAATTGACCAGGAGAGTGTTTCAGACATTGCGAGGCCCAGAGAGAGGGAAGCCAGGTAGTACTAGCGAGTAAGTACATTCATGGCAGCGCCTCTCTCCTTCCTATCACACCCGTTCCAGGCTCCCCGCTCCTGGCAGAGCTCCTCACCGACGACAGACAACATCTAGCTGCAGGAAGGCAGTGAACAAAGAGAAGCATTTTCCCCCGCCCTCCTCTCCTGGATCTCGGAGTCTAGTCTGCGACAGGCCCCAGCCAAAGGAAGGGAAAAGCTGTAATTACGCGGTTGAGGCTCTGTGTGTGACTTAAAGCCACCATAAGGATGCTTATTACCTGAGAGGGATGACAAACGAAGGACGGGCTTGAGTCTTCACCCCAAGTGGGGGGAACAGGAGGACACACAAAGGAAGTTGCTGTTTGATGAGCCAGTTGCACAAAAAAAGATTAGCTAACTAGGGTAAAAGTGAGTTTTTTTCATCGTTTTTCATTCTAATTAAGAATAATTAGGCCTTATCATGAATGACTTTTTAAAAAGATTTTATTTATTTTTCTGAGGGAGAGAGAGAGAGCATGAGCAGGGGCGAGGAGGCAGAGGAAGAGGGAGTAGTAGACGTCCCACTGAGCAGGGAGCCCGATGGGGGACTCCATCCCTGGACCCTGGGATCATGACCTGAGCTAAAGGCGGATGCTTAACCGACTGAGCCGCCCAGGCACCCCATCATGAATCGTTAGAAAGGTCTATTAATCATATCGAATGTAGATATTGATCAAGATAGGTGCAGACATCAAGAGAAGGAATAAAAAGTCTCCTGATGTTGTTTTATTGTTATACTTGGATGCATTCAGGAAAAGCAGAGGAAAAGGTGGACACATTTCAATGGAAAAAGGCCTCATGCTCCCCCATCCACCCCGCTGTGTACTTACAGGCTCCAGGGATGCGAGGCCTGGCTAATCTACGGCCACTCTGAGTCGTGGTTTCCAGTTTGGCTGCCTCATTCGTTCCTCCACTTGACCTTCTACTTAACCTGAAAATTCTTGTGCTTCGTCCTTCAAAGCCTGAAGAAAGGCACAGTGGCAGAGTTCCACATAACAGTGACGTCCCACCTTGTGCAAAAACATGTGGATGTTTATCAATTCCGGTGTAGTTCATCACATGTATACAGCGTTCACATTGCGGCAGATCTCCTTCATCCCTGGTAACTTTGTAAAAGATGAAGGAATAAAGTTCTATCTTCTAAAGAAAAAAAAAAAAAAAAAGAAGAGGTAGAATAAAAAGGCTCCAGATATGTATGACTTGTTCCGATTCTCCACACTTGAAGAAAGTCACATTTAATGACAGAGTATGTGGAAAGTTTCATCCCAATACACAAATTAAAATCAAAGCCAGCGACGGCCGCTCACCGGGCTCAAGCTCATAAGGGTTGAGTTAATTATACCCTCATGGCCATTATTCCCCATGTAAGACGGGAGACTGAGTCACTTCTGTCTATTGCCACCACTCTTCTCCTGGAGTTTCTTTCTTTAAACATTCTATACACTTGTTGATCCAAATAAATCAAGTGAAATGTTTGTGCCCCACCATTTGTAATTCACCAGCTGTCCTCCGCGTTATTGGGGGCCAACACGCACATTCTATTTCTCCATGTTACAGGAAAACTAGATAGTTTCTAGTTTTCTTATGTCTCAACTCTTTTCCATTGCACCCTGAGACGTAGATCTCTGTGTTGTACATGATGTGTGCCCTTTGGAGATAGAGACCCATGACGGTGAATTTATTCTTCATTTCAGCGTGATGTCATCATCACAGAAGGCTATGGCAGGAAGCACCCAGAAGAGACTTGTCATCTTTGCAGGTGCCTAAAATGAACTGGTGGATACTCATTGTGTTAATCAGAGAGACCTGGCTCAGCTACGTTATAGAAGATAAAACATTAACCTTTAATCCTGATAGGTTATTCAGAGACTATACAGTCAAACTGTGCAAATGTGAGCGATTTTTTTTCATTTTTTAATATTTTTTAGATTTATTCATTTATTTCAAAGAGAGAGAGTGCATGGTAGGAGAAGAGGGGCAGAAGGAGAGGACGAGGGAAAGCAGACTCAGGACTCAGTCTTCGGACTCTGAGATCATGACCTGAGCTGAAACCAAGAGTCATCTTGGTTGAACCCACTGAGCCATCCAGGTGCCCCCATTGTTTCAGAATAATATACATCCGATTCTTCTGCAAAGCATGACTATCTTCTAAGCCAAACCTCATTTTGGAAGTTTACTTCTCCCAAAGTAGAACTTTGTACATGCAATATTCTCCCAATGGTTGAAGTATTTGTTGTGTAGGGAATGCAGTCCTTAGTTCCCGTTTCTATGAACATCAAGTTTCCCCAACTTTTGGAATGTGTATACTAGACAAAGGCTAATGTCCTGATATGTCAAGAGTCCCTACTTAATATGAAGAAGACAACCAACCCCCACGAGACAAAGGAGCCAAAAAATAAAGTATGGATATTCCCAAGGAAAGGACATTTAAATATATCTCATACAAATGAAAAAGATGATAGGGCACCTGCCTGGCTCAGTCGGTAGAGTGTGCAATTCTTGATTTCAGGACTGTGAGTTCAAGCCCCATGTTGGGTGTAGAGATTACTTAAGAAAATAAAATCTTCCCCAAAAGTAAATAAAATAAAAATAAAAGATGCCTAGCTTCATCATAATGAGGGAAATAACATTTTAAATGCTAATGCAGTACCATTTTCACCAAGAGATTGTAAAGATCAAAAAGTTAGATGACACATCTGAGTTGTAGAAAGCAGGTATGCATACATATACAACATCCTCAGAAGGGCTACAGGGCAGTATCTATCAAAATTACAAAGAACAGTATGTGTCAGTCAAAATTTGCAGAACTGTGTACTCGAAATGGTAAAAAATCTGTTATATCTAAATTATATCTTAATTTAATTATTTTTAAATGGAAAACATTAAAGCCAGTCTCTTCACAAGAAATCCTATATTGCTTTTAAAGCCTATATTGCTTTTAAAGAGAATGAGATTGGGGTGCCTGGGTGGCTCAGTGGGTTAAGCTTCTGCCTTCGTCTCGGTCATGATCTCAGAGTCCTGGCATCGAGCCCCACATCAGGCTCTCTGCTCAGTGGGAGTCTGCTTCTCCCTCTCTCCGCCTGCCTCTCTGCCTCCTTGTGATCTCTCTGTCAAATAAATAAATACAATCTTTAAAAAAAAATAAAGAGAGTGAGATTGATCTATACTAGCCATAAATTCTAAGATATATTAAGTGAAAAAAGCAACATGCAGAATGGTGTATGATCCTTGTATATTCCTTCTAAGCAAAGACAATTGACATATACTGTCTGACATATGTAGGTCAGCTGGGCATCTGCCTTCAGCTCAGGTCATGATTCCAGGGTCTTGGGATCAAATCCTGCATTGGGCTCCTTGCTCAGCAGGGACGGTGTTTCTCCCTCTGCCTGCTGCTCCCCCTGCTTGTGCTCCCTCTTTGTCTCTGATAAATAAAGAAATAAATTAAAAAAAAAAAAAAAGGTATCCTAAATGAAAAGAGAAATCTGTGCCTTTGCAGAGTAGGACATATTATTGAGGGAAAGGGGGAAAGATGATATTTACATGCCTTTGTTTAAATGTGCATAACACCTCCCAGAAAAGAAAACATCAGATGGATGGCCTCTGGGAAGGAGATCCGGGCACTGGGAAGAAAAGGGAGTGGGAAAGGAAGTGTTCACAAGTATTTTGAGCCATGTGAAAGAATCACCTATTAGCATAAACTGGAGGCTTCGCTGGTGTAGTAGGACCAATATAGCTGTGTGATACAGGACGGGGGCTCACTGTGAAGATGACCTTCTTTCAGCACAATCAGTGTGTCCTTTACCACCATTAAAACACACACACACACACACACACTCAATAAAATCTGCCTTACTGTTTTGTTTGCACAGGAAAATGAACTGGGTCTGTTTCCAGGGAATGCTCCAGGTAGACAAACTGGAATCATCCTTCCAAGGACAAAACGTTTCTCACCCTTTGACAAGGACGTGGACTCCTGGAGTGCAGAACGCACAGGTCGCAAGCAGGGGTGGGGGGGGGGGGCTAGAGGCATCAACTTAAGAATGAAGCTTTTCAGAAAGGAACAGTTTCTTCACAGTGACCTCTGTCCCCAGGTGTAAACGTCTCTCAGCCAAAACATTGTCGTCACCCGGGTGGGCCAGTGTGTTGTGCCTGTTTTCCAGAACAGCATGGCTTGAGCAGAACAAATAGCTGGAGAAATTCGGGCCTCGCAGCAGGAGACCCCACTTTTACAGTGATAGGCTTATGTGTACAGAAAATTGATCAATATTTCTAAGTATCTGCAAGATTATTATACCCCATGATAATGGGAAATGATTTAGATTCAAAAAGGAAACAAGTGTACATGCTCAGACTTGAGGACTGTCCCCAGAGCATATTACCACAATAATGATTACAGTTCATTAAGTATATCATATCAAGAATACTAATTTAAGCTCATTAAATTATATGACAGGGGAACATTACTATCTGAAGAAAAGACGGTACAAATATTGGACATAAGAAGTTATATGTGCACTTATTCCCTATGAAGTATTTTCCATACTAATTTTTGTAAGATTCATTTTATTTATTTTAGAGAGAGAGAGAGCACCGGGGGAGGGGGGCAGAGGGAGAGGATGAAGGAGAAAAGCAGACTCCCTACGGAGCACAGAGTCCAGTGGGGCTGGACCTCACAATCCTGAGATCACCACCTGAGCTGAAACCCAGAGTCTGATGCTTAACTGACTGAGCCACCCAGGCTCCCCCACCCTCCTCGTATTAATTTTTATGACAGCATCTGAGACTATTTCTTGGTCATAAGAGATTCTGAACCTCTGTATCAGTTAGAGTCCCCTGGGTAGCAAGTGAGAGAAAAATCGGATCCAAACACTGGCTTCAACAAAATACGAACTTACTGGATTACGTAACTGAACAGTCCAAGGATAAGACTTGGTGCTATGCTGCTATCTTGGCCTGAAGGCTGAAATGTATCACCCTGGGAACCTTTCTGTCTGTCTGTCTGTCTGTCTCTCTCTCAGCTCCATTCTGAAACTGGTTCCCACTCAAGATATCAAGATGGCTACAGCAACTCTGGGCCTCACTCTAAAGGTATAAATCTGGCAGGACAGAGAAAGAATCTGTCTCTCCCAGAAGTCCCAGCAAAAGTATTCGCACCGATGCCGAACCAGGCTTCTGTGAATCAGTCAGTCCGTCTGGCCAGGGGAATGCAACATTTGGACGCTCTGTGTCTGAGGCAGGGTAAAGCCCCAGCGGAAGCAGCCACACCGGGGAGGCAGGGGTTTCCACAGATGGGAGCTGGAGTGTGGTTCCCAGAAGGAGGGTGGCTACATGGTGGGCAGTGAAGGGAACAGCTGTCAGTAAGCAGCTGTGGCCTGAGATAATTAGTGTGCAGTGGAAATCCAATAGGAATGATGATCCACCACGAACAAGAAAGGCACCCTCAGAGAAAGAGGATAGGAAATAGATGTTTACACCCATCGTTGGACATTAATACTTCAAATTAAAGAGTCAAGGTTTCTGGACTTGATAGGCAATTTCAAAAAGAAAGAATAATGAATGTTTCTGGACTTGATGTGGTAATCTTAAAAAGAAAGAATAATTGCTTTATTCTTCAAAACTAAAAAAAAAAAAAAATCCTTCATCAAATAAGCTTTGAGAAGAAAATTTTATCCTGAGAATTACTGCAAATATAAGATTACTCTCATCTAAAAGCATGTCAGAAATAAAAGACAGTGCTGGGAATCAGCTGCTGTCAGTTTTAGATGGAATGTCTCCTTTGAACATGATTTATTCTTTACCATGTAAGGTTCTTCTATCATATGTAAACCGGAGGTGACTCGTACAACTCATGTCGTCGGAAGATAAGCTCTAGAGTGAGAAGTTTGGGTTAGAAGTGGAATGATTCTTAAAAACACTTTTACAGTCGGTTTCATCAAGCATTAACAGCAAGAAATTAAGTCCTAGAATTTTTCTAAGTCACTGCAGAGAATTAATAATTATCAGAGGAAGAAAAACATTTTACTAGTTTCTGTAGAGGCATTGTCCTGCCCTTGGCACGGGGCCCGGTGGATTTAGCGTGTGTAATTTCTCCAGAGCTCCTCTGGCAAGGGCTATTGGTAGCCTACCCAACAGATATTCCCGGCTTCTTTTTGGCTTAAAAAAAAAAAAAAAAAAAAAAAAAAGTACATAAGTAAAATAAAAGCCCTGTTTCACTTGGACAATGATGTGCCCAGCTTCAAGGTCTAAGTAAAGCGTGCCATTCTCATTTCCCTTTTGTCGGTCCAGGGAGGGGCATGTGGTCAAGTTCTGGCCCAAGACGTCTGCTAGGAGCCTCAAGGTTTCTTCCTGCAGAGGAAGACTGATGAAAAAGAGAAGCCCGCCTTGCTGTGGTCTCCTCCCTAACCTGCTTAGGACTCAACAAGCTGAGGGCGTAGTGTTTAGAGCAGCTGTGCCACCTGCTGGCCGGAAGGGGAAGGCCAAGCGACCAACGAACTTGGACCCAGATGTCCAGCTGCTCAACGCCCCAGTCATCACCTGCTTCTGCATATTATGCGTCATGTGGTTTGAGCACTTTTAGTCGGATATTCTGTTGCTTTCAGGCAACGTCATTCGTACGTGATACAGATCCCCTCAAATTTCTGACTTGTGGCTGCCAGACTAAATACCACTCGGCTGAACCTGGAGGTTATGTATTTGCCTAACAAAGCCTAAAAGAGAGGACTGACTTTCAAGCAGTCCTTCTTGCTGAACAGCTATTTCTCAAACTGTCCTATTTGTTTAAATTTGATCTGGTGTTCCCGCCTCCCCGCAAAATAATCCAAGCCAGACTTCTCCCCCAACCCCACCCCATTTCCTTTGGAAAGCCATTAAAGACATGTATTGGTAAGATGACATTCCCTCACAGCTGACACCTGTCCTCCTGTTTCAAACACGGCAATCAGCGCAATTTGCAGAGAGGAGTTCTGAGCTCATGGTAAGGAAGAGCCTTCACTCAAAGCCAAAGCGAAGACACAACAGGCCGCTCCTGAGGGCGGTGGCAGATGGCAGACCTCACCCACAGAGGAGCTGAAGAATAAACAGAATGACAGGACTTTGTAAGGGAAATTTAAGTGTCAGATGGAATTAGACAAAATAATCTTCGAGGTTCCTCGGCTCTGAGATTCAAGGATTGTCTGTTCTTTAATCTTGAATCTTAAAACTGAAATAGACCGTTTCTTCTTTGACGCTGCAAAACTGTTTTTGTTACCATCTTCTCTCTGTAAATATCTGATAGATCCCTATTTCTTTTCTACTTTCTGACTGCCTATTCCTCATCCTTAATGTTATGTAACCCATACTCTATACCCCACCTTTGGATGAAAACTCTTCTTTTACTAATGACTGAAGATTTAAGCTAAATCCTACATTTTTCTTAATCTTTAAAAAAAAACTAGATAATTGGTTTATTTCTGCAAATGTTTCGAGAATCAACATGCATTTTTAGAATTCTCCTTCTTGTATACATGCCTACAATGTCAGCATCTGGTGGAGTTGCTTGCTCTTGTGGGTGCCTTGTTCCTTGTTGTCTCTCTCTTTCTTGGTTCTCACATCTGCCTTGCATGATTTTTTTCCCCCAGCTTTACTGAGATTTTATTGACATATAACATATATAAGTTTAAGGTACAATGTGATGACTTGAAACATGTAAAGAATGCAAAATGATGACCACAATAAGGTTAACACCACCAAACCCTCACATAATTACATATTGTGTGTGTGGTGAGAATATGTAAGATCTACTCTTTTCACCTGTTAATTATAGTCACCACGCTATCCATTAGATCCCCAGAACTTACTCATCTTAGAGCTAGAAGTCTGTCCCCTTCTTAATCTTTGTACCGTCTGGAATGTCTGCTCTGTCTGAAACTGTTTCCCAACCCCTCTGTGACATTCCAGGCACCTGAGGGTTGTTTGTCTCTTTTGTAGTCACTATCAAGACATAACTGAATCCCCTGGGGGACTTTAAAAAATTACACACATCCAAGTTCTAGTCCAAGATTCAGGGCGTCAAATAGGTGGTGCCTTTGTCCGAACATCGTATGTTTTTAGACGATACATTTCCCCTAATCCTTCTCTCATTTATTCTGGTTTGTAAGCCGGGGAGAGCTGAAGGATGGCTGTTAGAGTACCAGGTCCTGGTCAGCATTACACGGTTAAATTTAGATTTTAAATGGCTGAGAGAAAAGATTTGACATGCACTATGAAAAAGTGACCAAGGGGAACTTCTCAAAAAGGAAAACAAACAAACAAACAAAAAACACTAGCCATAAGGAAAAGAATGGTAAATTAAGCTATGTTAAAATTACGGACCTCTGCTTATCAAAAG
Source organism: Mustela lutreola (assembly GCF_030435805.1). Classification (NCBI taxonomy): domain Eukaryota; kingdom Metazoa; phylum Chordata; class Mammalia; order Carnivora; family Mustelidae; genus Mustela; species Mustela lutreola. Next base: position 127,608,948 of record NC_081298.1, read on the forward strand.
ACACAACCAAGAGAACGGAAAGGTAAGCCACAGAGTGGGGAATCATCTTGGCATCGCATATTATTGAAAAGAGACAAGGAAGAGAGGGAGGCAGGGAGAAAAGGACTTCACCTCAAGAGTATAAAGAACTCTTACAAACCAGTAAGAAAAAATCTGGACAACCCAATGCGGATTCATGAAGAACTCTGGAAATTGCCCACGAGACAGCCAGCCTCAGACCCTGACGAGCTCTCCAGCTTGCAAGCCATCTTGCAAAAATGTCGGTGAAATAAACTTCGGTACTCCTCCTCTCGCCTTCGCGCCAGCCCTGAGCGCACCTCTATCCTGGCTCCTTGCCACGTGACTAGCAACGAGCCCGTCAAGCACATCGTTTCGAGGTTGCAGAGGAGGAGAGTGCGAAAGAGAAAAGCTGTCCACGCGGACTTGTAACTGCAGCAGGTGTCAGTGGGGAAAAGATTTAATGACTGAGCTGAGGCTATTTAGTGACTTTTCATTTGGTGTGTAATTCTAGGTTGGCAACTGTTTACTTGAGAACATTAAAGATATCGTTCCTTAATCTTTGGCTTCTATAACCGCTGCTGAGAATTCAGCAGTCAGTCTAACCATTGCTTCTTTGAAGGTAAACTGTCCTTTTTCCCTCTGGCTTCTCTTAATAGTTTCTCATTGCCTTCCCTGTGCTGTGTCTGTGGCGGCTGGCTTCCTATGATCCTCCTTGCGATTCACTGGGCTTCTGCGGGTTGATGTCTGGAGCTGAAAAATCCCAGCTATTTTTTCCTTAAATGTCGCTTCTACCCCGTTCTCTTTTCTTCTTTTAAGCTCTCCAACTGAATGCTCATTGTATTCTCTCTTTTTTCCCATTCTTTTTTTCTCTTTGTGCTACATTCTGAAAGGTTTCATAAGATCTTTGTCAGAATTCTTTCTTAATTATGTCTAATTTGTTCTTAAATGCATCCACTGATTTAATTTAGGCTACTCGATTTTTTTTTTACTATTTGATTCTTTTTCAAGTCTATGTCATTTTCTTATACACTAGAGTTTTCTGCTAAAATATTCATACTTCACTTGTATCTACTTGAACTTGGTAAGCATAATTGCTTTACAGTCTGTATTTGGAATCCCTGAAGGTCTAGGCACTTGAAGACACCAACATTCCAATATTTCCCTAATCCAGTTTCAGGCTTGAGATTTCCCAGGCCACCCAGGTGACTCAAAGACAGAACGCAGTACAAGCAAGGGCTGGTCAACTTCCAGGTCACTCATTTCTAGAGTCCGTCAGTCTTCACTCAGGGTCCAGGGCACTTACCCGTGGTGGGCCCCAGGTCCCGACTTTCGTCTCCCTAGCCCTAATGGGTCTGTCAAACCTCCCAGCCACCTGAGATCACCACACATCCTCAGGACAAAATGGCACCAGTACCGCGCTCATCTTTATGGATTTTCACGTTCCCCAGGAACTTACCCTGGTAATTCTTCACTATTTGTTAGTTTGCTATTTCTGGACAGGTGATTTTTATATTTTGCTCAGCATTTTAGTTGTCTTCAATGGGAGGATTTTTCTAAATCACTTCACTTATCATTCCTGGAAGGAGAAGACTAACCTTAACTTTTCATCTCCTACTTAGTATCCTGTGACTTTTTGAGGAAGTACAGACATAGTGGAGACAATGAAACTTGGGCCTTTGGTATTGCCCTCTCCATGAATTTGTTGTGTGGTTCACCTAACATTTGACTCTAAGTTTTGTGGAAACAAATTAAAATTAACACACATGCCCAAGGGCACCTGGGTGGCTCAGTTGGTTAAGCAACTGCCTTCAGCTCAGGTCATGATCCCAGAGTCCCAGGATCGAGTCCCACATCAGGGTTCCAGCCCCGCAGGGAGTCTGCTTCTCCCTCTGACCTTCTCCTGTCTCATGTTCTCTCTCTCTCAAATAAATAAATAAATACCCCCCCCAAAAAAAGGGGAAAAAATCTATTTTAACACACATGCTCAAATTCATTATGGAAATTTAAGGAAAATGCAAGGGAATTAAAAAATATATATATCACTGAGACCTGAAAGAACTTTTGTGTTATTCTCCAAAATGGCTTAGTCTGTGCTCGCAAACACAGCAAACTGACAACTTTATAAACTAAACCAAAAAGTTTTGGGTTACCTAATTATTCAGACTTAATCCAGACCTTAAAGAGGATTACATTTGATCCTGTTTTGTACTAGTCACAGGTGACATATTTTTCTATTGGGCTTTCTTCTAGATCCTGAAATGATCTATGAAGAAATAAGAATCCCCTTGCTGTCAAATGTTTTTGATAAGAGATGTTTTACTCACACAAATATGGAGCTTTCAAATCTGTATGAATGCCAAAGATTATAAATTACATTCTGGGTAATTGTGGAAAGTTTAAAACATGTGAGATGGTATTGTTAATGTGTTAGCTGCAATAGACTGAGTTATGCCGCAGGATTAACCGATCCCCAACCTCCACTGGTGAAACCCATGAAAGTTGACATTTCACTCGTGCAAAGTTGGCTGCAGATACGGGGGCTCTTCCCGGCACCTCCCTCCCAAGCACGTCTGACATCCAGGCTGTTCCATCTTGTGGCTACACTGTTCCCAGGTCTAGCCTCTGCTGTTGTGGCGGCGGGAAAAGAGAGAAGCATCAAGAACTAAAAAGTGCTCTTCTCTTTATTCTTTGTCCCAGAAGTGACACATGTCACTTCCACTCACAGCTCGCTTGTCATAACTCATCACATAGACCCATCTAACTGCAAGGGAGCTGGGAAATGTAAGGGAGCACATGGATATTCAGTGACTAATAAATTATAATAAATTACATCACTTTAAATATGATTGAACTTAAAATGAACTCCTTGAAATATTTCCAAGGAAGAATTATTCCTGAAACAATAGGAAATCCATGGTGTGATTTCCAGTATTTAAAGAAGCAGATTCTCGGCTGTCTCCCCCCCACTACAATGGTTACTTTTTTCAGAGGTTCTGACAGCTTTAAACATAAAACACAACATGGAGCTTCCTTAATTCTTGGATACTTGCCTTATATTTAAAGAGAAGGAATTGGACTGATTGATCTCTAACATCGCTTAAGAGCCCTTGAAAACACTGTTTATTTTTTTATTCTAACTTGGAATAATTTTTTCCAGAATTCTGTTGTGCTTGCTTTTGCTGTTTAACCTAAAACTTTAACTATGCACCAGAAGTTCCAGCCCCTTGGGGGAAAGATAATTTTTTTTTTTTTTTGATAAGTGAACTGAAGCTTCAGGAAAATCTTATGCATCTGGTTTTTGTCACACGAGATTTCTATCCAAGGACCTTCTTTTTTTTTTTTTTTTTTTTTTAATGAAAGCATTTCGTTAGGCAGTGTAGTTAAAAAATGGAAACGCCATTCCTCAGGAGCAATGGCAAGGTGGGGAAATCAGATTATTAAAAAAAAATTAACATGACCTCCTGTCATTAAAACTTCGCTCTCCGTATAAAACCTAGCACATCTGAGTTTTAGTAAGAGAATTCTGTAGTAAGAGAATTAGGCTAAATTTGTTTTGCTGATAATGTTTCCTGTATTCTGTTTCTTGGTAAGAGACTGAGAGGCTATTGGTAAAAGTCTCCGGACTTGGGGTTGCAAAATCAGATCCTACAGGGTTTGAAGAGGTCGACGAAGCAGATTCGCGGTGTGAGGACAGTCTAGAACAGAGCGAGCTTGTTGAAAGCAGGGATCCAGTATCAGGGTGTTGTTGTTAGGCAAGAATCTGGGACCAGTGTTGCCAGATCTTCCAAATTAGAACTGAAAGAAAGAGAGGAGTTAAGATGGTAAAGAGGCTGCGGGCTTAGAACGGAAGAGGGGAGGGATGTTTGCGGGAGGAGAGAGGCTACACCTTTCTTCCGACTCTTGGCTTCCCTCTCTCACTCAAGCCATTTCTTCCTTACGCAAGATTAAAGAGAGAAAAACCAGGAAAGCAAAGTCTGTGGGATACAAGAAAGTAAAATTTAAGACGGCAACACAGCTCTCAGAAGTCAAGGCCTGAAAACAAAAAAGGGACAAGGATTAACAAGCCCGGGAATAGTCAGAGTAGTTACAAACAGCTACTGGGCACTTACCACGCACCAGGTACTATTCTAAGAAATTTACATGTGTTTATCCATTGAATCCCCAGAACCACTGTGTAGTAAAGAATTTATCCTGAGAGAGAGGTCTGGCCTTTGTCTAGCTCTAGGAGGTTACCTCCATCCTCTTGGGATATTCCAAGTGACAGGGGATGTCTTTGTGGCTTATGGTGGGCCCCTGGGACCACACCTGAGACTTACACTAACAAGGTGACCCATGGTGGGCCCATAGGTCGTCTACACGAAGCAGATGATTCAAGGTGGGGGCTGGCCATGGTCAACCATGAGATTAGAAGGGTGGGGCTTTGGCCCACATGATACCCTCTTGACTTCCAAGGAGGGGAGAGGGATTGAGTTCTACCACGTGGGTAATTCAATCAATCATACCTGTGTAGTGAAGCCCCAGTCAAAATTCTGGACACCGAAGCTGCGAGAAGCTTCTCTGGTTGACAATACTCTGTCACACTTCAGTGCTGGGAAGATAACACATCCTGAGGACGATGGAAGCTTTGCTTAAGCTTCCCACACTTAGTTCCATCTGTACCTCCCTTTGGCTGGGTCTAATTTGTATCCCTTGCCAAAAATAAATGTGACTATGAGTTTAATAGCTTTCAGAGAGTTCTTGGGAATCTTTCTAACAAATTATCAAACCTCAGGCTAGTCATGGGTACCTCTGAATTTATATCCCGCTGATGTGAAGTGAGGGTGGCCCTGGGAGCCTCCAGACTTTATGCTTGTGTCTAACTGAGGGCAGGCTTTCAGGGACGGTGCCCTCTGGGCGCTTTGCTAAACTCCTCTGCATGCACTCAAGCGATTGTTATGATGACAGAATAACACAGAGAGTGTAAGGAATCTGCCTGAGATCACACAGGACATAAGAGGAAAAGCCTGGGTGGCTCAGTGGGTTAAAGCTTCTGCCTTTGGTTCAGGTCATGACTCCCAGAGTTCTGGGAAAGAGCCCCATATCAGGCTCTTTGCTTGGCAGGGAGCCTGCTTCCTTCTGTCTCTCTGCCTACTTGTGATCTCTGTCTGTCAAATAAATAAATAAAATCTTAAAAAAAAAAAAAAAAAAAAAGAGGAAAAGCCTGGATTCAAACATGGGCATTGCAACCACCACCTTATATTCTGCTCCATTACCTCAAACTCAATGGAGAGAATATCTAATAGCAACTTGGAAAAGGTTTGCTTAGACCTATTTTCAAATGCACTGTGATACATGGTTAAGAATCTGTATTTTATAGAACTGCTCATTATACACACATACACACACCCGAAACAAAATGTGACACCCTCAGATGTCTTCCAAACTCAGTTATTTGTGTTTTCTAAATGCTAGAAACCTACCAAATTGATTTCCTATCCAGTTAAGAATTTTGCATCAGCAAAATTTAGAAACGCTGGTTTGGAAAGTGGTTTTAAAATAGTACTTTCCAATTCTGGTTTTAAATTGGGATAACCTGGGGAATTTTTCAAGAAAAATGTAAAACCCAGGCTCCACACCTAGAGATTTTAATTCAGTTAGTTAAGGATGGAGGTAGGGCATCAACATTTTGTGTTTTTTGAAGTCTCTGGGTACTTGCGATGTACAGCAGGGACTTGAGAACGGCTGTTCAAAAATAGCACCTACTGTGCGATTTCAAGCAGATGTTTTAAGGAATCAATATGTTCTTTTATTTTAAAAGGAAAATGGGTGGCTGACTGTGGTGACCTGGATCCCTTGCAGCTCCCTTTCATGGCTATGGCACCTATGATAGTTTTATACCTAGACTGCAGAAGCACCGTTAGACTGGGCGCCTGGGTGGCTCAGTGGATTAAGCGACTGCCTTCAGCTCAGTTCATGATCCCAGAGTCCTGGGATCAAGTCCCGCATCAGGCTCCCTGCTCCATGGGGAGTCTGCTTCTCCCTCTGACCTTCTCCCCTCTCATGCTGTTTCTCTCTCTCTCTCTCTCAAATAAATAAATAAAATCTTTAAAGAAAAAAAAAAGGGGGGGTGCCTGGGTGGCTCAGTGGGTTAAAGCCTCTGCCTTCAGCTCAGGTCATGATTCCAGGGTCCTGGGATCAAGCCCAGCATCGGGCTCTCTGCTCAGCAGGGAGCCTGCTTCCCTTCCTCTCTCTCTGCCTGCCTCTCTGCCTACTTGTGATCTCTGTCTCTCAAATGAAAAAAAATCTTTAAAAAAAAAAAAAAAAGAAGCAACTGTTAGAGCAATTAAAAAATAAATATGAGAAGGAACTCTGTAACTCTGAAGACATGTAGTGACACATTGGGGACTTTTCACTTCAAAGTGATTTTATTCATTATTAAGAGAAAAACTATTCTTTTATATTATATAATTATATGCTATAATTATATACATAATCTTTATATATAATTGTGCATAATCATGTCTTATATAAATATAGAATATGTATTTTAAAACATGTATTAATACAACAGATATTAATAATACACAAATAGATAATAGAAACATTACTATATAATGCCAAATTATTTTCTGTCTCAATTTACACTTCCACTAGCAAAGTATTAGAGTCTGCGTTGTTCCGAGCTTTGCCCACACCCAATACCAGACATTAATTTATGCCAGCTTCATGGATATAAATTTGTACCTGAATGTATCATTTCCTTGAAAATAATTAATTTGAGCATTTTTCCATCTGTTTATTGTTTAATTGGGTTTTCTCTTCTGTGAAGTTCCTGTTCTGGTCTTTTGCCCATTTTGGTAACTTCTTACATGACAGCCTATCAAATCCTCTGAAACCAAAATATGCCACGGTGAGATGACCTTCAACCAGAAATCCTTCCGAAGTGTGTTTTATGAAATTCCTTAAAGTTTTTAGATGATCATTCTATAAACACTGAACTTCTAAATTTAAGTCAGGCTATTAAAAATCATCCAAGGGACACCTGGCTAGTAGTTGTTGGAGTGTGTGACTCAGGGTTGTAAGTTTGAGCCCCACATTGGGCACAGAGATTACTTAAAAATAAAAAAATAAAAAAATAAAAACAAAAAAAGAAGGAAAGAAAGAAAGAAAGAAAATGATCCAAACTACCCACATATCAGCAGGGCTTTCTGCTTTTTTCCATCCCAAATCTCCCTTCTGACTGGGCCACATTTTTCTGGGAAGATCTCCTAGTGGGATCACATGCAAGGCCCTGTGTTTACTGCAGGACAGAAACCTAGAGAGAGAAGAAAACCTTCCGACAGAACCAAATATTGTGGAGGAAAATAGATGAGGATATGATCGGAAAGCCGCCCGTCAGATGGAGTTTTCTTTATGCATCTGCTTTCTTGACAGAGGATGAAGGTAAAGGTACACAGACGAGTAGCACAATGAAACACCAATGTCCAAATGCAAACAATAGGGACTTCAGGGGTATCGCTAAAACATTAAGAAGGGAAGACTCGCCCTGCTGGGTCACCTCCACAATAAGCGAATCCCAGTAATCGGGTCTGTAATGATAGAACTGCTGGACTCCGTCCTGAGTTGAGATGCGGCTCCATCCTTTACAACCATTCCCTTGTGTAAATCTCAATCCTTCAGCCTGCTAACCCTCCAATTCTCTCACCCAGCAAACCCCAACCCTACTGGTATTCTTTAAATAAAATTTGTCATTCCCCAAAAATGTTATAATTCAGTGTATTCTAAGGAGCTTTTTATAACTTGATCATTTCCCCCATTTCTTCAAATTCCTTATAAGTTTTAAATTTAGTCTTTTTATACAGTCTCGTGTGTGTGTGTGATAATCTGTTTCAGTGAAGAAGCACACTGTAGGGAAATACTTTGAAACACACTATCAGTGCTTCTACATCAATGTGGTTCTCGTTCAAAGTCCTCTGTCACATTAGTTTTTAAAGGCTCATCAATGTAAAAGGAGGTGATTTACCTGATTATTTCTGAACTTACCTTATGAACTGCTTGTTGATTCTATTTCACTATAAAAAGATAAATACTTCTATCAGAAAGGATGAATACCCAACTTTTGTAGCAACATGGACGGGACTGGAAGAGATTATGCTGAGTGAAATAAGTCAAGCAGAGAGAGTCAGTTATCATATGGTTTCACTTATTTGTGGAGCATAACAAATAGCATGGAGGACAAGGGGAGATGGAGAGGAGAAGGGAGTTGAGGGAAATTGGAAGGGGAGGTGAACCATGAGACACTATGGACTCTGAAAAACAACCTGACGGTTTTGAAGGGGCGGGGGGTGGGAGGTCGGGGTACCTGGTGGTGGGTATTATAGAGGGCACGGATTGCATGGAGCACTGGGGTGGTGCAAAAACAATGAATACTGTTACGCTGAAAAGAAATTAAAAAAAAAAAAAAAAAAGGACAAATACTTCTGTTTTCATTGTTTTAGGGAAAAACAGCTCCAGATCGGAGCCTGCTATTCTTTCTGTTCTGGGGAGAACTGTCCAGAGAAAGCAGTTGTGCATGCTCAGATAAGGGGAGACTGGAGCCTGATGAGCCAGTTCAGGTGGAGAGAGCACCTGTCTGCCTCCCACGGTGAGCTGACTGCCAATGGCAATGACCTTGAAATCTGGTGGAAAATCTAATTTTGCTGAATCAGAGAACCTCTCTAAAACAGGAGAATGTGATGTTCCCAGCCACACACACACACACACACACACATGCACACAAAACCTGCTCTGCCTGGTTTTCCAGTGTCCTGGGAACCGCAGTCCTCCTCTCTCCCACTTTACCCAGGGAAACTTCTAAACACAATGGACACCTTGGGCTTATCTAGGCTAGACTAATGTAATTACACTGCTTTTTGAAATAAAGATAAAAATCAATAGTTCAGTTAAGTTTCAAAGGGAGTAAGTACGTGTTTAAGCCCTAAAGAAAGCAAGAAAAAGAGGCACCTGGGTGGCTCAATCGGTTAAACGTCTGCCTTCCACTCAGATCATGATCCTGGGGTTTGGGGATGGAGACTAAAGTCAGGGTCCCTGCTCAGTGAGGAGTCTGCTTCTCCCTCTCCCTCTGCCCCTCACTCTGCTCATTCTTTCTCACAAATAAATAAATACAATTTTAAAAAGAAAAAAAGGAAGGCAAGAAGAAAATCTTAAGGAGGCTAGGTCAGAGAAGAATCGGGAATTCCTAAAACGCAAGGGGAATCTGCCTCTGATCCCAGAACAAATGATAAGCTGGAGCCCTTCTACCTGTGCCATTCTGATACTAGATCAGAGCCACAAACTCAGTGAAATCAGGAATTCTTTTTAGTGGACATGAGTTTATTGTCCCAACCTGTTATTTTGAAAAATGTCAAGCTTACAGCAAGTGACAAGAATAGAACAAAAAATACGCCATTCGCGATTCATCTAGAATCACTAAGAGTTGACATTTTGTCATGTTTGCTTGATCCAACTTTCTCCATACACTTTCTTTCTCTCCTTTTTTCCTTTTTCTTTCCTTCCTTCACCCCACTGGATCATTTACTTTAGTTAGTTACAGACTGCCATGACACTTCACCCCGAAATCTCTCAGATGGTTCTTCATTTCTTTTTACTTTTTTTACATTTTAAAAAACATTTTATTTATTTAAGTAATCTCTTCCCCCAAAGTGGAGCTTGAACTCATGACCCCAAGTTCAGAGTCCGATGCTCTTCCAACTGAGCCAGCCAGACACCCCTCACAGATGTTTCTTCTGAGAACAAGGACAAACTCCTACAGGCACTATACAATTATCACATTGAGGAAACTCAACACATATTAACACTAATATACACAGCCCATATTCAATTTCCCTAATTATTCAATAATGCGTATCATAGCTGTTGTTTCTTTCAATGCAGGATCTAGTAAAGCATGATAAATTCAAGATTTTTTTAAAACAAAGAAATAATGACAAAGAAAAAGAATTTAACTCCTGAGGTCATCCTGGAAGCAATGAAACATTTCTACTTGCAAACAAAATTAACACTGATGACTATGAAATACATTTGGTCTAAAAAACATTGATAAGATGTAATAACCACACTCACCTAGAATACAGTCCTGAAAAATTTACTACTGGGTGGCACTAAAACATTTAATTTTAATAAGAATCTACTGTTTGCCTTATTCTTTTTCTGTAGAGACTGAATAGAGTATCTTATATACCATTTTTAAAATTTTTTAAAGTCAGTGAGAAAAGTGAAGCGATATAGAAGTCCTGTTTGATGAAGGAAATGGTAGTGTAAAAATATACAAAAACAACCCCCAAAAAAGCCAACTTCTTAGAAGTGACACTAGAAGTGGATCTTTAACAAATTCCATGTTATTCTCCTTGGCGGTGATGATGTATAAATGAGCTCTTTCTAATCACATGAAGTGATCACAAGTAGTGGGTCATAGTCTGCAAGTCCCAAAAGGTATCAAGAATTTTGGAGATGAAAGTATGAGGGGAAAAAAGAACAATCAGTATGATCTATGAAACTGTGTTTATCAAAGAAAGAGAACGAAAATAAAAATTGGAGTTATTTATTAAGTTAAATTTACAAAACAGATGATGTAGCATTCAATATTCTCTGTGAAAATGAACCAGCTTTAAAAAAAAAAAAAGATTTCATTTACTTATTTATTTATTTATTTATTTATTTTAGAGAGAGGGAAAGCATGCAAGCAGGGGGAGGGGCAAAGGGAGAGGGAGAGAGAGAATCCCAAGCAGACTCTGAGCTGAGCCCCACATGGGGCTCTATCCTACTATCCTGAGATCATGATTTGAGCCAAAATCAAGAGTTGGATGCTTGGGGCTCCTGGGTGGCTCTGTCAGTGAAGCTCCAGCTGAGGTCATGATCTCAGGATCTTGAGATCAAGCCCCAAGTAGGGCTCAGTACTCAGTGGAGGGTCTGTCTCCCTCTCTCCCTCTCCCCCTCCTCCCACTCATGCATACTCTCTCTCTAAAATAAAATAAATACAACCTTTTTTCAAAAAAAAGAAAAAGAACACTTAACTGATTGAACACCCAGGTGCTCCAAAAATGAACTAGCTTTAAATATAGAGCGCATATTAATGAATTTAATAGGAATAAGTAAACATGAAAATGCTAATCCCCTAAAAGCTGGATCAGATAGGGGCGCCTGGGTGGCTCAATGGGTTAAAGCCTCTGCCTTCGGCTCCGGTCATGATCTCAGGGTCCTGAGATGGAGCCCCACATCGGCGGAGTGGGGGGTGTCTCCGCTCAGCAGGGAGCCTGCTTCCTCCTCTCTCTCTGCCTGCCTCTCTGCCTACTTGTGATCTCTATCTGTCAAATAAATAAATAAAATCTTTAAAAATTTTTTTTTTAAAAAGCTGGATCAGATATAATTATTACCAGACAAAATAAACTTTAAGGCAAAATCATTACTAAAAATAAAGAGGGTAACTTCATAATGATAAAAGATTTTATTCACCAGGGAGATAGAACAATTTTAAACTTATATGCACTTTATAACATAACCCAGAAGTATATAAAACAAAACAAGTTGAGACAAGAAGGAGACAACACAGAAATCATTGTGATGGATTTTAATGTACTTCTTTCATTAACTCCAGTAGATTATAGATCTAACTGTGAAGGCAAAACAATAATGTTTTTAGAAGGTAATTTAAGATAATAATTTCACGTGCTTGAGATAGAAATCAATTTCTTTAAAAAGGTGCAAGTATTTTTTTAAAAGATGTATATATTTCCTACCAGGACATAGAAACAGCCCACTGACCGTAAATGGGAAAAATTTAGATAAATTTGACTAAATTAAAATGAAGAACTTGGGGCGCCTGGGTGGCTCAGTGGTTTAAAGCCTCTGCCTTCGGCTCAGGTCGTGATCCCGGGGTCTTGGGATCGAGCCCCACATCAGGCTGTCTGCTCAGCAGGGAGCCTGCTTCCTCCTCTCTCTGTCTGCCTCTCTGCCTCCTTGTGATCTCTGTCTGTCAAATAAATAAATAAAATATTAAAAAAAAAATGAAGAACTTTTGTTCATCAAAGCACATCACAAAAGGTTGAGAAAAAAAAAAAGCTATAAAATAGGAAAAGATATTTGCAATACAGACAACTAACAAAAGGTTTATACTGATAACCTACAGAGAATGCCTATGAAGTCAAAAAGAAAAAGTTGAGGACCTAATAGGAAAATGTGCTCAAACACTGGACAGGTCTCTTTACAAAAAGGAAATGTAAATGGTTAACAAACATATGAAGAGATGTTAAAATTGATTAGTAATCAGGGAAAGATAAATTAAAACCACCATGAGATACCATTACACAGCCCCAGATTGCCAAAACTTTAAAATCCTAAAAATGTCAAATGCTGGTGAACATATGGACAACAGGGTGTTTATATTACCAAATTTTAAGACACATCCCCCTAGGGATCCAGATATTCTACTCCATATTATATATCCTGGAGAAAGAAAGTCACATGCATGAGAACCAAAACATATATATGCCCAAGAACATGTATAGTAACATTGCTTGTGATATCAACAGGAATGACCAAATATCCATCAACTGAATGGATAAATTAAGTGTGGTATAAGTACACAATATATATTATTCAGAAAGTAAAAAAGAAGTAACAAGCAATATATGATATAATCAATTCTATATACTTATATATGTATTATATATTCTATACATTATATAACAAACTTTTATTTATATTAAATTTTATATAATTTTTCAATAGCTACAAATTTATATACATATAACACATTTATAAATATATAAAATTAAATAGAAAATAGAGGCATATCAAAGCTAAAACTTTAGTCTTTGAAAAGACAAACCTCTTTAAAGATCAATCAAGGCAAAAAAAGGAAGATACAAATAATATTGAAAATAAATACACATGATATAACCATGATGCTAAAGAGCCTTTAAGACAGGAAGATATTTTTGAACAACTTTTTTTAAAGATTTTATTTATTTATTTGAGAGAGCATGAGCTGGAGGTCGGGGGAGCAGAAGGAGAGGGAGCAGACTCCCCACTGAGTAGGGAGCCAGACACAGGACTCAATCTCAGGATCCTGGGATCATGACCTGAGCTGAAAACAGATGCTGAACTGACTGAGCCATCCAGGCTTCCCTGAACAACTTTTTAAAAGAAATAGTTTGAGCAACTTTTTGCCAAAGAATTTGAAAGTAGAAAAATATAGCTTACTTAAAGTGGTGCAGGAAAAAAACAGAAAACATGCAGGCCTTTAAAATAATTAGAGAAATTGAATCAGCTTCAATTACTCCCATAAAAGAAAACAATAGACCCAGACAATTTTAGTAGTAAGTTCTATCACTAACTCAAGAAGCAAATAATTTCAGCCTTATACAAACTATCTCAGAGACTAAAAAAAGAGAAACCCAACTCACTTTATGAGGCTGATTTTATTTCAACATCAGAAACCTAATGAGATTACATGATCGGAAAATTACAAACTAAATTCATTCAGACATCAATGCAAATCCTCAGCAAGACACTAGGAAAAGGAATCTAGCAATATATGAAATGATGATACACCAAGTCGAAGCTGAGGTTAACACAAGAATGCAAGATGAGTGTATCAGTTACCTACGCTACATTAAAAACAAAGCACCAAAACCAAAATGACAACACTCTGAAACAGCAGCTTGCAAAAGTTTATTATTTCTCACAATGCTATGGGTTGGCTGGGCCAACGTTGGCCTGGTTACTTTCATGGCTGCAAGTCAGATGGGAGTTCAGTTGGGGATGGATGGCCCAAGCTGACCTTACTCATGTATCTGGGACCTCATCTGCCATGTCTGGAAAGGCTGGGATTCTGGACCTCTCTCCATGAGGGCTATCCTGGGCTTTTCCACATTGAGAGAAGTGCTTTAAGGGGGAGAGAGCAAAGGAACAAAATCCCTTGAGGCCAGGAGTCAGAAATCACTGTACTTGGGTCGAGCCCCGCATTGGGCTTCCTGTTCAGCAGGGAGCCTGCTTCCCCCTCTCCCTCTGCCTGCCGCTCTGCCTACTTGTGATTTCTCTCTCTGTCAAATAAATAAATAAAATCTTCCCCCCCCAAAATCAATTGCCTTTATATTCACCAGTAATAGTAATGAGAAAATGTAAAGATATTATTTTTGTGAGTATCAAAAACTAACAAGTTTCTGTTTCTGGTAAAAGAGAGTAAGAACTATTCCATCCTCTCTCACACTGAATACAGCTATGACACCTGGACAGAACTCAAGCAGCAGCTCTTTGATGAGTCTGAGCATAAATAGGACAAGATTCCCACCATCACCAGCCAGCAAGCAAATGCAAGCCAAAAGCACAATGAAATGCCACGTCATACCCACAAGAATGCCAGTAATCAAAAAAGGCACTAACAAGTGTCAGCAAGGATGTGGGGAAATTAGGACCCACATGGAATGCTGGTAGAAATGTTAAACAGCACAGCCATATATTGAAGAGAAACCCAAGAGAACTGAAACTTGTCCACACAAAAACTTGTACAAAAATGTTTGTAGCAGAGTCAATCATGATAGACAGAAGTGGAAACAACCCCAATATCCATCAACTAATGAATGGATAAACAAAATGTGGTATGTCCACACAACAGAATATTATTGGGCCATAAAAAGGAATGAAGAATGGAGTCGTGCTAGAACATGGGTGGACCTTGAAAACATTATGCCAAGTAAAAATGAAACAAAACAAAACAGACAGGAAAGGCACATGTTGTATGATTTCAAAATATGTGTTAGGGTTTCCCAGAGAGGAAACATGACTGTGTGGACTGGCGAGTTCAAAATCGATCAGCAGGCTGGACGTTCAGGGAAGAGTTGGTGTTGCAGGTTTGAGTCTCTCTTTTTCCAGGGACCTCTGGCTTTTTCTTCTTAAGGCATTTGAATGATTGAATTAGTGACTTCTAATGGGTATGGGCTTCCTTTCTAGGCTGGTAAAAATATTCTGGACTAAGTGATATACACAAAAAGTCACAGAATCACACACTTTTTAAAAAAGATTTATTTATTTATCTTAGAGAGAGAGCGCACGTGCACATGAGTGGGGCGAGGGACAGAGGGAGAGAATCTTGAGGCAGACTCCCTGCTGAGCATGGAACCCTACACAGGGCTGGATCTCATGATCCATGAGATCACAACCTGAGCTGAAACCAGGAGTCCTCTGCTTCACTAACTGAGCCACCCAGACACCCTGAAACTGTACACATTAAAGGGATGAATTTTATAGTATGTGAGTTATAACTCCGTAAAGGTGATGCTAAAAAATTCTCGCAGTTTTTATGAATACAGACAAGCTGATTCTAAAATGTTTTAGAAAGGAAAAGGAACGCAAATGGCTAAAAAATTTGAAAGAGAAGAACAAAGAATCACACTATCCAATCTCAAGATTTTCTATAAACCTGCAGTAACCAATAGAGGATAAACTGCAGTCCATAAAGGCTGAACCCTAAGTCCTAGGAGATTTTTCATAAAAGGAAAAGTTTTCTTAAAGCTAAATATTTTTATTTATTTATTCCATTATTAACATATTTCCCCATTTAAAAAAAATAGAATTTGAGGCACCTTACCAAAATATAGTATTGAGTGAACGAATAAAAGACAAGTGAAAACATAAGAGTGAAAACAAAGGCACAAAAGTCACTTAAAAATAATACACAGGATCGAGGAGGAGTAGCAGACTGAGATGACATCAGGTCTCAGGAGTTCAGTTAGATAGTTATCAAACCATTCTGAACACCTACAAAGGCACCAGGAGATCGAAGAGAAGAAGAGCAGCAATTCTAAGAACAACAGAAAATCGACCACTTTCTGGAAGGTAGGTCGTGCGGAGAAGTGAATCTGAAGCCACGGAAAGATAGACTGCGGAGGGAGGGGCGGGGTCCCAGAAAGCAGTAAAGCAGCAGAGCACAAAATCAGAACTTTCAGAAGTCTGCTCCACTGAGGGACATCGCTCCAGAGGCTAAGCAGGGGTGGAGCCCTCGCGGGGACAGTGTGGTCTCAGGTACCGTGGGGTCACGGAAAGACTGGGGTGTCTGAGGTGGCAGAGTTCCCAGGTATTGGAATGGGGAAGCCAACAGCAGAGACGGAGCTGAGGAGTGAGCTCTCAGCTCAGGGTTACCTTAAACTGTGATCCGAGGCACAGTCGGGCCACTGTTCTTCGAGAAGTGACCACACAAGTGGCGGATCCAGGGAGACTCACCTTTCTCCTCTGGAGAAGCATGTTGCAGGAATCTGCTGGGTTTGGAGACTCCAGATGGGGTTGTGTGTCAGAGACAGGAATGCTCAGTCACAGGCCAGGTGATCCCAGAGCACAGCCAGAGACCAGGGAGACGGGGGGATTGAGCGCTTTTCTTCAAGAGCACACTGAGGAGCAGGCCCTGAGCTCTCGGCTCCTCCAGGCCAGAGACTGGGAGGCCGCCATTTTCATTCCCATCCTCCAGAGCTCTAAGGAAAGTGTTCAGGGAACAAAAGCTCCCCAGCAAATCGGGGCAGATTACTTAGCCCGGCCCCTGGCAAGGGCAGCGCAGTTCCACCTCAGGCAAAGCCATTTGAGAATCACTGCAACAGGCCCCTCCCACAGAGGATCAGCAAGAACATTCAGCCAAGACCAAGCTCACTGATCAAGGAGAACAGCGGAACTTCAGAGCTAGGGGAAAGCAGTGCATGGAATTCATGGAGTTCTCCCCACGATCCTTTAGTCTTACAAAGTTAAATTAATTTTTTAATTTTATTTTTTTCTTATTCTATTTTTTTCAACTTCTCTTCTTTCCTTTTTTAACGTTTTTTTAACTAGTTTATCTTAACAATAATTTTCTTTAAAAAATCTTTTTAACCTTCATTATTATAGTCATATTTTATGCTTCATTGTATTTAACCTTACTTTTTGTGTGTATATATATATGTGTGTGTATACACACACACACACACACACACACACACACATATATGGCGCTTTTTTTTTTTTCTAAATAATTTGGGGATACAATTTCTTCTAATAGATCAAAATATACCCTAAATCTAGCACAGGGCTTTGTTCTAGTCTTTAGCCTGAGCACATTCTTTCCACTTTTTTCTTTCTTTTTCCAATCAACTTATCTTATTAATTCCTTTTTTAGAATTTTAAAAATTTTCATCTTTACAGTCATATTCCATCCCTTCATCATGTTTACCCTTATTTTTGTATATACATAAGTTTTTCTTCCTTTAAAATTTTGAGAGGTAGTTTCTTCTAAGAGACCAAAATTACACCCAAAATCAAGTGGTTGGCTCTGTTCTATTCACCAGTCATATATATATATATATATGTATGAATGACACACACACATATGTATTTTTTTTTCTTTCTACACCTTTCTTCTATCCCCAATTTGGGGTCTCTTTTGACTTGGTTAGCATTCATTTTTCTGGGGTCTTTGCCACACTTTTAGTATTTTATTCTGTCATTCATATATTCCCATCTGGATAAAATGACAAGGCAGAAAAAGAAAAACTCACCACAAAAAAAAAGAACAAGAGGCAGTACCAAAGGCTAGGGACCTAATCAATATAGACATCGGTAATATGTCAGATCTAGAGCTCAGAATGACGATTCACAAGGTGCTAGCTGGGCTCAAAAAAGGCGTGGAGGATATTAAAGAAACCTGTCTGGAGAAATAAAATCACTTTCTGGAGAAATAAAAGAACTAAAATCTAACCAAACTGAAATCAAAAAAGCTATTAATGAGGTGCAATCAAAAATGGAAGCTCTTACTGCTAGAATAAATGAGACAGAAGAGAGAATTAGTGATATAGAAGACCAAATGACCAAGAATAAAGAAGCTGAGCAAAAGAGAGACAAACAACTACTGGACCACAAGGGATATTCAAGAGATAAGTGATACCATAAGATGAAACATTATTAGAATAATTGGGATTCGAGAAGAAGAAAGAGAGAAGGGGGAAGAAGGTATATTGGAGGGAATTATTTTGAGAATTTCCCTAATATGGTAAAGGGAACAAGCATCAAAATCCAGGAGGCACAGAGAATCCCCCTCAAAATCAATAAAAATAGGTCCACACTCAGACATCTAATAGTAAAATTTACAAGTCTTAGTGACAAAGAGAAAATCCTGAAAGCAGCTCAGGACAAGAAGTCTGTAACATACAATTGTAAAAATATTAGATTGGCAGCAGACTTATTCATAGAGAACTGGCAGGCCAGAAAGAACTGGCATGATATATTCAGAGCACTAAATGAGAAAAATATGCAGCCACGGACACTATATCCAGCTAGGCTATCATTGAAAATAGAAGGAGAGATAAAAAGCTTCCAGGACAAACAAAAACTAAAAGAATTTGAAAACACCAAACCAGCCCTACAGGAAATATTGAAAGGGGTCCTCTAAGCAAAGAGAGAGCCTTAAAGTAGTAGGTCAAAAAGCAACAGAGACAATATACAGTAAAAGTCACCTTACAGGCAATATAATGGTACTAAATTCATATCTTTAAATAGTTACCCTGAATGTAAATGGGCTAAATGCCCCAGTCAAAAATACACAGGGTATCAGAATGGATAAAAAACCAAAACTCATCAATATGCTGCAAGAAACTCATTTTAGACCCAAAGACACCTCCAGATTTAAAGTGAGGGAGGTGGAAAACAATTTACCATGCTAATGACATCAAACAAAAGCTGGGATCACAATCCTTACATCAGATAAATTAGATTTTAAGCCGAAGACTATACTAAGAGATGAGAAAGGACACTATATCATACTCAAAGGGTCTGTCCAAAAAGATCTAACAATCTTAAATACCTATGCCCCTATCATGGGAGCAGCCAACTATATAAACCAATTAATAAAAAAAAAATCAAAGAAACACATCGACAATGATACAGTAATAGTAGGGGACTTTAACACCCCCTCACTGAAATGGACAGATCATCCAAGCAAAAGATCAGCAAAGAAATAAAAGGCCTTAAATGACACACTGGACCAGATGGACATCACAGATATATTCAGAACATTCTATCCCAAAGCAACAGAATACACATTCTTCTCTACTGCACATGAAACGTTCTCCAGAACAGATCACATCCTGCATCACAAATCAAGTCTCAACCCGTAGCAAAAGATTGGGATCATTCCATGCATATTTTCAAACCAAAATGCTCTGAACCTAGAACTCAATCACAAGAGAAAAGTTGGAAAGAACTCAAATACACGGAGGCTAAAGAGCATCCTACTAAAGAATGAGTGGGTCAACCAGGAAAGTAAAGAAAAATTGAAAAAATTCATGGAAACAAATGATAATGAAAACACAACTGTTCAACATATGTGGGACACAGCAAGGCAGTCCTGAGAAGAAAGTTTATGATGATACAAGCCTTTCTCAAGAAACAAGAAAGTTCTCAAGTATGCAACTTAACCCTACAACTAAAAGAGCTGGAGAAAGAACAGCAAAGAAAGCCTAAATCCAGCAGGAGAAGAGAAATCAGAGCAGAGCAGAAATCAATGAAACAGAAACCAAAAGAACAGTAGAACAAGTCAACAAAACTAGGAGCTGGTTCCTTAAAAGAGTTAATAAGATTGATAAACCCCTGGCCAGACTTATCAAAAAGAAAAGAGAAAGGACCCAAATTAATAAAATCATTAATGAAAGAGGAGAGATCACAACCAACACCAAAGAAATACAAACAATTATAAGAATATATTATGAGCAACTATACACCAGCAAATTTGATAATCTGGAAGAAATGGATGCATTCCTAGAGACATAATAAACTACCAAAACTGAACCAGGAATAAATAGAAAACCTGAGTAGACCCATAACCAGTAAGGAGATTGAAGCAGTCATCAAAAATCTCCCAACAAACAAGAGTCCAGGGCCAGATGGCTTCCCAGGGGAATTCTACCAAACATTTAAAGATGAATTAATACCTATTCTCCTGAAACAGTTCCAAAAAATTGAAATGGAAGAAAAACTTCCAAAATCATTTTTATGAGGCCAGCATTACCTTGATCCCAAAACCAGACAGAGACCCCATCAAAAAAGAGAATTACAGACCAGTATCCTTGACGAACACAGATGTGAAAATTCTCAGCAAAATACTAGCCAATAGGATACAGCAGTACATTGAAAGGATCATTTACCACAACCAAGTGAGATTTATGCCTGGGCTGCAAAGTTGGTTCAACATCCGCAAATCAATCAATGTGATACAATACATTAATAAAAGAAAGAACAAGAACCATATGATACTCTCAATAGACACTGAAAAAGTGTTTGGCAAAGTACAGCATCTTTTTGATCAAAACCTTCACAGGGTAGGGATAGAGGGTACATACCTCGCTATCAACAAAGGCATCTATGAAAACCCACAGCGAATATCATTCTCAATGGGGAAAAACTGAGAGCTTTTCCGCTAAGGTCAGGAACACGGCAGGGACGTCCGCTATCATCACTGCTATTCAACATAGTACTAGAAGTTCTAACCTTAGCAGTCAGACAACAAAAATAAATTAAAGGCATATGAATCAGCAAAGAAATCAAACACACTCTTTCCAGATGATATGATACTTTATGTGGAAAACCCAAAAGACTCCACTCCAAAACTGCTAGAACTCATATAGGAATTCAGTTAAGTGTCAGGATATAAAATCAATGCATAGAAATCAGTTGCATTTCTATGCACCAACAACAAGACAGAAGAAAGAGAAATTAAGGAGTCAATCCCATTTACAGTTGCACCCAAACCATAAGATACCTAGGAATAAACCTAACCAAAGAGGCACAGAATCTGTAAACTATAAAGTACTTATGAAAGAAATTGAGGAAGACACAAAGAAATGGAAAAACATTCCATGCTCATGGGTTGGAAGAACAAATATTGTGAAAATGTCTATGCTACCTAAAGCAATCTACACAGTTAATGCAATCCCTATTAAAATACCATCATTTTTTTTTCAGAGATGGAACAAACAATCCTACAATTTATATGGAATGAGAAAAGACCCCAAATAGCCAGAGGAATATTAAAAAAAGAAAGCCAAAGTTGGTGGTATCACAATTCCAGACTTCAAGCTCAATTACAAAGCTGTAATCATCAAGACTGTATGGCACTGGCACAAAAACAGACACATAGATCAATGGAACAGAATAGGGAGCCCAGAAATAGACCCTCAACTCTATGGTTAACTAATCTTCAACAAAGCAGGAAAGAATGTCTAACAGAAAAAAGACAGTCTCTTCAACAAATGTTTTTGGGAAAATTGGATAGCCACATGCAGAAAAATGAAACTGGACCATTTCCTTATAACATACACAAAAATAGACTCAAAATAGATGAAAGACCTCAATATGAGACCAGAATCCATCAAAATCTTTGAGGAGAACACAGGCAGCAACCTCTTCGACCTCAGCCACAGAAACTTCTTCCTAGAAACATCGCCAAAGGCAAGGGAAGCAAGGGCAAAAATGAACTATTGGGACTTCATCAAGATCAAAAGCTTTTGCACAGCAAAGGAAACAGACAAAAAAAAAAAAACAAAGACAACTGACAGAATGGGAGAATATATTCACAAACTACATATCAGAGAAAGGGCTAGTATCCAAAATCTATAAAGAACTAATCGAACTCAACACCCAAAGAACAAAGAATCTAATCAATAAATGGGCAGAAGACATGAACAGACTTTTCTGCAAAGAATACATCCAAATGGCCAATAGATACATGAAAAAGTGCTCAACATCATTCAGCATCAGTGAAATACAAATCAAAACCACAATGAGGTACCACCTCACACCAGTCAGAATGGCTAAAATTAACAAGTCAGGAAACAACAGATGTTGAAGAGGATGTGGAGAAAGGGGAACCCTCCTACACTGTTGGTAGGAATGCAAGCTGGCGCAGCCACTCTGGAAAACAGCATGGACGTTCCTCAAAAAATTGAAAACAGAGATACCCTATGATCCAGCAATCGCACTACTGGGTGTTTACCCTCAAGATACAAATGTAGAGATCTGAAGGGGCACGTGCACCTGAATGTTTATAGCAGCAATGTCCACAATAGCCAAACTATGGAAAGAACCTAGATGTCCATCAACAGATGAATGGATAAAGAAGAGGTGGTATATATACACAATGGAATACTATGCAGCCATCAAAAGAAATGAAATCTTGCCATTTGGGATGACATGGATGGAACTAGAGGGTATTATGTTTAGTGAAATAAGTCAATCAGAGAAAGATAACTATCATATTATCCCCCTGATATGAGGAAGTGATGCTGCAACATGGGGGCTTAAGGGGGTAGGAGAAGAATATATGAAACAAGATGGGATTGGGAGGGAGACAAACCATAAGTGACTCTTAATCTCACAAAACAAACCGAGGGTTGCTGGGGGAAGGGGAGTTGAGAGAGGGTGGTGTGATTATGGACATTGGGGAGGGTATGTGCTATGGTGAGTGCTGTGAAGTGTGTAAACCTGGCAATTCACAGACCTGTACCCCTGGGGCTAAAAATACATTATATGTTTATTAAAAAAAATTTAAAAAGTTAAAAAAAAATGGAACTAGATGTCCATCAACAGATGAATGGATAAAGAAGAGGAATACAATACAATGGACTACTATGGAATACTATGCAGCCATCAAAAGAAATGAAATCTTGCCATTTGCAACAACGTGGATGGAACTAGAGGGTATTATGCTGAGTGAAATAAGTCGATCAGAGAAAAACAATTATCATATGATCTCCCTGATATGAGGAATTTGAGACACAATGTGGGGGGGGAGGTTCGGGGGTAGGGAAGGACAAAAAATGAAACAAGATGGGATCGGGAGGGAGACAAACCATCAGAGACTCTTAATCTCACAAAACAGAGGGTTGCTGCGGGGAGGAAGGGTATGGGGAGGGTGGTCGAGTTAGGGACATTGGGGAGGGTATGTGATATATATGGTGAGTGCTGTGAAGTGTGTAAACCTGGCGATTCACAGACCTGGGGCAAAGAATACATTATATGTTAATAAAATAATAAATTTTTTAAAAGTAACACACAAACATGCAAATCATTGCGCACACTCTACCCTCTAGAATTACAAGCAGATTCGACCAAACACTTTCCAGCAGCCAGCCCCCAGAAGAAGAAAAGTCAGTTTCAGGTCCACAGTGCTCATACGATAAAAGACAAAAGCAGATGCTCACGAGAGAGTATCATTTCCGGATTCTGTGAATTGAGAGAACGTTCTCCCAATTAGGAAAAATACTACTGTGCAGGGGAGGGTGAAGGTGTGAAATGTCATCAGCCTTGGAGCCTGCAGCCCCAGCAGTGACAAGGAGGAGCATCCCTGGCACAAGCGGCAACAATTTGACACCAGGTGTTGGCAGCCTGGGAACGGAGATCGGAAAGTCTGCAGCCTGCAGGGGTGTGGCCTGCAGTTGGCCTCTGAAGAGAGAAGAGCAAGAAAACTCTGAGGCAGCCAAGAGAACAAATTCACAGAACACTTGTGAGATACCACATAGGGATTCCAAGAACTCTTCACAAGGAAACAGAAGAGTTCTTAGAATAGGTGAGGGAAGAGAGAGAAATACTGCTATGTCACTGCTATTTGGGTCCACACATGGGATTATGTGTTTCTTTTCATTTTTTGGTTTTTTTTATGAAACCCATGAGTGTATCTCTTAAAAACTTAAATGGAACAGTTAGCTTACAGTGGAAAATACCAGAATTCTGCCCCTTTGATCCTCATTTCCAAAACTCCTCTTTTTTTTTTTTTTCATTTTTTTTATTAGAGAGAATGAGTGAGAGAAAGATTGAGAGAATAAGTGGAAGGAATAGAGGGGAAGCAGACTCCCTGAGGGGCAGGGGCCTGACACAGGACGCCACCCCAGGACCCTGGGATCACGACCTGAGCCGAAGGCAGATGCTTAACCTGCTGAGCCACCCAGGTGCCCCCACAAATTCCCCCTCCTCTTAAGCAACTTCTCAGAGTTTTTTGGGCTATTTATCCTGGTTTTGTCTCCAGGTACCTAAACTATGTGCTTACATCGCCATTTTTTTTTTTTTTCATTTTTTACTTTACCTATTATCTCTTGATTTGCTATTATGGTAAATGGAGATTTACCTCTCTTAAATCATCTCCCTCAAGTACAAGCTTTCCTCGTCTGATTGTACTTCATGTTATGCCGCTTGGCAGACACTGCGTTTTTAGGAGTTCGAGGTTTGTGGCAACCCGGAGTCGAGGAAGTCCGCTGGCCCCATTTTCCCAGCAGCACTTGATTGCTTCGTGTCCCAGCATCCTATTTTGGTTAATTTTGCAGTTTTTCAAAATTTTTCATTATTTTTATATTTGTTATGTGATTGGTGATTAACGATTATGATTATGAATGATGGTTAACATTTTTTTAGCAATAAAGAATGTTTCAAATAAAGTATGTACTCTTTTTTTAAAATATAGTGTTATTGCACACTTAACAAACTACAGTATAATGTAAGCATAAGTTTCATAGGCACTGGGAAGGCAAAAATTCATTTGACTCACTTTATTGCAACAGTTGCTTTATTGCCATGGTCTCGAACTGAATATCTCAGAGATGTGTCTGTATATTCATTTAAATATTCTTCCTCATTCCCATTTTCCCAAATCTGTTCCATGGGCATTTTTGTTTAAGCAAATATTTATTATTTATATTAGTATAGTTTCTACTATTCATACCTGTGATAGGGCGTACTATGATAACATTTCATTTTTGAACAACTTTATGTTATTTCCAGTATAAATAATTGCTTTGGTTTTTGTTGCTTGTCTGGTTAGTTTTTCCATGTCAAATCACTAATTCAATTCCGAACTATCAAACAGAGCTAAAACCAATTTCTGAGTGTATTAAAATACATTGGATACTCCATATACTTAGTACACTTAGTTTTCTCCATTTCGTTTTCTCTCCAAGTGACTTTCTTGGAGCCCTCTGTCTCCATTTTCTTATTGGTACTGGTTGTTCACGAGGCCTGCTCCCAGCTATGATCTTGAAACTAACCATCACTAAAATTTAGGAAATTCCCGCCCCCCCCCCGCGCCTCCACTTACTGTGTTGAATCTTTGCTCCCTGGGATCCAGTGTCTTTATCTTTCTTGGTTTCCTTTTTTACATCATTTAGTGTTTCTGAATAGACTTGTCATGATTTTACTCACTCACCTGAGTGGTAACTTGCCTAAGTATAGAATTTCAGATTGGATATAATTTGTCTTCAGAATTTTAAGCCACCACTCCTTTTTCCCCCCCAGATTAATCTAGTATTCTTGGTTTGTTTGTCTTTGTTTTTTGTGGGGTTTTTTGGTTTTGTTTTTGTCTTTTTTTTTTTTTTTTTTTCCTGAGTCCTGGATTGCTTTTCCTTCCTTTGGATTCTTGCTATGACTTGTTTGTTTCTTTGTATATTTAGCATTGGTTATCTTTGTCTTTCTTGTTTAAGTCTTTTTCAACTATGTGTGATTATTGAATACACATATTCAGATTTTTCTAGGGCTATTCCAGGGAAGAAAGCTGAACCTTCTGATTGCTGGGTACGTGCGGATAAAGCTATCAACATTCTGGCTTTCAGCTTTCTTGGCACTAAGAGACTCAAGGGAGTGGGTGGAGAATTATCCTTTATTATATGGACTTTTTCTTAATCTCACTCTTTATAGTATGGCTTCTGCTTTGCCTGCCACTGTACTTGTCCCCGATTTGGGGCCCATCTTTTCAATTTATCCATGCATTAAACCTCCAATCTTCTGCTTAGGGCATAGGAGAGAAATTAGTCTATTCTATCAAAGAAAATAGATACTTCTGCATAGGAAAAGATACTGGGGAAAGGATATCTAACAGTTAAACATAGCAGATTGAACATATGGCTCTTATTTCTGTTGCCTCCAGAAACTCTGCTAAAATGAGAATAAAATTTTTGAAATGAATAAACACAGTAAAGAGAGAACATGAACAGCGATGTAGCAGTCAGAGCTCTGGCAGAAAACAGATTGGCACACTCAAATGAGAATTGAATAGAATTTAATAAAACTATTTACAGAGGTGTGAGCAGGATTAAGAGAACTGACAAGGGATGGTGAAGTACATGGGGGCTAACATCATTTGGAAGCGATCATCATCTCTAGGCTTCTAGGGGCCAGTGGGAAGAATGATGGCTGGAACCTGGTTAAAAGCTCTAGGCATGGAAGAGAAGAACACTATAGGAGTCACAGAGCTAAGTAGAAGGATTGTGCCACCACCAAAACTGTGGTGTTCCAGGGAGAAGTATGTGGGGAGAACGCAGGGATGAGAATAAATATTCTTACATCTACAATTCTATTTCCTCCCACTCTCCAGTCTTCTGCCAGTACCTCCAATTAGCTGAATCCAACTGGAAGCCAAAAGTCAAGGGAACTGAATTCCACAGAAGTATCTTCTCTGCACACAGAGCAGGGGAAAAAAAAAAAGAGAGAGAGAGAGAGAGAGAGAACATGAATTTGGAAGAGCAAAATGATAAATAACACAAGTACAGACAAGAGATGTCAACAAATTTTTAGAAGATAAAAATTGGATAAAGGAGTTGCTACAATTGTGAAAGCTTAGTACCGCAGGGGTATGCTAATAAGAAGAAAGCTGAAATCATCACAGTATTTTATAAATGCCCAGAATCTGGAGGCACCAGTTATCACTAAAGGCAGAAATTAATGCAGAGCTGAAAAAAAAAAGGACTGGTTGGAAAACTTTAAATGTCTTGCTCATAGCCATAAAACTCCATTCTGCAGAGACAAGTGGGCCCTCTTTCCCACTCTAGCAGAAGACAGGGCGTCAGGAAACTTGCAGTATCTAGACACAAGAACACCAGACATAGCTGAAGGCAAGAATAATTATTTGTACAGGATTCAGAGCAGGATATCACAATTCTACTGGAGAGCTTAAGGTTGAACTAGAACTACTACATAGAAAATTACTAGAACAACCCATAGGCAATTATTAATTCTAGTATAATTAAAAAGTTATATAATCAGTAGTATAACAATACAAGTATATTGATTTAAACAAAAAATGTGAAAATAAAATAAAAATAAAAAATGTGAAACAAATATATTGGAAGGGTGAAGGGAAGGAAGGGCATGTTACATGGGCAAAATCCCATTATTCCATAATATGAAGTCAATAGGTAGCATATAAAGAGCAACTTAAGATTATTTTTGGAAATATAGAATAAAAAAAAAAAAAAACAGGAGAAACAGCTAAAAGAATTCAAAATTTTGCTTCTAGGGAACACATTTCAGAGAGGGGAATGGGGGTTCATGGTGCTATACTATTCTCAATATAAACCTTATCATCATATTGGACTTCTTCAAATTATGTACATATTTCACTTTCATAAAAGCTAACAAAGGAATAAAGGATATGTGTGTTGCCATTAAAATAGTAAGGTTCACTCAGGGCCTAGAGAAGAAAAACAAAGCTGAGGAAAAGCTTAAGGGAGGGTCATATGGTGGAGGACATACTGGTCTCATCAAACCCCTCAGAATTCAGATTCATTAAGTATTAACAGAAGTTGCCATTGACTTGTAAAGACAACAGAAATACATTTTAGATATACAAGAGCATACCCTAAAACACTCTTCAGAAAAGAACTACAACCAAATTAGAGATTAACCAATTATAAATGTAACGATAGAGCAGTTCCTATCAAATCAACTTTCTAGTGGATAATAAGTATAAATTCTGAGAAAAATTGTAAAAAATCAACAACTTGAAAGCACTGGAGAAAGACCAAACTCAGGCCAAAAGTAGGTAGTAGGGGCGTTTACATTTGAAAAAGGGGAATGTTTCTGAATAAGTTCTCATTGTTAACCCATTTAACTTGAGGGAAGGTGCCAGGTGACCCCATGTGGGATAGTTAAACATGAAGAAGAAAAGGGATGGGGGCACCTGGGTAGCTCAGTCGCTTAAGACCCTAAGACTTTGACTCAGCAAATCTCAATGTTATGAGATCTCAGGGTCATGAGATTGGGCCCCACTCCAGTGGGGAGTTTGCTGGAGATTCTCTCTCCCTCTGCTCCTCCCCTTGCTCGCTTGCTCTCCCTCTCTCAAATATTAAATTTTTCTAAAAAAAGAAAAAGAAGAGTGTGAGGTGACAATAACCCTTGAAAAGAAAGGGCAGATCACAAATAGGAGAGAGCCAGAGAGAGGGAGACAGGGTTCTGTGTATAAATTCTGCCCCTATATCTGCCTGACCTTGAACTACACTTGTGCAGGGCAGACTCTGTGCAACCCAGCTAATGCTAGAAGAGCTGAACTGAGATTTCAGCTGCTCCCCACAACAATAGAAAGTTTGAGGTTTGAGTCTAGCCAAGTTAACTGCCAAGTTAAACTCCAAGCAAAGCAAAGCAAAACAAAACAAAACAGGGGCATGTGGTTGGCTCAGTTGGTACAGGATGTGACTCATGATCTTGGGATCATGAATTTGAGCCCCACATTGGGCATAGTTTACTTAAAAAAAAAAAAAAAACTTTTTGGAGAAATATAGCAGAATCCAGAGTCTCTACAACGTATTGTTTATAATATCCAAGATACGGTCCAAAATTATTAGGGGAAAACAAGGGGAAATCTAGGAATCTGGCAGAATAGAAAGTACCAGTAATTTGTCTCCCCACCTAGATAACAGTTGATGGTAGAATCCCTCTGATACACAATTTTGGATCTCTGGAGTCTATTGAGGGCTTGCAACTTCCAAGGGAAGGCTAAATTGGTAAATTGTGGTTAATTTCGGTCAATTTCATTTCTTAGCACAGGAACAAGTACCCATTCCCCACCCTCAGCCCCATGATAGGTAGCTGTGCATGCCTCCTAAAGCAGGTACACACAGCTTGTACAAGTCAGCATAGGCAGAAATTACCCTCCAAATATCTGGGATCTGTGTTTTGGTTATAGATTGCTGCTTCTGATCAGAGAGGTACACCTCTTTGCACCTACTCCCATTGTTGCAAACTCCTACCTTTCTAGGTTAAGGGATTTAAAGGGCTTTCCCTTTTTTTTCTCTTTTTCCCCTTTTAGGGGCCACACATTAAAGAATAGGACATTCAAAAACAATTGCATAAATGGGGAAATAAGAAAGTAGCCATGCATGCCCAGGGAAAAGTGTAGGCTCAGAAAAGATCAGAGAAGATCTTAAGTTCATAACTCACATACGTCCCTGATGCAGAGCCAGGATACAATAAATTTTTTCAAAACAATAAACAAACAAACAACAAGAAAACCCCATAGCAAACCCTTGGGAAAGGAGAGAAATCTGATTTCAAGTGTTACCACATTATTAGATTAAAAAGTCCGGTTTTCAGGGTGCCAGAGTAGCTCAGTTGGTTAAGTGTCTAGCTCTTAGTTTTGGCTGAGGTCATGATGTCATGGATCATGGGATCAAGTTCTGAGTCAGGCTCTGCACTCAGCAGGGATTCTGCTTCCCGATACTCTCCCCCTGCCCCTTTCAGCATGAGCACACTCTCAAATAAATAATCTTTAAACAAATGTCCATATTCAAGAAAAAAATCACAAAAAAAATAGGAAAAGGTGCCCATGCAAAGGAAAAATTTAAATCCACAGGGACTTTCCCTGAAAAAATTTGATGACAAATCTACTAGAAAGAGACTTTAAAACAGCTGTCTTAAAGATGCTCAAAGATCTAGAAAGTCAAGAAAATGATGTATGAATAAAATAGAAATATCAATAAAGAAATAGAAAAAACTAAGAAGAAAACTAAAAGACATTCTGGGACTGAAAAGTACAATAACTAAAATTGAAAAATCCTGGGGCACCTGGCTGGCTCAGTGGGTTAAGCTTCTGCCTTCAGCTCAGGTCATGATCCCAGGTCCTGGGATCGAGCCCTGCATCAGGCTCTCTGTTCAGCAAGGGAAAGTGATTTTGGGCGTGCTTTTCTTTTTTTGCTGTTAATTTATTATCTTTATTGAATTAAAATTATACTATGTATAAAACAGCAATGTATACACAGGAATTAATGCATCATAATATATACAATTATCTTTGAAAAGTCAGGACTCAAGTTACAATGATTATGAACATAAAACCTGTATTAAAACATTTTCCATAAGTGATTTATTTAGCTGTTTTAGTTCGGAGTCGTCGTTTGAGAATCTGATGATCACTTTCCTTTACTTTATGGTCCATCAAAATCACTTGCCCAGATATATCAATAAAAGATGAAATTTCATTTGTGTATAATTTCCGTTTGGCCCGTTTTGGTGGAGACATATTTTTTTTACTTACTTCTACATTTGAGAGCTTTGGAGAGCTCATTGTTTCAATTATCTTCTTTGCTTTTGATTGAAGAATTGTTGGAGAATGTTGTAAGAAGTCTCCAAATTTCTGTAGCGTTCCTTCTTTTTTCTTAGTCACATTTGTACTAACTGTGGACACCTGACTCCATAAAGAGTATGTTTTCTTAGATGACGGACGTGCTTTCCTCTCTCTCTCTGCCTGCCTGCTTGTGATTTCTCACTCTCTCTCTGTCAAATAAATAAATAAAATCTTTAAAAAATTTCATTGGGGGGATTCAAAGGCAGATTTGAGCAAACAAAAGACAGAATCAGCAAACACGAAGGTGACAATGTAAAGTAATAATTCTAAGGAACAGATAGAAAAAAAGACTGTAAAAAATTAACTGACCCTAAGGGAGCTGTGGGACACCCCTAAACAGACCAACATATACATCATGGAAGTCCCAGAAGAAGAAAAGGATAGAGAGAATATATGAATAAACAGTGCCTGAAAACTTCCCCAATTTGATGAAATACATGAATATAAATATCCAAGAAGCTCAGTGAATTCTAAGTAAGACAAATCGAAATAGATCCAAAACAGGTCATAATCAAATTTTCAAAAGACAAAAAGAGAATCTTGAAAGCAGCAAGAGAGAAGCAATTCACTGTATACAAGGAGGAAGATTATCAGAAACCTCCTCAGAAATTTTGGAGTCCAGGGGCACCTGGGTGGCTCAGTGGGTTAAAGCCGCTGCCTTCGGCTCAGGTCATGGTCCCAGGGTCCTGGGATCGAGCCCCACATTGGGCTCTCTGCTCAGTGGGGAGTCTGCTTCCTCTTCTCTCTTTTCCTGCTTCTCTGTGATCTCCATCTGTCAAATAAATAAATAAAAATCTTAAAAAAAAGAAAAAGAAAAAGAAATTTTGGAGTCTAACATATCCAAGGGGCTAAAAGAAAAAAAAAAAAAACTGTTAACCAAGAATTCAATATCCAGCACAACTCTCCTTTGAAAGTGGAGATACTGGGGCGCCTGGGTGGCTCAGTGGGTTAAGCCGCTGCCTTCGGCTCAGGTCATGATCTCAGGGTCTGGGATCGAGCCCCGCATCAGGCTCTCTGCTCATTGGGGAGCCTGCTTCCCTCTCTCTCTCTCTCTGCCTGCCTCTCTGCCTACTTATGATCTCTACCTGTCAAATAAATAAATAAATAAAATCTTAAAAAAAAAAAGTGGAGATACTGATACATTAATGATAAACAAAAGCTGAGAGAATTCACAGCCACCAGAGCTGCCCTTCAGGATATGCTCAAGGCGATCCTGCAGGCTGAAATGAAAGGACACCGGAGAGTAACTTGAAGTCATGGGAAGAAATAGAAACGTCCCTCAATAAAGATAAATACACAAGCAATTATAAAAGCTACCAAACTACAGTAATCAAAACAACGTGGGGGCACCTGGATGGCTCAGTCAGTTAAGCGGCTGCCTTCAGCTCAGCTCTTGGTCTGAGTCCTGGGATCGAGTCCCACATCGGGCTCCTTGCTCAACAGGAAGCCTGCTTCTCCCTCTCCTGCTTCCCCTGCTTGTACTCTTTCTCTCTTTCTCACATAAATAAATAAAACCTTTTAAAAAACAGTGTGGTACTGGCAAAAAGACAAACATCCAGACCAATGAAGTTTAGTTGAGAGCCCAGGAATAAACCTTAAATATGTGGTCCCATTAATTTCTTAAAAGATTTTTATTTATATTATTGAGAGAGGGAACACAAACAGGGGGAAGGGTGGAGGGAGAAGGACAAGCAGATTCCCCACCGAGCGCGGAGCCTGACACAGGGCTCAACCCCCAGACCCATAGATCATGACCTGGACTGAATGAAGTCAGACACTTAACTGACTGAGCCACCCAGGCACTCCATAGGGTCAAATGACTTTCAACAAGTGTGCCCAGACCATTCAATGGAGAAAAGATGGTCTTTTCTATAAATGTTGCTGGGAAAACTGGATACTCACATGCTAAAGAATGAGGTTGGACCTTTACTTAACACCATATGCAAAAGTTAACTCAAAATTAGTCAAAGACCTAAATGTAAGACTTAAAAGTAAAAAATTATTAGAAGGAAACACAGGGCAAAACCTTCACTGTGTGGGATTTGGCAGTGATTCCTTGGATATGACACCAAAGGCACAAGCAACAAACTAAGAAGATAAGTTGGACTTCATGCAACTTTAAATATTCTGTGTATCTGGTGCCTGAGTGGATCGGTGGGTTAAGCCGCTGCCTTCAGCTCAGGTCATGATCTCAGGGTCCTGGGATCGAGTCCTGCATCGGGCTCTCTGCTCAGCAGGGAGCCTGCTTCCCTCTATCTCTCTCTCTGCCTGCCTTTCTGTCTACTTGTGATCTCTCTCTGTCAAATAAATAAATAAAATCTTAAAAAAAAAATTCTGTGTATCAAAAGGCAGTGTCAACAGAATTAAAAAGCAAACCACAGGATAAGGGAAAATATTTGCAGAACTACATCTGATATGGGATTAACATCCAGAATATAGAGAGAACTTGTATAACTCAACAACAACGGCAACAACAAATAATTCAAAAATGGACAAAGGACTTTAAATAAACATTTGTCCAAAGAAGACATACAAATGGCCAATAAGCACACAAAAAGATGAGCCACATCATTGCAAATCGGAACTATAATGAGATATCACCTCATATGCATTAGGCTGACAAATATAAAAAAACAACAGGAATAAAACAATGGTTGGCAAGGATGTGGAGACATTAGAACCCCTGTTCATTGCTGGTGGGAATATAAAATGGCATAGTTGTGGAAAACAGTTTGGCGGTCTTCAAAAAGTTAAACATGGGTGGCTCAGTGGGTTAAAGCCTCTGCCTTTGGCTCAGGTCATGATCCCAGAGTCCTGGGATTGAGCCCCAAATCGGGCTCTCTGTTCAGCGGGGAGCCTGCTTCATCCTCTCTGTCTGCCTGCTTCTCTGCCTACTTGTGATCTCCATCTGTCAAATAAATAAATAAAATCTTAAAAAAAAAAAAAAAAGAAAGAAGTTAAACATGGACTTACCGTAGGACCCTGCAGTTCTGCTCTTAGGTACACACTCAGAAGACTGCAAACAGGGACCCCTAGTCGTATGCCAGCGTCCACTGCAGGATTCACAATAGCCAGCAGGTGGAGACAACCGAAATATCCATCAATAGATAAAAGGATAAACAAATTGTGGCAAACACACGCAAGGTAATATAATCTAGCCAGAAACAGAATGAGGTTCTGATGCATGCTGCAATGTGGACGAACTTGGAAACATACGAAGTGCGATGAGCCAGACACAAGAGGGAAAATGATGAATGATTCCACCTATGCTAAGTATCTAGAACAAGCAAGTTCGTAGAGACAGAGAGTAGGTTAGAAATTACCAGGGGCTGGGGGAACGGGGAGAAGGCATGACTGTTTAATGCCTACGAGTTTTTGTTGGAGGCAATAAAAAAGGTTGAATATAGATTGTGGTGGTGATTACATAACATTGTGAATATAATTCATGCCACTGAATTTTATATTTAAAAATGATTAAAGTGGTGAATTTTGTGTTACATATATTTTACCACAATAAAGGTTAGAGCTATGGGGAATCGGGGCTGGGGGGGAAAGGTAAAATTATGGCCTCTATGCCACTATTTATTATCCCAAGTCTACATCCTCTCTGCAGATTAACATTAAATATTTGCTTAGGACTCTAGTTTATAAGATTTATAAGGAACTTGGTTGTAAAACATTCTAGCAATACCGTGTTTGTTTAGGAAGCTCTGACATACAAGGCAATGTTTCTTAAACATCTAAAAAAAAAAAAAAAAAAATCTTCAGTAGTCTGAGGCTTACCTGCATCAGCATCCTCTTAGGATGCTTGATAAAATGTAGATTCCTGGCTCCAACCAAGATCTACCAAACCAGGAAATTTGGGAATGAAGGCTATGAAAGAGCATTTTAAACACGTGTCCAGAGAGAAATTATGCTTAGGTCATAAGCAATTATATGTATACGCAGTTGGTTAGGCTTACTCAATCTGGTGCAAATAGCCAGTTTCCAATGGATTCCTGGAACCTTGGAAGGCTGGGAACACTTGAGAGATTTGAACTAAATTAACCCAACTTTGTAGTAGCTCAAGGAGCAAATAAGACTCCTCTACTTAGACTGAACAAAATAAGATTTTTAGAAAGAGAGAGGGAGGAGCACCTGGGTGGCTCAGTTGGGTTAAGCATCTGATCTGACTCTTGATCTCAGCTCAAGTCTTGATCTCAGGGCCGTAAGTTCAAGTCCTATCCTGACCTCCACACTGGGCCTGAAGCCTACTTAAAATAAATAAGCAAATAATTTTTTAAAAGGAAGAAGGAACACATTTTCTATATAATGGAGGATTTAGGTTCAAGGGATTAAGTAAAGGAAGGGTATACTTGTTGTGTTTGTGGGAGGCAGTCAAAGGCTGGTGTGCTACATTATTATAGCGCGTTCACTGTGAATGGAATGCTGTCTGATGAGTTTAATGTCAGCATCAGGCACCATAACAGTAAATGAGACATTGAATCGATGAAGTTCCTTTTCAAGGAGTGTGCAGCACTGGTTTTCAACCTTAACGTGCCTAAGATTTGTCTATCACCAACCCTCCCCATCCCACCCCTGTTATTCCCCTTCCTTCCTGCCTTTCTTTTACCTTTCTTTCTTCCTACCTCCCTACTACCTTCTCTCCTTTCTTTCTTTAGTTGCAGAGGTAGAATTTAGTGATTCCTCAGTTGCAATATAATACTCAGCACCCATTACATCAAGTGCCCTCCTTAATGCCCATCCCCCAATATCCACCCCCCACCCAGCAACCTTCATTTTGTTTCCTAGAGTTCAGTGTCTCCATGGTTTGCCTCCCTCTCTATTTCCATCTGATTTTATTTTTCCTTCCCTTCCCCTGCGTTCATCTGTTTTGCTTCCTAAAGTCCACATATGAGTGAAATCATATGGTATTTGTCTTAGCATAATACCCTCTAGTATAATACCCTCTAGTATAGTACCCTTAGCATAATACCCTCTAATTCCATCCATGTCCCGGAAATTCTGATTCAGAGATTTGGGGTGGGACCCAGAAATCTTCATTTTAAAGAAATACTCTAGGATATTCCCATGCATGTGGTCCAAAGAGCACACTTGGAAAAACACTTGGGCTGCATTTGATAGAATGTCTTGACATAACTCAGGCTCCCTGGGTAGAACATCAAAGGAACATTTGTAAAAGGGCTGAACTACTTACCCATTTCATGAGTCCCGAGCAGAGAACTAGCAAGGATTAAAGAATTAGATGCATGAAAGTACAGACAGGACATTTCTGATACTCTGCTAAGCTCCCCGGTGAGGGAAAGCAACACCCTAAATTTCTTGACTTTAACACTAAATCAACAGCAGCAACAACCCCCCCAACGCAAGCACGTGAATTTTCCAGTCAGTGCTGATGCACACTCCAACCGCTAGAGGGAGCCCAAGGATTTCCACACACAAAACCCATTCCCTAGCAGGGAGAAATTTAACAGGGGTCAAGAACTTGAGGACTTTATTGCTAAGGGAACAGCAAAGTCTGGTAGGAGCTAAAGGCTAAAAGCATTTCATTATACATGCAATGTATAAAAGAAGGAAAAGTCCTTCTGTCTCCTATTTAAATCTTTGCATCTTAAGACAAAAAAAAGAAAGAAAGAAAGAAAGAAAGAAAGAAAATGTTCTCTGAGGTAGCCTAGGCTAGATTTGCCAGGGTTGTTAAAGAAAAAATTATTCTAAAAATATTGTATTGTAAAAGAAAAGAGGGAGGGCACCTGGGTGGCTCAATCCGTTGAGCATCCGACTCTTTCTTTCTTTCTTTTCAGATTTTATTTATTTATTTGACAGTGAGTGAGAGAGGGAACACAAGCAGGGGAAGAGGGAGAAGCAGGCTTCCTGCTGAGGGGCTCATCCCAGGACCCTGGGATCATGACCTGATCCAAAGGCAAACGCTTAAAGACTGAGCCACCCAGATGCCCGAGCCGAGCATCCGACTCTTGATTTTGGCCCAGCTCCAACTCTTGATTTTGGCCCAGGTCGTGATCTCCGGGTCCTGGGATGGAGCCTGGCAGTTGGCTTTCCACTCAGCAGGGAGTCTGCTTCAGGATTCTCTCTCTATCTCTGCCCCTCCCCCTCTAAAAAGTAAATAAATCTTTTTAAAATATATTGCATTGTACATTTCAAATCGCTAAGAGAATAATCTTAAAAGTTCTCAGCACACCAATAAATAAATAAATACCATGTGACGTGATATTCATTTCACAATATATAGCTCTATAAAAATCATCCGATTGTATGCCTTACATCTGCACAATGTTATATGTCATTTATATTTTAATAAATGTGGAGGGAAAAGAAAAAAATATTCTGACACTTATTAAAATGGTAAGAAAGACTTCATTCAAGACTGTTGGAATAGGCTTCAATACTATCAAAATGGAGAGAGGGGTCAGGCTGAATTCGGAATTGAGTAAGGACAAGTGGGGATCGATGGCCAAGGAGCAGAGAGAAGGGGCCAGTGGATGGAAAATTACTGGAGGAGACAGCAAGGGTAGGGGGGTTTTTGCTACACTGACTTAGCAGGATTCTACCACAGGCCAAGACCTTAGAGTCAAAGGTAGGGAATGAAGAACTTGATCAGATATGGAGGGTAATCAGGTATCCCAGGTGGGGTATTTCTCTTAACTGACTTGGCAGGGTTCTTGCTAAATTTGGCTATTCAGGCCAGATAAGGGGTCTTCAAGAGGTCAAGGTCGAGGTCCAGTTGAGAAGAGGGCTCAGAGGAACCTGACTTATGTTTGGTCAAGGAGACAATCTTTGTCAGGGCTTATGAAGAAAGGGTTCTCTTTCTCTCGGTTTCCTTTTCCATTCTTCCCTTTCTCTTCCCAGGATAAGATCAAAGCGTAGCCCCAAGGGCAAAGGACCTGTAAGACCTGCTTTTTGCCTAGACTTGGATCTTGAAGTCCTGCCTGGCTTAGCAGCAGCTTAGAATAACAACTGAACCAAATCCCCAGCCTCCAAAAAGAGTAAATAATATCCTTAAAAATGTCCATTCGTGTATTTTTCGCAGAGATCTAGTGGGTGTCCATCTGGGTGGCTGTAGAGTATTTGGGGCTACAAAATCCAAAATCTCTTTTATGCACACAACCAACCTATATAATTGAATGCACAGTAAATACACACACCACACACACACCCCACATGAACACCCATTCTGATTTAGAAAAATAGATACCTAAATAACAAAACCCCTTTATCTTTATAGACCTAGAAAATAGATTGAATAATATTTCCAAATTTCATCTAAGACTCTGTAGATGTGTTATTAAAAAAAATTGAATGAACTAAAGAGTAATCCAATCATTAAGACTGTTCTGTGTGTGATTTTCTACTAGGTGCAGAAATAGAGAAGACCTAGGATGCGCCCAGCAATATACTTGTTGCCTCATCACTTGAAATAAATTTACAACGGAGACTATATGTCGCCTTGAAAGATGAAGAAAGACTAAGAAAGATAACATAACTTGTCCCAGGTAAAATTGTTGGAAAGGCAGAATTAGAAATTTAACTGAGGTCTGGGATTAGAATTTTATTTAAAAATTATTTCTATCACTTTAAAGTAAAATATTCTAAGCTAAATGGAATCATGCCCCATGCTCTGTAACCTATTTTTTCCAAATAGTATGTCTTGAATGTCCCTACTTCATAGCCTTCAAACTCACTGTTTTGTTCTGCTTTTTCATAAAACCTTCACACTTCTGGAAAATAGAGGGCAGTTTGAGAAAACATGGTTGATTTCTTTCCCTCCCGATCCCATATACCCCACGCTTTGCAAAATGACCAAAGAAATCTAAAGTAAGGAACGTTCTGTATCAGCTCTGACGATACAGAAGGGAAGCACACAAAGAGCAGGCCCCTTGGGGAACTGAATTTTACTACATTTAGGGCAGTTCGTGTTAAAGAATACCCAGGCACGATTGTCAGCTTTAGCAATAAAAATACAAGATACACAGTTCAATTTGCATCTCAGAGAAATAATAAATAACTTTTATACTATTGGTGCATGAGATATTCATTGTTTAACGTTTGGATTTAACAGGGCATCCTGTATTTTGTCTGGCAGTCATACCCCACAACCCATTCCGAGCTTCCCTGAAGGAACTTCAAGGCCAGGACAGAAGGAAGGAGGAAGGAAAGGAGGAAGAGAGAAAGGGAGGGAGATGCTGGAGCTCAGGTATGGAGGGACAATGGTTGGGATTGGAGGAGCATGGCAGGGCTGAGCAGAAAAGCTGCCCTTGGGGTACAAATTATTTGCTAAGGATCCCGTGGGTTATAAGCAGCCCTAAGTTCAAGGGATGTCAAGTGATGTTAGGTGTAGAAAGCTTAGGGGGTTAAAATGGGACCCTCTGAAGCACTGCTAGTTGATGAATAAGTTAATGGGAGTTTTTCTAGAGGACAATTTGACTACACATCAAAAACTTTAAAATAGGGGCGCCTGGGTGGCTCAGTGGGTTAAACCGCTGCCTTCGGCTCAGGTCATGATCTCAGGGTCCTGGGATCGAGTCCCGCATCGGGCTCTCTGCTCAGCGGGGAGCCTGCTTCCCTCTCTCTCTCTCTGCCTGCCTCTCCGACTACTTGTGATTTCTCTCTATCAAATAAATAAATAAAAATCTTAAAAAAAAAAAAAGCTTTAAAATATTTAACCTAGCAATAGCTCCACTAGAAATTCATTCTAAAGAAATGATAAATGTGTTCTGTAAAGTGTTGGGTATAATAACAAAGAAATGGATGCATGTTAAGTGATGAACAACAGGAGAATGTTTAAGTTATGGTACACCCATATGCTAAGGAATATTATGCTGTCATTAAAAATGATGCCACAGAGTACATACTGATATGAAAAGAATTTTCACTGTATAGTTTGAGTTAAAAAAAAAAAGGCAAACTATGAAACTCCTTAATGGTAAGATTCTAATTTATTAAAAAAGTACATACATAGGTAGATATATCAATCTCTCTGTGCATATATATATATGATATTTTGATATTTTGTGCATAAAAAACATCAAAGGGTATATACTAAAAAGTTAACAATGGTTTTCTTTAAATAATTGCAATGTGAGTAGCTGCTTTTTACTTATATTTTATGGTTTATTTTTTAAATATATATATATTTTAAAGATTCTATTCATTTATTTGACACACAGAGAGAGATCACAAATAGGTAGAGAGGGAGGCAGAGAGAGAGGGAGAAGCAGGCTCCCCGCTGAGCAAAGAGCCCGACGAGGGCCTCGATCCCAGGACCCTGGGACCACGATCCGAGCCGAAAGCAGAGGCCCAACCTGCTGAGCCACCCAGGGGCCCCTAGTTTATTTTTTAAATCTGTATTACCTAGGTAACTTTTTAAAGGTATTGTTTAAATCTCTCATTGGTGAATATACGCTTTTGAGTAACTATGAGATTCCAGTTATAAAATGGGCTTTACTATTAAGGAGTGTCTCATCAAGATAAATGAGCACTGAGTTTCTACTGAGTCCCAGGACTCTCGTCCCTCCCAGAGTCTAAAGGCCACATTCCTTGGTGAAGTTCCTTGGCTCTCATCCTTGCTGGCTCTGAAACCCCATTTGTCAGCCCATTTGTGATCATCTCTCAGGATTCAAGTTCACTGATGAGCAAATTAGAACGATGTATTAATTTGTGCTGAGAATGATCACAGTCACATAAGTCAGAAGAGTACTCCCAGTGTAACCAGCACATTTCTTCCCTGTGGGGTGACATAGGGAACCAGATTGTGATTAGAACACTGCTTGCTAAGCCTGGAATCATACTAGGGGCAGGTAGTAACTTGAAAATTTAATGGGACCTGACTAAGCTAGGCAGGACGTACCCTGTTCTCAATAAACATGGCCTTGCCAATAGAACTATAAGTACAAGTCTGAGGTTCCTTCTTCCCAACACAGTAGTAGTTGGATAGGCACTGCCAAAATTTATCTCCGAGATTCCCCTTTTATAAAAATCTCACCAGACTAACAAACCTCCATTTCCTTCAAATCGCACCCTTAGCATGGACAGTCAGCGCGTGCTCACCTGTGGAGCCCTTCTACTTCCTTCAAGGCATTTTCAGCTCTTTTTTCTTCTGCAGTGTTGTATTCCGATAGTTTAACTCTGAAGAGTATTTCCTCAATTTCTTTTCTTTTTAAAATTATTTAATAATTGAAATCAGTTACTATAAAAGAGTAATAATGATTTCCGCAGCACCTGTTAGATTTGGGTAGGATGGTGGGTGAGCAGAATAGGTGAAACCTTTCTCAGTTTTTGTTGGTTGAATAGGCTAGTTATTGACAACCTGGTGGCAAAACAGAAAATATTTGCAAAATTACGTTTCTTTCCTTCTTCTCCCCTCCCCCTCCCTTCTTCTTTTTCTTCTTCTTCTTCCTCTTCTCCTCCTCGGCTTAACAAAACACATTTCTTTTTTTTTAATTTTAATTCAATTAATTAACATAAAATGCATTATTGGTTTCAGAGGTACAGGTCTGTGATTCTTCAGTCTTATATAACACCCAGAGCTCATTACATCACACGCCCTCCTTAATGTCCATCACCCAGTTCCCCCAGCCCTCGAGCCCCCTCCCCGCCAGCAGCCCTCAGTTTGTTTCCTATGACTAAGAGTCCCTCATGGTTTGTCTCCCTCTCTAGTTTTGTCATTATTTTTTCCTTTCTTTCCCTATGATCTTGTTTTGTTTCTTAAATTCCCCATATGAGTGAGATCGTATGATAATTGTCTTTCTCTGATTGATTTATTTTACTTAGCATAATCCCCTCTAGTTCGATCCATGTCATTGCAAATGGCAAGATTTCATTTTTGATGGGTGTCTAATAATTCATCATATATATGTATGTGTGTGTGTGTGTGTGTGTGTGTATATATATATATATATATATATATATATATATAGTCACATCTTCTTTATCCATTCATCTGTTGATGGACATTTGGGCTCTCTCCAAAGTTTGGCTATTTTCTTAAAGGGCATTTTAATATGCATTTACATACAACAAACTTTTAAATAGTAAACGCATTTTTAAAAAAAATATTCAAACTCGGGGGGGTGGATGAAAAGCGTTTTTGAAGAAATTAGGGGTCAACACACAAAGAGGCTTTCATAGCTGCTCTCTTGCTCCTGGATCAAGTTCATATTGGAGCAAAATTGTTTTGCTCAAACACGAAACTGAGCTACTACACTGATAGAAGACACCAGGCTCGGGGCGCCTGGGTGGCTCAGTGGGTTAAAGCCTCTGCCTTCGGCTCAGGTCATGATCCCAGGATCCTGGGATCAAGCCCGGCATCAGGATCTCTGTTCAGCTGGAAGCCTGCTTCCTCCTCTCTCTCTCTCTCTGCCTACTTGTGATCTTCGTCTGTCAAATAAACAAACAAAATCTTTAACAAAAATAAATAAATAAAGACACCAGGCTCAGCTCTGTCTCTTGAGGAGTCATAAAGGAGTTGCCCCTTGGTGTAGCTTCCTTGGTTGCCAAACAGTCTACTCAAATTTTCCGTAACTGGAACCAAAGTCCACATAATCTACTTAACATTCTGAGTTCTGAAGAACATGGTGTACCCAGTGTGAGTTATCCAAAAAGCAAACCAAGCACAGGCTTAGGGAACTGGCAGCAAAGGTATACCCTTGAGCATGCATATCTGTATGTGTGCGAGTGTGCACACATGACATTCACACATGCACGCACACACAATTATTTAGAAATACTTCAATGTTTGAGAGTTCAAGAAAAAGGGGGAGGGCAACAAAGGGGTGCCTGGGTGGCTCAGTCAGTCGGGCATCTGCCTTTGGCTCAGGCCGTGATTCCAGGGTCCTAGGACCAAGCCCTCTATGGGTTCCTTGCTCAGTGGGGAGTCTTCTCCCTCTCCTTCTGCCACTCCCCCTACCAGTACTTGCTCTCTCCCTTTCCCTCTCTCTGTCAAACAAACAAATAAATAAATAAAATCTTTTTAAAAAAAAGGCAATGAAATAATTTCCATGCAAAATTAGAAGACAAACAAATCATAAAACTTAGTGGACTTGCTGATTTTAAGGTTTGGTGTATTTTGGTGCTTTGTTTTGTTTTAATTTCACACGTGTGTGCTTTAATTTGAGGGCCTCTAAACTCTTAATCCAATCTTGCTGACATTAATCCTAGTATAAACGTTTTTACAGCTCTTAACATGAGAACCACCTGATTTCCACATTCATCAGGCCATGACATTTATGTATTGCAAATTTCAACATGTTTCAGCCATGGGATACTTTCCTGACTCCTTCTAAGAAGCCATGAAAAGTTTTTCACATCTCTCTTTCATCATATACCAAAATAGCTCTTAGAGTTAATTATACTTAGAGTTAGCGTTTTGTGCCAAACACCCAATATCTAACCA
Organism: Mustela lutreola; assembly: GCF_030435805.1. Taxonomy (NCBI): domain Eukaryota; kingdom Metazoa; phylum Chordata; class Mammalia; order Carnivora; family Mustelidae; genus Mustela; species Mustela lutreola. Next base: position 127,651,778 of record NC_081298.1, read on the forward strand.
TTAATTATTATTTCCTAAGTATTGAGAGTACAGTGTAAGCCTCTATTACATGTCAAAACCTGCTCCTTGCACTGAGGCTTGCCATATAAATTACAAAACAAATCAATTCAAACTGGGCACTACATCAAATTAAAAGCAAGGCTAAACTTGAAGGACACAAAGTTCAGGGACATTTTTGTAAATCCCTAGGAAGTTAGCATAATTCTAACTAAAATGTGTTGATTGGAAGGTAGAATTCTGTGTTTGTTTTAACTTTGAACAATGCCACTGCCACTGTTTTGGGGAAGAATGCAGAACTTAAGAAGAGAGTGCTAGAGTCGCAATACAATTTCAGTTACTCTCTCTTGTCTCAAATGATAAAACCAAACCACAACATAAACTTCTGATACCACCCAGATTCTCCTTAGACATCTAAATAACTAAAATAAATAATAACTAAAATAAATGCCATCATAACAAAAGTCTCAGAGACACTTAGCATACTGCAAAGACATGTCAATATTTATTTTTCTTTTCCTTTAAAAAAATCGCCACCAGTACCATTATGTCTGTCTGACCAAAATATTACAGGAGAAATCTTTTCTGGTGCCTGTCCAGTTCCTATTGTTCCTCCTCTTTCCCTTGTCCTTCAGACATTAAAATTCCAAAATCACAAGACTGGATTGTTTATACAGGTTGATTCTACCTCCCTGACTGCATGCAGTTGATTGGAGCAGGAGTGGGCAACTGACTCAAGTTGGACCGCTCAGTCTCGTCCCAAGAAATCTGGAAGTGGAACTGAGGGATTTAAATTTCTTTTATGTGGCTAGACCTATAGCATTTACACCTCAAAAGAAGAATACATGAAGCCCAAAGTTTGTAGAAGGTGGGAAATAGCAAAGACAGAGCAGAAATAAATGAAACAGGAACTAAAAAAGCAATAGAAAGGTAAGTGAAACTAAGAGCTGGCTCTTTGAAAAGATACACAAAAGAAATCTTTAGCTAGACTCACCAAGAAAAGAGGCAGGCTCAAATAAATAAATTCAGAAATGAAATAAATAGAAATGAAAGAAGAGACATGACAACTGATTCCACAGAAATACAAAGGATTGTGAGGCTACTCTCAACAATAATATGCCAACAAATGTGTCAACATACAAGAAATGGATAAACCCTAGAAAATTACAGCCTCCCAAGGCTGAATCATGAAGGAATAGAAAATCTGAATGGACTGATTACTAGTAAGGAGATTGAATCAGTAGATAAAAACCTCCCAAGAAACCAGAGTCCAGGATCAGATGACTTCACTGGTGAATTTTAACATACATTTTTAAATGAATTAACACCAATCCTTCTCAAACTCTCCCAAAAACTTTAAGAGGAGGGAACACTTCCAAATTTATTTTACAAGGCCAGCATTAGCTTAATACCAAAACCACACAAGGACATTACAGGAAAAGAAAATTATAGGCCATTATTTTGAACATAGATACAAAAATCCTGAACAAAATACCAGCAAACCAAATTCAATAATACATTAAAAGGATCATAAACCGTGATCAAATGGGATTTATTCCATTCGAGGATGGCTCAACATCCACAAATCAATTAATATGATACACCACATTAACGAAATGAAAGATAAAAATCATACGATCATCTCGTTAGATGCAGAAAAAGCATTTGACAAAATTCAACATCCATTATGATAAAAACTCTCAACAAGGTGGGCATGGAGGTAATGTACCTCAACATAATAAAGGTTACAAATGACAAACCCACAGCAACATTGTCTCAGGAACAAGAAAAGAATGCTTATTCTCACCACTTTTATTCAGCATAATATTGGAAGTCCTGGCCAGAACAATTAGAAATGAAAGGCATCCAAACTGGAAAGGAAAAGGTAAAAACCTTTCACTATTTGGGGGCAACTGGCTGGCTTAGTTGGAAGAGCATGCAACTCTTGATCTCAGGGTCATGAGTTCAGGCCCCACACTGGGCATAGAGATGACTAAAATATAAATTAATTTAAAAAATGAAACTGTGACTATTTGCAGATGACATATACTATATTTATGAAATCATAGACACTCTAACAACCAAAAAAACCTCTTAGAGTAAATGAATTCAGAAAGGTTGCAGGATACAGAATCAATATACAAAAATCTGCTGTGCTTATATATACTAATAATGAACTACCAGAAACAGAAATTAAAAAAATGATCCCATTTACAATTGCACCAAAAATGAATCAAGTACCTGGAACAAACTCTACCAAAGAGGTGAAAAACCTGTACACTGAAAACTCTAATAAGACACCGATGACAAAAATCGAAGAAAAGGTAAATAAATGGAAAGATAATCTATTCTCATAGATTGAAAGAATTGATATTATTAAAATGCCCATGCTACCCAAACCAATCTGCAAATTCAGTGCAATCCTTATCAAAATTCAAATGACATTTTCTACAGAAATAAAACAAACAATCCTCAAATTTGTATAGAACCACAAAACATAAAAACTCCCTAATAGCCAAACCAGTCTTGAGAAAGAACAAAACTGGAGGCATCACACTGCCTGATTTCAAACTATACTACAAAGCTATAGTAATTGAAACGATTCAATTGGCATAGAAATAGACACATAGATCGAAGGAACATAACAGAAAGACCTGAAGTAAACCCGCACATAAATGGTCAATTAATTTAATGACAAATGAACCAAGAATATACAATGGTGAATGGACAATCTCTTCAGTCAGTGGTGCTGGGGAAACTAGACAGCTGCGTGCAAAAGAATAAAACTGGACCACTCTTTTACACCATAAACAAAAATTAACTCAAAATGGGGGCACCTGGGTGGCTCAGTCAGTTAACTGTCTGCCTTTGGCTCAGGTCATGATCTCAGGGACTGGTGATGGAACCCTGCATTGGGTTCCCTATTCAGCAGAGAGCCTGCTTCTCCTCTCTCTCCGCCCCACTCCTTGCTTGTGTACTCTCTTTCACCCATAAATTAATAAAATCTTTAAATAAAAAAATTAACTTAAAATGGATTAAAGATGGGGCACCTGGGTGGCTCAGTGGGTTAAAGCCTCTGCCTTTGGCTCAGGTCATGGTCCCAGAGTCCTGGGATCAAGCCCCGCATCGGGCTCTCTGCTCAGCAGGGAACCTGCTTCCCTCTCTCTCTCTGCCTACCTCTCTACCTACCTGTGATCTCTGTCTGTCAAATAAATAAATAAAATCTTAAAAAGAAATTCCCTCCCCCCCAAAAAATTAGATTAAAGACTTGAATGTAAGGCCTAAACTCCAGGAAGAAAACATAGGCAATAAGTTTGATATTGCTTTTGGTGACGATTTTTTTTGGATTTGACACCCAAAGCAAAGCGAACAAAAACAAAAATAAACAAACTTCAAACGAAAAAGCTTCTACACAGCAAAGGAAACCAACAACAAAATGAGAAGCCAGCCTACTTAATAAGGAGGAAAACTGGCAAATTATGTATCTAATTAGGAGTTAATATCCAAAATATATGAAGAATTCATAACTCAATACCAAAAGAATCCAACTGAAAGATGAGCAGAGAGGGCGCCTGAGTGGCTCAGTGGGTTAAGCCACTGCCTTCGGCTCAGGTCATGATCTCAGGGTCCTGGGATCAAGCCCTGCATCAGCCTCTCTGCTCAGCAGGGAGCCTGCTTCCTCCTCTCTCTCTGCCTGCCTCTCCATCTACTAGTGATCTCTCTCTCTCTCTCTCTGTCAAATAAATAAATAAATCTTAAAAAAAGAAAAGAAAGAAAAATGAGCAGAGGACCTGTACGGACATTTTTCCAAAGAAGACATACAGCCAGCCAACAAGTATATGAAAAGATCATCAGGGAAATGTAAATCAAAGAGATATCGCTTCGCACCTGTTAGAATGGGAATTATTTCAAAAGATAAGAAATGACCAGTACTGAAGAGGACATAGAGAAAAGGGAACCCCTGGGCACTGTCAGTGGAATGCAAACGTGTGCAGCCACTATGGAAAACAGAAGGGAGTTTCCTCAAAAAATTAAAAAGAGAACTGCCATATGATCCAGCAATTCTACTTCTGGACATTTATCCATAAAAAATGATGTATCACCCCCGTGTTCATTGCAGCATAATTTATAATTGCCAAGATAAAGAAACAACCAAAGTATCCATCAATGGATGACTGGATTTTTAAAAAATGTGATATACATACAATGGAATATTATTCAGCTGTAAAAAGAATGAAATCTTGCCACTTGTGACAACATTGATGGGCCTTAAGGTCATTACGCTAAGTGAAATAAGTCAGACAGAGAAAGATAAATACCATATGATCTCAGTCGTATATAGAATCTAAAAAATAAAACAAAACCCAAAAAACAAAAAACAAGTTCATAGATACAGAGAACAGATTATTTATGGTTGCCAGGAGTGTGGCAACCATACTTTGGTGGTGGGGGAGTGAGTGAAATGGGTGAAGGGGGTACAAACTACCAGTTATAAAATAAATAAGCCATAGGAGTGTAATGTACAGCATTAGTTATATATAGTTAATAATATCATCGTACATGTTTGAAAGTTAAGAGAGAAATCTTTGTTCATATCACAAGAAGAAAAATTTGTAATTATGTATGGTGACAGCTGTTAATGAGACTTATTGTGGTGATCATTTGGCAATATATACAAATATCAAATCACATTGTCAACTGAAACTAATATATCTCATTATATCTCAATTTTTAAAAAGAATGTATAAGAATTGGTAAAATTGGAATACCATAATATATAAATGAACAAAGAATGTGAATAATTCACAGAATAAAAATTAATTTTATTAATAAAAAGTAATTTTATTGCTTTTATTAATAAAAGTACTAAAGTGTTGTTTATCATCTTACTTTGTAATGATCTAAGAAAAACTATTTAAATCAAAAAATTATTTTGTAGTAATAAAATAGTACTAAATAAATAGTACTAAAATAAATAGTACTAAAATGTATAGTAATTAAAACTTTTAAATGTGGATGAAATATTTTGAGGAGGGTGTGGTGGAATTGGTATACTCCTATACTGCTATGAGAGAGTAAATTAATCTATTTTTATGGAAATTACCAATAATTATATTTATGCAGTAATTATAGTTCTGAGAATTAATTATAAGGATGAATGCCAAAAGAAAGAAAAATGGTATCTATGAAACATTTATTATGAAATGCTTTTAATATGTGTTTAGGTATTTAGAAAGGAAATGTAATTTTTAATAATGAAAAATTAAAATCAGCCAGTAACAGGAGAATCATTAATTATGGTACTTTATTCAATAGATAGTATGTGGTTTTTAAAGATAAGTGTGAAAAATATAGAAAACATGCTACTGTGGAATAGTATTTATGACTTTAAGTGAGGAAAAGCTGAAAATTGTATTACACAATGAGTACAGTCAAATAATGAGTATACATCTAAATGGACAAATCCTAGGAGGAAAATGAAAGAGGTTTGATTTTTCATTATGATGCAGCTACATGACTTAGAATCTATGTGTAATTTTGAACTTATTGGAATCATTGAAATAATGTTTTTTGGAATATAAAAAAAAGTAAAATAGCCCCTTTTTTTCCTGAAGAAAAAAGTGAATTTTAGAAAATAAAAACATTGCTGGATATGGGGCAGTTGGTCAACAGCTTTCTTATATACCAAAACAATTGCTGGCATTATCCAGAACACAGAATTGAAAATTCTTAGTGCTGTAACAAAAAGAACTTGAAACTATTTCTTAGAACAAAATGAGATGGACAGATAAATGGATGCATAACATTTACACAAAGGTTTTCATTAATCACTTCTTGATGAAAATAAGGTAATAGGCAACCTCTTAAAGATGACATATTCTAAAATCTTTTTAAGTTTCTCATCCTACAAATGAGGAATTTGTAGGAAGAATTTAAAAGTGGGGTAGAAAAATCTGTTGCTTCAAAATGGACTGTCTACAACATTGGGCAAAAGAAGCCAGAGACAGATAGAAACACACTGTATTTCACTTACATAAAATCTAGGATCTGGCAAATTTATGATGTGTGTGTGTACTTTACCATCTGCAAATTATATCTCAATAAGGAAGAAAAAAAATGTTCCATAGTCAGATAAAATCATTTCACAGAATTGAAACTCAGACACAGACATTGAGGGTTTATTTTCCTTCAATTGCCTATTTGGAATGTAATGAAGCTTTTCTAAGTATTTTGAGTAATGCGACCTTCCTAAATTACCTCGGGTCAATGTGGGTGGTCATGAATGGCAAGATGTTCATTTAATTAGTTATAATGGCTCACACTGGCCAGACTGAGCATACATCCTTAAGGTTAATGCTGCTACGCTCCTTCCAGTGATCAGGTAGATTCTCTTATTTCTAAAGAGTTATGTTATTTACAGGACAGACTCTTAAAGGAAAATAAGGAATAAGACCATATATGTCACACCTTGGAAATCCACAACCAACACAAAGAACAGGAGCGCACATGACATGAAGTCTTGACTGCAGTGGGAGGAATCACAAGCTCCGGGATCATCACCTGGTGTGTCTGACTGCTGAGTGGAACTTGACCTACTATTTGAATCTTCATATTTTGGGGAACTGTTCTTCCAAGATAAATTATTTTGGAAGTTCTTACTCATGCATATTAATACAAAGATGGAAATTACTGATGATGTAATGTAGTGAGAAGAAGCATTGTAGAGTACAAAGAGCATGGTCTTGAAGGTCATAAAAATAAGGATTCAAATTCTAGCTCTTCCACTTCCTAAATATAATTATGGGAAAATGGGGGTGCCTGGGTGGCTCAGTGGGTTAAAGCCTCTGCCTTTGGCTCAGGTCATGATCCCAGAGTCCTGGGATGGAGCCCGGAATCAGGCTCTCTGCTCAGCAGGGAGCCTGCTTCTCTGCCTACTTGTGATCTCTGTCTGTCAAATAAATAAATAAAATATTTTAAAAAAAAGAAAAAGAAATGGTCCAATTTCTCTCAACTACAGTTCCTTTACCTGTGAAGTGAGGTTTATAATATCTGCCATGCATTGTTATCTTTCATTAGAAACTATAAATATGTGTGTGTATATGGGCTTGGCACACTCAGGGAACAGTGATGGTGGTGATTCAGCATTTATGGCTGAATGGTTTTGTTCAAATGCTGTACTTTTTTGGACATTCAAACTTATTCATTTATTAAAAAAAGGCAAAAACATTCACATGTTGAAGAATAGCTTCTAATGTTCAATTAATTTGCAAACAAGCCTATTTTTTTCTTTCTTGCCCTCCTATGTAGTTCTCCTGAATTAAACACTTTTAAAAAGATTATCATGTATTATTTGCTTCAGGAGTACAGGTCTGTGAATCATCAGTCTTGCACAATACATAGCAATCACCATAGCACAAACCCTCCCCAATGTCCACAACCCAGCCACGCTATCCGTCCCCCACCCTTACCTCCTAGCAACGCTCAGTTTGTTTCCTGGGATTAAGAATCTCTTATGGTTTGTCTCCCTCCCAATCCCATCTTGTATCATTTTTTTCCCTCCCTTCTCCCTATGACCCACCCACCTCTCCAATTCCTCATATCAAAGAGATCATATGATAATTGTCTTTGATTGACTTATTTTGCTCAGCATAATACGCTCTAGTTCCATCCACTAGATGGCATCCATAGTCGTTGGAAATGGCAGGGTTTCATTTTTGATGGCTGCATAGTATTCCGCGCGCGCGCACGTGCGCGCGCGCGCGCGCGCGCGCGTGTGTGTGTGTGTGTGTGTGTGTGTGTGTGTGTATATATATCTTCTTTATCCATTCATCTGTTGATGGACATCTAGGTTTTTCCCATAGTTTGGCTATCGTGGACATTGCTGCTATAAACTTTCAGGTGCACATGCCCCTTTGGATCACTACATTTGTATCTTTAGGATAAATACCCAGTAGTAGGATTGCTGGGTCATAGGGTAGCTCTATATTCAACTTTTTGAGAAACCTCCATACTGTTCTCCAGAGTAGCTGCACCAGCTTGCATTCCAACCAACAGTGTAGGAGGGTTCCCCTTTCTCTGCATCCTTGTCAACATCTGTCATTTCCTGACTTGTTAATTTTAGCTGTTCTGACAGGTGTGAGGTGGTATCTCACTGTGTGTTTTTTTTTTAAAGATTTTATTTATTCATTTGACAGACAGAGATCACAAGTAGGCAGAGAGGCAGGCAGACAGAGAGAGGAGGAAGCAGGCTCCCTGCTGAGCAGAGAGCCAGATGCGGGGCTCGATCCCAGGATGCTGGGATCACGACCTGAGCCAAAGGCAGAGGCCCAACCCACTGAGTCACCCAGGCGCCCCCTCACTGTGGTTTTGATTTGTATTTCCCTGATGCCAAGTGATGTTGAGCACTTTTACATGTGTCTATTGGCCATTTGGATGTCTTCTTTGCAGAAATGTCTCTTCATGTCTTCTTCCCATTTCTTGATTGGATTATTTGTTCTTTGGGTGTTCATAAATGCTTTTTTTTTTTTTTTAAAGATTTTATTTATTTATTTGACAGAGAGAAATCACAAGTAGATGGAGAGGCAGGCAGAGAGAGAGAGAGAGGGAAGCAGGCTCCCTGCTGAGCAGAGAGCCCGATGCGGGACTCGATCCCAGGACCCTGAGATCATGACCTGAGCCGAAGGCAGCGGCTTAACCCACTGAGCCACCCAGGCGCCCCATAAATGCTTTTTTTAAAAAAAGACTTTACTCAGGTATTTGCCAGAGAGAGAGAGAACAAGCAGAAGAACTGGCAGGTAGAGGGAGAAGCAGGCTCCCTGCTGAGCACAGAGCTAGATGTGAGACTAGATCCCAGGACCCCAAGATCATGACCTGAGCTAAAAGCAGACACTCACCCCACTAAGCCAGCCAGGCATCCCTGAATTAAACACTTTGAAACCATAGGTACTTGAAAAAAGAAAAAGGCCTACTTATTGGATACATGCAACACAAAAGGAAAAAAAAAAGAAAGAAAGAAAAGAAAGAAAAAGGAATGGCAAATAGCACCAAGCACCCAATCTTAATTTCCATCTAAGTCCCAAGGCAGAAAATTCTGGTCTGGTCATTCTTCCCTAGGGTGGATGAGGATGGCAACCAAGCTGAGGTTGCTGACCCCATTTTGTGCAGTGATTTCATTGCTGTAATTCTTAGATGTTCATCTTGTTCTTGTGGGAAGTCAAGACAGGGCAAGTTTTAAGTGTATCATCTAAACGAGGAAATGTGGCCTCCCATTTGCCTAGGGTCTTCCCTCATCTAGTGTGCTGGTACCACAGCAAACACAGCAATTCCATCTCTCTCTCCTGAGAGTGGGGGTGGGAGCCAGTTATCTTTTTTTATATTTCATTGGTTTAAGATATTATCTTCCCTAGGAAGAAGAAAATGGTAATTCTAGAAATAAAAATGTTTGTCCAGCTAGACTAGGCCAAGCAGTACAAAATGATCTGATCCATTGTGTATTTTAAAGTAAAACATTGTTGTTGTCTGAACCCAGAATAGCATAGCCTGTGTTTCTCTATTTGAAGGGGGAAAAGAAAATCACAACAACCCAGCATGGGAAAACTACCCACACAAGACTGAGACCTGATTTTGCCTCTTTCCTTTCGTACGAAGTTTAGATGATCACAAACAGATCTTTACCTTGCATCCCAGGATTGTTGTGAGGATTATAAATGAAATAACAAAATTACTCTGTCAAGGGCAAAATGCCACATAAATATTAGTTAGTTTATCACAGAAAGGGAACTGGAATCACTCCAAGTTTGTGCTGGAGAGGGCAGCAATGAACTGAACAGACAGCTGGGCAAATATGCCAGACAGGAAGCATGTCTGACTCCCGAATACAGGCTGAATTCCCTTTCGCTGAGCTACACCTGCCAGACTGGAAGCCCCTGGTGCTTCAGTCATGAATGAGCACGTCCTGTGCAGAGATCTAGGGCCTTGCCCCAGTCTGGCCTTTGGCTCCACCCTGCTAAGCTGGCCCAGAGTCATGTCTGGTCTAACTTCCCCTCTAATATGCCTGGTACTGCCTCTTCCAGTACCAGTAGGCCTTAAGCCAGAGCCTCGAGTTTTGCATGACACAAGCGACCCAATAATGAGAACACTCGTTCCAGTGGGCTCGGGAATTATCCTTCTCTCCTCTTTCCCCTTAAATCACTGCTATTTACATTTCTTCTCTGTGTCAGGGCTCCAGAGTAGAATGCAGGAGGTGATGAAGCTGGTGACAAGATAAAGGAACTAATTAGGCCCATTAACCACATCTCTGAACCGGGTCTCACCTGCTTCCCCTAGTGCCAATTCCTCACTAACTCCCTGTTTCCAGTAGCTACAAGGTAATAGATTCTTTTTTTTTTTTTTTTTAAAGATTTTATTTATTTGTCAGAGCGAGAGCGAGCACAGGCAGACAGAGTGGAAGGCAGAGTCAGAGGGAGAAGCAGGCTCCCCGCGGAGCAAGGAGCCCGATGTGGGACTCGATCCCAGGATGCTGGGATCATGACCTGAGCCAAAGGCAGCTGCTTAACCAACTGAGCCACCCAGGTGTCCCGGTAATAGATTCTTAATAGCTATCGGTTGAATGAAAAAAAAACATCAAATTAATGAATCAGCAAATATATACCAGATAAAGCCCTAGGACTTTTCCTGGACCCCGACTTCCCCTATCCCTGACCTGATTTTCATGTGCTCTTATGGCCAAATACTAGGGCAGTCTCTGCTTGGTTTCCCAAATTGACTTTGACTTTAGTGCTTTATGCACAAAGAATGACTGTCAGCACATCTATTCTTTTGTGTGAGTTTGGAAAGAAAAAAAGAATCTAAAAAAGGACAAACCTCACTTTCCTTCTATTTCTCAAAAGGAATAGCATAATTCTGATGTGTGTGTGTGCGTGCGTGTGTGTTTAACACTGGTATAGAGATATTGCAAAGGTTTTTTTCCCTACAGAATAAAAGAGACACCCTTGGTTAAAAAGCACAGTTGCTAACAATAGAGGCATATTAACTCCTACCAAAGATAGAAGGTAAAAGGAGCACAGCTTTAGATTCCCACTGTTCACTACTCCTATCTTTAGATGCCCTGAGGATCAGAAGGGCAGAGCCAGGTTTTTCTGGTGTTCAGTGTTGGTTCAACACCGCTACACCTATATGAACCCTAGATGATACCAAATAATCAAATATATGTGTAACTGGAATGCCAGAAGGAGGTAAGAGACAGAATGGGGCAGAGAAAAAATATTTGAAGAAATAATGTCTAAGATTTTTTTAATTTGATGAAAGACAGAAATTTGCAGATACAAGATTGTAAATAAACACCACACAGAATAAACACCAAAGAAGTACACACTGGTGCACATCAGAGTCAAATTATTGAAAGCCAAAGATAAAGAGCAAACTTTGAAGGCAGCAAGAGAAAACAGCATATTACATAAAGAATAAAATGATCTTGTCAACAGCTGACTTTCAGTGGAAACCATGAAGGCCAGAAGACAATGGGAAAACATTTTTAAAATGCCAAAAGAAAAAAACTCTGTCAATCCAGAATCCTATATTCTATATATCTAGGGGATATGTAGTTCAAGTATGAAAATAAAATAACATTTTCAGATAAAATTAAGGAACTTGTAGTCAAACTGCACAACAAGCAACAATAAAGGAAGTTCTAAACTATTTGTTTATCACGTCGTCTTGGAGATTTATTACTAGTGGGGGCATTACATGTGAACTCCAGTTTCTCATAGCCTTCCTTCTTTTTGGATAGATAATGTATTTACCCGATGGAATGGTGAGAGTCTGGAATCGTTTCTCTTCTCTATGATTGCCTCTTCCCACCACTGTGGGTTTGTTTTGAGGATAAACTGAATAGGAATGGGGTTAAGGATGGAATCCTTGAAAACTAACAGAAAGAGAAATTGATGTAACATAACATATATGTGGTTGGGGTGGGGAGAACTAGCGCGGGTAAGGAAAACAGACTGAGATTAAATGCTCTCCAAGGAAAAGCTAGGTTACTAGGAATAGACCTGAAAATCTATCCTAAATTGTGGAAGAACTTGGGGAAGAAAAATGTAATATATCTAGTCCCTTCCCTGACCTCCATGTCTTCTTATTCTACAATAACTCCTAATCTTCTTTAGATTTGACAGGTATGTCTCTATGTCTTAGGTCGGACTTAGTTCCTTCACATATCTGATCACCAGTTGGTGTGGGAGGTAAACAAGAGATGATGGGATTTGGGAAATATAAAGGAGAAAAATTACAGATACAGTTCCAGGGTATGCTCTGTGAATAGAAGAGGACATCAAAGAAGTAGAATGGTGTTTCTATCATCTACGTAAATCATACATACTCAATGAGTAGGACAGGTTGGACAAACTAGCCTCAAAGTTCCTTAAAGGAGGAACCCTAAGATATGTTTTAGGAGTTGGGATACTATAGGCTCCCAGTTGTATACAGGACACCAATTTCCATGAGAGGTTGCTAAATTTTTGGCTTATTTTAGGGAGATGTTTATTTTTTTTCCTTTGTTTACAAATATTCCTTTTAACAAACTTAATTTTTGTCCTGCCATGGATTTGGCACCTCCAGAAAGAAAAGGGACTCAGGGTGAATTTCACCAGGTCCAGAACTCAGAAACACAAATGACAATGACCAAGTGGTGGAAGGGAAATGGAGACAAGCTCTCTGCCTATCAGGAATTAAAAAAGAGGTTTTGCCCTAGGCCAAGTCTTTGGAGCAACATGCTGAGAAGGATTCAGAGGCTTAGAAAAGGGATTGAATACATGCTCTGAAAGGAAGCACCACAATTATTTGGTGATGTCTGCTATGGGAATGAGACCATGTAGTCAAGAGTGTTATTCTTAGCTTGGGTGGTTTGTTTGCAGATTGATTGGTCCCCAGGAGATAAGAGTTAAATTAACCCTAGTAGATAAAGGACTTCCTAGACTAACACAAAGGAATCCAGCCTCACTGTGTCACCGAAGCACAGGGCCTGTCTTTCAGGTCTTGGTCAGGTCTTAATCGAAGAGTTAGAAAAAACACTGAGCGCCAGAGCGGGAAAAGCCTGTTTATCATCATTGATGCTTGCTAAGTTCCTCACATGAGTTGGTTGGCCTAAGGTTTGGACCCATCCTTCTAGAGCCAGCCTTGTTACCTTCTCTTGTCCTAACAAGTAAGGAAGGAAGCCATGGGATCATTTGATTTGCACAGATTTCTCCTTTACCAATATAAGTCAGGGGGAATATGAGTTTTGTACATGGGACTAGCCCCCACTCTGCCTCTAAAGCCCACAGAAATATCGGGTCTTGTAATCCCGTTTTGTTATACTCATAAGAACCATGACTCTGCCTCCAATCCCAACTAACAGAAACCCTCTGTCTAGAAGGAGTGCTATGTCAAGGGCAAGGGTACATGGCGGTTACTTGAGTTAAGGTCTAGTGTTTTGTATGGAGACCAGGAGCTGAAAGTGTTGAGGAAAAAAGAGATACTCTGATCTTCACCTATCAGGTGGCTGTAGGGTGGGGAAGGATGTTCAGCTTCTGCAGACCGGGTGGTGGGATTTGGGGAGAGATGAACATCTCATTGCTCGGGAGAGTTTATGGGGTGGATGCTCTCCCAAGCGGAGGCGGGCCCCTACCTTGTTGGCCTTTCTTATATGGTATAGAGGAAAGTGAGGAATGCTGAATGGATGACCCTCGGGTATGGTCAGTCCTTCTGAGGACTGTACCAGACCCATAAACAAGGGCGAGAATGACCTCCTTCTCCTGACTCACATCCCCTTTCCAGGAGAATCCCAGCTCTCTCATCAGCGGAGTTAACCTTAGAGGGAGAGAAGGCTCCGGAGAGAGCCCCATGTGGGGTGCAACAGGCATGTGTCCGACAAGGCTAGGCCTTCCCCGAAACCTTGGGGGTTCTGCAGTGGCAGGAAACGCACCACCCAACCTCAACATGTCACCTCGGGGAGGAGGAGCCAGGTGGGCCGCCGCTGCTCCGGGCTGCGGGGCGCGGGGCTTCAGGGCCTCCCCGAGGGGCGAGAGGAGCGCCGGCACCAGGCCCGCGGGGTCGGCTGCCCCAGGACTCTGGGGGTGAGGAGCGGCGCCCGGGCCAACCTCGCGTTCCCGAGGGTGGGGGAGTCGGTGCCGGCCGGGGCGGGCGGGCCGTCAGCTGCCCGGCCCGTCGCCTACCTCCCCGCCCCCCGGCTTCCTGCGGAGGCCGCGGCCGCCATGTTGTTGTGGGGCTGAGGCGGCGCCGCGGAGCCCGAGCGCCGGTGACAGGCTGCGCAACAGGTTCGCTGTGGGCGGCCTGGCGACGAACCGGGCGGCGGCGGCGGCGGTGGCCGACCAGGGTCTCCCGGCGTCCGTCCGCGACCGCGCTGCCGGGGCCGAGGGGCGCGGGGTCGCGCTGTGACGTGCAGGAGGCGCGGCGGGGGCGCCAGGTGGGTGAAGCGGCTGGCGGGGGCTGCGGTAGGGCGCGGGGCAGGTGCGGGCGCCGCTGCGCTCGCCGCGGGGAGGCTCGGCGGGCCCGGCGGGGAGGCGGCTGCTCGCCCCGGCCGCCGCGGACGCCTCGGGAGCCGGGGCTAGGCCCCTGGCGGGCTTGGCGGCGCCGGGCGGAAACCTCCGGCCCCGGTTCCTGCTCCTGCGGCGGGGCAGGGGCGGACGCCGAGGGGCCGGGGCCGGGTCGCCCCTTCCCGCGCGGCGGATCCCCAGGCCCCGGCCTCTCCTGGCAGGTGCGGACGCCTCTGAGGGCGGCGGCGGGGGCTGGGGGGGCGGCGTGGCCCCTCGTTTTCGCGGTGCCGGCCCAAGAGGGCCCTTAGGGGCAGTCGCACGCTTCCTCGGGGACCCTGGGACCCTTCTTTTTTATTTTTGTATTTTCGGCCGAGTTGGCTTTCCTTGGTCATGGCTGGCGCGGAATGTCAGGTGAGCCGCATCCCGGTGCGTCAAAGTAGCCCGAGTCACGAGCGGCCAGTGGGTGGATGCTCGGCGTCCACCGCTCGCATTAAACCAAAGTTGGGAAATGTTACCGTTTGACTTTAGCGTTATTGACTTCCAGGGTGTACAGGAAGCACGGAAAGGTGTAATCTCCCAAGCCAGAGTAAAGTTTATTGCTTATCATTATTGTTATTATTTTTAAAGACTCCTGCGTGTGCGTAGTGAATGGGTAAACAGAGGCTGAAACTGCAGACGGCTTTGCATTCTGTAAAAAGGTGCCGTATCTGGGTGATTAATCATGTGCTTTGTCGTTGAACGATAGCCAATGGCAAGTTTGCTTCATTTGAGACTTGGATTAATTATGAATTAGGAATGTGTTTGATAGAGCCAACCAGTTTATTTTAGGAACTAAGGTTAACACAGAATGATCGCTTTATTAAATGCACTAGTTTGTTTTTACTAGAGTTTACTTGCTTACCCAGAGATAGGCTAGGTGTGAGTTGAAATTTTGTGTTGTTTTCGTCAGCTTAATTTAGGTGGCATAGACTTTGGAGGTTAAGTTCTTAAGCCTCTTAAGAAAATCAATTGCCTCTTTCCCTGTCCTTGTTTGCTGTATTGTTAATGATAAAATTTAAACGCAATAAATCAATAATAATGTCCCTTAAATTTTAAAGGCAGTAGCGTCTCTGATGTGCATACCTTTAGGTTTCTTTGGCTGTGTCTAACATCCTCTAGTAATTTCTTGCTCCCATCCCCCAGCTTTGAGATATGATTGACATACATCTCTTGTAATTTCAAAAGTGTAGAAGGTGGAAGTTGTATTTAAAAGCTTAACTTAAAAACAGACAATTCCATATTTTTCAAGGACGTGGGAAAATGTGCATTGCTGCTATTTTAATGTAATATTCATGAGCAGCAGAAAAGCTTGTATTTCTTAATGCTCTAATGCATTTATTCCTCTGCTCACCTTTATAATGAAAGGTAGAATTGTCTGAAAAAACTTGACCTATCCTGAAGGAAAATACATTGTTCAGCAGATCTCAAGGCTAAAATCCCAGTCTGTTCTGAATATGAGGAAATGTATTAGGCATGTTCTGGGAGTGAATTACAGTTACCCCCCAAAATTGTACTTTTGCAAAAAGAAGAATAGTATAAGGAATCTCTGTATGCCAGTCACCCACATTTAGGAGCTGTCAGGATTTTCTTTATCCATCTCTTTTTCTTCCTTATCTTTATTTTTTAGTCATTTCACCATACATACTTAACACATCTTGGATTTTTTTGATGGAATTTTTTTCCTCATAACCTTAAGATTTTTATTTTTAATGTCTCTTTAATACACAGTTTCACAAATTTCCATCTTTCTAGTAAGATGAAAAGAACATTTATTGACCATCTGTTTCACATACTTTTTTCAGTACTAAAATATATTTGCTATTGTGGTTGTGATTTATTGAACACTTAGTACATGCTAGGCGGTGTGCTGTTTTGCATAATCAGTTGAAGCTTAGCAGTACCGTAGAAGTAGTTCTTTTTCTCCTGTCAAACAGATGAGTGAAATGCTAACATAGAGGTTAACTGATTACGCTCCATCTCTGAGCTAATAAGTACAAGAACCAGGTTTCAAACCAAGGTCCTTCTAACTTTGGCATCTGTGCCTTTATCACTCCTCTTGGTTCAGGAAAAGAAAAAAAAAAGTGATTTGGGTATTCGATAAATATTTGTTGTTACAGTAAACAAACGAAAATACATGTTAGTCCACTGATAAGTAACTAGCATTTTTATAGACTATATTTATTTGTAAAGCATTTTATGAACAAATTCCAGAAATGATTCAGAATAATTATGTTGCTAAATTATATCACTTAAACTTATTTTACTAAAAATGTGGTGTATTTATTCCTATCTGCATTTGCTTTTCTTTCTTTCCTTTTTTTTTGGATTCTGATCTTTTCAATAACTTATTTATGAAAAAATTTTTTTATGGAATAACTATTTTTGAAGAAAGACTAAGAAAAGGCAGACTTTTTTTCATGTACTAATTGTTAAAGGCAGGATTCCAAGTGTGAAGTAGAGAAATAAGAATGTTTAGAATTAATTATGTAAATGAATAGATCTAAAGATGAAGGTGCATCAGGAATGCTGGTTTTTTTTTTTAGTTCATTTTTTACTTCGTACCCTTCTGTAATTACAGAGGACAGCAACTGATGACAGAGGACAGCCACTGATGTTAGATTCCTGTTGGGTAGACTGCATATTCGTAGGTATTTTTTGAGAAGGAGGAACTGAACTTGTCTTAAAGGATCTTAAGGCAGAGAGGAAGTGGGGGAGGAGGGGAGGAAACGGAGCAGAAATAGGGCAGTGAATGCTTCAAAAAATAAGGTATTTATACAACTCTAAGAGGGCAGCATATTTCATTTGCAAATGTATAGTATTATTTTGAGAGATTCACTTAAAAAATCATTTCACAATTCTATCAGGACACTGAAGGATTTAGTTACTTGTGAAGTTATTCAGCAGTGGTTATGGGAGACATTTAGGGATCAATTAACCAGACAGTAGACATTTAACTTGTCTCTCATGTAAGCAACCGTTTTATGTTTTCTAGATTATTTTCTTAGCTAATGCATATTCATTTTAGAAAAGTATATGTGGTTAATAAAAATTTCACTTACTTTCCTTGTAACCATAGTAGATAAAATAAAGGCTTTCAAGTTAAACCTCCTGCTCCTAACTAAATAGCTGTATGATCTTGAGCAACTGATTTTAATTCTCTGAGCTGCTGTTTCTCATCTATAAAATGTATTGTCATAGTGTTGTGATATAAAGTGTTTCGCAGTGACTGCTGCTTTGTATGAGTGCCCAGGTACCATTATTCCAACTAGCTTCCGTGAGAAATTTCAAACTAGCTTAATGCTTTTTGGTGGGAAGGGGGGTCTTTTTACCTAGTGACTGAAAAAAATTTCAGGAAGGAAATATCTATATCTGCAAAAAACCCTACTGCTTTGGATTATCACTTCCAAGTCTTTGAATCCAGGTGCTTAAATAATGTGTACTTTTAAGTGTGAAGAGCACTTGACTGGTATGAGGCGGATGGGGGGGGGAGGGGAAGAATGGTCCAGAATGGTGGGCCATGTCAAACTACAGAGTCTGTGTAGATAAACCCCAGCAGGGTTTACTCTGACAGTTGGGAGGACACTGATAACTACGGCTTTATCATTTTCTTTTTGCTTAAACACATTGGCGTAGGTATTTGGACATTTTACATCACCCTGCTGCCCTCCTTCACACTTAAGAATGAGTGCTTACATATAAGAATTAAGTAGGTCAAGTTAATAAATTTCCTAGCATATGTATTATTTGGTAGTTTTACTTTTTAGTGAGCATGAAATACATTTTCCTGAGTATAAGTCAAAACTTGAAGATTAACAGAGAATGATGTGAGCTGAGATGCATGTGTAGCACTTTCTAACATTGTGATAAGTCCTGGAAACCTGAACGGTAGAACAGAAGCTATGGTTTAATTTCCATTTACCTTCTCCTTACTAGGGGCATTTTAGGCTTTCCCTCTGCCAATGTTCCAGTGAGGTTCCAGCTTACAAATTGATTTTGTCTTGCTGCCGAGACATTCCATATTGGAAGGCTTTCCCTGTCTTTTGTTCTGGTCCTGATCCTCATTCTATGATTCTGACTTGGAGATTTTGGCTCCTTTATAGCTGAGTCAGTTGTATGGTTGAGATGTCAAGAGCCATTTAGACTAAATACAGATAACCCAAAACTTTTTCTGAACATTACTCTCTAGTACCTGGATTTTATAGTTTTTGTAGCATGGTGGTAATCTTATCTTGAGAAAGTGTATGCTGCAGCTCCCTCTTAAATACAACTTTGTTATTGCTTTCCTCATCAGATTGACTTTGTCATCTGTGTCTTTGTCATCTTTGTCTTTCTAGGGACTTCAGTGAGAGAAAAAAAAAAAAGCCCCCCTTCTTCGTAGTTTTCTGTCCTCTGGTTTAACTTTTTCTTTATTATCAACAACCATTTTTCATCTTTAAAGAATTAAACCAAACAGAAGTTACTCATAAATCGTGGTACCAAATTAACTCTTTTTAACAAATATTGAGTGCCTTCATGCCAGGAACTGGTCCAAGCAATGAGTATATAAGCAGTAAACAAAATCTGCAAAAATACCTGCCCTGGTGCTGCTCCCATTCAAGAGGGAGAAGGAGAGACAATAAAATGTTTAGAAGTTAGAGTTTGCTAGGGCTATGGAGAAAAGCAAGGTAGAAAATGGGGGTAGGGAATATGTGGGCAGTTGTGTGGGGGGTAATTGAGAGAAGTAAATTTGCCTTATTTGAAGTTATTATTGAGGAATTCAAGATTTGGGAAAAGATTATTCTGTGTGTTTTAGGAGTAAACTTACTATTTCACATCACTGTATTTAACGTAAATGTCCATCATTTCAATATTACTATTTGGTTTGCACCCAGCACACCTGTGAATATTCCTGTTTTCTAGTAATTTAAGCCAGAACAACAAACCTCAGGCACAGCATGAGTCTAGAGCAGATTTGTCAAATGGTTTAGAATAGAATCTTCATTTTCTTTTTCCTAAAAGTGGCATACTCTGTTTGTTTTTAAATCCTGTAGGCTTTTTGTTTATACCATTTTTATGACTAATATATGTTCTTTTGGAAAATTGGAAAGCAACAGGAAAATTGAAAGAAGAAAATAATAGTCATTAATAATCATATTACCCAGAGAAATAGTCAGTATTAATATTTTGGTAGATATCCTTCTAGAAATTTTTCTTTGCAAAAAATGGAATTATATATTCTTAGCTTGCTAGCATTATAAAAAACATGGTTCTATTTTATGGTATATTTATCTGCAGTGTAATTTTATTGGCTAAATTATATTGCTTTGCTACCACTGAACATTCATAATGTCTAATATGTACTGAGCATTCACTGTATTCTAGTTATTTTTGAGACACTTTACGTATTTTTACTTGTTTAATTTTCAGCCTCTCCGTAAGAATTATTCTGTTATTATTTATTTTATTTTATTTATTTTACAGTGGAGAAGATTGAACAAGGATAGGTTCAGTAATTTTCCCAAGATCCCATAGCTAACAAATGGTAGACAGAGGATGTGAACTGGACTTATATTGGTTCAATAGCATTAAAGTATTTCGTAATTTAAAGTTTTATATTGTGCCACAGTTAACATCTTTGTAATTGTATCTGTGTGCACATCTGTGAGTGTAAACTTATTGCCAAATTGTCTTCTAGAAAAACTTGTCAGTACCAAAGTGTTCTCCTACCAGTGATACCAGTCCTATTTACCACATCCGCAGAAACATTGGCTTTTTTTTTCATCTGCTAATTTGATGAAGACCACCTTGTTTTCTTTATTATTGAAGTTATACTTTCAAAGATTTTTCTTTGAGAAATATTTATCTCTACCATTTCTCACTTTTTTAGCATTTTCATCTCTTAGTTATTTCTAAGGATTCTTTGTATTTTAAGAATAGTACCTCTTTGCCATATAAGTATAATTTTTCCCAAGTTTGTTTCTTAGTTTTGTTTTTAGATTTTTATCAACGATAAAAGAATTTGTATAGTATTTCCCTTATGCAGCACTGTTCTTATTT
The DNA here is from genome assembly GCF_030435805.1 of Mustela lutreola. Classification (NCBI taxonomy): domain Eukaryota; kingdom Metazoa; phylum Chordata; class Mammalia; order Carnivora; family Mustelidae; genus Mustela; species Mustela lutreola. The sequence goes on from NC_081298.1 coordinate 127,672,381, forward strand.
GATACATTATTCCCTCATTTAATTCTTAAAACATTCCTATGGGATAGGTGCTATTATTAACCTCATTTACAAAGTCCTCTGACATTGTCTTTTAATTCTCAAACAGCTTTTTCCTCTGTGTCTTTGCCTATTTCTGTTCCCAAGTCCTAAAAATTCTCCTTTTCTAGCCTACTGGGTGATACTTATTGATTAGTTCTTCATTACTCAGTTGAGGAGTCGTTTCTTCTGGGATTGCTCATCTAACAACTTTCTAGTTCTCTAAGACAAAGTTAGGTGCCTGTCTTCTGTCCTTTGTACCTATAGCACCTATATAGAATTCTGAGTTTGGGCCTTATTCCTCTTCTGTATTTCCTGCTCTTATACATCTTATCCAGGTGTTATACCTGTGATGACTTGGTAAATATTTGTCGATTTGAATTAAAGGTACTTACGATGTTGTTGGTGTTATCAAGAAGGGAATCCGCCTTCCAAGTATATAAAGTAGAGAAACTTAACACTGAGGAAATAACAATGGAACTGGGCTTAGAAGGACCTTGGGTTTGGGGGTGGGGCCTAGAGACAAATTGAATGAAAGCAGACTTGGGTATTTCCCCTTCTGGGAATAGCAATTTACCTAGAGTGACTTTGAGGATTATTAACTTTGCCTTTGGGAAGGCCTGAGGAAAAAGATCCACCTTTCAGTCCAGTATACCTCTTCTGGTATTCAGAATATTCCTTCTTGCTCAGTTTCTCTTCTGACTTCCCCCCCCTTTTTTTGTTTTCAGCGTAATGAAGGAAGTTGGAGGGTCCTGATGTAATCCTGGTAAGGTTTTGAAATGCTTTGGGAAGTTTGGTGAACTGATGAAGTAGGTCCGCTGGTAGCTTCTCCCAGAAGTCAGAGCTTTAGGGGAGAGAACAACTGTGAAGCTGTTGTCTTTGGAGATTTGGGGTTCTAGTCACACTTCTCCCTGTTAGTGCATTGGATGAGATCTCACCTCCTTTTCTCTCCAGCATTCATTACATTTCTGTTCTAATTTTGTTAAGAGACATTCTTCTCTAAATTTACTAGTTTAATTTGGCTGGGCTCTGAGTACTATTAATATAACTTGTTTTTCAATATTTTTCCAAATCCTTTTCTCATTCAATTTAACTTTATTTTTTATTATGTAACTTATATTTATTGTAAAAATAATGCATGCTGATTAAAGAAACTTTGTAAAATAAGGGGGAGAAAAGTAGGCTAAAATGTTGTGTCATTCCACGTCCAACAGCCAATAACAATCACATTTTGGTGTCTCCTACCCACCTTATTTTTTTTTGTTGTTTTTACATATATATTCTGTGTGTTTTATAATACAGCATGGTAGTTAAGAATAACATGGCTTTTGCTCCGTGGAGTTTTAGTTCTAGCTTGGCTTTTTATTAGCTCGATGAGTCTAACAGTCTCACTGAACTTTGGTTTGTCCTTCCTTAAAAAGTGGAGATCTCGGGACGCCTGGGTGGCTCAGTTGGTTAAGCAGCTGCCTTCGGCTCGGGTCATGATCCCAGCGTCCTGGGATCAAGTCCCACATCCGGCTCCTTGCTCAGCTGGGATCCTGCTTCTCCCTCTGCCTCTGCTGCCTCTCTGCCTGCCTGTGCTCGCTCTCTCCCTCTCTCTCTCTGATAAAAAAAAAAAAAAAAAAAAAGTGGAGATCTCGTAATCATACTTACCCTTAGAGCTGTCAGGAGGATGAAGAGATAATGTATGTTTAGCATGGTTATCTCATAATAAATTCTTTATAAATATATCAGTAATAATCAGGCCTGTCTTTGGTTAGGTTAGCTGGGGCTGCTGACCTAGGCTATGCCTGGAGGGAAGGGAGCATGTCTGGGGCACTGTACCTTTCTTTCCCGAAACAGCAGTTTCAAAAATTTTTTAACATTCTTAAGGGAATTTTGCAATTGTTTACAGTGAGGCCTTCTTTAGAGTGTAATTTATCTTGAGCCAGCTGTGCAGTTGGTGGCTGGCCCTGAGCGTCAAACCCTTCTAGGATGGCCCTATTATAATAATGATGTCAATGATAACATGTAAAGACCTAAATGTCAGGCTTGGAACGTGCCAAGTGTTCAGTGATTGTTAGCTGTTATTATTATTTTTGTACTGATGCACGTTATATCATAAATTATAAAAATGTAACCAGTTTCCATGTTATTACATGGTATAGCCGAACTTGTGTTTTTAAAAGTAAGCTTATTGAGATAGAAATTTAGATGTCATTATGAATTTGATATTTGACTTAAGTAACAGCATGATTCATGGTTCAGTGTATTCCCCATTGCTGGTCACTTGTCTTACTTTCAGTTTTTTTCTTTCTGTAATAATAATTCTTTTTTTAGATTCTATTTATTTATTTGACACAGAGAGAGAGATCACAAGGAGGCAGAGAGGCAGGCGGGAGGGGGAGGCAGGCTCCCCACTGAGCAGGGAGCCTGATGTGGGGCTCAATCGTAGGACCCTGAGATCATGACCCAAGCCGAAGGCAGAGGCTTAATTCACTGAGCCACCCAGGCACCCCTCTTTCTGTATTAATTATTAAATGCTGTGAATATATACACATTTTCTCCATTTATCATATTTTTGTGAAATAGTTGGCTCACTGCCTCTGAACATTAGTAGGGTTTTTGGTGTATGTTTTCAGACTGTCTTCTGAAGAGCAATACCAGTTTGCATTCCCATGAGTTATGTCTGTAGCACTTAACTTCCCTCACCTTTGCTAGCCCTGGCTCTTAGTCAAGGTTTTGTTGTTGTTGTTTAAATTTATTTAAGATATAGTCAGTATTGGTTTCAGGAGTAGGATTCAATGCTTCATCGCTTACATAAAATCCCCAGTGCTCACCACAAGTGCTCTCCTTAATACCCATCAGCCCATCCCCCACGCACCTCCCTACGTCAGCCCTCAGTTTCTTCTCTCATGGTGGGGTGCCTGGGTGGCTCAGTCATTGAGCATCTCATTGAGTGTCTTGAGAAGCGTCTGCCTTCTACTCAGGTTGTGATCTTTAGGTCATGGGATGGAATCCTGCCCTGGGCTCCCTGCTTGGCGGGAGTCTGCTTCTCCCTCTCCCTCTGCCTGTCTTGCCTCCCCATCATGCTCTCTCTCTCTCAGATAAATAAAATCTTAAAAAAAAAAGGAGTTACTTATGGCTTGTTTCTCTCTTTTTTTCTCCTTCCCATATGTTCATCTGTTTTCTTAAATTCCTACATGAGTGAGATCATATGATATTTGTCTTTCTCTGACTGACTTATTTCACTTAGCGTACATAATACACTCTAGTAGGGACCTCAGTGGCTCAGCTGGTTAAGCGACTGCCTTTGGCTCAGGTCATGATCCTGGGCCGGGAGTCCCGGGATCAAGTCCCACATTAGGCTCCCAGCTCTGCAGGGAGTCTGCTTCTCCCTCTGACCTTCTCCCCTCTCATTTTCTCTCTTACTCTCTCTCTCTCAAATATATATTGTATTTAAAAAATAAAAAAAAAATTTATTTAAAAAATAAAATACACTTTATTAAAAAAAAAATACACTCTAGCTCCATCCTCATTGTTGCAAATCAGCCAAGGTTTGTTTTTGTTGTTGTTTTGTTTTGTTTTAAATAAGTTTTTTGGGAGAAACAAAACAAAATTTCATTTGCACTGCCTTGATTATTCATGATGTTAACATTTATTACCCAATTTCTTTTCCCCTTTGCAAAGCTATTTGAGGTCTTAGAGTTTTCATTATCTACTTTAATAGTTCTCTGTACGTTAAAAATATTGACTATCATATTTATTTTGTTTTTTCCCCATTTATCTTTAAATTTTGTTTTCAGCAAACATTTAAAATATTTATATAGATGAATCTTAATTTTTCCCTTTGAGTTTTCTTGAGTGGTGTTAGAACTTAGTTTTTGTTTTGTTTTGTTTTATTTTTTTGTCAGAGAGGTGGTATTTTACTTGAAGGTGAAACATTTATCTGAATGTTTCCCTCTTCTTATTCAAGACAAGTAAATGGTTTTGTTTCAATATTTAGCCTTGATATGAGACTGAAGAGAACAGACCAAATAGCCGGCACCCACCACCTTCTCCTTACAGCGGTGCGGGCTGAGTCACAAGCTATTCTTAGGTGGCTTTTTTTCCCCCTTTGTGTGGGTGAATTGTCTTATTCAGAGTTGTTGACTAGTTCTTCTAAAACTGATTTAATTTAAATCTGCAATATTATTGGAGTAGCAACGACTTCTGTATTAGTTTACCGTTTCTGTTCTTATATACCTGCTTGGCTTATTAGTTGATTCTTTGTAGGCTAAGCTTAACAATTACAAAAAATCAGACTTAAAATTTATGTTTAAACATCTTAAACAGAGAATGCTAAGTTGCAGAATTAGAACTAGTAACTAATTTTGAATAGGAAAGTTATCTTTGAAGTTTTTAAGTCTCAGCATGTTTTGTATATTTGATCCCTAAGCCTTTAGAAAGAAATACTAGTAACCTTTTCCTTAGATATGAAAGTGAGAAAAAGTATGTCCTTCTTATCAGTAATTGGTACAACTTTAGTTTGTTGCACCAACTCAGTGAAATCAAGGTAACTATTGTGTTAAAAATAGCATTGAAATAATAGTAGTAATAGCCATCATTTATGAGCACCTTCTGTGTGCCAGATGCTTTGCAGACATTATATCTAAGCCTTAAAACAACCCAGCATTTAGGTACAACTATCCACACTTAGAGGTTAGGAAGTTGAAGCTGTCACATGGAGTCCACAAAGCCAAGGAGTAACTGTGCTGGGATTTAAACACAAGTTGGTTGACGTCCTTTCAAAGTTCAAAGTTATCAGCCTTCTTGTCCTCACTGCAGTTGAAAGAATGCTAACTTCTGAGAGTCAAAGCATTTAGGTTTCTTAAAGGATATTTTAGTACCAGTCACATGGCTGACTTCTGGACACTAGGTATATGAAGATGAAGAGACATTCATATGAGTTCACCATATCATAGATGTGGTTGGCATGAAAATAAAAGTTAATAATACTGGGTAGTATGTAGTTTAATGGAGATATATACAAGATTAAACAGGAATGTAGCAAAGGAAGCTTTTATAAGTGGAAGTATCACTCAGGAGGGTAGGTAGTTCCATAGGGTCAGAGAGCCGGAATGAAATAAGATGGGGCAGAGATAAAGGTGGGAACATATTCTAACACTAGGAAAATAGGCAGAGGATAAACCGTAAAACACCTCATATGCAACGTGAAAGAGATTAGTTTTTTTTTAATGTAACAGTTTTGTTGAGATATAATTCATACCATAAAATTCACCTTTTTAAAGCTTACAATTCTGTGGTTTTAATTATATTCACAGAATTGTGCAGCTATCAACAATACCTAATTTTAGAACATTTTTAAAGATTATTTTTAAAGATTTTATTTATTTATTTGAAAGAGAAATCACAAGCAGGGGGAGCAGTAGAGGGAGAGGGAGAAGCAGGCTCCTGTCTGAACAGGGATCCTGATGGGGCGCTTGATCCCAGGATGCTGGGATCATGACCTGAGCTGAAGGCAGACACTTAACCATCTGAGCCACACAAGTGACTAATTTTAGAACATTAAAAAAAAAAGATATTTACTTATTTGAGGGGATGGGAGGAGAGAGCAGGAGCCGGGTTTGGGGATGGGAGGGGGAGAGGGACAAGCAGACTCCCTGCTAAGCAGGGAACCTGAGGCAGGGCTCTTTCCCAGGATCCTGGGATCATGACCTGAGCCATAGGCAGATTTTTAGCCAGCTGGGGCACCCAAACACCCCGAATTTTAGAACATTTTCATCATCCAAGAAAGAACCCCCTTATCCATTAGCCCCATTTCCATTCCCCCACCACCCCAGCCCTAAGCATGGGTTCTGGGGTCTCTATGAAATTTTTTTTTTTTTAAAGATCTGATTTATTTATTTGACAGAAAGAGATCACAGGTAGGTAGAGAGACTGGCAGAGAGAGAGAGAGAGAGAGAGAGCGGGAAGCAGGCTCCCTGCTGAGCAGAGAGCCCGATGTGGGACTCGATCCCAGGACCCTGAGATCATGACCTGAGCCGAAGGCAGCGGCTTAACCCACTGAGCCACCCAGGCGCCCCCTGGGGTCTCTATGAATTTGCCTATTGTGGACATTTCATATAAATGGGAACATAAAATATGTGTGGTCTTTTGTGATTGGTTTCTCTCGCAACCATAATGTTTTTAAGGTGTGTCTTTGTTATAGCATATATGAATAAGTCACTCCTTTTCATGGTTAAATATTCTATTATATGGATATACCACATTTGGTTTATCCATTCATCAGTGGATGGACATTCGGGTTGTTTACACTTTTTGGCTATAATGAAGAATACTGCTGTGAGCATCTGTATACACAGTTTTGTGTGGACATGGATTTAGGTTTTCATTTTTCTTGGGTTCATACCTAGGGGTAGAATAGCTGAGTTATATGGTAACCTATGCTTAACATTTTGAGAAATTGCCAAGTTGTTTTCCAAAGCAGCTGAATCGTTTTACATTCCCACCAGCAATGTATGAGGGATCCAATTTAGGAGATTCGATTTTATACTACTGATGAGCTATTATTACACAGAATCATGGTGGAAAATGGCTGAAAATTTTTGGATTAGGTTACTGTTTCTCCAGTATAGTTCAAGACACATGCAGGTGAGCAGACTTTTCCTGATGAATATGATGATGAATATGAAACTAAAATGAAAGTTATTTTCTTGTTTCTTAGGAGCTACTGTTATTTTGTGTCCATAGTCTAGATTTTTGTGTTAGTATACTTACTGATAATCTGAGGTACTAAGGATTACTGAAATTTAGTGTTTATAAACTAAAATTAACCAGTTTTTAGAGCCTACTGAGGGCTCTATTTTAGTTTTCTTTTACGAAACTTGTTAGCTGGAAAAAATATACTGTGGGAAAAAGACAGTCTCTTCAGTAAATGGTGCTGGGAAAATTGGACAGCTATATGTAGAAGAATGAAACTCGACCGTTCTCTTACACCATATACAAAGATAAACTCAAAATGGATAAAAGACCTCAACATGAGGCAGGAATCCATTAGAATCATAGAGGAGAACATAGGCAGTAACCTCTTCGATATCAGCCACAGCGACTTCTTATAAGATACGTCTCTAAAGGCAAAGAAGACAAAAGTGAAAATGAATTTTTGGGACTTCATCAAGATCAAAAGCTTCTGCACAGCAAAGGAAACAGTCAACAAAACAAAGAGGCAACCCATGGAATGGGAGAAGATATTTGCAAATGACAGTACAGACATAAGGCTGATTGATATCCAGGATCTATAAAGAACTTCTCAAAGTCAACACACACAAAACAGATAATCATGTCAAAAAATGGGCAGAAGACACGAACAGACAATTCTCCAATGAAGACATACAAATGGCTATCAGACACATGAAAAAATGTTCATCATCTCTAGCCAGGGAGATTCAAATCAAAACCACATTGAGATAACCACCTTACACCAATTAGAATGGCCAAAATTAACAAGACAGTAAACAACATGTGTTGGAGAGGATGTGGAGAAAGGGGAACCCTCTTACACTGTTGGTGGCAATGCAAGTTGGTGTAGCCGCTTTGGAAAACATGTGGAGATTCCTTAAGAAATTAAAAAATAGAGCTTCCTTGTGACCCTGGAATTGCACTTTGGGTATTTACTCCAAAGATACAGATGTAGTGAAAAGAAGGGCCATCTGTACCCCCATGTTTATGGCAGCAATGGCCATGGTCACCCAACTGTGGAAAGAACCAAGATGCCTTTCAACGGACGAATGGCTAAGGAAGATGTGGTCCATATACACTACGGAGTATTATGCCTCCATCAGAAAGCATGAATACCCAACTTTTGTATCAACATGGATGGGACTAGGTGAGATTATGCTGAGTGAAATAAATCAAGCAGAGAAAGTCAATTATCATATGGTTTCACTTATTTGTGGAGCATAAGAAATAACACGGAGGACACAGGGAGAGGAAGAGGAGAAGGGAGTTGGGGGAAACTGGAGGGCGAGGTGAACCATGAGAGACTATGGACTCTGAAAAACAATCTGAGGGTTTTGAAGGGGAGGGAGGTGGGAAGTTGGATGAGCCTGGTGGCGGGTATTATGGAGGGCACGTATTGCATGGAGCACTGGATGTGGTGAATTCTGGTACACTGAAAAGAAATTTAAAAAATTACAAAGCCCTAAGTAAAATCCTTATACTTACAAACAAACAAACAAACAAACAAACTAAAAAAACCTGTTAGCTATACAATACTTTGGCTGCATTGAAAAATGCCTACAATGTAAACCCACACTCAAATGTAAATACTGTTTTCAGTGCAAGCATTGGTATTATCTTAAGTTTGAGGTAGTTCCAATTGCTGTCCTTGAATTAGCTGTAATTATAGAATCAATGTTAAATTTAATTTTTTTGCCCACTTTGCTCTTATGCCACTGTTGCATTGTATAATTCTTCATCATGGAGTTATTTTTCTATTGGAAAATGGAAGCAGGTGGTTGGTTAGGTTGGGTCTCTTGTCCCACTTAGGTGCGCCACAGTTAGAATACTTTGAAAACGAATGGAATACATAGTGGAAGGATTCTTTCCTACTCTAGTATTGTATGTATTTTTAAAAGTGGGAATTACTATATTTATAATTAAGAACCTTAGCTATGGAAAACAGGAACTCTCTGAAAATCTTCACATTGGCTTGACAGGTCTGAAAAACCTTTGGAATTGTATGCTACATTTTATACATTTGTGTTTTTTTCCAGAAAGAGCAACTATAGGTTTGCCAGATTTTTTAAGTCCATGACTCCTCAAAATTAAAGAATTCGGATTGGTGAAGAGAATTTGTAAATTTGTGTTTTTGAAGTATTCGAGGGAAGTGAGTCCTTGTTTTGATTAGAGATAAGTATTTTCTGAACACTGGTGGTTTTAGTGGGACTAATTCCACATTAGAGTATTTCTATCTTACTTTTTTATGGTAGTTTTTCTCCCTGTCAGAACTTGGAGTTTGCTTTTAAAATCCTCATTCTACTATTTTATATTTGCTTTCTTAATAGATTAGGATGTTCTACTTAAGAGCATTATTTTTGCTGCACTGATAGCATACTTTCCAGTAGCTGAAACATTGATATTAAAAAAAAACAAAAAACAAAACTTAAAGTAGACTGATAGAATAGGAAAATGGATGGTTGCTTTTGTTCCCACTGGCTACTGCTTTCATTTTCCTTACTCTCTTGTTCTGTATGTGTTTGGATTGAATTTAGAAACTACCAGTCACAGGGGCACCTGGGTGGCTCAGTGGGTTAAAGCCTCTGCCTTAGGCGCAGGTCGTGATCTCAGGGTCCTGGGATTGAGCCCCGCCTTGGTCTCTCTGCTCAGCGGGGAGCCTGCTTCCTCTTCTCTCTCTGCCGGCCTCTCTGCCTACTTGTGATCTCTGTCTTATCAAATAAATAAAATCTTAAAAAAAAAAGTCTCAGATGGAAGCCATTCCCACTCAGGACCTTCTGGGTGTGGCATTGCTTTTGGATTCCAGGCTCTTTAGGCCTTTGCAGCAGGGTACGTGTGGAGGAGTATACTTCTCCTCTGTAGTTTTTAGCACTGTAGCATGGCAGGGTTTGAGAGATTGGTAATTTTAGTTAAATGTTTTTGGTAAAACAGACTTTTTACTTAATATTATTTGTAATACACTAAGATATAGACAAGAGCAAGGCTCTGGGTCATATTTGCTATTGTGTTGAAAGATCGTATAGTAGAATACAAAAACATATTTGGTCTTTGTCCCTGGTGCCTGGCACAGATCTCCTAAAACCTTTGGAATTTCCTGAGTGATAGGAGTGTCTTTGATTCATAATAAGCCCCTTCCCATCACACCTGAGGTATGCTAATAAGGCTTACAGTGGTACCTCTAGATAGCCTGAGGATGAGGATACTTTCCACCCCACCCACTGACCTCCAGGAAGAGGAGGTGGGCACTAGAGATTGAGCTCTGTAAAAGCTCTAGAACAGTGAGGTTCAGCAAGCTTCCAGGTTGGTGAATGCATTGAGGTGCTGGGAGGGTGACATGCCTGGAGAAGGCATGGAAGCTCCATGTCCTGCCCCCCATACCTTGCCCAGTGTGTTTCTTCCATTTGGCTCTCCTTGAATTATAACCTTTATATTAAAACAGTAAATGTAAATAAATTGTTTTTCTAGGTTCTGTGAGCTTTTCTAGCAAATTATCAAACCCATGGAGGTGATCATGGGAACCTCTGACTAATAGCCAGCTGGTTGAGCTAAGGCCTCAACCTGTGGGGACTACATAACTCTAGGTGGTTAGAGTTAGAAGTGAATTGTTGGACACCTACTTGGTGTCAGGAAAAAAAAATATATCCATAGAAGACATTACTGGTTTTTGAAAGACAGGTAAACTTACTATAGACTTCTCTTCTTTGAATTACTGAAAATTGTCTATTTTTAATTGCTTGACATTTGGTATGTGCAGTTCATATGAGATTTTAAAAAATAGCAACAAAACTTGGAAAAAAAAATCAGTCACAGCCTTTCAACATAAGTCATCTATTTTTAGCATATTAATTTTTTTAATGTTATTTTAGAGAGAGAACATGAGCAGGAGGGGCAGAGGGAGGGGGAGAGAGAGAGAGAATCTCAGGCGGACTCTGAGTTGAGTGCAGAGCTGGATGCAGGGCTCGATCGCCTGACTCTGAGATCACAACCTGAGCCAAAACCAAGACTGTTCCACCCATGCACCCCAGTATATTAATGCTTTTTAATTAGAGTATCTATCTGTTTATAACATACACACATACATATATGATTTTTACATAATTGCAATCAGTATAGATTTTTGTCTACTTACTACATGGAAGGAATTTTTTGTGTTACAATGATTTTCATAAGTATTAATGGCTATGTTTTTTTAAAAATTTTAAAAAGATTTTATTTTTTTGATAGAGACACAGCGAAAGAGGGAACACAAGCAAGGGGAGAGGGAGAAGGAGGCTTCCCACAGAGCAGGGAACCTGAGGTAGTGTTCCATCCTTCGTGACCTTAGCCGAAGGCAGACGCTTAACGACTGAGACACCCAGGTGCCCTGGTGTTTATATTTATCTAGTAGATAGACTATGATTTATTAACCATACTCCTATTTTCAGGTGTATGGATTTGTTTCAAGTTTTTTGCTATTATAAATGAAATTGATGAATATTATTCGTTGAATGTATATTATACATTTAGTCTGTCAGACTCTCATTAGGTGCTTCATAAAGATAAGGTTCTTTCCCTTAAGAGGTTTTCTTCTAATCCTTTACATGCACATTTATAATTTTGAATATTTGTATCCATATTCTAGAATTTCTTATTTTTTATTTTTTATTTTATTTTATTTTTTAAAAAAGATTTTATTTATTTGTTTGACAGAGAGATCACAAGTAGACAGAGAGGCAGGCAGAGAGAGAGGAGGAACTGAGCAGAGAGCCTGATGTGGGGCTCGATCCCAGGACCCTGAGATCATGACCTGAGCCGAAGGCAGAGGCCTCAACCACTGAGCCACCCAGGTGCCCCATAGAATTTTGTATTTTTTAAAAAATTTACATTATATTGGGGTGCCTGGGTTGGTCAGTTGTTAAACGTCTGCCTTTGGCTCAGGTCATGATTGTGGGACCATGGGATCGAGCCCTGTGTCGGACTCCGTGCTTGGCAAGCGGCCTGCTTCTTCCTCTCTTACTCCCCCTGCTTATGTTCCCTCTCTGGCTGTCTCTCTCTCTGTGTCAAATAAACAAATAAAATCTTTTTTTAAAAAATTTACTTTATATCACAAACATTACCTATTATAGCCTTGAAATTATCATTTATAATACATGTGTGATATTCTGAAATTTATTTTCTTGTTCCTTTCTCTATTGGATAATTAATCTGATTTGTATACTCAGTAGTCATAAAAGAAAAGATTGACAAATCTTGGTATGAAAATAAAGAAGTTGGTATAGTAAAAAATGCCTTCAAATCAAAAGGCGAGAATCTGGATGAAGAGTTTTATGACGCATGTTACGAGTCTGGAAGAGTGAGGGAGAGAGGGAAGTGTGGTGGTGGGTCGGGGGAACAGGTGAGCTAGGACTTGTCAGGCTGGTGGGAGTTAGTGGTCAGGAGTTTAAAGTGACGCCAGTCAACACCTTCATTCATGTGGCCATGAAATAGTAGTGGGGTTTTACTAGATGCATAATATACAGGAAGAGGGGAGAGTGAACTTTGGGATGCATACAACGACTTACAATTTGGGTAAGGAGGGTTATTAGGACCAAAGGAAGCTGATGTTAGGGCATGAAGAAGAATGAGAGACAATGAAAATTTGCCAAGACCAATAGTTTGTAAGTCCTGGTAGAGTTAAAGAATTTCTGGAGTCTGGGAACTAGGGAAAATGGGCTGTTGATCAAGGCTCTGGTGAAGGGAGAGTGGGAGGCTTGAAGTGGGTTACAGAGGAGTGCAGTCATTATGATAACAAGGCCTAGGGTGTGACCTGGGAGTGCCCAGCTAAGATAAGATAGAGGATAAGACATTTGGAATTCGGGGGTCAAAGACAGGATGTGGGTAGGATCATCTGTGGGGAGACTTGACTTCACCAAGAAGTATTGGAATAATGGTGGCGAGGGGATGGTGAGGTAGGTGTGAAAGCAGTTAAGGAATTGCCATGGTGATTGTAGGGGACAGCAGTGAGGGAGAGCCAGTGGTCAAGTCAGATGTACTAGTTTTCTTTTTCAACTTTCATTTATGAAAAATGTCAAACATGCAAAAGTTATTTTCTAATTACCTTCATTTACCTATGTACTTTTTAATTTAATGTTTTGTTTTTTGTTTTTTTTTTTTAAGATTTTATTTATTTATTTGACAGAGAGAGATCACAAGTAGACGGAGAGAGAGGCAGGCAGAGAGAGAGTGAGGGAAGCAGGCTCCCTGCTGAGCAGAGAGCCCGATGCGGGACTCGATCCCAGGACCCTGAGATCATGACCTGAGCCGAAGGCAGCGGCTTAACCCACTGAGCCACCCAGGCGCCCTAATTTAAGGTTTTTATACTTTTGCATGAGCTTTAGTTCTTTTTTGGAGAAGGCAGGCTATAAATAAGTTCATTTCCAGATTCCTTTCCAGAAGAGTAGTTGTGCCAATTTTCATTTCTATCAGCTAGGTATTGATATAATTCTCATTTTTACAGCTATTGTTACAGTTCCTTGCATTGTTAAGCTCTTCACTACTTCATGTGAATAAACCGCCACCAATTTTCCCAGACCACACTCCTCACTCCGCTTTTGCACATATTACCTCAGCCTAGAATGTTACTCTCCTATATTCATTCGGGTAACAAATGTTCCCGTGTATAAAGCATAGCTAGTTGAACACAACTGAAATTCATATACCTGGGTGACTCATGGGAACATATTTACATGAGACCTTCTTTTGTTGCTTGAAGAGAAGAGAAATGTGTGCTTAGCCACCTCAGAGCCCAGGAGATCCAAGAGTTTGTTTTCAGCCCTGCCCTTTGGATGTCTGGGCTCGAAGAAAAGCTGTACTTTCTCAACTCCTTTTCCTTCTGCTTCCAAACTTATATGTGTCTTTATTAATCTTTACTATCTATAAAGATATTTATCTTTTTGTTTTGTCCTATATTCCCAGAACCAGAAATGTGTGCCCCATGTTCTAGCTTTATACTCTAGAGCTGTCTGCTTTCTCTGGACTCTAGCTTTCATTATTAATTAACCTCCTTTCCTTCTCCTTTTGGAAATTAAATCTGTTCATCTTCCTCTAAAAATAGTTTTGTTCTCCCATCTAACAGGAAAGCCTGATAACCGTGCCTCTTTCCTGAAACCTCCTGTCACTCCTCCCCCTCCCCCCTTTTCTTCCTCTCTCCTTTAACAACATATTCTTGAGTCACACTTTACTGCTGGTCTGCTTCAGTTTGACTGAAGTCCATTACCTGCACAGATGGCTAAAACTAATGGCTTAGTCTTGACTTCTATGACATTTGACAGTTATGACCATCATCTCTTTGAAATGCTTTTCTTTCCTCTATGTTGTGATTTCTCCTTTTTCTCAACCTCTGTTCTGATCATTCCTCTCCTTTTTCCTGTACATGCTTTTTGTGGATAATTTCATTTACTGACCTGTTTACAGCTATTCCCAATCCATGATAGCTACCAGATCTGGTCTGCAGCCTGGGCAGAATCCTTACCATCTCTTAAACATTTCCATCTAGATGTCTTTGTAAGTGCATCAGATTAAGTAAGCTGAAAACTGAACGTTTTGTTGCTCACCCCCCAAATCTAATACTGAAATTTCTACTTTTTTAGAGCTTTTATCTTGGTGAGTATTACCACTACAGTCACCCAAGAGAGAAACTTATCTTGATACTCTTCTTTCATCAGCAGCATTTAGCTAATCAGAAAATGCTGTCCATTCTAGCTCAGAAGTGCTTCTTCTCTATTGTCCAAGTTAAAATTCTCACCATCTGGATTACATCAGTCACTCATATAACTGGTGTCCGTGTCTCAAGATACTCATGTCCGGTTCAGTTCCTATATTGTTTCTCAGAATTCTCTTCATCTGCCCTTAAAAGATCAGGTTCTTCTCTTGTTTCTTATATAGGCTTTCCCTGGATGAAGTCACTCACTGATATGATGACAACTATTTCCAGTCCCTGGTGACTACCAAAACTGAGTGTCTGTCTTGCATAAATACGGTCTCTCCATGACTTGCACAGTGAAATTCAAAATCAATAACATGACATACTTTGCTTAAATTGTATGATCTTGGCAAGTTACTTAATCTCTTTGGATTCTCTTTAATTGTTTCTAAAATGAAGGGGCTGAAATTCAGTATGCTGTTTAATTCTTTAAGAAAAAATCATCAGATAAAATATTATAGAGAAGCCTTAGTATGTGAAACACAAAAACGGAGCTACTGTCATTGAAGTTGGTATCCTCTTCCAGTCCTGCATTCCTCTTCCCTATTCCACATCTATCGTATCGCTTTGAAATTTCTAGAATTGCAAGGAGCCAAGTTTAAAACTATTGGGTCTCTTACGGTGTCTTTTAACAATTAAAATTAAGTGAGTTCTTTGAAATCCCATGGCTCTCAAATCACACTGTTTTTGAATAGGAAAGTCTCTACTGTGATACAGGCTATGTACTTTCCTTTCAACCTATCTTTCCCTTAGATTCAGGTGCTTTTCCTTTCTCTGTATCAGTGCCTGTCCACGCACGTATACAATGTCTTTCACTCTGAGAATGCATGGAACCGACTTACTTTGCCATCATAATCACGTTAGAGCCTTCTTACACAAATATTACCTCCTTTGTGATATGTGCCCTAGTTTAACTCACCTCCTTAGTAGTGGTAGTTCTGTCCTCTGGGTTCTTACAACATTCTTCAAATCCTTTTATTATAGTGACTATTAATGTCTGGTAACTAAACAAATGGATGAATGAAAGAAGGGATAGCTAGACAGGGAACAGGTGTAGAGAACGTATTGTACACTGTAAATTTCCTTCTACTGCAGAAACTGTAAAGAAGTAAGTAATTTTGCCTTAGTCATTCTCTCATGGGACCGACCTTGATCTCCTTTGGAATCAGATGAGGAAGGAACATTTTCTCCAACTGATCAGTAAGTTTGGAGAGTTGGTTCTCTGTACATAGCACATGAAGTGAAGGAGGCACTGGAGAAAGTTTTATATAAGATAGGCCTTCAGGAACTTGATTATCTTGCTTTTGAATGTCAGACCTTCAGTCAGATTTATTTAAGCTCAACAATGTTTAACAAACATGATAAGTATAACTGAAAAACCCAAGTCTTTCTGTCCCAATGTAAAAGCTTCAGAAACCAACAGGCCATAAAACTTTGTCTCTAAAAGTATACTTAGAAGAAAAAGTTGTGGATCGACCATGTTGCAAAGGATGATTTGATCTAAAATCCAGAGCCTAGTACCTGCAGGGTTTCAAGGAAGTCATTTAGAGTTTCTTTTCTGTATATTCCGTTCTGCGGTGCCTTGCTCCTTGCTTCCCTTGCTTTGTTTTTGTTTATCTTACCCATACCACTCATTTACCCAATTCATTTGTTCAGCAAATCTTTATTGAACATTTGTCTTTGGGAGGTCTGGTTTAGGCACCAAGCCTAAAAAAAAGTCTTTGCTCAGAACAAGTGAAACATGCAGCTGAAATACAGTATAATAAATGAAGTTACAGTGGGACGAACAAATATGGTGGACAACGTAGGAGATTGTGGCTAACTGGGAGGACACAAGTCTCTCAGATAGGATGTGTCATTGAGTTGAGAGTTGAAGAATGTGAAAAAAGTGTGAATGTGATGGGGAACAGCTCTTTACAAAGAAATAGGGGAGTGAAAAAGCATCATTGTTTAAAAAAGAAAAAAGCTGAATCAAGGCAACATGTCTAGAGATGAATGTGGTAAAGTAGATTGAGGTGAGGTTCTGAATTATGTTTCATACTCAACCGTGTTTCATACTAACAAGTTTGGGCTTGAACTTGTAGTTGTGAAATAAGGTGTTTTAGAAGAAAACTAGTAGCTCTGTAGAAGGTCTCAAAGCAATAAGATCATTTTAGAAAGTTCATGCCCTAATTCACACCATCTCTCAATGATGTGCTTGGGAATCTCTAGTAAATGACCTAAGTGATACAGTCAGGCAAGTTGGGGAACTCTTATGTCCAGATCATTGGACATAAAAGATGTGGTTTCTAGGATCAGCTTTGCTACTGGCTAGCTGTATGAACTTATACAAGTCTCTCAGTCTTCCTATCTTGAAAGTTGAGGGTTTTGAACTAAGTAAGTACTGTGATTGTTTCCTTCTCAAACTGTTCTTCTAGACAAAAAATTGTTTAACTTATAATGTCTACAACTTACCCTACTCTGGATCTTAAAGAAGGATTTCCTGCTTCTGGTGAAGCATTTCTACTTTTCTCTGCCTTAGTATAAATGTAGTTGCCAAATTCTAAAGTGGTATTTGCTTTATATTAATTTGCAACATTCTTCTTTGCCTTAGGCCTGCTGTCTACCACATGTGTTTTCTTGGTGTCTCAAAAGGTAACAGTGCCAGTTCTCCACTAATTTATAATGTGCAAGGAAAGCTCCACGTGAATATTCTCTTTTCCACATGAATATTCCAAAGCCATAGGTAATTAACACAATGTTCTAATTGCATGATAACTGCAAACTGCCAAGAGTGCCCATCATCATATTACCCCTCCTAAGGAATGGAGGCAGGTGTTTGTTGGATGCTGACTCCAATCACCCACATCTGAAACAGGTGTCAGGCAGGTAACTGGGGAGATGCTGATTACCCTTTTCTTCCTCTGAGAGGGTTATACCAAGAGGAAAGAAATAATTAGCTGTCCCCTAATTTATGTACATGAGAGACCTATGTGTTTTAAGATATCTCTGGCTTGTTTTCCTTCTCCCCTACAAATGTACCACCATTAAGTTGAGCTGCTACTCTCAGGAAGTTGTGCCCTATTCATCATTAATTATTATCCCAATTTAAGAGAAGAAGAGGCATATAAAGCCCATGGGAAGGGAAGTTTGTGGCCTTTAAAATTAGACAGGTTTGGGATTGCATCCTGGCTTCATCACTCAGTGAATATTGGCAAGTAATTTAGCCTTTCTGTTTCTTCATCTGTGAAATGAATACAGTATCCTTTGCCTTGCAGGGATAATTGTGAAAGTTATTAGTGTTATCAAAGGTGTTTAGCAGTATCTGGCACCTGGAAGCCTGTTTTACAAGCTCCTCTGTTTCTCCTCTGAAGTTCCTTGTTTGCAACCTAGAATATATTAGACTCTCAGTATTGAGCACAACACATAGTAACACATAGTAGATGATTAATAGAAGTGTATTGCATTAATAGTAAGCACTTATTAAATTGTAGCACCTGGGTGGCTCAGTGGGTTAAAGCCTCTGTCTTCGGCTCAGGTCATGATCCCCGGGTCCCGGGATCGAGCCCCACATTGGGTTCTCTGCTCAGCGGGGAGCCTGCTTCTCCCCCCCACCCCCGCCTGCCTCTCTGCATACTTGTGATCTCTGTTTGTCAAATAAATAAACTATTAAAAAAAATTTTTTTTTAAGATTTTATTCATTTATTTGACAGAGAGAGATCACAAGCAGGCAAGAGGCAGGCAGAGAGAGAGGAAGGGAAGGAGGCTCCCTGCTGAGCAGAAAGCCTGACGTGGGACTCGACCCCAGGACCCTGAGATCATGACCTGAGCCGAAGGCAGCGGCTTAACCCACTGAGCCACCCAGGCGCCCCAATAAATAAACTATTTTTAAAAAGTTAAAAAATTTATTTAAGTGTAAAATGTCTAATTTTTCAAAATTTCAGTTGTTATTTCTTTGTACAAGTACTATTCTGCAGGTAGATTAGTAGAATTGTTAAGCATGAGGTAATTATTTGACAATAGGGCAGAGAGAATTGATATAAACATAACAGATATGAAATAGTAAAAGCTGTTGGTTCCAACAAACTGCACTACCATAGTCAGATGTTACCACAGTCAATCAGATGTTACATGTATACATCTATGTAATGATACCTGCATGTGTGGCTGGCTAAATCCCATGTACCATGGGCTAAATCCCAGGTAAAGAAAGTTCTGTAATACTGGTACCTTCAGCTTCACTTGCCCTCCCTTCCCATTATATTATTTGATTCATTCTTTGGTTTTATTTCAGAATCATACCTGTGATTACTGAGTATCTATTATGTGGCCTTCTGTTGTATTCATAGGATATGTGATGACTAACTATAAGTTCTAGATAGATAATCTTTAAATTTTAGACCTAGATCTAACTGATTAAGGCTTTGTGACTGTGGGATCCTATTCTTTGTCCTTTGTAAGTGCATGCTTTCTCTTCAAACTGTCCCTGGTAATTCACATGCTTTTATGCAGTTATACAGTGTGTTGCATGTAACATTTTTGGAGGATTTTTCTTCTACATTTTGAAACTATCTCGTCTCAGAGACCTAATAAAATAGGTCTTGCTACTTGCTACTGTGTATCTTTAAACAGTTTCTTTGCAGGCATGTTAACTTATTTTGGTTTAACATTACTGATAACAATTTAAAATTGGTGAAATAAAAGTGTCAGACTTTTTTGTAGAATTTCTGTATTGGGGAATTATCAGTTATATCGATATTTATGAGACTTCCTCTGTGTTCACTTTTTCTTAAAACTGGTGACCCCACAATTCACCCAGTCTCACAAACAAATTCTGGGAGTCATCACTTTGATTCCTTTTACTTCATAATCCCTCATATCTAAAGAGTTTCTGGGTTCTACCTGTTTTAAACCCTTCCTTATTATTCCAGTACACCCCATCTGCTCTGTTCCGTCTGCCACTATTTTAGATCAGGTGTCAGTTATTGTTCTCATCTCTTCCCTAACTGATCTCCCTGGTATAGCTGCGGTCTTTTCTTCACCATTGATTGTCTTAAGTGAAATCTATGTCCCTCTCCTTTGACCATTTTAAAACTCCCTGTGAGCGGGGCGCCTGGCGGGCACAAAGAACAAACTGATGGCTGCCAGAGGGAGATGGCAGGGGAATGGGTGAACCACGTGAAGTAATTAGGTGTATACTTATGATGAATCACCATATCGTACACCTGAAACTAATATAACATAGTGTTAACTATACTGGAATTAAAAAATTTTTTTTAAAAAGCTTTATTGCAATGGAACTTTAATCCTGTTACCACACTTAGACTTCACCTGTCACTATACTCTTCCTAGGTAGGAGGAAATTCCACTTACATACAAGTTAGTGTTTTCTTTCTTCCTTTTTCAAAAGGTAATGTAAGGTGTAGGTATTGGACTTGTTTACTACACAGAAAACAATATCTAAACCTGGTGGGGTAGTCAAGAACTCACTTTACATGGGGTAAGAACACTGGATTTGAACCTGTGGCTCACAAGGAGGGTTTGGGTTTATTGGTTGTTTTTTTTTTTTTTTTTTTAAGATTTATTTATTTCTTTGATACATAGAGCACAAGTAGGCAGAGCTGGAGGCAGAGGAAGAGGAGGAGCAGACTCAGGGAGCCCTGTGTGGGGCTCATTCATGGAACCCTGAGATCATGACCTGAGCTGAAGGCAGATGCTTAACCCACTGAGCCACCCAGGCACCACGGGTTTCGTTCTTTATGGCTGAGTAGTATTCCATTCTGTATACCACATTTTTTTTATCCATTATCTGTCAGTGGACAGTCAGGCTGCTTCCACAACTTGGCTATTGTAAATAATGCTGCAATAAACATAGGGGTGCGTCTGTCTTTTCAAATTAGTGTTTTCATCTTTTGGTAAATACACGGTGCCGGAATTACTGGATCATATGGTCATTTTGCTTTTAATATTTTGAGGAACCTCCATATTGTTTTCCCACAGTGGCTACACCAGTTTCATTCCTACCATAGTACACGAGGGTTCCTTTTTCTCCACATCCTCACCTATACTGGATACTGGATATTTCCTGTATTTTTTATTTTAGCTGTTCTGACAGGCATGAGGTAATATCTCATTGTGGTTTTGATTTGCGTTTCCCTGATGATTCGTGTTGTTGGGCATCTTTTCATCTGTCTGTTGACCATCTATATGTTTTTTGTTGTCGTTGCTGTTGTTGTTGTTTTTGAGAAATGTCTGTGTCTTTTTTAAATGGATTATTTGTTTTTGGGGCATTGAGTTTTATATGTTCTTTGTATATTTTGGATACTAACCCTCTATCAGATATGTCATTCACAAATATCTTCTCCCATTCAATAGGTTGTTTTTTAGTTTTGTTGATGGTTTTCTCTGCTGTGCAAAAAAGCTGCACTAACGCTTATTAACACCTAAAGAAAGAGTATACACTTTAAGGGGGGGGATGGTGTATGGTGGTAGCATACAGAAAAGCTAGGAGTCACAAGAGTGTCATTCAAAGCATTATTGGAGCTTTAACTGTCCGTCCCTATTGTGCAGTCCTTGGCTTATTCTTGTGTAGGTAAATGTATCTGACTGTCAGTGCATGATGTCATTAAGGATTCTAATCATTGGTAACTCCCTTCTCTCACTACAGTCATCTGGTTGAAATTTAGTAGATGTTGTAATTTGCTTGATAGGAAGAAAAGGGACTGTTTTCTCGGCTATTAAATTTCTCTTTGTAAATCAGTAAATTGGATGTATATACCAGTTTTTTGTTGGTGTGACTAACTTTTGCTGGTTATACTGATACAGTCATATTTCTCTTTGAGCACGCCAGATTCACTACGATCTAGTGCCTTTGTAGCACTTCCAGGCAGCTGGTTAGCCAGCTCCTCTGGAGCATCTCTGGTGACACCATCCACCGTGATGTGTAACTCTTTGTGCCTTCTTTGTTCACATGGCTTGTGTAAACATTTTACCTTGGGCTTCTAAAAATGTTAATATTTAAATGATTTGGGTAAATAGATGAGCTACTGAACGGTCTTTTTAATATAGTGATTTTCCCCTGCAGTTTATAAGCCATGGTTTTAATTACTAAGTACATTATTATAAATTTCCTAGGTCTTCGCTCTTCCTAACTGATCTTACCCTCAAGATTCATGGAATGAATTTTGAATTTATTCATAGTAAAATAATGAATTTAGGGTTCAAGATTATATTGCACTCTCCCTTCCTGGATGTTTGCAAAATAGCAGCTATTTATCAAACACTCACTGTGTGTCAAGCAGTGTACTGGAATATATCTAATACTTAAAAAAAAATACTCGTGCAGAGTATTTTTACAGATGAGGGATCTGAGACTCGAGAAGATTAAAGAACTCTCCCGCCGTCACAGCTAGGAAAATAGCAGAGTTGGGATTTAAATCACAGCTGTTAATTTCCAAAGTCGCTTCTGTTCCTAGTACAGGGTACTTGCCCAGCACAGTTAGTTGTTTAAATAAACATATATATTATAATAATTCTGGGAAATTTTTATAAACCTGTAGAACCCTGTGCCACATTTATTTTGGATATTTTTCTCATTTGGGGATTTTTTAAAGAAAAGAACTTACGGATTTCCATGTTATTATACACTTAATTTATACAGTTGATTTCTCTGAAATAGCATCTTGCCTAGCTCTAACAACCTTCCTCTCTCCCAAGTTGATGTCTACAAAGCTGATTCATGCCAAGGGTTTCTTTATTCAGTATTTGCTATGAAATATGGGACTGTTTTTTCTTATAAATGTTTCTGTTTTAAAGGCAGTATCATTACCCAACAAAGTCTCCTACCCTTCCTTCCCTAAATGTAAATCCTACCCCTTCAGCGGCAGCAGCAGCTCTGCATTGTTTCCTATTGGAAGTGTGAGCTCAAGGGGACAGACATTCCCACTGCTAAGCTGAAGGGGACAGACATTCCCACTGCTAAGCTGGTGCACTAAAGCTGTGATCTGCCCTTGTTGTATTATTAATGGCACAATGTTTTTATGTTGCAGATGGCTGAGAGCTAGCAAGGAAAATTCAGGACCATGATGGCTCAGTTTCCCACAGCAATGAATGGTAAGCTGCTTTGTGCTTGTGGCAAGATAAAGAGGTTATGCCGGGTTGGGGGGGGGGGTTGTAAAGGTGGTAAAATATTCGTCTTGATATTTTTCCTTGAGCTAATAAATGCAAAACTTAAAATATTCTTACTGAAAATGTTTTGATAGTTTACTTCAGAACACTGCATATATCTTCTATTAGAATATTATGCAGTAAATCCTGTGGCTTAGTGTAAGCACGTTCTGCTGTATCATCTGGAATGTGTGTTTGCCTTTTAGCAGTTAAGAATAACCTAAAGGTATATTGTGTTTGATGTATAAAATGGGAGGACAAAAAGCAGAGTGCTGTAAGTGAAGACTGTTGAAGGTATTTCAGTAGTTTAGGATGATTGTAAACTAAGTTAATAAAGATTCATTTAGTAATATGCACATAAAATTAAGTATTCCTTTTAAAGGGTTGTGTGTGCCTACACACACAATTGTTTCATATGAAACATTTTTAAAGAAAATGTTTATATAACTTCAGTAACAAAAAGTTTTTAAAGTTTCTTTTCTGATTCTAGTTTTCTTTTCCCAAATACAAATTAACCACCCTTAATAAGTATTAAGGTAGTGTGTATGTCACTTAGAATTAATGCATTATACTTTTAAGAGAAAGAAAAAATGCATTATATTTTTAAATTGCTAAAGAAATCTAAGATGTGAACTTCTTAAATTTGTGGTAAATTTCATTAGCCAATTATAAAGGAATAGAAAGCCCAGTCAATAACTCTTTAACATTTAAATCGAAAGCAGTGATATTAAAGAACACTAGGAGAAGAAAAAGAAGGAAGCTTAATGAATTAATTCTACCGCTTTCAAACAATGATTCTGTTTTAATGCTCCCATTTATATTTGATCAGTTGTATCCTTTTTAAAAACACGTTTTCAGTCATAGGGCCAAATTAAGCACATTGTTAACAAAAAAATACATGTTGTATATCTAAAATTTTAAGATTCAGAATTGACCTTGTGAGATTTAGGAAAGTTTCGGAAAATTGAATTATTTGTGTTAAAGGTAAAACTAAATTCTGTGTGGTAGAATTCTATGTCATATAAGGATGGGCTTGAGATAAGAGTTTTGTTTTGCTTTTTGCCTTTTCAGAACTCTTATTTAAAGATCACTGTGAGCATTGCTGGAAATGGTGTGGGGTTATGAAGATTATTTGATGCCACAGGCAGTTTTTAAAAATTGAATAATGGCTTTTTTCTTCATAATGAGTGATAAACATAAGCTTAGAGAATCAGGGTAATAATTGTAGTACTAAAGTGCTCTACCCAAACTTAGGATTTCTACACACCACACATAGGAGTTTGCATTAAACACATAGTTTAGTTTCAAACTTCAATCAAAATGTTAAGGCTTACAAACAAAATGGACATAAAAGAAAGCAGTGTAGGTAGGCCTAGTCTTTCTTCATTCTGTTTCTTCCCTTTTCTTAACATTTGTGTATCTATTTGTAGCTCATTGCATTATATATGAAAGAATAATACTGACAAAATGTTGGATAATTACTTTAGGAGAGACGTTTAGGAATCAAGGTAGTTAAAAAAGAATTAGAGGTAGTAATTTTTTTTTTAATTCTGAAGAATTGATAGTAAATGTAGACTTTGTACCCTCCTTAGTTTATAATACAGCTGAAGATTGAAGATGATCTTGCTCATATCTAATTTCGTCAAATTTGGAGTTTAAGATCTTACTAGAAAAGGCATTCACATATAGCACAAAACTTTCAAAAGCAGTGTTTGCTCTTCTAGTAAATGCTCAATTATAGATGGTGTTAAATCTTTTCGATGCCCAGTACCGTTGGAACCTGTCTTTAAGTGCTCTAGACCAAGCTGTATGTCTAAACGCTTAAATGTATTTCTCACATTTTGCCATGTCTATTTCATCATCCCAAGACTAACTACAGATTTAGACTTCTTTGGTTCTCACAAAGATGTGCTGCCTTATATAGTAGCCATTAGCTACATGTGACGATTTCAACTTAACTTTAATAAAAATTAAGTAAATTCAGTCGCTCAGTCATATAGCCACGTTTCAAGCTCTCAAAACCACATGTGGCCATTGTATTGGACAATGCAGATACAGAACATTTACATCATCTCAGAAAGTTCTATTGAGTAGATATTCTTTTCTTAGTCTCTTTGATGCTTCACTTCCCATCTCCTCAACAGAGCAAAAAAGATCAGTGCGTCATATTTTTACCACTCGTGACTCTAATTCTGGTGTCTTCTGCACCAGCAGAATCATCCTTGCCAGAGTCTTCTTTGATCATGGTAGGTTTGCTTTCTGCTTTTCAAAAATGTAATAAAACTGTAAACACAGAGAGCCTGATATTTGAGTCATCAGGTGATAAGCAAGAGGCTACTTCAAATTCATGTTACTGCCTGTTGATTATAGTGTACTGTAGCTTGTTCCAGCCTTAAAATTGGGGGGTGGGGGTACTGAAGACTGGTTAAATGAATAAGAAGTTCTGAAGCCCATGACAGTGGCAATATTCAAAATATGGAAGAGGGAAGGAGGATGGGGAGGGAGAGAATGGCTAATGGCTTTAGGAGGAAAAAGTGCCATTTTAGAGTTTTATTACTTTTTCAGAATTTTAGAGTTCATTGGTCTTTTCATCTGTGTAATTAGGAAATTGTTAAACATTGGATCTGCAGAATTAGAGTACTGCACTGAACTTATAACAGCCCAAGCATGCATTACTCATATCCTAGTTAAGGCTTTAGTTCTATCTAGACCAGTATTCTAGTTGTGTTTTAGAGATTTAAGTTTGTACTGGGTTGACATACATCATTTAACTGTTATTTTGAACTGGACCCAGAAGTAGTCTTCAGTTAATTTTGCAGCATATAAGCAGGATTGAGCATGTTTGAATCATGTACCTTCAGAACTGTGTGTTAGGATACTGCTATGCTAAACTCAGCTGTGTTGACTTAACCTTATGGAACTTGTGTGTGTGTGTGTGTACCCATACGTGCATATGCATATGTGTATGTATGTTTGTCTATGTGTGTGAAACAGGGATGACACTATCTACTGCATGGGATTTAGTATATAGTGGATATTCTATAAATGTCTATTTTTCCTTCCACGTAGACCATAAGAACATTTTTGACAGAGCCAGTAGGTGAGAAGATGAGAATAAGCAACAGAAATCTTTATGGAAATACCACATTCTCAATTTAGTGATGAGTGGGGGAAGTGGATAGAATTTTAATACATTTCTAAAGTGATCAGACAATGTAAAAAGATGTTGGCTTTTCAAGGAAATATTAAACATCAACCCCAAAACTTGGGTTTTCCTGACTTTCTATAGGTTTACAAATAAATACAGAGAAAAATTGAGAAATCTTTTACTCTAAGTTCAAAATAATAAACTGTTGACTCTTGGAAAGGTTCTGTGAGAAAACCAGAATTGGATCAAATTTTTTTTAATACTTTATTTATTTATTTATTTATTGCAGGGGTGATGCAGGAGGTAGGGGGCAGGGGGAAGGGGCAAAGGGAGAGGGAGAGAGAGACTATCTCAAGCAGACTCCACACCCAGCCCGATATAGGGCATGATCTCACAAACCCGAGATCTTGACCTGAGCGGAAATCAAGTTGGACACCTAACCAACTGAGACATCCACGTGCCCCAGATCAACTCTTTTAAAATGGTTTTTGAAGTACATATATTTTCTAGTTTTCTTACTTCTGTGTAACTTTTCCTTTTTGTAAAATTCGTAGTGCATTAACATCTTACATTAATGTGGTCATTTTTTAAGTGTGCAGTTTAAAGATTATTTAAATACTACTTAAAAATTATGCCTTGTCTTAATACCTTAGGCATTTTTATTCTATAAGTGACATTAATCATGTTAACATTTAATCATGATTGTTGTGTGTGATTCTCTTGGCTAAGAGAGTGTATAAGTTCCTTTTAAATCATTCATTTTATTCATCCTTGTATCCCTAGTCGTTATTCACAGTGGTGCCCCAAAATGGTTTTTGGCTGAATAGGTATGAAGGTGTCAAGGTCGTTGGAACTAAACGAGAGACCTTATCAGATAGTTGAGTTGGCCACTGCGAAGACAGGTAGCCAAGGAAAAGTGAGGTGTCAGTGGGACATAAAAAAGCGCTGTCCTTCTGATGCCACAGAGCCCTCTGCAGTCTTAGGAAGCAGTTTGCCACTCCCTGGGGGTATGTACACTCCCTCGATGTGTGTTAGAGCAGCTCGAGCCTTCCTAACCAGACTCTCCAGACTTAAAATAGTCTTGAGGTTTCTGACTAAACAGCCTTGCTCTCAGTATTTTCTGGCAAGGGTACCTTTACCAGAAGGGGAAGAGCCTGAGAAAGATTTTAATGCTCTGACTTCTCCTTAGTTATATTGTTCCCTGGCATTGGGTTGAGTAAGGAAACTAATTTATTGACCGCCTCCATGTGGCTGGTATGTATTAGCTGCTGTATTGTTTCAGTTTTTTTTTTTTTTCCAAGATTTTATTTATTTATTTGACAGACAGAGATTACAAGTAGACAGAGAGAGAGAGGGAGGGGGAAGCAGGCTCACTGCTGAGCAGAGAGCCCGACGTGGGGCTTGATCCCAGGACCCTGAGATCATGACCTGAGCCGTAGGCAGAGGCTTTAACCCACTGAGCCACCCAGGCGCCCCTGTGTTGTTTTTTTTGTTGTTTTATTTTTAAGTTGAGTTTATTGAAGTATAATTTACCCTTCTTAAGTATATATATAGTTCAGTGGGTTTTAATAAGTGCATACAGTCATATAAATCAGGTTATGGAACATTTCCATCACATAGAAGGTTCCCTTATCCCCCATACCCTGCCCTTAGCCACTGGCAACCACTGGTCAGATTTCTGTCCCTGCAGGTTTGCTTTTTCCAGAACGTCATGTAAGTGAAATACACAGTACATGGCTATTTGTGTCTGGCTCGTTTCACTTAACAAAATACTTTCACAATTCATCTATGTAATTATATTTATCTTTCTTTTTCATTGCTGAGTAGAATTCCATTGTATAAATGTATACCACAAGTTATTTATCCATTCATCTGTAGAAAACATCTAGGTTGTTTCCAGGCTTTCATGTCTAAACCAAATGTCTAAAGCTACTATAATCATCAGAGGACAGATTTTTATCTGGAAAAAGTCTTCTTTTCTCTTGCATAAATACCCAGGAGTTTTTTCTTTTTCTTTTTTTTTTTTTTTAAGATTTTATTCATTTATTTGACAGAGCGAGCACAAGCAGGGGGAGTTGGAGAGGGAGAAGCAGGCACCCTGCTGATCAGGGAGCCCACACAGACCTCAATCCCAGGCCTCCCGGGATCATGACCTGAGCTGAAGGCAGACACTTAACCGACTGAGCCACCCAGGCACCCCTACCCAGGAGCTTGTTGCTGGGTTGTGTGGGAAATGGATATTTAACTTCATAAGAAGTTGCTAGACTCTTCTTTGTAAATTTTCTCAGTTTCCTTCCCCACCAGCAGTATGTGAGAATTTGAGTTGCTCAGTAGGCTTGCCAGCAGTTTTTAAAAAAAAACTTTTGACATTCTATGGGCATGGAGTGATATGTTACTGTAGTGTTGTTTTCTTTTTTTTTCTTTAAGATTTTTATTTATTTACTTGACAGGGAGAGAGAGAGATCACAAGTAGGCGGGGCGGGGGGTGCGAAGCAGGCTCTCCGCTGAACAGAGAGCCCGATTGGGACTTGATCCCAGGACCCCGAGATTATGACCCGAGCCGAAGGCAGAGGCTTAACCCACTGAGCCACCCAGGCACCCCTGTTACTGTAGTTTTAATATGCATTTCCTGGGGTGCCTGGTTACTATAGTTTTACTAAGCATTTCCCGGGGTGCCTGGGTGGCTTAATAGGTTTAGGCATCTGCCTTTGGCTCAGGTCATGATCCTAGGGTCCTGGGATCAACTCCCCCAACTCCGCCCCCACTGTGTCAGGCTCTGAGCAGGGAGCCTGCTTCTCTCTGCCCCTACCCCTGCTTTCTCTCTCTCTCTCTCTATCAAATAAATAAATAAATAGAACCTTCAAAAAAATAATACTCATTTCCCTGATGATCAGTGACATTGACCATATTGTCACATGCTTATTTGCCATCTTTATCTTTAATATGTCTGTTCAAATCTTTTGCCCATTGGGGAAAAGACAGGGAGGAGCAGGGATTGTATTAATGAGTTGAATAGTTCTTCATATATGTTGGATGCATGTCCTTTATTATGTTTTACAGATATTTTCTCCCAGTCTGTAGCTTGTCTTTTTACATTTTTTTTAGATTTATTTATTTTAGAGAGAGAGCAGGCTCATGCACACACAAGCATGAGTGGGGGGAGGGATATAGAGAGAGCATCTCATGCAGACTCCCTGCAGAATGCAGAGCGAGACATGGGGCTCCATTTCACGGTCCATGAGATCATGGCCTAAGCTGAAATCACAAGTTGGATGCTTAACCAACTGAGCCACACAGCCACCCATTGTCTTTTTACTTTCTTAACAGTGTCTTTAAGAAAGGAGAAAGTCCAACTTAACAAAAAGTTTTAGTCATTTGTGTCCTAATATCATTTCCTAATCTAAATTCACAAAGAGTTTTTGTTTGCTTTCATCACAGAAATTTTCAGTTTGGCTCCTGTGTTTAATTCTATAATCCATTTAGAGTTAACTCTTCATATGTGGTGCAGGATTGAAATGGTTTGATTTGTTGTTACTGTTGTTGTTCATGTGGATGTCCTGTTCTTTCATCCTTTCAGTGAAGGGTTCAGTGAAGGGTTATCCCTTCCCCGTTGAATTATCTTGACGTCTTTGTTGAAATCAAGTGGCAACGTATTTGTGGTTTTATTTGTTTTTAATTATTTTCAGGGCAGGTAGTTTAAGATTCTTAATTTTAAGTCTGTGGATTCTGACCCTGTCTTCAACACTTAACAACTTTGATACCTGGGGCAAATTATCTAATCTCTCCATGCCTCTGTTTCCTCCTCTGTAAAACAGTAATAATAGTAATAGTAACCTCATAGAATTCTTACGAGACTTTTAGAAACAGTGCACATAAAGCTTTTAGAGAAATACCTAACACATGGCAAGTTTCATTAAATGCTAGCTGTTGTTATTTTACCAATCTAATAGATGAAAAATTATATTTAGTGTTATTTTTAGAGTTGCTATATTACTTATTACATACAGTCTTTACAACCCTGTAAACTTAGATAATCTTCCTAGTTTTTATTTTTATTTTTTAAAGATTATATTTATCTGACAGAAAGAGAAACAGTGAGAGGAAACACAAGCAGGGGGAGTGGAGGAGGGAAAAGCAGGCTTCCCGCTGAGCAGGGAGCCGATAGGAGGCTCAATCCCAGGACCCTGGGATCATTACCTGAGCTGAAGGCAGATTCCTAACAAGTGAGCCACCCAGGCGCCCCAGTCTTCCTCATTTTTAGAGGTGGCAGCTAAAGTACAGAAAACACGAGCATATTAACCATAAATATCGAGAGACAGTGTAGCTCACAGTTCAGGCTACCTGGGTTCCGATCTCAGCTCTGCCACTTACTAGTTGTGTGACCTTGGACAAATAACTTTACTGCCATGGGTTTTGGTTTCCTCACGTGTGTCATGGGGATAATAATAGTACCTAATGTCGAGGGCAGCGGTGGGAGCACTGAGGTACTGCATAAAAAGTCTCTGACATAGAGTTGGGGCTCAGTGCAAGTGAGCTGCTTCCTTCTCTGTCATCCTGTGTTGTTGTCATTGTTTTTCTGTTGTCATCAGTTTTCCAGATTCCTAGGTCCACACTCCTAGTCACAGGAGTCATGACAGGTTAATTTGTTTACTTTATAATAAACTGATAAACCAAGGGTTTACTATGTGTGTGGTATTTATTTAGAAAGTGTGTAGGTTTAGCTGTTTTAGGAACTTAGTTCTTCAGTACATCTGTTTCTATATATATTTTTTTAAAGATTTTATTTATTTATTTGACAGAGAGAAATCACATGTAGTCAGAGAGTCAGGCAGAGAGAGAGAGAGGGAAACAGGCTCCCCGCTGAGCAGAGAGCCCGATGCCGGACTTGATCCCAGGACCCCGAGATCATGACCTGAGCCGAAGGCAGCAGCTTAACCCACTGAGCCACCCAGGCGCCCCTGTTTCTATATTTTTAACTTTAATCTTAAAGCTTGTCTTTAAAAGCCCTTCATTTAGGGCTAAGAAGTATTTGTTAAGTCATATCCATCTTAGTGTTTCAAAGTATAGTGGGTACCTACTTTCAATGATAGGCATTTCCTGGAAGCAACTCTGTAGGGCTGATTTTTATACCATATACAGCAAATTTATATGAATTTATATACCTAAACATATTTGGTTTCTTACTGGTAAGAAGTTGAGTAAACTGAAAAGGTAGTCAGAAGTGAAGTGTATAGACCATTATTAGCTAATTTGAATATGTAGAGAGGATGGGAATACTATCTTATTTCATCTTTTTATTTCCAGAATTTAGCTTATTGCCTATTTCTTGTGAATGGTATAGTTATTGTTCTATAGATGTTAATGGGGTGAATGAGTGAAGAACCTTAGGGCTGTGTCACATATATGGTTGTGATAGAACTTTACCGTTTGTGTCATGCAGGGATAGAGTACTGTCTCTACAGGGACACCTGTGATTCATATTTACATTTTAGAATTATTTGGAGCATTCTCATATATACATACTATAATTTCTTTGTCTTTCACTTCTGGTTTAGGAGGGCCAAACATGTGGGCTATTACTTCTGAGGAACGGACTAAGCATGACAAGCAGTTTGATAACCTCAAACCCTCAGGAGGTTACATAACAGGTTTGTATTTACATTTTATTTGTCAGTTATGTTCCTTTTCATGTATTGTCTTAGAATTAGTTTTAATTTGATTACCATCAATTTTGTATTACCAAGTGATTAAATTCCTATCAGTCAGAATTTATGCATTTAAAAAAATTGTGGCTTTCTTATTTTACCTGCAACTGTCTTAATTTGTTGTTTTGGATTTCCTTATGGAAGATCTTTTCTTGATCCTAAAGGACATCCAAGAATTTCAGTTTCCCACTTTAACATTGTTTCTAGAATGTTTTCAGTTTCTTTCTTAAGGTAGTTGAGACTTTTTTCCCAACCAAATTTATTAATATGCTCTGAATCCATTGTGCTAGTTCCCTGTATGATGGTCAGTGTTACTAGGTCTAGAAGAAGTATGTATCAGACCCATTTCCTTGAAAATAATCTAGAAGTTTTTTCCTACAATCTGTTTTTATAATGCTAGTCCTCCGTTTTTGAAAGGTGATACAAAGCATTGATTGTTGGCACTAGCTCTTGTCTTGCAAGATGACCTCCAGAGCCTAAGGAGGATTAATTTAGGTGTGTCTTTCAAATTTTTTTGTATAGATTAAACTTTTTTTCTGTGCCAAAGAACCTGAGTGCTTTATTTCCAGTAATAGTAACTATAATGACTAATATTTGCCAAATCTGTGCTGTTAGTGTTAATCTGTGCTGTGAAACCTTTCAGTCTGATTTTGGAATCCATCCTTTTAGCCATTATAGCCTAATGTTATTTGTGCTTCTATAATAATAGCTACCTTTCCTGGTATCATGGCTGGGATTTGCTCACTCTGCTTACAAGTTAGTAACATAGTCGGTTACTGTCTCATGGATGCGGCATAAGACCCAGGTTCCTCATATGACCCAGGGTTCCTGAGTCAGAGACAAAGGACTTTGTTACAAAGGGCACAGCTAGTGTTAGGAGCATCAGCACGTTCCTGTAGGCTTCTCTGTTCCCTAAATCCCACAGGGTGATGCAGAGAGCCCAAAAGGATGGCAGAAATGCAACAGTTGTGTCATAGGACAGAAACATTGACCCTGAGGGAACCCACCATCTTTAGCAAGCAGGTTGTTTTTTGGCCGGGGGAAACATTACCTCTTCATGCCTCAAGATTGTTCACCACAAACCCAACCTGAGAAACAACCCAGGTGGAGAGCAGTTAGGGTCTTGCGTTCTTGGCACACATGGAAGGATGTAGAGGATTGTGCGAGACCACGAGACCAATTGGGGGACTGCCTTTCCCAACACCTGGTATTTTTTATTTAGAACTCTTTTAGGGAATAAAGTTTGAAATTATGAATTTTATTAATTAGAAATATTATCAAGTTATACACCAGTTATTATGAAAAACCTAAGATGAATAATGTAATCTTTCATCATTGATTAATGCATATAACTTGATTTGTGGCTTTCTTGTTAAAACCTAAATCTTCTTAATGTAATGTAAATAATTTTATGTGCTTATTTTTGTTTAATTTATTCCTTAGTGACTGCAATTAAAATGAAAATAAAGCAATGACATTATTATTATTATTGTCCACTACTATTATTCAGAGGCATTGGAGGAATTCCATTTACTAATGTGCTTCTCGATTTTTGCTTTTATTACCTTCAGGTGATCAGGCACGTACCTTTTTCTTACAGTCAGGCCTGCCGGCTCCTGTTTTAGCTGAAATATGGTAAAGTGTTCTCTCTTGTAGATGAATTTAAATTTCTGATAGTCTGGTTTTATTTTGTGTTTGATATAGTCTTAATCTAAAGATTTTTTTTTTTTTATCATAGTCTGCTGTTGTTAAGTATTTCTTCAGCTTTTAGGAAAATAAATTTTATTGAGTAAATGACTGAAAATAATTGGGGTTTTATTCTATTGGACAGTTTTGTTTTTTGTTTTTTTTTTAAGAGAGAATGAGCTCAAGTTGGGGGGGGGGGGAGGAGCAGAGGCAAAAGCAGACTCCCCACTTGAACTTTGTGCTCAAAGCGGGGCTTGATCCCAGGACCTGATCATGACCTGAGCTGAAGGCAGACGCTTAACCAACTGAGCCACCTAGGCGCCCCTCTCTTGGACAAATTTTTTAATGTCCTTAGAATTTTTAAGGAACGATAAATACATTGCCATTGAAAAATATTTCTTTATAATTTGGCAAACTCTCAAAAATCTTCTTTATGTTACTTTGTAGTTATTTCATTTCATCATCTGTAAGACCAAAATTAGCCCTCCCTTTTCCTGCTCCTACCTTAAACAGAATTGTTCTTTATATTATCTAGGGTTTTATAAAAAAAACTTTTTTTAAGATTTTGTTTATTTATTTGACAGAGGGGGAGCAGGAGAGGGAGAAGCAGGTTCCCCACTGAGCAGGGAGCCCCATGCGGGGCTTGATATCAGGACTCTGGGATCATGACCTGAGCCAAAGGCTGATGCCCAACTGACTGAGCCACCCAGGCTCCCTAGAGTTTTGTTTTTCAATGTATTTACAAGAAATGTCAACCCCTACCCCTTCTTTCTTTCCACTTGGAATATTCCCATGCCTGGTAGAGTACTGGACACATAGCAGGCTTTCAATAAATATTTGAGCAAATTAATAAATTAAATTTAGAATGATTATACTCTTGAGTAATTTCTTTTTGTCCACACTGGTGGAATTCATCCCAAAGGTCTCATAGATTCTCTTTACATGGATTCTGTGTAGATGGGCAGTATTTCTTTTTTTTTTTTTTTTTTAAAGATTTTATTTATTTATTTGACAGAGAGAGATCACAAGCAGGCAGAGAGGCAGGCAGAGAGAGAGGAGGAAGCAGGCTCCCTGCTGAGCAGAGAGCCCGATGTGGGGCTCGATCCCAGAACCCTGGGATCATGACCTGAGCTGAAGGTAGAGGCTTAACCCA
This sequence comes from Mustela lutreola, assembly GCF_030435805.1. NCBI lineage: Eukaryota > Metazoa > Chordata > Mammalia > Carnivora > Mustelidae > Mustela > Mustela lutreola. The sequence continues at coordinate 127,706,691 of NC_081298.1, forward strand.
CTGAGCCAACCAGGCGCCCCGGCAGTATTTCATTAGATGCGATCTTTGGTCACTATTTCTTAATTTACAGGTTTTAGCTTTTTGGATTTTATTTGCTTAATTTTATATTATGGTTATTAAGTGATGATCTGTATGTGAATACTACGTCATTGTTTCTATTTTATTATCCTCAAAAATAATGCTAGCACTGTATACTAATCTGCCTACTTCATAATTCTTTTAGGGCTTTATCAGATCTGAACAAGGATGGGAAGATGGATCAGCAGGAGTTCTCCATAGCAATGAAACTCATCAAGCTAAAGCTGCAGGGCCAACAGTTGCCCGTAGTCCTCCCTCCTATTATGAAACAACCTCCTATGTTCTCTCCATTAATTTCTGCTCGTTTCGGTATGTATTTATTAATTGAATTGGCTGCTTTTGATAGTTAAACTTTCCCTATACATAATATTTAAGGATTAGAAAAGGGTTTGTTAGCATAAAACAATAATCCTCAGACTCCAGGTTAATTGTGCCTGAGATAAGATGTTAAACTTGCTGTCATAGCAGGGGTGTCCTTGTGTCCCAGTTTTCCAGGGACAGTTCTGATTTATGCCTGTTGTCCTGGCCTCAAGTCTGGTTAGTGTTCCCTTTCATAATTCCCAGTTGGATGATAAAATATCTGACCCCCTCCAGTTAGAGCTGATCTTAAATACTATTCTTAGTTTCCTCTCTACTCCGAATGAGTCACAGAAAAATTATGAACAATTTCAAACTCACTTAGATGGTTTAAGTGGGAGGTGATTTGAAATTATTCCTAAGTAGAAATTTTTTTTAATTTAAAGGTTAATTACCCAGCTAAATTCAGGGCTAAAAGTTGCAGACTTTGTGCTCATTAATATATATATTCATCAGAGAGAATCTGTTTTCTGTTAATTTTGATTAGCCAATTTTTTATTAATTATATATAAGAAGCACTCATTGGTATGGAACATTCAGTTAGATTCTGTGAATCTACATGTTCTTTGATTCCAGATGTTAGAGCCTAAAATACTAAATTCTTTCATTATTTCAGTGAGCTCTGGAGATAAAGACCAGATCACTGTGTGACCATACTTACATAGAGTGTACCTAGTAATCTAGTTAGTAACTGAATAAAAGTCATCATTTTATTCTTTTTAAAGAATTGTCCTTAGGGGCGCCTGGGTGGCTCAGTGGGTTAAGCCGCTGCCTTCGGCTCAGGTCATGATCTCAGAGTCCTGGGATCGAGTCCCACATCGGGCTCTCTGCTCAGCAGGGAGCCTGCTTTCCTCTCTCTCTCTGCCTGCCTCTCCATCTACTTGTGATTTCTCTCTGTCAAATAAATAAATAAAATCTTAAAAAAAAAAAAAAAAAAAGAATTGTCCTTATAAGAAAAGTGAAATATGTGGTATACTTCCTTCTCACAAATAATGCATATACATAAATGGGTCTCCTAACGTATCTAGTAACTATCCTTTTGCGGGGGGTGGGGACATTGGGGGAATGTATGTGTGTGTGTGTTATTTGAGTAACTCAACAGCACTATATTATCCTCACACAAAACCCCACATTTTAATCCAGTAATGCAGTCTCTCTTTGAGAGTACTAATATTTAATTGGAAAAGGTTCCTTAGCTTTCATCATGATGCTTTAACTCCTTAGAAAGCATTCCCATAGTTCACATAGGTCAGAATGTTGATATTAAAAGCAGTGGTGTACCTCCCTTGCTGCTAAGTCAAAGCTGCTTTAGTGAACTTTTTATCTAGAAGACTAATTTGCCCATAGTGTCTCTGTAAATGTGGATTTGCTCACTGTACTGTCAGTTTGTTTTCTGTGCTTTATAGTCCGTTGCTAGCACTGGGAAATGTGTTCTGTTTTGTCTCTAGGAATGGGAAGCATGCCCAATCTGTCCATTCCTCACTCATTGCCTCCAGTTGCACCTATGGCAACCCCCTTATCCTCTGCGACTTCAGGGACCACCCTTCCTCCCTTAATGATGCCTGCTCCCCTAGTGCCTTCCGTTAGCACATCATCACTACCAAATGGAACCGCTGGCCTCATTCAGCCTTTATCCATTCCTTATTCTTCTTCAAGTAAGTACTTCTAGCTAATGACTGAGAAACTGTCAAAGAAAGAAACTGGTATACTTGTATCCCAATAAATATAGATTTCCTTCATACTTTGTAAAATTGTTTAGCGTGAGCCATTTTCTTTCTTCATTTCTCCCCCCGCCTTTTTCCTTTTAGCATTGCCTCATACGTCATCTTACAGTCTCATGATGGGAGGACTCGGCGGCGGTGCTAGTTTACAGAAAGCCCAGTCTCTGATTGATCTAGGATCTAGCAGGTATGAAGGCTTAAAACCTCCAACTTTTAATGCTTTCAATAAGGAGTATCTACAAACGACTTTTTTTTTTGTAAGCTCTGAGCTTATACAGATTTTAACTTTACAATGGCCAAATGTAGAATTTAAGGCATATTTACTACTTATAATTCACCTAAAATAATTCTTTATTTTTAGGATTAGTAAATGCATGGAAAAATGTTTCACACAAGCCAAAAATGTTCTGTTTTTAATTAGTCAAGTTTTTGCCCAAAATAATATACTTTTTGTATATTTTTCTCAAAAAGTTTCATAATTATGGTATATCATTAATTTTTTCTTGAGCAAATTCTGCTGATTGAGTATCTTTTAAATTTTAGAGAACACAAAGTCTTCAGTATTCATTCACCACACCTCATATAAATCATAATAATATTCTTCAAATCAGTGTAGCAAGAGTGTTAGATTTTAACCAAAAAGAAGGGTCTTGGTGTCCCAGCTTAGCTGCTCACTGAATGTATAACCTTGTTTTTCATAACATCACTGAGCCGCAGTTTGCCCATCGAAAAGGCGGAGACAGTAATACCTTTTACATTTGTCATAGGGATAAGAAACAGTATTCGTAAAAGTCGAGTCGTAGCACAGCAGAGGGCCGGGCACATAGTACGTTCTTGGTATAAGGTAGTTCTGTACTTCATATGGTATTTGCTTTCCTAAGAATGAGGTTAAATTATTTAAAACTTTAAAATATCAAACACAAAAGCAATTACGTTGTACTATAGAAGGTATGATTCTTAATGTTTCTGCCTTATAAGGTTTAACTAAATGTATTTTATTTAGTAATATAAAGATTTTAAATAAATTTTGTTATAGCTCAACTTCCTCAACTGCTTCACTGTCAGGGAACTCGCCCAAGACTGGGACCTCCGAGTGGGCAGTTCCTCAGCCTTCAAGATTAAAATATCGACAAAAATTTAATAGTCTTGACAAAAGTATGAGTGGATACCTCTCAGGTAAGTGACATTCAGTGCTTCAGAATGTGAGAGAGTTAAAGTTTTTTATATGAATTTCTACTGAAGAACATTTGCGTTTATACTTTGTAGCTTATCTAAAATTTTAACATCCAAAAAGTTTAGCAGCATTTGGTAAATACAGATATTTTAAGTAGTGTGAGAGCTCAAAGACAGATACAACTTGACTGATTTCTTCGAAGTTCTTATAATGAAGTTGAGCACACAGGTAGACCCCCAGGTTTTTGGAAAGAAGACCTCTCCCTTCAGAAGATTAAGTGTCACGCTTCAGTGCAGTGAAAGGAGAACCTCCTATGACAAGCTCCGTTGTGTGGGACTTAACCTCAGCTTTTTCCCTGCGGGTCCTCTTCTTCCTTGGGTCTTTCTATGCTTACCCTTACTTAAACCTCTGTGAGCACTGTCCACCTTTTAATGTTCCAACCAAGAGGTGCCCATAAGACTTGACCTCAGGAGGGGCACCTGGGTGGCTCAGTTGGTTATGTGTCTGCCTTTTGCTCAGATCACGATCTCAGGGTATTGGGTTCAAGCCCCACATCGGGCTCCCTGCTCAGTGGGGATTCTGCTTCTACCTCTCCCTCTGCCTCTCCTCCCCACTCACGCTGTCTCTCTTGCTCTCTCTCAAATAAATAAAATCTAAAAAAAAAAAAGACTTGACCTTAGGTCCCTACAGAACATTTGAGTCCATCTCGAACACTATCCAAACTTTTCTCTTTTTTTCTTTTTCTTTCTTTCTTTTTTTTTTGGGGGGGGGACCTTTGATTTGTATTATTGCTGAGTAGGAATAAAAATTTGTACCAGGAAAGTAGGATGTGACAAGGAGGTGAAGTGATTAAACAAAAAACATTTATGGAGCAGCCTGCTGGAAGAGAAAAGAATGAACCGGTTTGAGCATAATACTCTGGTACTTCTGTCCTCTCCAAAGACTAGAGGAAGCAAACTTTTCTAATAAAGGATAGTGAAGGGGATATAAACAGATGGTAGTAGGCCAAGGAGAGTTCCCACCTTTTAACTGCCCCTCTCTCTCCACTCAGCAACTAATTTATAGTTTAGACAGAGTAATAAAATAAGTGTTTTAAAATATTAGAGCTTCAAAGTGCTTAGGGAAAATAGAGTGGGAGATACTAAAGAGATTAGATAAAACATCTTATAGGAGGGAGCATTTCAGCTCCATCATGAAAGGAAGAGTTAGGGTTTGGACAGATAGAGATTGAAGGTGATAGCATTTGAGGGTGACAGAGAAGAAGTCTTAAGAGCAAAAAGTACATGGTGTATTTGGAGAATATGAATGTATGGGATCTCTTAATTGTGCAATGGGGCAAGGGAGCAAGAAAGCCTTGCAACTGATTTGGCAAGCAAAACTGTACGATGTTTTCTTTAAATTTACATCATAAATTTGTGATAAAAACTTTAAAAAAGCAAGATGGGGGTGATCAGGCCTTGGGCTGGACAGCTCCTTTCTATACACTTAGCACCGTCCACTGCATTTGCGTCTAAGGTCATGTATGTCAGATTCACTAGAAACTGAAGGGGGGAGAAAAGGGCAAGGTAGTCATGCACACAAAATTCAGGACAGCAGTTCCCTCTCCTGACGGAGGTGTGGAGATAAAGTCGTGGAACATAGCTTCAAAGCATTTAGTCATGAGCTAGTGTTAAGTTTGGGTGGCAGGTTCGGGCATGTCTTTGTATTGTATTTCATAACCTATAATGTGTTATTTTATATGTATCAAATAGTACATAGTTACTTTTTTCTGTGATTTTATCAAATTACTTGAAATAAGATATATTTTAAAGTCACACTATTTTTTTTTTTTTAACATTTTAACATCTCTGAAATTAAGGATGTGTTACCATCAGTGGTGTCTTAGCACTGTCATGGTTTTGTTGGCAGTGTTTTTTTTTTTCCTTTCTTACTGTTACATAAAATAATGATATGTCTTATAATTGATGGCATCTTAGAATCTGTGAAATATGATATTCAACACACTTAAGATTCATGAAGAGTCATCACAACTCCCATTTTTTTAAAAAAATGAACTTTGGGCCCTACATTTTACATTAAAAAGTGGACTAAAAAGCCATGTACAAAAATGTTGATAACAACTTCACTCAAAACATCCGAAAAAATGTGGATATTTAATATTGTGTTGATAATAACACAATATAAATAATGTGGATATTATTTATAAATAATATTAAATTACCTTAATAAATAAATAAATAAGTAATATTAAATATTTGTGTAACACAACATTTCACAGCAAAAAGATGAATGAATTCCTGATACATACAACAACATGGATAATGTATTGAATGAAAGAAGCTTGGCTCAAAGGGTCCACACTATTTAATACATTTATATGAAGCTGAGCAACTGGAAACATGATGGATGGTGATAGAAATCAGAATATTATAGTTACTCTGTTGGGAAGGGACCATGCACAAACCTTGTGAGGTGCTAAAAACATTCTGTATGTTGATAAGGATGTTGGTTGCATATGCACATACCCGTGTAAAAACTCATCAAGCAGTACACTTAAGATTAGTTCACTTTACGTATGTACTAAAAACATACAGTAAAAACAAAGGTGGAATATGAAGGTCAATAGAAAGTCACCTGTGAAGAATTAGTCCCCTAATGTTACTTGATTTGTATATGCCACATTATATGAAGGTCATATATTGAGTTGTTCGCGGAGTATTAACCTGAGACCTACAAGAATGAAGCTATGTATTCATAGTTAAGGGAAAGTTGTTTTTATTTTTATTTTTTAAAGATTTTATTTATTTATTTAACAGACAGAGATCACAAGTAGGCAGAGAGGCAGGCAGAGAGAGAGAGGAGGAGGAAGCAGGCTCCCTGGCTGAGCAGAGAGCCTGATGCAGGGCTCGATCCCAGGACCATGACCTGAGCCAAAGGCAGAAGCTTTAACCCACTGAGCCACCCAGGTGCCCCGTTTTTTGTTTTTTTTTTAAAATAGGTGTTTCTTGTGTCTTGCAACTGAGCATGAGCCCCAGGTATATGAGGCTGGGACTGACCTAGACTTACATGTTTTGCTTTGTTCAGTAAGTGTAGCATTCAGTGGTCTGATTTTCTTTCTCTTCTTCTTCTTCCCTTCCCCCTTAACTCTTGTGATTTATTTAGATTAATTCATTGACTCATAGTTGCTGAGTCCCATATCTTCTGGGCACTCTGTGACACACTGAAATGCACGGGGTGGGGGGAGATATGGTCCATATCTTTGAGGAGTCCATAGTATATAGGTCACATAATCATAATATTTGATTAGTGGTTTAAAAGTGCTGTGATTGGGGTGCTTGGATGGCTCAGTTGGTTAAGCATCTAACTTTTGATTTCAGCTCAGGTCATGATCTTGCTGTCATGAGACTGAGTCCCACTTTAGGCTTCATGCTCAGCAGGGATCCTGCTTGTCCCTCTCCTTTTTTTTTTTTTTAAGATTTTATTTATTTATTTGACAGACAGAGATCACAAGTAGGCAGAGAGGCAGGCAGAGAGAGAGAAGGAAGCAGGGTCTCTGCTGAGCAGAGAGCCCGAGGCTGGGCTGGGTCTCCGAACCCTAAGATCATGACCTGAGCCAAAGGCAGAGGCTTTAATCCACTGAGCCACCTAGGTGCCCCTGTTTCTCCTACTCCTCCCCCTGCTCACTTGTTCACTCTCTCTCAAATAAATACATAAAATCTTTTTAAAAAATAAATTAAAAAATAAAAGTGCTGTGGTTAATAAAGATGAGAAAGTGACCAGTATGTGAGGATATGAAAGAGCTTCAGGGAAGAGATGACAGCTGAGCTGGACCTTATAGGATGAGTAGTCCACCAGGTAGAGAAGGAGGAACTAGCCTTATAGGCACAGGGAATATGATATCAAAAGGATTGGCAGACCAACAGTGTAGATGTTCAAGTGAGCTTTTCTTAGTAGAGTACTCTGCAGGCTCTCTATAGCCCTTTGTACGATTTATACCTTGCACATTTAAGCCTTCCACCAGTAGGCTTTTAACCATTTACATTCCTTCCTTCCTTCCTCCTGTTTGCTCTCTTGCCCCATGCTAAGGGATCTACTTTCAGTTGTCTTTGACTAAAAACTGAAACATTAGTTACTAGACCTTTTTTTCAGGTTTGAAATAACCTTCCATTTCTCTTTATTAGAAAAGTCCTCCTTATAAATGAAACAAGATGGGATCGGGAGGGAGGCAAACCATAAGAGACTCTTAATCTCACAAAACAAACTGAGAGTTGCCGGGGGATAGGGGATAGGGAGAAGGTGGTTGGGTTATGGACATTGGAGAAAGTATGTGCTACAGTAAGTGCTATGAAGTATATAAATCTGGTGATTCACAGGTCTGTACCCCTGGGGCTAATAATACATCATATGTTAATAAAAAAAAAAAAAAGAAGAAGAGTCTTCTTTTTAACACAAAGACCTCCTCAAATCTCACTTACGTAAAATCTACTGAGGACTAATTATTTGGGAGACGGTATAAGCTATTTGTAGTGTTTTTTCAAGACTGAGATTTTAAAGTTACATAATATAAATGTCCAGTTGCATGTTATAATTTATGGTGTATTTATGTCTGTTCCGTATGGTATATATAGCTCATGTTCAAAGCTCAGTGAAACAGTGGGTTAGCAGCATTCAGGCTGGCTCTGCAGTGGGAGCTGAGGAAGAGTTGGTGGATGTACTGTTTTCTGTGCAGTTGTTTGGATGGTTCTCAGCTCAGGCTGAACCCTGAGTAGAGGCTGACTCCCAGTACTCATGGCTCAGTCGTCACCTGGGAGTGGGAGGTGCAACACCTGCGTTACTGACTAGGAGACCTGCCCTGGAGAAGCCATGTCATTTTATCCATGGTCAGAAAGCCTCACACTTGGCCATCAGGAGTGAATACTCCTGTGAATGAGACCTGAATGGATTTCTGGGATTTCTGTGTGGCCATCATCCTGACATGAAAATGCAGGGCAGGAAGCCTGTTACAGAAACATATTTTTGATGACTGAGGGAGAGAAAAGAAGTTGAAACAGTTTGTTACAGATCATAAGCAATCAGTGAATGCTGTTATTACTCTCGGACTCTATCCCATAAGTCCCCATTGCACCTTAGAGAACTTCGGATTACAATTCTTTTCATCACTTTAGCAAATATTTATTGAGCATTTATGGACCTGGCACTGGGTACAATCGTTAGTGAATAAGGCAGTTAAGGTTTTTGTCCATAGGACTTAGCAGAAACAGACAATAAATAGCTAAACAGGAAGATAAATATTACATTACAGATTGTGATATGAGTTATGAAAGAAACAAACAAGAAGTATATTAGATCATAGGGCAGACAGAGAAGACATTTCTGAGAAGGTGGCATTAAATTGGGACTTTCAGGGTGAGGACCCAGACAGGCAGTGATGTCAGATTTTAGAACTTGATGTTGGATATGGGTGTACATGAGGGAGGGATCAAGGGTGACTTTCTGCTTTCTGGCTTGAGACCCTGGCAGGACAGTGATGCCACCCAGAGCAAGGGGAAGGCTGAAGGTAAATTGGGTGAAAAGGGCTGTGAATGGGGATTGAGAGAGTCATTTGGTATGCATTTGGTTTGAGATGCCTGTAAAATACTTCAGCAGGTTTTTCAGTTGGATATAGAAATCTAAACCTAAAGCAGAGGTTTAGGCTGGGATGTACATTTGCAAATTATCTAGGTGCTATTTAAAGTCACAAAAATGAATGTGAACACACAGAGAGAACAGAGTGCCCAGAACAGAGCCTTGGGGAATCCCAGCATTTACAGGTCACTTGGAAAAGAGAAAGTAGAGAGAGAGGAAAGATCAGAGAGAGATGAGAAAGTCTGAAGATGCTAAGAAAGCAGTGCTTAGAGGTGCACAGGGAGCATGAGGAGACCTGAGAGCTCAGCCTCCAGCACTTTCTGTGCCAGCACTAGGACCCTTGTGTTGGTCAGTGGTGTGTGCTTGTTATTTTCTGAAAGGACATGGGGGAACACTTGAGTTACTAATTCTTGATTTTAAATTCCTTGGGGGTAAGGGTTTTGATTACTGTGTTTTGATTACTCCCCAGTGCTCAGCAGCTGGCATATAGTAAAAACCTTTTTGATGTCAAAAGTTTCCAGGATAGCAGCAGTATTATTTTATGGAATACAGTCATTTCAGTTTGCATGACTTTGAAGAGACTAAAGAATTTTCTTTCTTTTTTCTGGTTTTTCCCACTCAATCAGGTTTTCAAGCTAGAAATGCTCTTCTTCAGTCAAATCTTTCCCAAACTCAGCTAGCTACTATTTGGTGAGTTTGTCCATTGATCGTGATTTTTAACTATACATCCTCTGTTGTAGGAAAAATACTGTTTCTGTCAAAGTTTATGACTCAAAGATGTTCCATAAAAGCAGCCATTCAAAGCCTAATGCAACCCTAAAAGCCAATAAAATTGTACAAATTGTTATTTTTTGGCAATGTAGCATTTAATTATTTTGCAAGTAAAACTGGTTTGTCTTTTCATAATGGCATCTGTGGAGAATTAGAGAATGTCTCATTTTTAATTTAGAGCTAAATGTGATTTGATAGGTGAATTATCCATGAAATGAGACAAGCCACCTTTTCAGAAGGAATGTTTCTTTTTCTCCCCTCCCTTTGTGATAGAACAGTGAACGGTAAAAATAAGCTCACTTTTCCATGTATATTTATATTTCCCTAAAGTATGTTAACCCAGCTGTTTATTGTAATTATTATTATTTTGAAATTAAATATTGAACTCTTTTGAAAATACTTCACTCTAAGTAGACTGTTTATAGCTGTGAATGTTCACATTTTCTTTAGGACCCTGGCTGACATTGATGGTGACGGACAGCTGAGAGCTGAAGAGTTCATCCTTGCGATGCACCTCACTGACATGGCCAAAGCGGGACAACCATTACCACTGACGTTGCCTCCTGAGCTTGTCCCTCCGTCTTTCAGGTGGGCGCCTCTTAAGGTGAAGAGGCATGGTTTTGATTTTTGGGTAGACATGATGATTACGTTGCGATCTCCTGAAGTTAAACATTGACACTGACATTTGATTTTGGTATTTAATGAGTTACACCAGCAAGGAGTAGAAATAGGTGTGTTTCCACCGTGTTATAGATAAGGAAACTGGCAGCTACAGATTAAGAACACAATTGCTCACGGACAGCAGTCAGCTAAACCATGATGTGAATCCAAGCCTCTCTGGCTAGACAGTCCATATCCTTCCATACATCATAACTTTAAACCATATTGCACTCTAAGTGTCTTTAATACTGCATTCTAAATATTCAATGGCTCTAGTCATTGGTAGTACAGCTGTATATACAGTCTAGAAATGTCCAGACTGTTTGGTGCTAAATTCATTTGTTGTCTTCTTTTCTTAGGGGAGGAAAGCAAATTGATTCTATTAATGGAACTCTGCCTTCATATCAGAAAATTCAAGAAGAGGAACCTCAGAAAAAATTACCAGGTAACATTGAATGTCTAAGTTGTATGTTTACAGTGGGTTCTCTTAAATTTTACCTTGAGTTGTAAACAAGTATTTAGTATGTTACATTCTTAATATTTTATATGCTATAAGAGAAAACTATTCACCAAAAGGGTTAGATTCTGACATCAATAAACTGAAGATAGTAAAAAGTGAGAAGTATATTTAGGAAGAAGAGACAGTGTATGTGTTTGGCAAGAGTCTTTGTCTTAGACATCCTAGTTAAAATGCTCCTCCCACTTTAGGAAAAATCACTACAGCAAGCTTTGTGATGAAATCTTCAGCTGTAAAGAAAAGTTTAAATATTGGTTGAAAAAGTACATATGTATATATTTTAAAGTATTAAAAAGTTAATGAACTATATCAAATAAAATAAGTATATAGCCGTATAACTTTATTTATCCGAAGAAAATACTGAGAAAACAGTTAGCATTTTTATTGGCAGGAATAGTAAAATTATTTCTCTCAGATGGATTCAAACTTAGAAATTTGTTTTCCAAAAATGAATCCTCTTAGACAAAAGTAAATACTTTACTATTTACATTTGAGTTAAAACTATCCTTAGGGGAAGTGTCCACGGAGTAACAGCACTCAAATGATCACAAGGCATGAGGGTGTTGAAACTGGAGTCCACGTTCTTGGGCTGTTCATGTGAGAGTCCTTACACCATGTTTTATTTAGTTACTTTTGAGGACAAGCGGAAGGCCAACTACGAGCGAGGAAACGTGGAGCTGGAGAAGCGACGCCAAGCGCTGATGGAGCAGCAGCAGAGGGAGGCAGAACGGAAGGCCCAGAAAGAAAAGGAAGAGTGGGAGCGCAAACAGAGAGAATTGCAGGAGCAAGAATGGAAGAAGCAACTTGAATTAGAAAAACGCTTGGAGAAGCAGAGGGAACTGGAAAGACAGCGGGAGGAAGAAAGGAGAAAAGAGATAGAAAGACGAGAGGTTGTTTTTAACTTATTTTGTTTCCTCAGAAAATGATTATATTTAATAAGTGACTTTATTCCATTTGATTTAAAAATGGGTATTTTTGTTGTGTCTTATTTTCTCTGCATCATTCATTCTTATCATCTCCATCTCTGAGCCTGCCTTCCCTTGCGGAGGGGAAGAGGGCCCTTGCTTGTGAAGGGTTTTCAGGGCCAGTACCTGGTGGAGGACGCCTGTCTGCAGGTGATAAGTCATTCAGAGGAGGACTGATGGCAGAGCTGAGTTGAGTGAGGAGCTGAGGTTAGTGAGCCAGAGGAAGGAGTCCGTCCAGGCAGGGCATGAACAAAAGTAAGCTTGGGATCCAGAGTAAGAGGCCGCGGAATTGGAGCCGCAGAAAGCTGAGACTGGGGAGTCCGGAGGAGGAGCACAAGGGTGGGCTTGCACAGGTCCTTGGGATAAATACTGCTGTGTGGTATCCCTAGGAGGACTGGCTTTGTTTTAAGGGGCTTGGGATGGAGCACAGAAATCACAATGACACTGAAGTAAAGTCAGGAGAAGGGTTTTTCTTCCCTGATACCAGAATAAAGGTATGATTATTCTTATTAACACTTCTATTTCTGAGATTGTCTTTTTATTTAAGAAAAAAGTAACTACAAAGAAAAAGATGGTTCCATGAAACAGTCAAAAAATCTGATGGGTGATGTTACTTTTGTGGAAGTCCATAGGTTAGGCCAACTGCTAAAACTGGGTTTGCCCAGTTTCCTAACTTAGGCACTGAAGCTCACTAAATGCCAAACACTGCCTCCCCTCTCTGTCCTCCCATCACTTTTTGAATGAGGCAAAATTGTTAATTTAAAAATTAATTCATTGGGGCGCCTGGGTGGCTCAGTGGGTTAAAGCCTCTGCCTTCAGCTCAGGTCATGATCCCAGGGTTCTGGGATGGAGCCCTGCATCTGGCTCTCTGCTCTACGGGGCTTCCTCCTCTCTCTCTCTGCCTGCTTCTCTGCCTGCTTGTGATCTCTGTCAAATGAATAAATAAAATCTTTTAAAAAAAATTCATTATTTTCAGGCAGCAAAACAGGAACTGGAAAGACAACGTCGTTTAGAATGGGAGAGGATTCGTCGACAGGAGCTTCTCAATCAAAGGAATAGAGAACAGGAAGAAATTGTCAGGTTAAACTCTAAAAAGAAGAGTCTTCATCTCGAGTTGGAAGCACTGGTATGCCTGAGGTTTGAGTGAAATTGCTGTGAATGATGCTAAAGTTACCTGTTGAAAATACTGTTCTTTTTTTTTTTTTTCCCTTAAGATTTTATTTACTTATGTGAGAGAGAGAGAAAGAGCAGCCACAAGCAGGGAGTGGGGAGCGGGGGTGGGGGGGTGGGGGGTGAGGAGACTCCTTGCTGGCTTAGTCCCAGGACTCTGGGATCATAACCTGAACTGAATGCAGACATTTAACGGACTGAGCCACCCAGGCGCCCCTGTCATTGCTTTTTAAACCTACCTCATGAATACATTATGTTTTCATGGGATTGAATAGTCATGTTTTCATGTGTGCTTCTTAACAGTCTGGACAATATAGTTTACCAGAACAGTGACTCAGAGTGCTGAGAGTTACGTTGTGGTCTCAGTGCCGAAGCTGCCAAACTATGTATTCCTGGGCAAGGCATCCCTTCTCTGTGTGTTGCTTTGCCCTTCTGTAAAAGATAGAATTGTGTCAGTTTAGTAAAAAAAATTTTTTTTTAGTTTAGTAATTTTCAGTTTTGAAGTTGATGTCTAGAAGTGGTCTGCAGAGAGGTGACCAGCAGTGGGAGGGGGGAAACCAAGGCAGCAGGGCAGTGCTCCCTTCTCCCTAGCACTTTGCATGACTCGCAACACACAAGCTCCACAGTTACTTGCTTTGCTTTTCTTGGAGTTTTATCTGGATTTGCTTGGAAAAAAGGATTCTGCTAAAAAGAAAAAATGATTTGAAGCTCCTGATCTAGACGACCTCTTAGGACTTCTTCCAGTTCTGCCGGACTGTGGTTTTTAGCTAATATTGGCCAGTATGCTTACCAGATTTTACACTTCAGATGTCAGAGAGTCAAGTTGTTTAAAAGGCTTTGTTGCAAATAAATAAAAAAATAAATCGCTTTGCTTCAAATGCATGGTGAGAAGATAGAAAGGGTGTAGGTTTAACCCTAGATTCTAAAAGCCTGACCTAATAGTGTAATAGGATTTTGAAAAAAAAATACACGGGTAGCCATGTTATAGATTCAAGCTTAGACCTTTTTTAATTGGATTCTAACATTTTATTTGGTTTCTGACTTGAAATTACAATTTTTAAAAATCGCATTTGTGGTTATAAAGGTGCTATCTTATGCCTTCAAATGGATAAGAAAGCATATCACAATTATTATTGATGCCACAGTACTACAAAATAGGCCTAAAAATCCTTAACTTCTTTGTGTAGCTATTTGGTTTTCTGTCTGAATGATTATTTTAACTATGTTTTTCCTTAAAATTATAAAAAGGAACCTTATGATTGATTGTTTTTCCCCCAAGAACCTGGATTGCATACCAAGCAGTAACATAGATTAATGTAAAGAATCTGGAAGGTCCAGAGCCTGTACCTGCTGAAGATAGGAACATGAACGCTAGGGTAGACATTGCATATTCCTTTTAGCATGTGTGTTTCTCAAATATAAAACTAACTTTTCAGTAAAAACTTTAATTATCAGTGATTTTTAAGCTTCATTTCTCTTCCTCACCTTGCTGTATTAACTAGGGCTACCATAATGAAATAACACAGACTAGGGGGCTTAAACAAAAGAAATTAATTTTCTCACAGGTCTGGAGTCCCAAGATCAGGATGTCAGCAGGTTTGGTTACTTCTTTTTTTTTTTTTTTTTTTTTTTTTTTTTTTTTTAAAGATTTTATTTATTTATTTGTAAGAGAGAGTGAGAGCGAGCACAGGCAGACAGAGTGGAAGGCAGAGTCAGAGGGAGAAGCAGGCTCCCTGCGGAGCAAGGAGCCCAATGTGGGACTCGATCCCAGGACGCTGGGATCATGACCTGAGCTGAAGGCAGCTGCTTAACCAACTGAGCCACCCAGGCGTCCCAGGTTTGGTTACTTCTGAGACCTCTCTCCTTGGCTTGCAGATAGATGGCTGCCTCCTTGCTGTTTTCCTTACATGGCCCCTCCTTGCCTGTGCATCTCTAGTGTCTGTTTTGTGTCCAGATTTTCTCATGTCATAAGTCAGGTTATATTAGGGCCCATCCATATGACCTTATTTAAACTTATGATCTCTTTAAAGACCCTGTTTCCAAATAACAGTCACACTCTGGGGTCCTGGAGATTAAGACTTCAACATACAAATTTTGGGGAGATACACTTCAGCCCATAACACCTCACCCTTCTCCTTAGTCTCCATTAAGAATCTCTGCTAGTTTGGGGGGCACCTGGGTGGCTCAGTCGTTAAGCGTCTGCCTTCAGCTCAGGTCATCATCCTGGGGTCCTAAGATGGAGCCCCACATCAGGCTCCCTGCTTGACAGGAGGCCTGCTTCTCCCTCTCGCACTCCCTCTACCTCTTGTTTCCTCGCTCACTGTCTCTCTGTGTGTCAGATAAATAAATTTTAAAGAAAAAAAAAAAAAGAATCTCTGCTAGTTTGGGTTCTTTTTTTCCTCCCTACTTCTCAGAGAAGAAGAAAGGAATATTTAGTGTAGGAGAAGAGAATTGTGGCCCAAAAGGCCCTCCTGGACCCTGTTTAATTAGAGGAAATTAGATGGCAATGTGGAGAGTAGAAATTTCAGAAGCTTCAAGGAGACAGTGCCGAAAGTCGCATGTAGATGTTTATCTCTCTTCGTTATCCTTTGAGACTACCTCTATTTTAATATTATAAATTAATGCCTCACTGCTGGAATCAGAAAAAATTCAGCGTGCTATGTTTGTGCTTGGTCATATTAGCATCTGGGCTCTTACCCTCTGAGAATGGTATATTTCCTGCTAATAATAACTCTATCCGGAGTTAACAGATACAACCTTAGAACACATTCCACTTAGTTGTATTTACTTATTTTTAGGTAGGCTCCATGCCTAATGTGGGGCTCAGATGCACCACCTCCAGCCTCCACCACTTAGTTTTAGATATTTATCTAGACTGAGTATAAATGATAACTGACATTTAAAAGTTTAAATGAGAATATAATTCTTCTGATAGGAGCTTTTTCTATTAGTGTTTTAAGTCACTGTATGTTTATATGCTCTTCCTATAGAATGGCAAACATCAGCAGATCTCAGGCAGACTTCAAGATGTCCGACTCCGAAAACAAACTCAAAAGACTGAGATAGAAGTTCTAGATAAGCAATGTGACCTGGAAATCATGGAAATCAAGCAACTCCAACAAGAACTTCAGGTTAGTCCCTTGCTGCTGAATTGTGCATAAATGTGAGCAGTTGTTAATAATTCTTCCTAATAGCATAGTTTTCATTTTGGGGTGATGAACCCCTCTGGGTCTCTGATAGACTTCATTCCTAGAAGGATGTAAATGTATACACCATCTTTTATATAATATCGGGATGCTCATATGCCCTCTAAAGCTCTACTAGACATCTGGTTAAATTCTGCTTAATATTTGTACATAAATGGATGCCTTTCACTTTGACTTTTAAGTCTTTAATAAATATGTAGATATACCTTTACATTAAACTTAAGTTTATTGCTACTACTTTTAGGAAATTTTGACTTAATGTTATTCTTTCACAGTTGCGGTGAAGAGTGTTAAATGTGTGTCCCTCAGGGACCTTGTCATCTTCTTTACCTGTGCAGTAAGGTCTAGCTCAGTTATCGTGGTTGAGAATAAGGACCCTGGGAGCATTCTGCATCTTTAGAGTCCTCTTAACCAAATTTGTGCTTCCATATGGACTAGCAATTAATTAACGAAGTATTCTTACTGTGTCACAGCTGGACAGACAGAGGCCAGATAACATTTACTGTCTGATTTAAACCTGCTTCCCTAATTCCTAAGTCTCTAATTTCTCTTCGATATTCATTCTGGGGTGTCATGACCTGCTTACAAATATGGTTTGGTGCAGACGGCAAAGGCACCTCCCTCCTTGTGCTAGCGGAGATCCGTCAGTGCGCGGCAGATTGTAAGACTTCCAGACACACGCCATTACCAAAGATTTTCCTCACCACCTTTGCTCCAGCCAATCATTCATAAATGGATGTATGTTTAAATATTTGTATTTTAAATCATGCGTAATTCCATTTTAATTTATTTGTGAATTGTAGGCGGTTTACAGCTACACACTATTCCTATACTAAGTTTTAAGAGTGATTAAATCATGTTTTTAAGTCTTCAAAAAATGCTCAGACAACATGACAGAATTTTAATCAGGTACTACTTTTTTTTTAATAAGGATTATCAAAATAAGCTTATCTATTTGGTACCTGAGAAGCAATTACTAAATGAAAGAATTAAGAACATGCAACTCGGTAACACACCTGGTAAGTCTCTAAAGTTTGTTTTACCTCTTTCATTTTTGAATGACCATACCAGTCATACTCTGTTACTTGTTAAAATAACATTATTCTGTTATACATAGCATTTCTTGTCTGTAGTTAAAAATTTCAAAATAATGTGAAAAAAAAATCACAGATGTTAGAGCATCTTTAGCAATAAAAAGTAAATAAGTCCATCGGAGAAAGACAATTAACTTATGATCTCACTGATATGAGGAATTTGAAAAACAAGATAGAGGATCATAGGGGAAGGGAGGGAAAAATGAAACAAGATGAAACCAGAGGGAAAGACAAATCATGAGAGACTCAATCTCAGGAAATAAACTGAGGGCTACTGGAGGGGAGGGAGGTGGGAGAGATGGGGTGGCTGGGTGATGGACATTAGGGAGGGTATGTGCTATGGTGAAAAAAAAACCCTTATAAATAAATAAGAATGAAATAACTAGTCATTGTGGTATGCCTTCCTATCTTCATAACATGTGTTTCAAGTATCAGTCAAATAAAATGTTAGACTATAGTTAAATAAGATATAGGTTTGGCTCTAACACAAGACTGTATGTACATTCTGGCAAAATCCTACACTAATGGAAAGAATTTCAGGAAATTCTACCATGGGACCAAGCCTGTGAAATTCTAGGTGATCGTGTACAGCAGTATTAGACCTAAGCAGAATGGAACACTCTTCCCAGACCTTTCATATCACCTATCTGATTCATATAAAGACTTTTACTGGCTTGGCCCTCTGACACCTTTGGAGCAAAATAGTCCAAGGCAATTTGTGGAATGTCACATTTTTCTTGACCCATTGTCCAACCAGGATACTGAAAAAAAGATCTCTATGTTGGATAGCATGCCAGTAACAACATAATAGAAGAAAGGTTTACTTAAAGAAAAGTGAATCTGCAAATACCATGTTAGAACTGACTGAAGTATTATAAATGTCTCCCTTTGAGTATCTGTTAGTCTTTCCATTCCGGGGCTCTTTCTTATACTTTTGGCTCTTTAGGAAGTCCAGTTAACAACATCCCTCATCTTTGCCCAAGTTCTGAACGAATAGAGAAATAAGGCAAAGGAGCAAGACATATGAGAGACCAAAAATATTGCCTCATTTTTGGTAAAGCTGGTATTGGACAGCCTGGCTTACCTGTGAGTGGGACAGTCATCCCTGTAAAAAACTGGGTGTACTGCAAAGTAGAACAGGTTTCCTGTGGGCAGTTCAGTCTCAAGAACACGAGGGACTGGAAGGGCCTAGGCTGTGTATGCCCAAGTCCTTAATCGTGAGCCCATCAGTTACTGAAGGGGTGGGAAGAAGTTGGGAATGGTATCCTAGTGAAGGGCCCTTCACTTGGAAGAAATACCAGGCATAGAGAATTTTACTTTTGTGAACTGTTCCTGCTGTGTCTCCCACCTTCCACTGAAATGGTCTGTCCACGTCTCTTCTCAGACCATCTTCCTTGCACGTAATTGTCTTCTTGGCTGTTCGAAGCATATCAGCCCCTACCTCACCCCTCCACAGGCATTCCAGAGGCTGGATGAGCAGCCCTCCTGATCCGTGCAGTCACAGAGAGCATAGCATCACTCTTGTTGTTGCAGTATTTGGACTGTGAATGGAATGTGGACTGTGTCTTATTGGGGACCTGGTAGAGCTAGTCTTTCTTACAGAATGCGATCCACCTGTTATTACAGTTATTGGTTCAAAATTGGAAGCTTTTGTTGGCAGTTTTCAAAGCACCCTGTATCCCTTAGATTCCTCTCTGCATCCCTGTTGCCGCTGAAGATCACCAACCGTGGCCAAGCACCATGCTGGGCAGTTTTCATGCACTGTGTCTTTTAATTTTTACAACAGCCCGGTGAAGTAGGTATTGTTATTCCCCTTGTGTAGCTCAGCAAAGCTGAGGCTCAGAGAGATTAAGTGGTTGCCCAAGGTGGTACAATAGTCGTTCTCAAATTCTTGTTTCAGTCTGAAGCCCATTGTACTACCACATTGCCTCTCTGGATTTTCAGTTTGCTCATAGATATGATCTATTCAAATCTAGTGTTGAAACATCCATTCTTCGTGATGCTTATTTTGAAGAGTACTAGGTGTGTAAATTAACTGATTTTTTCCACAGTGCTTGTCTCCCAACTGAAATAGACTCTGAACTACTTGAGGCTAGGACCCATGCCTTGTCCTTCTTTTTCCCCTGCTATTGAACCTAGTACAGTGCCTTGCACATAGTGGAGGTATAATTTCTTGAGAAAATATTTGTTGAAATACTGGAAAGCTACAAGATAATTATAAGAGAATTTAATTTAGCAAGGTGTCTGGGTAAAAAGAATGTAAAACCCAGCAACTTTTACTGTATATCAAAAGCACTTAGAAAATATCATGAACAGGGGCACCTGGGTGGCTCAGTGGGTTAAAGCCTCTGCCTTCGGCTTGGGTCATGATCCCAGGGTCATGGGATCAGCCCCGCATCAGGCTTCCTGCTCAGTGGGAAGCCTGCTTCCTCCTGTCTCTCTGCCTGCCTCTCTGCCTACGTGGGATCTCTCTCCATCAAATAAATAAATAAAATTTTTAAAATAAGAAAATATCATGAACAAAGGTCTCATTTACATTAGGATTCTCATTATTATGTATAAAGAAATGTGTAGCTGTAAAATTTTACTGCTAGATATGAAAGATTCCTGGATAAGTAGGTACATGTTATGTTCCTGACTCCGGAGCGCTGATATAGCTCAACGTTGTAAAGATGTTATTCTCTACTACTTTGTCCCGTACATTCAGTTCCATTCAGGTTTCTTTAAATGAAACCTGGCAAGATGATTCACAGATTCACCTAGAAGAGAACGTGCAAGATGAGGCAAGACTTGAAAAAGAATGACATTGGTGGGGAGAACACACTAGCTCTACCAGGTATCAAAACATGTTAGGACCCCTGAAAGAAATAGTACATTTTATGTTAATTAGTTGAATTTAAATTTTAAAAAATTAAAAAAAAAACATGTTAGGAAAGCTCTAGTCCCTAAAGTAGCGTATTATTGATCAGAAAGGAAACATAGAATGATGGAACTAAATATATGCCTTATCGTACTCTAAATTGTGAGATATAGCTCACAATTTAGAGCCGATAAGTTTGGCATTTAACACCAGTGGGGAAAGGATGGGCTTCCAAATAAGTGATCTGGAGGACAGTTGACGCTCTGAAAGGGAGGTAGGGAAGCTCTTTACCTCAATCCATGTACATAAATAAATTCTAGGTAAGCTAAGAGGTTAAACATAAAAAAAATACCTCTGGAAAAAATGTTATAAAAACAAAGGAAGACTTTTTTATAATCTCACTGTCGGAAACATTTCTTCAAGTAATCCCTAGAGCTATGAGGGAAAATATTTACAGATTCAATGATACAAAAATGAACTTTTTCATGATGAAAGACATCGATAAACAGTGCAGCATTGGAACTACAGTACAACAAGAATTTATAGCTGCTGTAGATCAGAAATCAAGACAACCCAACAGAAAGAAAAAAAGCAGTGGATGGGGTGAGGCAATCCAAGAGGGTGGCCAGTGAGCCTATAAATAGGTGTTGGTTTGATTTCAGTTGTTATCAAGGAAATACAAATTAAAATAACAATAAGGTTTCTTTTTTTGCCCATTGGAGAAAATGAAAAAAGGTTGATAATATCCAGTGTTGTTGAGAGTGTGTAGGAAATTAGAAACAACCTAATGGCAATCCAAAAGGGAATAGTTATATAAATTATGAAATAATTTATATAACTTATATAATTAAAAAAATATGTAGACAACCATAGAGTAATTTTATATTTATACATCTTTTTTTTCCAGTGTTACTACAATATAATTGGCATACACCACTGTGCAAGTTTAAGGTGTGCATCATAGGAGTTTGACTTAGATATATTGTGAGAGTAAAAGTCAATCACCAGTAGTAACAGAAGAATTTCTGCCAAGTGTAAACTATCTGATGTTTGTATTTCAGATTTAGGGATTGATTTGCTTCATAAAAAATCATTGGAAAAGGAAGAATTATGCCAAAGACTTAAAGAACAATTAGACGCTCTTGAAAAAGAAACTGCATCTAAGTTATCCGAAATGGATTCATTTAACAATCAACTAAAGGTAATTATCTTCCATAATATTCATTTTTAGTTAGCTGCCTTCTTACTGTCCTTGTTTTGATTTAGTGGAATGAGTAACTAAAGCTATTTTTGTTATATGTAGTATATTTGCATAATTTTTCTCATAATTTGAGCTATACCAGGTTTAGAAGATTGCTTTTGATGTTCTCTGTAGATACTATAAACATGGTTAAGTAATGAAACCAATCATTTACCATGGTTTCCAGTTCTTGATCGTTTTTATTGGTATCTGTACCTGTTAAGAATAAGTGCCTTTATCAGTTTAGAAAGTTGATCTCAGGCAACATGATCTTGGGCAAAATTCTAAGATGGTAGATACGGAAAATTATTTAAAATAGTTGTAATGGTAGAGGCTTTTATAACATACTAAATTCTTTCATTTGTTTCTTTGTTATAATATAATTAACCTTTATTAAGTAATGCAATAATCAGTGAAATCCAAAGCATAATCTGGCACTCTGAATTTTGCATGAAAAGTAAGTTCATGATCTATTATTTGCTGCATTGGCAGAGCAGATGTCGAAAACATCTACTGCATGCTTACCATTCTGTGCAGTATTAGTTGTATATGGAAGCCATACCTCTGAAAGAAGTATTAGAAGGTAAAAACCAGACTGATGGCACATCATTCCAATTTGGGAATAGTCACAGCTCTCTATCTCTTCATATGACTTTTGCTGACTTATTTAGAGTAATACTCCGCCACCTATAGAGTGAACATTATAAAGAAAAGAGATCATCGTGGCTTCAGTTCTGGAGGGGAAATTTTGGGTGAATAATGTTAATATTACATTATATATGAGCATATATTTTATAGAAAATTTTTTAAAGAAAACCAAATAATTTTTTGCTGGTGGACAGATAAGCCAGCCAAGTTATCATCCCTACATAATTTTTAAAAATTTGTACATAGTTTAATTGGCTTTTTATCTGCCTTATCTTACAGTGTGGGAATATGGATGACTCTGTTCTGCAGTGCCTTTTGTCTCTGCTAAGCTGTCTCAACAACCTCTTCCTCTTACTTAAGGTTATTTTCTAATATCTAGCTCCTTTTCTTTTGAGTTACTTTACTGTTTTCTTTTCTTAAAATCTAGACTATTCTTTGCATTTATGAGTGTCTTTGTTTGAAATAACATACACAATTTGGACCTTTTTTCTTTCTGTTTGCTTGAATAGCCTTCTGCTGTCTAACTGCCTGTTTGAGACTAATGCCAGAAATTTGTGGGGTTGCCCAGAGTAACCTGTCTCATAAGGAACTCAAGACACTTAGAAATAACTACCGATTTCCCTATAACATCCCTGTGCTTTGGGTTAACTGCTGGGATGATTACTGATTCAGTTTAAAAGAAAGCAAGGGAATGGGAGATTAAATCGTTTACCCATATCACTGAAAATCATTATTTAAAATAAAATGTATTTCTTCTGAAATGTAGGGCAAGGTTATGTCATGTATATATACCAGGCTGCTTCCTGATACTGCTATAAGGAAAAATCATAGCCAATAATGGAGGGGCAGCTTTAGTTATGTCTAGTTAGCAGGCCTCATGTTTAGACATGCTTGCAATTCAGATAAAAAATGTTCAAATCATATGCAAAAATAAATAGCTCACTTTGTCATTTTAGCACAGAGGATTTCAAATACTCAATGAATTTCTGTTTTAATATAGTTTAAAGAAAGGTGCTTTGCATTTAGCTCTCCTTGACCCTACATTCTGAGTGCATTCTGCATCAGTAGGGCAGTTGCATATATATGTATGTGCCTTCGTACATAATGAAGACAAGAACATGATAAGTGGAACTCACGTGTTTAAGCAAAGGTTGTGCAAGTTGGAAAGATGGTGTCAGCCTTTCCTTTATGGTTGTAGCGTGAATGGCCAGCTTATCTGGTCTTAGAACTTGTGCCATAGGTTGCATAAAAATTTCACCCTACATTTCTTCATCTACAAAATGAGGTTTGATGATGACTTGTGGGCTGTACTCACACATGTAAGTCTGATTATTTCAGTTAGCATTTGATTCTCCACAGGCCAGCAGATTATTCTTATCTCTTGTTTTACTTTCTTCCTTATGCTTCTTGCCTTCCAGCCTTTCACTGCTTGTTGATACTTTCATCAGAGGCAATTTAGGATTAAAACTAAGAGGGGATGAGAGTGGCCCGGAGAGTGTACTGTCCCAGAAAGCAAGAAAAGAGGCCTCCGAGAGTTATCACTGCAAAGCACTGCAGAGCAGTCAGCGTAGTCCTGAAAAATATGCATGGAAGGGCCATTTTAGTTAAGTGAGCAGAAGCTGAACTGCAGCAGATAGGAATGAATGGGGGTTAAGGAAGGGCTGAGTGAATGTGAACACCTCGGGGAGGAGAGTGCAAAGAAAACATGAGGTCAAAGGAAAACCTGTGTGTGTGTGTGTGTGTGTGTGTGTGTGTGTGTGTGTGTGTAAGAAAGACTTGAAGGATAAAGGATACAAAGTTTCAGTTAGGAAAGATGGATAAGTTCTGGGATGTGATGTACAACATGGTGACTCTAGTTAACAATATCGTGTTGGATGCTTGAGATTTGCTAAGATAGAGAAAACGGTTAAAATACGTGAGGTAGATATGTTCATTGACACAGTTTGGGTGATCATTTCCCATTGTGTACTAATACCGAAACATCAAGTTGTATACCTTAAACATACACAATTTTTATTTGTCAGTTTTATCTTAAGAAAGCTGGGGAGAAAATAATCAGGACCACCCTTGGAGGTGGTATCAGCTTTCTGTGAGGCATATGCTTACATGGGGAAGAGATTCGGTTGGGGTTGAGGAATGGAAATGGAGAGAACAGAGCTGGTGAGGTAACTGACCGAGTCTGTCTTAATGGTGATTTCCTGGCCAAGCCGAATGTGTTGTTGCTGAATTCCCAGCACCTGTAGGAGTACATGGTAGGTTAAGGGTGGCAGTAAATACTTGTGGAGTGAATGAAGGGTTTTGAATGTTCTCAAAAAAATATGCAGTACTTTAGGATTGATATATGGAGCTGATTAAAAAAAAAAAATGTAGAAAAGAATTTGTCAGAAAACATGTATTCCACATTCTAGGAACACTTGTGACTTCGTGTATTTTTTTCTATTAAGTAAAGGCTATTTTTTAAATGCAAAAAATGGGGGCACCTGGGTGGCTCAGTCAGTTAACTGTCTGCCTTTGGCTCAGGGTTATGATCCTGGAGTCCTGCATTGGAGGCCCTAGTTGAGCTCCCTGCTCAGGAGGGGAGCCTGCTTCTCCCTCTTCTGCTCCCCCTGCTTGTGCTGTCTCACACTCTCTCTCTCTTTCTCAAATAAATAAACAAAATCTTTAAGACACACACACAAACTTGAAGGAGACAGAAGGGAAGGGGAGGAAGGAAGGGAGAGCTTCAGGTTGAATATATAAGGTGGTGGTTATTGATAGAGTCCAAGGGAAGCAGATTGAGATACAATCCAGAGCATAGATTTAAGGGTTAGGTAAAAAGTCATTGAGTGTAACATATGGAGGAAAGATGAGTGTGAATGCAGCTAAATTTGCTTGTGGAGAGTAGGACGCTGACAGCTCGAAGACTTAAAATCAGAAGCAAGTTGAACCATTACAAGGAATCTTCCTGCGTAGTTGAGGACATGGAATAAGTTCAGCCAGGCTAGAAGTTGGGTGCAGAGGCAGGAAGTTGTATTGATTTTTGAGATGGGAAGATGAGGGAGTTCCAGTCTGGTGGCTTAATGAGGCAAGATTATTAGCTGGTAGTGAGAAGAATGGATGCAAGATTAGGGAGTTTAGGGAACTCCCAAATTCCCGGATTAGGGAAGATTAGGCAGTTCTGTTTCAGGAGAGAGAAGTAGGCATGAAATAGACATTGCAGTGGGGGTAAAGGGTGTATGCTTAGTAGAGGAAGACAGTACGTGTGCTGAGCAATGTTGAATGCCTTTGTGAAGTTGGAGGTCATGAATATAAATTGAAAGCAGGGATGCCTGGGTAGCTCAGTTCGTTGGGCTGCTGCTTTTGGCTCAGGTCATGATCCCAAGGTCCTGGGATTGAGTCCTGCATTGGGCTCCTTGCTCAGCAGGGAGCCTGCTTCTCTCTCCACCTCTGCCTGCTGCTCCCCCTGCTCATGCGTGTGCTCATGCGTGATTGCTCTCTCTCTCTCTGACAAATAAATAAATAAATAAAATCTTAAAAAAATAAATTGAAAGCAGCATGCCTAATTGTATGATTTTCTTCCCCACCAAAGTTCAGCTGCTTAGATAAAAACACAAAGAAGGGTAAAGCAGAGTCATAGGTTTACACAGGTTTGAAGTTTTAATAGACATGACAGTGAGGGAGGGACAGGGAATTGCAGATCTTGACACAGTAATTTCAGCAAAGAGGAACTCTGAAGTATGGACTGACATGAAGAGGTATGAGGAAAGAAAATTATGCTGATGAAAGAGGAGAAGCTGTTGGGGTCATTGAGTGTATCAGGTACAAGATCTCCAAGGATAAGAACTTATATTTGAAGAATGGGATCTTTCATCAGTGGTAGTTCTGTTTCTAATGATGACAAGATTCAACATAGAATAATGCAAATGGTGAGTTAAGTGGGGTAAAAAGGAGAGTTGAGGTTTTGATCCAATCCATGTGGTTGTCAAAACCTTGGAGAGTAGTGAACATTAATGAATGAGGATCAGACCAGGTGATCAAGAGATACCAATAAAGAGGAAGAGGAGGGCAGTGTTGCAAGATGGCATGAGCCTCAGGAAAGCATGACTTCATAAAAGGGAAGAGAGATAATAGTCTGGAAAGGACAGTGAGGAGCAAAGAAAATAACTGTAGTTATCTCCTCACCCTGATGTAAATGGAATATGTGGTAGTAAACTGAGAGAGAAACAGAGGAAAACAGCATCCTGAGGGATCAGCCAAAAGGACAAAGAGCTAAGGGAATTTCCATTCAGTGAAGCTATGCAGGTCTGTGAGGGGCTTCCTGAGCACAAAAGGAAGGTGCCCAGCAGTGGAGGGATTTGAGGAGAAGAAGGGTGGGAGATTGGGTCGGATCAAGGATGAACAGCATTCTAGAGATGAGGATTTGGGCGGTAAAGGGTGACAGGGAAGGCCAGGTGGGTTGGCAGGTGAGAGAAAAAATTGGCCTTTTTGGTCTTGGAGGAGGACAGGCAGTGAGTTCTAATTTGTGGTCTTTGAGACAGCGGAGCATCTGCTTTAGCCTATTTATGGTGGAATGGGAGTATAAGGTTTAAAATTATTTGTCTTAAGAAATTATGTTCTACTGGTCCCTGTCATATTCATGTATAGGATCAGTGGTAATTTTTGCTCTTTTGCTTAAGTGACACTAGGACACACAGCAAAGCCTGTGTGGGTCCAAAGATGAGACATTTGACATGCCCTTATTCCATTAGAGAAATTCACGCACTGTCGTATCTTTAGCAGTGAGTTAGTAGTGAGAAGAGTATTGGCCTCAGAATCTGAAGAAATGAGTTATAGTCCTACCAGTGCCACTTGCTAGCTGTGTAACTGTCATTTAACCTCCAAATTTTGCTTTCTTCATTTACAAAATGAAGCTGATAGTATCTGTTCTGCCTTCTTTGCAGAGTCGTAGGGCGATTAAATGAGATTGCGTATGTACAGAAGTGCTTTGTGAACTATTATGAACCATACAAATTTTTTTGTTGTTCTTATGAGAAGGGATCATCCTGAATCACCACAGTACTTTCAGTGCATTGAAGGTCACCACTGCTGACTTGGGATAATGATTGAGGAGGTACTATTCCTTTGAGACAAAGTGGAATCTGCCAACAGCCAAATTGGGGCTTATCACAGACCTCTATCCTAAATTTCTCCATTGGGGCTTTGTCATTCTGGCCTTACTAACTAGTCCTCATTACTACAGACAGTGCTTCTGAAATTGAGTTTTACTGATGGCCCTTCTGATTCAGGATAGAGGTGGGTGATCCCCCTTACTGTTTAACAGACTGAGAGAATGAGCACACTAGTGTTGTTAGTGGTCATTACTAAGACTTGATGTTGCCTCCTCATAATCAGAATGCTGCTTTTGTGTTCTTGACTCCTTTAGAATGGACATGAAATACTGTTGGTTTCAAATCCCTTTAATTCATTTAATTTTTAAAATGTTTCCTATCTAATAAAGATATTTTAGTAATTTAGCTGAAAGTGGAGTTAAGTGGAAGTAAATATAGAATCTGTGGTACAATTTGGGGTTTGAATGACATGGTGTAGATAATTCAAAAAGAGACAAGTCACTTAATCTTCTGAGTCTCAGAATTGGTCATCATTTTATCCATTTTACAAGAATGCTATCAAGATCAAATGTAGGTATTATGTGTAAAAACACTTTAAAGTGCTACACAGATGTTCAGAGTTTTTTGTTTTGGGGTTTTTGGATGTTAAGTTTGAGGTGCTAATTTGCGTTCTGCCAGGATTTTTTTTCATGACTAATAAAAATTTTTTGTATCACATTATATCACATTATTGAGCTAAGCTGTATTTTGTCCATCGAATCTCTCTTAAGACCTGGCCTTTGGAAAGAATATTATATCCTTTTTTTTTTAAGATTTTATTTATTTATTTGACAGGCAGAGATCACAAGTAGGCAGAGAGGCAGGCAGAGAGAGAGGAAGAAGCAGGCTTCCTGCTGAGCAGAGAGCCTGATGCGGGGCTCAATCCCAGGACCCTGGGATCAAGACCTGAGCCAAAGGCAGAGGCTTTAACCCACTGAGCCACCCAGGCGCCCCCATTGTATCCTTTCTTGAAGCAAAAATCAGAATATAACATTACTTCCTATCACTATTAAAGGTATTCCGTATTAGTGGTTTAAGTTTAGCAAGTTACATCTTCCATTTCTACCAGGATGGCAGAATAAGTACTCTCTCTGAGTAATGAGAACAGTAGAAATAGGTGCTGGATTTAAAAATTTTTGTGAGTGCTTTGTTGAGTCATGTTGAGGTACACTCAGGACTAAAACTAAGTAAACCAATCTTAAACCAAGTGGTCAAATTTAACATTACCAAAATGGCGCAAACCAGCATTATATGTCTCCTGATACATTGCGCTGAAAGAAGCACATCACTGCTGTATTATTTTTGCCAAAAATAATTTCATCTAAGTGCAAGGAAATAAATTAGACACACCCAAATTGTGATTTGATCTATGAAACAGCTGACTGACCCGCACTCTAAAAATGTGAATCTCATAAAAGATGGAAGAAATCTTTATGATTTAAGGAGACCAAAGAGCCACTCCTAAAGGACACTAAAGAGTCATGACAGCAAAATGCAGTGTGTGACCCTCAATGAGATCATGGATAAGGGAGAAAGCTATTATTGAGGACAGTATTCACGGTAGTGGGGACACTTTTGAATATGAATTCTGTATTAAATATCACTATATGGCTGTGTTAAATGTCTGTAATTTAGTACTGGCATTGGAGTTGTAGTTAACGTGGAATAGTGATGAGGTATCTGGGGTGAAATCATCAGCGTCTGCGAAAGTTTTCAAAAT
The DNA here is from genome assembly GCF_030435805.1 of Mustela lutreola. Taxonomy (NCBI): domain Eukaryota; kingdom Metazoa; phylum Chordata; class Mammalia; order Carnivora; family Mustelidae; genus Mustela; species Mustela lutreola. The sequence goes on from NC_081298.1 coordinate 127,735,623, forward strand.
AAAAAGAAAAATTTAGAGTTGCACAATGTCAGGTGTTTGTGAAAATGAAACAGTAGATTAAGTTTATTTTTATTTATTTTTAAAGATTATTTATTTATTTATTTGACAGGCAGAGATTACAAGTAGGCAGAGAGGCAGGCAGAGAGAGAGAGAGAGAGGAGGAAGCAGGCTCCCTGCTGAGCAGAGAGCCCAACGCGGATCTTGATCCCAGCACCCTGGGATCATGACCTGAGCCACCCAGGCGCCCCGATTAAGTATATTTTTAAGTTGTAAAAGTGCTAAGTAGATTAACCACCAGTAAATATCAACAGTGGGAAACAGAGTGGTGGGGAGTAGTGTAAATTAACAGACTTCTCCTCAGTCATATCAGGGGTCAGTAGCTGCTGATTCATAAATGAAGATGTATTGATATTAGCTAGGGTTTATTAAGGGCTTTCTCTGGAACTGACATGGTTCTAAGTATCTTACTTATTGAATCCTTACATTAACCCTGTGATGTAGGTCAGTATTATTCCTCTCCACATTTCACATAGGAGTAAGTTAAGACACAGAAGGTGCCCAAGGTTATACAGTTGACCATAAACGGTTATATTGGGGAAAAAAAGATGAAAATGTATAAGCTAAGCTTTCACCTTAAGAAGCTAGAAAAAGACTAGTGTAATAAAGCAAAAATAGTAGAAGGAAACCAATGAAACAAAAGACATTAAATACAGGGAATCAAGAAAGCCAGTATTTGACTCTTTTAAAAAGATTAATAAAATTAAACCTTTGGCAAGACCAATTTTAAAAGGAAAGAAGGTAGTAATAAAATTAGGAATGAAAAGGAAATAAAAATATAAATGCTGCAAACATTAGAAGAGCATATTGGGGTGCCTGGGTGGCTCATTTGGCTAAGCAACCAACTCTTGGTTTCAGTTCAGGTCATGATCTCAGGGTCTTGAGATAGAGCCCGCAGCAGCCTGTGCACTCAGTGGGGAATCTACTTATGGATTCTCTCTCCCTCTCCCCCTCAGTCTGCTGGTGCATGCTAAATGTAGATGAACAAATTACGACTTGCCAAAACTGACTCAAAATATAAAATATCTGGACAGCTCTATTGTTATAAAATATTTTAAATCTATAGTTTAAAATCTTTCCTAAAAGAGAAGCACAGAGTCTTTACTGGAGGAACCAGTAAATCTAGTCTTACATAGCTGTTTCTGTTACCATTCAGCCTTTTGTCTAAGATAAAGTGTAGTCTTACACAGCTGCTTCAAAATACAGAAACGGGATTATTCCCAACTTATACAAAGCTATCAGAGACATATCAAAACATATAAGAACAGTGTGAGAAAATATCATTATGGGCCAGTTTAATATAGAGGTGAAAATTCTAAAAAAATATTAAAAAGACAAATGTAGAATTTATAAAAAAGGATAATCCATAATGACCAAAAAAGTTCATTTATCTTAGTCATGCAAAGGTGATTTGACATACAAAAACATGTAATTTGCCCTATAAACAGATTAAAGGGGGAAAATAGTATGTTTAACTCATTAGATGCAAAAAAATATGTGATGGGTTGCCTGGGTGGCTCAGTGGGTTAAGCAGCTGCCTTTGGCTCCCACAGTCCTGGGATCAAGACCCACATCAGGCTCCCTGCTCAGCGGAGAGCCTGTTTTTCTCTCTCTCTCTACCCGCCTCTCTGCCTATTTGTTCTCTGTATCTCTCTGTCAAATAGATAAATAAAATCTTTTTATAAAAAAAAGTATGTGAGAAAATTTTAAATCCATTCATGATTAAAACATGAAAAACTTAATAGCAAATTAAGAATAGAACTTCCTTAACCTGAAAAAGATCTGTCATTCTCTTAAGACTGCGACAGTACTGTCCACAAGTGCTGATTAATTTACTTGTCCTCAGTTAACTCATCTATTGAACAAGGGCCTCCTGGAAGCAATGACTTAATCCAGAGGAATGAGTCTAGTGATAGGAATTGCCAAGATTATTGCAGTCAGGCAGAGGAAGTTTCTGGCAAGCCTTATAGTGCTCTTCAAATCTTATTAGTATGTGTGACTATTGTTTATGCATTCTCATTTGTTTAAGAAATATTAATTAAATATCCACATAATACCAGACCATTTTGGGTGGAGATACCTTGATGAAAATCAGTCCTGTTGTCACGAAACTCAGTCCATTGTTGGAGGGAACCATACAGTCAGGAGACGCTGATTATGATAGAGGAAGGCACAGGATGCCTTGGGGAGCATGGGCAGCTAATGAACTCAGACACTGCAGGAATGGGCTGGTGAAGGAAGACTTGAAACAGTATCTTTCAGGACACGTTAGAGGGCTAATCTTGCAGCCATAAGAAGATCAGATGTTAATTTGGCTCCTCTTTACTCTCTCTTAACCTTACAATTCTTTTTCTTTATGACCTCAGCCAATAATAATAGCTAAACTTCCTATGAACTTGCTCTGTGTCCTCCAGTACTTTATAAATACTAACCCATTTCATCCTCAACAGTATTGTGAGGATTAAATGTACTAGAGTGCATGTACTAGTGAGGCATGTACTAGAATTAACTGCATTTTACGGATGAGGAAACTGCAAGTAACTTTCCTGATGTTACTCAGCACACCACTGACAGAGCCTGACTCAGACTGATGTTCCCAGAGTCCTTATCACTAAGCCAGACTGCTCCTCCATAGATTATAACCACCATATCCTTGTGGTTTTCAGTAGAATTTAGAGAAAGGTGTGACCAAGAGAACTGTTGAAGCTGAGATTTGTGGAGACTTGCTGAATGCAGTATTTTTATTGTTATTGGCTTAAGCTGCAAGTCTTTTTTTGTTTTTTTTTAAGATTTTTATTTATTTATTTGATAGACAGAGATCACAAGTAGGCAGAAGGCAGGCAGAGAGAGAGGGGGGTAGCAGGCTCCCCGCTGAGCAGAGAGCCCCATGTGGGGCTCGATCCCAGGATCCTGAGATCATGACCTGAGCCGAAGGCAGAGGCTTAAACCACTGAGCCACCCAGGCGCCCCTTAAGCTGCAAGTCTTGATCTCAGACACTTTGGATGTAGTCTTCACACTTACACCGCATTGTACTCAGATCATATCTATCACTTAAATCAAGTTAAAAGGATCCACTTATAAGATATTTTATTTCTGGAAAGAAATTGCATTTCTTGGGTTTTGGGGGAGGTTGTTTTGGAGGATTTTTTTGGTTTAGTTTTGTTATTATGTGTGAGTAGATACCCCAAAACATTCTACCAAATATAGTTGACCCTTAAGCTACATGGGTTAGGGGCGCCAGTGCCCAATAGAGTTGAAAATCTGCATACAGCTTTTGACTTCCCCCAAATTTAACTACTAATAGCCTACTATTGACCAGGCACCTAACCTATAAAAGTGATTAATACATATGTTGTGTATTGTATGTATATCATATTATATTCTTAAAATTAAGCTAGAGAAAAGAAAATTAAGAAAATCATAAGGAAAACCCATTTATGGTACTCTGTTGTATTTATTTTTAAAAATCTGTGTATAGGTGTGCACAAATAGTTCAACCCCGATTATTTGAGGGTCAGCTGTACTGTGAAGGTTCCACCTTTGCCATGAAACCTCTTGAGGGCTTTTTCCTCTTCCTTAATCCAGTCTCTCTTTTTTTTTTTTTTTTAAAGGTTTTATTTATTTACTTGACAGAGAGACATCACAAGTAGGCAGAGAGGCAGGCAGAGAGAGAGAGAGGAGGAAGCAGGCTCCCTGCTGAGCAGAGAGCCCGATGCGGGACTCGATCCCAGGACCCTGAGATCATGACCTGAGCCGAAGGCAGTGGCTTAACCCACTGAGCCACCCAGGCGCCCTTAATCCAGTCTCTTTAAACTCTCTTGTTCAAGATCCTGTAGATAGCATGTAAAAAAAACTCATTTCAAATAGTTAAGCTCACAAGAGTTGTTACTGGAAGAGTCCCAGGACTGCTGAGTCCATACAAGTGCTACTAGGAAGGAGCAGTTCCTAGGCGTAGGAATGCAGTTGGGAGAGTCGGTTCCTACAGGCCTCCCTCCCTCTGTCTCCAGTCTTTGCTTGCCTCTTTTCTGTATGGATTTCATTTCCACCCCAGTGGCGTCACTTGGTGGTGGGACAGCTCCAGGTTTGCCTTATCCCAGTTTAATGAGTTTAGAGAAGAAAAGACCTCTTTCTCCCCTTTTTAGTCTATCTGAATCCCAGGAAAGGATTCTGGCTCAGCTTGGATCCATGTGTATGTCCTTTGGACCAGTCATTCTGGCCAGGGAGGTGGGGTGCTGTGATTGATTAGTTAGGCCTAGATTAAATGACTGCACCTGAGAGGGAGTGGGTGGAATCTGAGTGACAGATTCCTAACAAACTCGCAGAATAGGGTTGGGCAGGTGCTGTTAGAAGATGGAAGGAAAATGCTGTAACCACAGGTTTAACCACAGGTTTCTGCTAAGGTGCTTATCTCTATCCCATGTTTTGGGACTTTTCTCTGCTTTGAGACTTCAAGCTCTTTGAAGGCAAAAACTTGAGAGCCAGTGGGCCCTAGATTTGATTCCCTGTGCATCCCTATGTGCACCACATAGAACTAGATGCTCAATAAGCAAGTATTTATTTCAATTCCTGTTTGCAGTACTTCTCATTATTTTGGGTTACTATAGTCATGATTTTAGGTAGACATTATCTTTTCCATTTTTAGTTTTAGCTGAATTATTTAATAATTGCTTCTGTGTTTAGTTCAGGACCTTACTGGATAAGTTATGGGTACACAGTCAACCTACATATATAAAAAATATGACTGAATAAAATTCCTCTTCAAATAATGAGATTGTTTCCCCATGTTTTTTTAAAAAGATTTGTTCATTTATTTGAGAGAGAGAGAGAGAGAGCACAACCCCGAGATCATGACCTGAGCCAAAAGCAGGAGCTGTATGTTCAACTGATTAAGCCACCACCCTGTTTCCCCATATTTTTAATGGATTGGGGTTTTTTTTAATTGAAAATAAAGTATCAAATCAAAGATTTGGCTTATGAAGTTGGCTTATCTTTATTCCTTAGAAAAGAGTTAATACACAAGTACATGACTTTAACATACATTTGTCCTCAGTGGTTATAGGACTTAAATACTTGTATTCAGGACTTTTTAATCATCTAGATATTTTTAAACTTTTACTCTTCTTACTTTAGTTTAACTTGCTTTCAGATTTTTGTCTCTTAATAAAATGCCACATTAGTATATAAGATAAAAATATTTAAATCAATGCATATTGACTTATTTTCATTTTCTCCTTAGGAACTGAGAGAAAGCTACAACACACAGCAGTTAGCGCTTGAACAACTTCATAAAATCAAACGTGACAAGTTGAAGGAAATTGAAAGAAAAAGGTCAGAGCTAATACAGAAAAAGAAACTAGAAGATGAGGCTATAAGGTAATATAGCTGATAAATTTAATATACTACTTTACTGTTAGAATTCTAATTTTGTTGCCTATATCTTAGTTTGATTACGAAAATAAGGGAAATAAAAGGATTATCCTTGGATGCTAATTAGAGTCAGCAGTTTAGAAGTTTAGAAGTTCAGTTTTTCTTTTAGGGAGTGAGATTATAGTAATCAATTTTATGTTCCATTGGTGAAGAATAGGGGGTTTGGACTCAGACCTGGATTAGACTTCTTGATCTACCACTTACTATTTGGATGACCTTGGTTAAGTCACTTTACCTTTTGAACCCCATTTCTCCACCTGAGAAATAGAAATACTGATGCATGCCTCATAAGTAAAAATAATGTAGCTAGCAAGCCAAACACAAATGTCTTACACTCATCACTTCCTTCTCTCCATTGTAAATCTGTTAAGTTTGCTAAAAGATCACAAAAACCAAATACTTAATTTTATTAAGTGATAAGATGGGGTGATGAGATGGAGTATATAATGCCATGTTGATGCAGTTCTCTTTGTGCCACTGAGCCTATCAGTTGCCTCCATTTATAGTAAGAAGTAAGATAGTTGCAGAATCTGAGGCATTTGTGTAGAGACTCGGCATAATTTTTTTCTGTTGTGAGGTCTTGTTTCTAATATGTTCCTTAGCCACGACCCCCTCCAAGTCCTCTAGCGTCAGAAATCAGTATAATTAACAAATACTAAGGAGCCAGCTTTTCTTTGCCTTGGAGATAAGTAGACGAGTAATGCCCATGAAGGAGCTAACAGTTACTCGAAAGGCAAGAAAGACACATTACCATGTAGTAGGCCTCTATTTTTAACGGCTTCAGAATAACCACTCCCAGCACACTTAATGAGTGGCCGCTGTTGACTGTGATGCAAGGACACTCTGGTTTTACTCCTTGTTCTTGATTCCTCATCATTCCAGTAGGAGCTGGAGACTGCCAGACAGAGCTCTGTAGTACTCCTTACTCCAAGACCCCCACTTTTGTGGCTGCTAACAAGAAATACTAGAATAATGTAAGAGCAGAGACAGTGAAGTTCAAATTTAGAAGCTTTTTTTTTTAACCACTTAACTGCCACTGCACGTTGCATAAGGGAATAGTGCAGTAACTACATGGCTAGTCACTGTGTCAGAATTTTCTGCTGATGATGTTGCAAGTGTTTTGAAATTGCATCACCGCTCACAATTTTTCCTAGGCCAGCAAGCCATATTAATAATACACGTTTTCATTTCATTCATTTCATTCATCCTCCTCACACATTATCCTGCTATAGAAGAGGAAAGAAATCAGAGCAGACACACATGTCGAATCAGTCCAGAGCTGAGTCTTAGAAATAACAACTTGATTTCTTAGCCGTTTGCCTAGGAAGGCTCCCTCCTTGTCCTCCGCTGTTGGTTAGAGTCAGGTTTTCAGTGTAGGTTTGGCCGCCTTGCCCTTTGTCCAGCTTCTGAGCTATCTTCTGGCTCTGAATTGTTTCTCAGGCACTGACACATAAGAAAGTTTATCAAAATTTAATTTCATATTCTTTTAACTCTCTAGCCTTTCTTTATCCCAGTAAACATGGGGTAAATACTCTGTGGTGTTTATAATCTCTGGGAATTCAAGTAGAGGCTAGATTAGGTCACCTTAGTGTGGAAGAATGTGGGAAAAGGCGATGGAGGAACTCACCAGGAAAAGGAATGGTGGCTGAGATGAAGAAAGGACCTCAGAGAAGCGTGGCCCTCAAAGGAGAGCCAGATGTCAGTCACAAAAAGTGCTGGAGGAAGCACTCTTTGCAGTGAGAGAGGTTATGGGAGGATTTGCAAAGGGTCAAGGGGAAGCTAATCATGGGATAATCAACCAGGAGTATGAGTGTAAGACAGTCCAGGAATGAGGAAGAGAAGTGGCAGAATAAGTGGGTCTGCAGTTTTGGGGATTATATAGGAATTGAGACATGGAATTAAGCCAAGATGTCTTCCTTGGTAGGGCATAGACCAACTTGCCCAGCTAGAAACCAAGCTGCAGCTGTTATCAAATGTCATAGAAGCACATATGGAAGCGTGGACCTATAGGGGAACATGCCCTGCTCTCTAACAATGAAAAAGACTTCCAAGGGGTAATATAGAAAGTAGGTAATCTGCCCAGAAGCATTTCCTGTTTCTACAGTAATGACCAAATCCTGAAAACAGGGGTTAGCTAGATAGTGGAAATAAGAGCTGAAATACAGTCCTTGTGAAAAATCTAGAGAGAAAGAAAGAAATCGGGAGAGAGGGGAAGAACATTTAGATATACCTTATGTATTTATTTTCTGAATAGTTCCCCTTTCTTCTCAGCGTTGGGAGGTTGGCTGACAGGAGGGAATTTAAGGGTATGAGAAATTGTCAGTCTTACTCCCCAGTTCATCTATTTGACCAAGGGTCCTCTCCTGATTAATTGGTTTTTCCCCTTCATCCATGATCCCCACTGTTTCTCCACACCCCATGCTAATGTCTTAGCTATATGATAAATACATAAGATTATATATAAATACATAAGAAATATGTAATATTCCTATAGTTTGTGAGGAATAAGATCTGATATTTTTTATTTTGTTATTATTTTGCATAACAGAAATTTTAGGACATTATGCAAACTCTCTCTTTTTTTTATGTAAAGGAAAGCAAAGCAAGGAAAAGAAACCTTATGGAGAGAAAGTCTTAGAAAGGAGGAAGAAGAAAAACAAAAGCGACTCCAGGAAGAAAAAACACAAGAGAAAGTTCAAGAAGAGGAGCGGAAAGTGGAGGAGAAGCAGTGTAAGGATAAGGATAGAAATAATAGACTTGATTTTTCTGAGACAGAACAATGAAAGCAATAAGAATAAAAAGATTATGATGAAAAGCAAAAAAAAAAAATTTAAACAGATGTTAACCTTGGAGTCAGAAAAAAACTTTTTCTAAATTGAACTTGGAGAAGGTTTTATTAAAACAGACTGAGGGTAGAAGTCTTAAAACAACTTGCAGAAAAGAAGAGGCTCATGATCACTGAGTAGCTATGAACAGACCTTGACATGGTTTTCATAATCGAAGTAAACAGTTGTAGTTTATTCAACCAGTGTTAACTAAACTGTTTATTTTAATGATACAACAGTAAAATTTTAAGTCTTTGCATATTGAAATTTTCTCAGAAGGAATGTTTTGTTCATGATACAGCTCAGTATCCATTCCTAAGATACTTTACATATTACTGTATTTCTTTTGGATATACAAGTATTTGAAACCTTATTGATGATACATGTGTTGAAATTTCTGTAAGCCAAAGCCTTTATTCTGCAAATAAAGCTAAGTATTTTTAATCTTATTAAGGGTAGTGTATCTGTGAGCACTTCTGCTTTTCTTTTAGAACCATACTGGTTAATCTACAGCTCTTTCTTCACTGAACCCTGTTCACTGCTAACCTCATCTGTGACCTCTCTCTCTGCCTCTTCTTCCCTGTTACATCCTGAGTGCCACAGAACAAACCTCGCTGCTTGGCCTCCTTGCGCTTTGCACGGCTTAGCTGCCACCACTCCTCTGCCTTCCCCGACGTCCCTGCGCGTGGCACACCCCGCAAGTCATGGCTTTGTTTCATTGCCTCCTACTTTACTGAAGATGAATGTCCTTGTTTGCTTTTATATCGATTCTGTGACTATACAAGATATTTAAATCCTAACAAGCCTGTGTCAAATGGATTTTCATTTTACTATTTGATGTTCAGTTTTTTTTCCTTTTGATTTTACAAGTTCTTTATATTGAGTCATGAAGACGTATGTACATGAAAGTAGCAAATAATGACCATTATCTTCTCTTTAGGTGAGCCAGCTAGTGCTTTGGTAAATTATAAAGCATTATATCGCTTTGAAGCCAGGAGCCATGATGAGATGAGTTTTAATTCTGGGGATATAATACAGGTAGGAAACTATCTTTTTTTGTTCATGAATAAGCTTAATACAATGAAGTGTATAACTTTCTATAATAATAATGACTATAATTTCATGTAGTGATTTGTCATTTAAAATGCATATCTTTAACTTTATCCAATTTGGCCCTAACAACGTACTGCACAGTTGCGTATTACCACTGCCATATTCTAGGTCAGGCAGCTGAGACTTACACAACAAGTAACAGTCAGCAGGCCAGTGACGGAGTGGGTTGCAAGTACGTCTTTGATTTTCAAATCCTGTGTTCTTTACACTGTGCCATTGCTTCACATCGTAAAAGGTGATGCTGATTTTGTTAATAAATCACCAGTGAAATTTGGGGAAGCTGATTATTTTCCGGCAACATTAAAAGAATTGAAGGAGGCAGGTTCTGTAGCTCTAATTAGATGCAGTCCCTTGTTCCTAGAAACAAAAGCCCTTTATTATATAGTCACAAACCACAGAAGATGGATGAATAAGGGAAGATGCAGGGAATAGCATTTGATACAGCTGTTGTGACATAATGGAAAGAATACAGGCTTTAGAAGCATACTAACTTGGGTTTTAGTCTCTGCTTCAGTTTTCTTCTTAATAAATTAAGGTACTATTACCTGGACTACCGAGCCAGTGCCTGCTTTCATTTTTCCCTGTGTGGTCACCAGTTTGGTGTATTTTATCTGTTACACAGCAGATATTTAGTGATACTTGGCATAGAGTTTACTAGAAGCATCTGTTCAAACACTCGAGATGGTCCCCCTTCCTTCTGTTACCATTGCCACCACTGACAGTGCCACAGTCTGGTGGCCTTCCTCATCTTCTACCTGTTAATGATGAATTTGGTCCAGAAGTGAAGAGATGCAGCCTATGTGGCGAGGAGCCCACTTACAGTTCTGCTTATATCTTTTATTTACTCTGTCAACAAATATTTTTTGAGGGCTGTGCTAGGCTAGAAATATAGTGAACAAGGCACGGTCTCTACCCTTAAACCGCTGATAGTCTAATGAGAAAGACAGACATTCTAATGCAGTTGAGGAAGGAAGGTGGTGGAAAGCTACCAGCTTTACAGCAGACCTCGCCCGTGGTCATCAAGCCAGTCTGGTGGCAGTGACAACGGGAACATTGAGATAGCTAGAGTTTCTCGACTATGTTCTGTGCCGAATCACTAATGTAAAGAATGAGTCATGTGTTACAAATGCCTGATTTGGACACCTTGGTTGATGACAGTGTCATTCACTAAGAGAGGAAGATCAGAAGGAGGGAATTGGAGTAAGAGTTACAATGAGTTTAATTTGGGGTGAGTTTCAGATTCCTAGGCAGCAGGTGGATACACCTCTGGCTATCCAGAAATATAGAGGGATCTCAGGCAGAGATCAGAGGCGGCCAGTTTAAGTGTCATCACTCTGTTGTGATGGTAATTGACATGAGTGTAGAGGATGACTGATGATGCAGTCCCCAAGAGACATGAACACTGGAGGTATTATTAGAGGAAGGGAAGTCTTAAAAGAAACAACGAGAGGTAGGAAAAAGCCAGGAGGGTAGTTCAGCAGGAGGGAATTTTGAGAAGAGTGGTCTGGGTCTGTATGTCAAATAAGATGGGACTAAAAAATAATAATAATAACCATTAGATTAACAGTATCACAACTATTGTTAACCTGGAGGAAAACAGTACTAGTTGAGTGGAGTGGTGGGTGAAGAAGCCAGATTTTAGTGACCTGAACAAATTGGAAGGAAGAGGAAATGGTGAATATACAAAATTCTTTGAAGGAGCTTGGCTTTTGAAAGTTGGAAGGGAGAGAAAATGATAGTGAGGTGTATGGGTTGAGGGGAGGTTGTTCTATGTTTTGTTTTATGGTTTTTTGGTGTTTGTTTTTTTTTAACTTGGCTGAAGCTTGAGCAAGTTCAAATAATGATAGAGAAGATCTGCAGAAAGGGAAAGGATTAATGATACTGGATTTACTAAAGTGCACAACTGTAAATATACAGCTCAAATGATTAGTGCACATGTGTGTATCTGTGAAACTACCACTCAGATCAACATATAGAACACAGAACACTTAGGAAGGCACCTCATGTCTCCCTGGCAGACCTCTCTATTCTGACTAGTGAATGCAGATGAGGAAGATCCTTGGTAAGGCTGGAAGGCTTGGAATCTAGAGCCCAGGAGGAGAGAATAGTGGAAGGACTAGATAATCTCTTAGAGATTAGAGGACTGAAAGAAAGGATGGGTGGGATTATTAAAAATGGATTTTGCTGAGTTAGAAGGTGAGCTCAGATCTGAGGGCTTCCCTATCCTTGGTAAGATAGGAGGCAAAATCTAATCAACTTAATGGATGAGGGTAGCAGAAGAGATTTGTTTGAAGGTGAAAAAGATGACAAATTCCACTGAGCCCTGGCAACATTTTCCATGACAACCTATTTTTCCAGTGTTCATAGGTATTAATGCTGTTTTTGAAGTAATAATTTCCATCAACCTGTGAGAACTATATAAAAATTTCTAGTTTAATTCTCTGTGTAAATCTCTGTGTAATCAGAGCTATAAATAACAGATATGAAATTGGTTAAAATTGACCCCTGACAAAGCAAGCTTGGTCTAATTCTAAAGATGAAGTGAATGTTCCTTTTCTTTTTCTTCTTTTTTTTTTTCAGAGATTTTATTTATTGACAGATAGAGATCACAAGTAGGCAGAGAGGCAGGCAGAGAGAGAGAGAGGAGGAAGCAGGCTCCCTGCTGAGCAGAGAGCCCGATGTGGGGCATGATCCCAGCACCCTGGGATCATGACCCAAGCCAAAGGCAGAGGCTTTAACCCACTGAGCCACCAAAGTGCCCCGAATGGGCCTTTTCTTCTTGGAATGGTAGAGAATATTAGGAAAAAGTATTAAAGAAAGGAGACTTTTAACAGTTTGTAGGAAAAGGAGGAAGTTAGTGTTCGAACGCCAGTATTCTTAACTGTCAGTGATCCGTGCTTTGAGACCAACATTTAAATCAGGTAAATTGCTGAGCATGCTACTTTAGGTTGCGTACTTCCTTGGGGTCTGTTATGTTCTTGTCTTTAGTTTTAGTGCTCTGGATTGGCTCTTTTAAAGTAGCCTTAAACTAGATCTACAGGATGATATTTTAGCAGGGGTTTCTTTTGTTCTGTTTCAGAACACCATTTTATAGTTACTACATAGCTGTGCCAGCTATTTTAGAACTAATGAGTGTGTTTAACAAGCAAGGTTGCAGGATACAAGATCAATATACAAGGACAAATGTTCATGGTTTTATTTGTAATAGCCAAAAGCTGGAAACCACTCAGATGTCCATCACTAGGTGTAAGCATTTAAACAAAAATTGTGGTACATCTATACAATGTAATATTACTCAGCAATTAAAGGGGAAAAAAAATGAAACTATAAACCACCTATGTGTGTTACCAGTTGAAAAATAGTATTCAGAACTCTTAGTTCAAGAAGACTGTCATAGGAACAGAAAAAACTAAGCAAAACAAAAATTAATGATTAACTATAGGATAATAACAAGTTTGCAAGAAAGTAAGTGTAATTATCAGAATAGGGCATAATTCAGATGCAAAAATTTATTTACAGAATCATAATAATGTAAACATTAAATATAATTTAACCAAAAAATTTTGAGATAGCAGTATCGATAGAATAAGAAGATGTAGTAGAAGACAGTTAAATGTTGATTTTCCATTATCAAAAGCCAATAGATAATGTCTAAAATTGAAACATTCAAGAAATAGTATAAATACGTTATTTAGAGGTAAAGAAGGTAATACAGAAGAAACCAATGAAAATGGCAAGTTACTATGAGGAGTGGAAATCAGGGCATAATGAGTGATAGGGTCTTCTATCATAAACCATGTGGAATGCTGTTTGTTTTTGTAAACTATTTTCATATTTAACTTGGATGGAATTAAAAATTAAATTTTAAAAAGGCACTTTGTCAGTCATTAGAGATAGTGAGTGACCTATTAATTTGTAGAAAATGGCATCGACTCTTTAGTTCAATGGACTTAATTCTGAAAATGAGGCTACTATACAGTAGTCTGCATTTTCTTCCTTTGTAAATCCGTGGCATTCTAACCATTGTTAACCCTTGTTTTTGTTTCCATAGGTTGATGAAAAAACCATAGGAGAACCTGGTTGGCTTTATGGTAGTTTTCAAGGAAATTTTGGCTGGTTTCCATGCAACTACGTAGAAAAAATGCCATCAGGTGAAAAATCTGTGTCTCCTAAGAAGGCCTTACTTCCCCCTACAGTATCTGTGTCTGCTACCTCAACTTCCTCTGAGTAAGTTTTTGCTAACAGTGTAGTTTATGCATTTTTTTGGTAATGTATAAATTCTTAATAGGTATTTGTGTCAGCCTGCTATGTAATCATAATCTAATCTGTGCTGGGCTTTCCAAGAGTCCCTTTTGTTCCAAATTTCATACTGGAATTTAATAAATAAAAATGTAGGACAGTACTTTGTTCATGAACTTTTTCCCCACAAATTGTGTTTAAACACAAAGTAAATTACATACAAGCTGATAAATTTGTAGTACTTCACTAGATTTTAAATGATTAACTGTACTTACATCGAAGTGTTGTATTTACAGATCACTTTCTTCAAATCAACCAGCATCAGTGACTGATTATCAAAATGTATCTTTTACAAACCTAACTGTTAATACGTCATGGCAGAAAAAGTCAGCTTTTACTCGTACTGTGTCCCCTGGATCTGTATCACCGATTCATGGACAGGTGTGTATTTTTAATTTTGTGTGCTTTATCCTTTTTTTTTCCTTTTTAAGATTTATTTATTTATTAGAGAGAGAGAGGGGAAGAGAGAGGGAGCACACACAAGTGGGGGAAGGAGCAGAGGGAGAGAAACTCAGACTCTGTGCTGAGCGCAGAGCCCAACGCGGGGTTCAGTCACACAACCTTGAGATCATGACCGGAGCCAAAACTAAGAGTCAGACACTCAACTGACAGAGCGTCCTGTGTTCTTTGTTCTTTGACATTGCTTCTATTCACAT